>NC_135318.1:107033003-108233003 GCF_048772815.1 Callospermophilus lateralis | reverse complement strand
CTGCCACTACTAATGTTTGAATCTGGGATGACCCCTATAGGCCCAGGTTGGAAAGCTTTAGTCTCAGCCAGAGGTGCTATTGGGAGATGGTGGGACCTTTAAGATTGGGAGTCTAGTGGGAAGTCTCCATATTTAGGGGTTTGCTTTCAGGAGACTGTGGAACCCTGGTCCCTCCATTTCTCTCTCTCTGCTTCCCAGTCACCATGAAGTGAGTCACTTGCCACCATACATTCCCAGGGTGACATGTGTTTTTACCTTAGACCCAAGAGCAACAGGGCAACCAACCATGGACTGAAGCCTGCAAACAGTAAGCCAGAATATACCTTTGTCTTTCTAAGTTGATTATCTCAGATATTTGTCACAGTAATGAAAAGCAACATAAGTACCAAGCAGGGGAGGGAACCACAGTGAAAAAAAAGATGTAACTTAGTGAAAATTGTGTGAAACACCCTAGACCCAAGTCAGGAACAGCATTTTGCCAGCATCCTGCATGGCTGCATCCAAGCCCTAGTTCCTCCTCTCTCCAAAAATAACCAGCCCACGGGCCCACATGCTCAAAGACTGCATCAACCCAAGCATCACTTGGTATATCTTGGTGTGGGTCTTGGTTTGGAGGTTCCCCACCATGTGTGTCTTTTCCTTGAACTCTCTCTGTTAACAGCGGTGGGCCCTGTGGCCCATGGAGGTTCTCAAATCTGGATTCTGCTAATTCATATTTAGAATATGGTCTACACCTTCCTTTTTCTTTCCTCCATATCTCTTGTAAAATGGCAGCTGGATGTAGAGACTGGTTCAGAGTGACCTCTGATGCTGAAAAAAGTTCTGAATGATAAAGTAGATATTGGAACCTGAGGGAAATAACATTATCAAGGAGATCATGATGCCAATGTTTACCAATTGAAGCTCACCAGGCTCTCACCTTTGGTCAGATCAGTATAGTTAGATTTCTGGTGGCTCCACAGCCACACAGAAGCATCTCATAAAGAAGCATTCAGCAGTGTCCCTTAGGGTATTCTGGCTTCTATTCAATGACTTCTAAATGTGAGTCAGGACAGGGTGAAGAAGTGAGGCTGCTTGGCAACTGGGCACCTTAACTACTTTTGTCTCAGTGTTGGGAAGATTAATGGAGAGTCACAGTTCATGTTGGTAAAGAGGAAGCTGTCACTCATGTTAGAAAAAGGATGGACTTGGTGATTTCTGTGACCTCAGAGTCAGTCTCCTCATAATTTTCAATATGAGCACCATGTGGTCCTGCCTGAGGTTTTCATTCTATTAGTATTGCTTGTGTTGACTTGGGGAGATCATGGACAAGCCACCTACTGTCAGGAAGGTCATTTTTCCCTTTCTCCGCTCCTCTCAGGGACTAGATGGAAATGGCGCTGATTTTATTTTATCAATGGACATATTGCAGAAGGCCTTGACTTTTAGTGTGAGGAGGTTTATACCTAGTGTGGTAGGTGGTATTTAGATAGGAGGTATCTCCCAAAAGCTTGTGTGTGTGATAATATGGAATTGTTCAGAGGTGAAATGATTATATCATGAGAGGTGTAACATAATCACTGGATTAATTTATTTGGTGGGTTAATAATTTGAAGGGGTTAATGGGTGATAATTACAGGTGAGTAGGATGTAAGCAGGTCATTGGGGGTGTACCTTTGGGTTGATATTTTGTCCTTGGCTCCTTCTCTCCCTCTCTTTCCTGGTGTCCATGAGCTGAGAAGCATTCCTCCACCTTCCACCATGATGTTCTGCCTCACCTCAGGCCCAGAGTGATGGAGTCAGCCAAGCATTGACCGAACCACTGAAACCATGAGCTGAAAGAAGCTTTTCCTACTTTAGGTGGTTTGTTGGTTATAAATTTTGGTTACAGTGATGGACAGCCAACTTACAGAGTGGATAAGAGAGACACCAGGACATTTGGGTGCTGGAGTGCTTGGCTGAGCATCATATTTGAGGGATCAGCATCAGTCAGTCTTTGGAGAAACAGATGATCTGAGGCAGATCTAGGAAGAGGTAGTTCCAGAGGTACACCTGAGGGGAGGAAAGGATGAGGCTGCAGCCAAGGCAGAATGCTGGCAGAGAAGGGAGCAATTGGGGAAGCCAAGGTCTGCCTCTGGACCACGGCCTCCTCTTTGCCTGCTGCATAGTTTTTCTAGGCAAAATGAAAAGGAATGGTGAGCTGTCAAAATCCATTCTGGCTCTCCCAGTCACTTGGTCAGACACCTCAGGTATCTCTTTTCTGAGGACTCTGGCCAATGGAGACCTGTGAAAGTTTATTATATCTTTTAGGAGTATAAAGAGACTGTTCCCTAAATGGCCATTTTCTCCTTGTTCTGGGCCAATCTGGGGTAGGTAATGCCTGGTATCAATCTTAAAGATTTTGTTCTAAATTTCTCAGCATTTTCAGAACTTACTTTGTAGGGAATATGGTTCCTTGTAGCCCAAAGCATCCCAACTAAAGTGCCAGAGACAACTGGATGTCTGAGGTGGCAACACACCTGGCCATGGAGCCTGAAGAGGAATGGGAAGCTGGGGGAGGAGCTGTACTGGGGGTTGATAAAGATAAAGGAAATTTTGTTATATTCTTCCAGGGGGCATGTTTACAGTGAATGTCAAGATCTGCGTCTTGGGACAGAGGTTACAGTATGTGAGGCAACAGGTGGAGCCTTGGCTCAAGGCTGTGTATAATGTCACAGGAGAGGAATCCAGCAAGTGAACAGGAATTATTGGTAAACAGAGACTAATTGTTCTCCATGTTTTCAGATATTGCTGTTAGGAGTCTGTGAGCTCAGGGCCTGGCTGGGTTTCTGTACTTCCAAACCCTGCCAGGAAAACAAATTCACATGCCTTGTAACTATACAGCCACCACCACTCCTCATAGGAAATTTTTTTTCTCCTATTTTGTGTTTTCTTTTCTTTTTTTTTTCTTTTCATTTTTCAATGTTTCAAATGCAACTGTCACCACACTCTCTAAAAACCTGTGCATCAGTATAATGGCCTATAGGAGGGGTAGAACCTGTGCAAGTAGTAGGAGGAGAGCATGGAGGTATGGGGTGCAGGGCTATGACTGTGGATCAGGAAGCACAGTCCTCATGGTGAATCAGAGTCGAGGGTATGGAGGAGGCCTGGGAAGACCTCTGGTCTGCTAACCCCTCTCTCTTTTAAAATATCCCCATCTAGTGACTTTAAAGAAGGACCAGATGTGGGGAAATTCAGTCACAGAGTTGCCCATATTTCTAGAACCAGGGAAGAATTTGTCATTGGAGCCAGATCTATTCTTTGGTACTGCTCGCTTCCCTACTTGACAATGAGAATAAGATGAATAATCAACAGAGGGCTCACAGCAGAGGTCCCACAGGTTCTGCTCCATGCTGGGAGACATCATTCAGAGTACTCTGTTGAGCAGAGGAGGCCGGGAGTTGTTACAGACCTGAAGGGCAGGAGGTAAGATGCTGGGAGAGATGGAGCTGGGATCCAGTGGGGACAGTGGAGGAAAGCTTGGGGCAGGCTTGGTATGTTTCAGAGATGGGGTCAATTGTCCTGATGGACTACTGAAAGTGAGGTGACAAAGGTGACTCCCAGCTTAGGTCCTGAGAACTGGAACCATGATCTTGCCATTGTCTGAGATGCTCCAGGAGCAGCATGTTTAGAGGGAGGTTGTCTTCATCTATGCAGGCTGCTAGAACCAAATACCATAGACCAAGTAGCTTATACATTACATAAATCATTCCTCATCATCATGGAGGCTGGACAGTCTGAGATCAAGGTGCCTGCAGATTCCATGTCTTGCCCTTTCTGCCTTATGGAGAGACCTTCTGCATTCATCCTCGCAGGTGAATGCTCCTGGGCCTCTTTGATAAGGATGCTAATTTCACTCATAAAGACCTATCCACATGACCTAATCCCCTCACAGAGTCCACTCCTGATAATTTTGAGGTCAGTATTCAGCCTTTGGAATATACAGATGACATAGTTTCCTATTTCACACACTGAATGGTAGTCACAAAAATAACTTAATTATCGATAAATAGCTCTAGGAAAAAAATTGTGACTCCTATGAATCTTTCTTCTCTTGATAAATTGTGGAGTATATGAAGGGCAAAACCTGCCTTAATGCAAGTTTTAAATAGCAAATTTAAATATATAAGGAATCCGAAAACAAATGTGAAGGAGTGCATATTTTTATTAATTTCTCCTTGTACAAATTGCATCTTCTTTGTCACACAAGGAGATCCTATTGCCTTAACTAAATTTGCATTGTATCTAAGAAACCTGAGTGTGTTTACAGTTGGATAAACATAATTGTGAATGCAATCAGTCTGCATGTGAACTGTAGAGCATGGGAGGGTCTAGAATTTTGAATCTTTGTGCATATTTGAGGCTCAGATGTGTGTCTATCCAAATTTCATACTATAAAATATTTCTGAGAATCCTGCTATTGTATGAGGTTGTCTGTGAAGAGGTAACTCAATATTTATTTTAGAATGTGAGAGATATAGGTATAATGATTTAAATATACATTTTTAAAGGAAAGCTAGAGCATTTTAAAGCATCATATTTTGGTCTTAGTTTCTATCTCCAAATAGTTTAGTAATTTCCATATTAATGAATTTGGAACTTTTAAATTATGATTTCAAGATTGGGGGTTTAAGTGAATGTTTCAAAAGGTAAAGACAAGATTTTTTTTTTCTGTATATTTTTAATCAGCTTCTTATCCTAGTGGAAAACCATAGTCCTGGCTGCTGGTATATTCAGATATCAGCAGCATACCACCACTTGGATGTCAGAACCAGTGCTTCCAAGATTATACAAAGTATCACCAGTGGTTTGGTTTTCCTTTGGCTTGGGAACACAAACAGGTAGAGAATGAACAGGACAAAGGCAACGAGATTTGTGGGTTGCAGAGGTCACCCATCCTGGTTGAGATGCAGCAGAACAAAGATCAATGACCAAATGGTCCAATCTAAAGTCATCTTTGTTGAACAAAATTATTTCTTCTATGGGTTATAAAGTTTAGACAAAAAAAAGGGTTGAGAAACTAAATTTCTGTGCTCAGGGATGGCTGAACTAGCAACTTTTCCCAGTGCATAAAAGTAGAAATACTTTGGCAAATATCAAGGTCTGCTGAGACTGCAAATCATGAAGTGCACCCTTTTTTATGGATATTTCTGGAAAGAGTCTGTCTGACCGAGTGTTCAAATTTCATATCCAAGGACTAGTTAGTATCGTTGGAGCTCAGACTACTCTTACTGTAGAAGAAAGCTCCCTGCCTTGTCAGAAGCCTTAATTCACAATCCCTCCATTATTCATGGCTTCTCAGGATTTCAAAGACTGGTTAGTTATCTCTGTTTCCTGAGAATGTTAGCATCCTAATTAAAAATAAATGTGAAAATGAAAACTGTTAAATAAAGGGTACGATGGAATTGGGCTGAGACTGTGTAAGAAGGATTTAATTTGGTTTGGACTGGGCCATGGTTTGCAGTCACACCCTCAACCCACTCCATTGTGGTGAAAATCACCACCTCTATTCAAAGGAGGTACACGTTACTCTGCTCAGTTGCTCATGGTCTGGAGTTTTTTATGGCATGGGTTTAATTGCCATGTGGGTAAATGTGACCAGTTTCACATTGGTAAAATTGAATGGTATCCTATGCAATCTGCTGGGGGTTTCATGAATGCAGCTAAAATAAGCATATAGAAGACTATGGTTCTCTAAATAAAACCCAAGGACAGTACTTTGTAATGAAAAGAAAGAACTTTAAATGAATTTTGCATGAGTTCATTTGTTTTCTTATTTGTTATCTGGACAGGGAATAGCTCTGTTTTATTAATGTACATCATAGGAGGAACTATGTTTTAAATTTGTAAATCCTAAGGGGCTTAATGTATGCATCTTTTGAATTGAATCTAAATAGAGGCCCCCCCCTTTTTTTTGGAAACACTGGAAAGTTAAATGTCAGACTAACCTGAGGGCAAAGAGAAGTTCTGGAATAGCTGATATCATATTTTTCAATTATTCTTCTCTTCCTTGTTAGCACTTTTAGAGACCCCATGACATCTACAGCACTGAATGTGACTGCAAATTATGCCAGATAAGACCTTTCTAAGACTTTTTCTGATGTCCTTTAATGTTTCTTTTCCACTGACCTGTGGAGTGAATAAAGAAGGAAAGTGTCAAGGATGACACTTACTTTATAGTCTCTGTAAAGCAGACATTTTTGTAAAAGAAATCTTTAACAGTTCCAAGATGCTAAGTCAGTTTCAATTTCAGACTGGGTAGAAAGTGGAATCTTTTTTTTTTCTTCAAATGATGTGAAATTTGAAGCCTAGTGACTACTCAGTTTCTAATAACATAGGATAAATAAATACTATTACACTGTTGAAAATGTACTAGAACACAGGCTCAGCTAATGACATTCACTACAATATATAATTATGATATTCTTTCTAAATAATTTTATTTGTTATCAGTAGAGGGCCTCTCTCTTTTACATTAAATATGATTAATCAAATACACATGATTCCAAAATACATTTTAGCAGGTCACAATTTATGTATAAAGGTAATCATTTTAGCTTTTCAGTCTTTTAAAGAATTTTCTGGTGGGGCTGGGGCTGGGGCTCAGAGGTAGAGCGCTTGCCTACCATGTGTGAGGCACTAGGTTCAATCCTCAGCACCACATAAAAATAAAATGAATATATTGTGTCCTCCTATAACTAAAAAATAAATATTAAAAAAAAGAATTTCCTGGGAGAGTGACCTCTGACATAATTGAATGTTGGATGGCTTTCTTCAAAGTTTAATAATAGTCAAGCTAGAAACAAAAGACTAAATTTTGAATCACAGTGTTAGAACCATGTCTGCTATTGACCTTTCCCACTTTCATTTTGTTTTATTTTTAATCCATACTCTGATCTAAAACCAGGTCCCTTAAACCCCTGCTGACCCTCTTCCCTGTTCCTACCTAAGCAATTCCTTCTTTTCTATTCTCCATCATTAGTGATTGCTCTTTGGTGCTGGATAAACAACAGCATTCTATCATTATTTTCTCCATTCTGGAGAAAAATTTTTCCTTCAACTTGTGAACTCATTTTCTCTCCTCCACATTACAGCAAACCCTTGGATTCCTTTCTGTTTGTTCCATTTTCTTTTCTCTCTTGAAAGCCCTTTAATTATTTCTGTATCTGCTCCACAAAGCCTGCTGCTATCCACGTCTCTGATGGCCACTGCATTGGCAAATCTGTGTCTATCCTCCTCCCTCCTCACATCAGCAGATGTGCTTCTTATGTTGATCATTCTTCTTCTCTGGGATAGCTCTGCTGGATTCCTTTCCTTCACTGCCAACTCCATTTTGATCTTGATTAATTCTGTTTCATGCTCTGCTCAATCTTTAGTTTCCTCCTCCTCTTCTTTGCTCAATAGCACAATTTTGATATGCTCAGGAAACAGAACCTTTGGGCTCTAAATACAATCCATAGGCAGATGACTCCCAAGGTCTCATCTCCTGCCTGTGCATCTTCTTTGAACTCTAGATCTCTAAATCCAGTCATCTTCTTGACATTTTCATGAATGTTAAATGGATAGCTGAAACATTATGCAAACCCAACTCAGTTCTGGATAGTCCCTGAGTTTTTCTCCTTCATCTTCCCTGTCTCAGATAATGGCAGATTGGCTTATTCAGTTGGTTAATTCCCAAACCTTAGAGTAATCCCTGATTTTTATTTTTTCCACTTATACATTTTATTTGTTAATGTACAAAAGTAAAACCCATTTAGTCTGTTTTCAATCCCTGTCTACAATCCTAGGATGTTTTTACTCTCCACCCTGCTGACATAGTGACCACTAATGACCAACATTATCATCGAACAAAATCAGAAATGTGGGCCAAGATGTGATAATGGGCAACCCTATAAATTAACTGGAAGAAGGGAAATGGAGAACCCTTAATATAGCAAGTAGGAATATTGTAGTCCAAGCATCCAGCCTGTTCTTTCAACTTTGCTCCCTGATGCCACTTTTTTCCCCCAAACTGTACTCTTTTTTTAATATTTATTTTTTAGTTGTAGTTGGACACAATACTTTTATTATTTATTTTTATGTTGTGCTGAGGATTGAACCCAGGGCCTCACACATGCTAGGCAAGTGCTCTATCACTGAGCCACAACCCTAGTTCCCCAAGCTGTACTGTTAACACTATAGTCCAAAGACACAATGTGTCCTCTCTCCAACCCCCACTCCCCCAAAGCCTTCCAAGTCACTCAGACTAAAATTAGGAACATCAAGTCATCTGCTGGGAGCCACAGAATGCCCCTATCACTCCCATTATGATCCCATTCTCACTACTCTCTCTTTTGCTATCTTTGCTCTGGCAACAACTGGCCTTCTCTTTCCTGAACTTGTCCAGTCCACTAGAGCCTGTGCCTTTGCTCATATCTCTGTCTGGAATATTCTTTTGTAAGATATCCATGGGTTCACTCTCATTCTTTACCATCTTTACTCAAGTGTCAGCTTACCAGGGGGATCAGTACAGAATTGCAAGTTGTACTCCCTGCCACCATTGTAGTCCCACTTTGGGGCATTATTTTTCTCATTTACACTTGCTAAGAGATGCCTTGTCCACTTATTTGGTTTACAGTTAAGTTGACAACAGCAAGGAATGCTATTGTTTTTCTTTTCCCCAGCTCTATACCTGGCAGACTGCTGCATAATAAGTACCCAATAAGATGCTGGTGGTCTGAACTTCTTCAGTTGCCTCTCCGGAGTCTTAAAAAGAAGCTCTGCTCCTCTGATGGGGCCTCTTGGAGATGCCTGCAAATAACCCCTCCTCAGAGTAGCTGTCAACCAGTGGTTCATGAAAGCTGGTGTAAATGTATCTCAGTCCTCATGGCTCTTAAATTTATATTTCTAGGCCATAAGTTCTACATATTTATCTAGAAAAGGGTCATCCTCAGACCAGGATCAAGATACAACCTGGGAGCCTGGCAGAAAAGCAGAATCAGGGCTAGGGTTACAGCTCAGTGGTAAAGTGCTTGCCTAGCATGTGTGAGGCACTGGGTTTGATTCTCAGCACCACAAATATAGAAATAAATAAAGGTCCACTGACCACAAAAATAAACAAAAGAATCACAGGCCCCACACCAATTCATTGTTAACTAACATTGCCCTATCAATGTTTTCCATAGACACAAAATATCAGGGTCTAGGATATGAGGTCAGCTGGGGTAAGATCCTGTCCCTAAAAGAAGTCAGAATGCTGCTCTTGCTCCTGTGTGAGTGAGTTGGTAAAAGAGTGAATTGATATAAAGCCTCCTTTGCTCTGAAGCCATAGGCATCGGCAAGTCACCTGCTACCTCTGCCTTACCAAAGGGGGACACTCAGCAGCTTTTTCTTTTTCCTGCTGGCCTGGGATCCACACACTTTTGAGGCTTCTGCAGCTTGGAATCCAATAAAGTGTAGATTGACAGGGTGATGATAACCTCACCTCCTTGGTTTCTCCTTCCATAAAATTTATAATATTTATATTGTAACTTACATTCTATTTCTCTCAGTAATATTTATATTGTAACTTACATATTTTTTCTCTCATAACAGTTCTAGTCTTTAGAAAAGAGAAAACTTATGTTCTCTATTAATACACAGTAACAAAAACTTTGAAATGAGCTAGTTTAACTACTTAATATGTTCCAGCCTTCCAGTTAATTTTATGTTTCTCTCCATAATCACTTAAAATAGTTATTGTTTATTAAGTACTTGTATGTGCCAGCATACAGGGATGTATAATTCACTTAATCTTCACAATACACCTTGTGATGGTTGCACGTGACCAAAGAGTAAACTGATGCTCAAGGAGATTAAGCTGGTGAATCACATAGGTATTTGTCATAGAGCTACTAAGAGGTGAGGCAAGGATGTGAACCCAGGATTATGACTCAAGTCTGTGCTCTTGACAAATGTCTTCCATCTTTTGCTCCTCTTTCCAGTCATGGCTGGAAAATGTCATTTTATGTCATATCCTATTGCCCTGTCAATCAAGGTTCTAATAGGAGGAGGAAGAGGAGATTAAATATTGGGTAGCAGCCAGCAGAATCTGCTATGGATCACTTATTGCTAAGAACTTTTCTCTTTACCTCATGGTTTCTAAAGAGTGGCTTCGGGCCTCTGAAGCCACAGCTACCTCGTAGCTCTAGTCTATTGTCCACACTTGCTCCATTGTGCTAGCCAAAACTAATCACTGCTGGCCAAATCAGTTTGGTTTAATCAAAGGACAGGGAGTAGACCACATATGGTGGCAAACATTATATCTATCACATAAACAGTCATGATCTTCCAAATGGAGGGAGCCTGGAATAGCTACCAAGAAATGGAGACAGGATGGATAAACAAATACTATTGTATAAAAATACTGTCCATTATGTATTGAGTGTTGCTTTCTCCCAGCAGTGTGCTGTATAGTTTCAAACATGAACACGAGAGCTTTTTAAAATCATTGTTACTACTTTTTTTCAATACATAGTATTTTTATTATTATTTAGTAGTGCTATGTGTCACATATGGAGTGGCCCATGTATTTCTGATTGGAGCGGCAGGCTCTTTTGATTGTACTGACTGACTTTGGTACCTTATGGATACATCTCATAAAGTATTCTTGTTTCAGCATGCTAGATCATGTTTTGTGTTTCAATGCCAGATCTTGTCTTCTGAGATTTAGATGGTTATCTGCATGCAACTCTAACCATTTCAATACAAAGAGACTTCCTTTCTTAGTATTTAGAAGAAATCCTGAAATATATACATCTTTGGGGGGTAAAAATCTACATGTGTACTACTGTCTCTTTACTTCTTTTATCTTATTCTTCAGAAATAAAGAATATAATGTCTTAAATCCTAGAAAAATTGTTCTCAATTTCCAGAAGTTTGGCCCCATGAGTGTTTGTCAGTGTCTGGTGACTTTTTTTTTGTCACAAATAGGGAATAGGTGCTACTGGAATCTAGTAGCTATGGATGCTGCTAAATTTCTTTGGTGCATAAGAGAGTCTGCCTTTGCTCGAGATTATCTTGCCGCAAATTTCAGTAGTGCAAAGGCTGACAAAATCTACTGCTACCCAATCTCAGCTGATATGGATAATGAGAACTGAGTGTATCTTCAGATATTATCCAAATTGCTTTGGTATTTTTATGTCTGATCATTTCACATCTATCCATTAGCAGAATGAACTGACTGTTATTCTGTGTTTTACCACTTCCAAAGTTTTTTACAGTCTAGTTGGTTTTAGATCACCTATTGTTCCTTGGCAGAGATTGTTTTTAAAGTGTATTTTTAATGTAAGCATAACAAAGATGTTACTTCATGGACTCTTGATGTGTAAGTCAACATGAAGAACTTTAGTTGTACAAAAGGATTGAGGTACATCTCAGAGGGAGAAGAGTGTGCTAGAGAGATTTAAGGATTTAGAATTCATTACCCACTTTTTCCAGCCCTGCCTACCACCTCTTATACCTATCCTCCATATCAGCCACAGTTACTTAATTTCCACTTTTTTCACGTTTAATTTTAAGAACTCAATGAAAAATAGCCTTTTGAACTTTTAACCTACTGTGCATTTGTTAGTTCATATTATTTGGTTTTTCTTCCCTTAGCTAATTCTTCCAACTATTTCTTAAGTAGATATCTGAGTCTCTTCACTACAAAAAGGTTATTTCTACCCTTGAGGGTTTATGATCTTAGGTTCACTAACACACCATGATCATACACACTATTTCAGACCAGTTTTAAACTGTAGCCAGGGAAGCAACATAATGATACCCTTTGAAAATAAATGTAAGTGGGAGAACACTGAACATTTACACTGATATTAGTGGCACTTCCTCCAGTTCCAGAACAATGTCTTGGCTAACACTACATGCTTTCACAGACCCCTCTATTTTGCTTGTGATTGCCAATGAGTAGGCCTAGCATCTGAGACCACCTCCTTGAACTAAATGACTGTGGTAATTAGCAGTGAGATATACCAGATTTCAGTGACATCTCAGTGGGGATTTTTTTGAAGAAAATCTTATTTTTAAGGTTACTCTTTAAATCCTACAAGATTTGATTATGGATATCGTGTCCATCCATTAACAGTAGTTAAAAACATAACCTATCTCGGTGATTTTGTCTGCTTGCTGCTCCCATTGGTCAGCAAGTGTTCTTCGTGCCTGTCATTTTTTTACTGTGATGACACATGGCTGATCTCAAAGACAGCAATGAGTTCATGGATAACATGTCATAATAAAACCCATTAAGCAGATTACTTTTGAGATTACTTTAGCTGAGTGTAAATGTTGCTGAATCCTTAATGAGGAAAGTCCAGTGTTTAAGAATTGTTAATGTCATGGTCTTTATGAAACAGGCTCATTCATTATGTCTTTCTGTGAATGAGACTCCAGTGTTACTTTGGCTTGTGTTTTTCTGTGTACTTTCCCCAGGGTGTCAACTCTAAAGCAAGTTTTCTCCTATGAATTTTTGGTTTTGTCCAAGCTCTATATTTCTCTTTCATTTCTCTCTTTTTTTACAACAGCATTCTCCCATGTTAACATGATTAGCAGATTTCCTGAGGCCCGGGGGTAGGTGGCCACTCTACCTCTCAGCCTCACATCTGTTGGGTGGTAGCGGTTTTTCTTGGGGATGTCTGTGTGGGTCCATCAGGGAGCAGTTAGCAAAACACTAATTTTCTGTTCAAAACAGGTTTGTTTCCTAGATCTACTGAAAGCCCAGTATATTTCCAGATCTTTTTTTTTTTTCTTTAAAAAAAAAATAAAAAGAAAAAACAGTTGACATTCATTCATTCATGGCTTTTTAAAAGAAATTAGTAAACAAGTAATTGATATTTTCCAAGCTGTTAAGCATCTTGCTATTAAATGCTTATCGTTGGAGGTTGATGATTGATTTCAGCTGTGAAGCTGACGTGGCAAGCACATGTGCAGCTGACATTTTTCAGTGACCATCCTCTGCCTTTTCAGGAAGAATTAAACAACCATTGATTAAGAACTACAGTAAACTGGGTGTCATGGTTCACACCTGTAATCCCAGCAACTCAGGATTGCAAGTTTGAGGCCAGCCTGAGAAATTTCAGAAGATCCTGACTTAAAATAAATTAAAAAGGGCTGAGGTTATAGCTCGGGGTAAAGCACCCCTGGGCTTCATCCCCAGTACTAAAACAACAAAACAAAAACCTGTAGAATATGCTGGCAACTAGAGTGGATGAGTGTACAGATAGTTTTATTTTTATTTTTGTGCTCTAGAATGGTTGGTATATTTTTTTTACTTATAGTGTTTATTTCATTCCATCAAGAAAATTAGAGCTGCCCCAATCATAAAGTAATATGCTGTGATTTTATAGTATGCCTTCAAGAAATTACATGATTTATTAACCAAAGCAGGTATTAAGGGAAATGTCCAAATGTTAACCTATAAACATTTTATCTACATTTTTCAAAACTTTTTCATACATTAATCTTGAATCTGTAATATAAAAAATACCAGGCTCGGGTCTCTCCTCTCTGAAGTTGCAGCCATGATGTTAGTTTGAGAGTTGAGCCACTGTGAAGCTAGGCTGGGCTCAGGCTAGGGAGATGAGAGACAGCAGCAGCCTCTGCTCATAGCTCTTCTCAGCGCAGGTGAGCAGCCATGGGGGAAGTGCCCTCCTGGATCCCAACGACTGCAGCCTCATAATTCCTCACCTCCTTTTGGTCTGTCCTAACCTTGCAGCCTCTTCCTGGCTTCTCCTGAAAGGGAAGGTGAAAGCGATGGGCTCCAGTGGGAGCCAGCTGAGGATCCAAGGCAGCATCTCCCACTCCTGGACTGGGGTGGGGAGAAGCACTGGAGGCTGCAGCCCCAGCCCCGAGGAGGGGGTCGGAGTAGCCTGTCATCATTTCCAGGGCTGGGAATGCATGAGTGTTAGTCTCTCCCCTTTTACTGCCTCCAACACCTCAGTGGGGAGACATTCAGGGGCCCAGCCAGTTTTAAACCTCCTCTCTGCGGCCGCTGCATGCCCTCCTGGCCCAGGCTCTGAAGGCCTGGAGGAGGCAGCCCTTCTGAGGATTATTCGTCTTCTCTCCACTCTGCTGCTGCCGCTGCCAGGCCCCTGGCTGCTGAGGAGAGTTAGGCCCAGTCTCTGCAACCATCCAGCAGCCGCTAAAGCAGCCATTACCCAGCTGTGGTCCAGAGCCCAGCAGCAGCAGAGCAAGGGGGCATCAGCCACTGCCAAGTCCAGAGCCATTTCCATCCTGCACAAGAAGCCTCGCCACCAGCAGTTTCTGCCATCTCCTCCTTTTTCTTAAGTCAGAGGCTCCCAGACATGACAGCCATCATCAAAGAGGTTATTAGCAGAAACAAAAGGAGATATCAATAGGATGGGTTTTACTTAGACTTGACCTGTATCCATATCTGAGGCTACTACTCTTTGCTTTTCTGTCACTGTTTTATAACGTGGGAGTAGACAGATGTGAAAAATTTCCGTAGTTTGGGTGACTGTAACGTTTACCATGATCATATTTCTGTATCATATATTTTGTGTCTCCTCAATGCATTCAACCTAGGGTGTGTTCAGCTACATGGAACTCTTGCCTGGTTGAAAGTGTCAAGGCACATATTGGTTTCTCAGTCTGTGTGTTCTTTCCAAGGGCTATTGTCCGTTAATACTGTACGTTGTTAGTGGATTAGTGAGCTTCATAATCAGGTCTCCTAAATGAATAAAAAAAAAAAAGTGCTGCGTGCTGCCAGGGTGCGATCCTCAGCACCACATACAAACAAAGATGTTGTGTCTGCTGAGAACTAAAAAATAAATATTAAAAAATTCTCTCTCTCTCTCTTTTAGAAAAAAAGCAGAATCATTTTCCATATATAGTGTGCATCTGAGGACAAAGTAGATTTGTGTGTTTAAACTAACTTAATAACAACTTTGAACTGTATTTAGAAGATTTGTAGTTTGAAATCAATAGAGCCATAATATGACTTATATAGACCTTTGTTAAATTGGCCTTTTTCTTTTCTGATGAGATGATGATAGAATGATGTAGGCTGGGCCATTAAATTTACATTTCAGTAGCATTATATGTTCAGTGGTCTTGGCATACCTAATAGAATGGAGATTGAGCAGTTTTTGATCTAGGATGATAATGTGTATGTTCAAGGGAATTGAATGTAGCAAATGGTGATTGTAGAGGTTAAACTTCACCTCCTACTTGAAGTATTGTAAACTAGAATTGCTACTTTTTTGGGGGGGTGCTTTCTAGATTTCAGGTGCTCTGACACCTTTTGGGTATATCTTAGTTTTATTCAGATTTGATAGAATAAATTAATTGTATAAATTAGCAGCTTATATTCAGCAGTGCTGGCAAGAGTATTACTCCAGCTTCAGGTTGTAGGTTTGTTAGTTTTTTTTTTTGCATGTAGTAGATTAAATTTACTGAGTCAGTTTGTTGAATAAGACAGAAATTCAATAACTTAAAGGTGTATAGTTTTGTCTAAAAGTTAGGTCTTTGTACTTCAAAAGTTAGTGGGCATTTAAAAGCATTAATCTTTGAAATTTTAGGTATAGCTAACTGGTTTTGATTAGAAATGGGGATAGAACCCTCCTTTTTGCAGAATGGAATGTATTGACTGGAATTGAGAGCTATTGGTAGGCCAGTATATAAGATGTGTGAAAACAGAATTGTTATTGGTTCAAAGTAACTGAATCTAAGATTTCTCAAGGCCTCCCTTAAGATCTAAAATTTGGTGCTGAAAATTGTATCAGTGGACAATATTTAGTTAAAATTATGTAATTGCATAAGTTTAATTGTTTTAACTGCTGTGGAAAGAACCTTGGGCAAGTACTCAACCAGTAAACTATTCACATTAAAAAGAATAATACTTATTCAGAATAAAAAATATTTCTTAGCAAAAAAATCTCCAGGAAATTATTTTATACTATTTTGATTACAAATTTGCAAATAATATAATAGTCATGTAGGAGGTTATATAGGAAATTAATATTTTGCTACCTAACACAATAAGAAAAAATGCATTATTAATTGAAAATCAGGATTTCACTCTTTATCTTTTTGTACTTCTGTTTACTTGTATGTGAGATAAAAGCTGAAAGTTGTTTTAAAACATTCAAAAATGGGCTGTGGATGTATTTCAGTGGAAGAGCGCTTGTATACCATGCCTGAGGCCCTGGATTAAACCCCCAAACACTTAGTGGCTATATTAACTTATTTACACCAACTTTCAGTACATTTCTTTCTTCTTCTCTTTTGTGATACTTAAATGTCCCCATAAGTTAGATTCCTGGTTCCTCCTTAGATAGAAATATGCAATGTACTTTATTTACAAATGCTTAATTGCATAATTCTAAAAGATTTCTGGCTTGAAATGTCAGGTGACCTGTAGCTCTCTACAGATGACTACGACTTTTAGGATATAGAGAATGTGCATTGCAGGGTGCATGGTCTCTTTATAGGGAAAATGACTGCAGGAAAAGAATTGATATCAAGCTTCAGGTTTCTGAGAACTTTGCATGCCAGAATAGAATAATATTAGTGTTTCTTTAAGGAGGCTTGAGGTCAGCATCCTTCCATAACAGTTTGTGAGCCATTTTTCAATCATGTATTTATCCGTTATATTTGTTGTTGATCAGATACTCATAGTTGGCTGAGGTAGCATTTTAAACTTTTTTTATATTTAAAGCAATTATAAATTCAATATTAATGTGTTCTCCTACCTCCTATGTAAAAGTTCTGAATTAAAACCACTGACATTGGGGTTGGGGATGTGGCTCAAGCAGTAGCGCACTAGCCTGGCATGCATGCGGCCCGGGTTTGATCCTCAGCATCACATACAAACAAAGATATTGTGTCTGCCAAAAAATAAAAAAATAAAAAATATTAAAAAGATTTCACATTCAGCAATCACTTTTCATCAGACTTCAGAAAGTGTTGGATGAGAAGCCTGAAAACTTCTAATTTAATAAGCTCCAAGTATTATAGCAGTGTAAATTATCTTTTGTGCCTTAAACCTTGCAAACATGTCCTTGTTTGTCAGTTTTTAAACTGTGATGAATGTGTCCAACAAACTGGCCAAGAAAATAAAGAGGAATAGTTGTTTATGGAAAGATAATTAAATAGATGATTGTGGATTATTATTCTTTAGATATCATTCTGAGAGAAATTCACTCCAGTGCAGATCTTTTTTTTTTTTTTTTTTTTCTTCTGTCACCTGCGGTACTCAAGCTCTTGGTCCTCTAGGGTTATTGTTTGTTGCATAAGGCAAAACTGCGAGTCTTATTGCTCATTTTTTTGTTTTGTTTTGCCAAAAAAAAAAGTTGCTACTGAGGCCATTTTCCAAAAAACTCTCTCTGGAATGTTGTAATTTAAAAAAAAAGTAAGATATTCTGATTGAAAATTATTAATACTGATGGCAAGAGGCATTTAACTCTCATTTTGAAGAAGAGGACATTTCTCTAAGTATGTGTCTTTATTACAAAGGAAAGAACACATTTTGTGTTGGGAGTCTCCCTGAGAACTCCCTGGGCCTTTCAGATAAGGAGCCCCTAATGAAACATGGCGGTGGGCAAGTTGCCAGTGGGCAGATAACAAGTTGTTTTGAAAACCTTCTAATTGGTCCTCCTGTCTTCCGTGCTTGTGGACAGTTCGTGCCCCCCATGAATCTTATGCAGGGCGGACATGTATGCACAGTAAGGTGATGACCTGATCTTTACTATGATTGGCCCCGGGAGCTTCCTGGTTTAAGATAACTGACTCTCACTTTGTATATAAGCTAGAACCAGCTTGCAGTAAAGTGCTTCATCTTTGTCACTGCTATCTGTGTGTGTGAATTTTAATCTCCGACAAGGAGCCTTGGCCTTTCATTTTGTATATATCAACAAGTTAGAATTTTTGTTACCAAAAGGTTTGGCAAACATTGAAAAAAGAACAAGATTGAGAAAATGGGTAAAATAAAAATGCAGGACTCCTTCAAGTCAGAGAGGAGAGAATACCAATGAAACAGGAGAGGTAGACTTCAGTTATTTTGTTTAGCCTCATTAGAAAGAGATTCTGTTTCTTTTTTTCTACTTTAAATACTGATGGTTGTGAGGTAAATATATTGTAATGAAATATTTTTTGAGAGGAAGAAAACCTCATTTGAGCCAAAGTGGATGTCAGTGGTTTTTTTTAAATGATTTTTTTAAGAGAGAGAGAGAGAGAGAGAGAGAGAGAGAGAGAGAGAGAGAGATTTTAATATTTTTTTTTTAGTTTTTGGCGGACACAATATCTTTGTTTGTATGTGGTGCTGAGGATCAAACCCGGGCCGCATGCATGCCAGGTGAGCGCGCTACTGCTTGAGCCACACCCCCAACCCCAATGTCAGTGGTTTTAATTCAGAACTTTTACATAGGAGGTAGGAGAACACATTAATATTGAATTTATAATTGCTTTAAATATAAAAAAAGTTTAAAATGCTACCTCAGCCAACTATGAGTATGCATTATATGAAAGTAATACTTAAGAAGTACTCACTTGAAAATAATTTAAATTTTTATATTTCCTTTTGAGTCTCTTTATTCATAATAAGAATTCAGAGAAACTAGTTTTTCACCATATTTTTTCCTTTCCAATGTGACATTTATTCCCTAATTCTTATATTTCACTATTATCACATTTTGTGCTATTTTTCCACTTAGGTTTTCTTTCATCTTCCAGAAAGATGATTGTGTACTGTTAGATCATTCCATGTTGAGTAACAATGACCAGAGAAGTGAATTTAGAGTTACATTCAACAGCCATTTGAAAATAACTTTTATAAACTGATGAGGAATTGCTTATTGAAGTTCCAGGGGATGAGAAAGCAATCTTACACTTTTGTTATTGGAGTTTACAAGACTCACAGTGAACTACTCTTTGTAGTGTTGCATTTGATGTTCATAGTGGCCAAAGAAAGGGGCAGTATGTCTCTTTTACTTTGAATACAATGGGGTTTAAGTGTGTGTTTTGTACCTTGATCAAGATTATAAAGCTAAATCTTGTCCAGAACTAGAATTCTAGACCCACAACCTTGATGTCAAACTCAGTGTTTTTGACAATTCTAGAGATAGGGTGCTCTCAGTCTTACAACAATAAATGAAACAAACTAAAAAATGATATCCCAGGAAGATTTTCTATGAAGGAGGTTAGTGTTTGGATATTTTCATTCATCTTTTTAATACTCCTAAGGCTTTTGGTTGTCATTTTTTGTGCATGTGTGTTTATGTTTCATTTTTGTCTGAGTGGAATGATGGCTCTGGTGCTCTGTAACTTTCCAAAATATATCCATAGAGAAAACATGAGTTTTATGATGCAAGTCTGTGTTCCTTCTACTGGTTCATTCTATAATTTTATTTGTATTTATTTTGCTTTTAGCAGTGCTGAGTATTAAATGTAGGGTCTCCTGCATGCTGTACAATTACTCTTGCTGAGTTATACATCTCAGTCCCCTATTTATTTATTTATTTATTAATTTATTTATTTATTTTTAAACGTTAATTTTTTTTTAGTTGGAGATGCACACAATATCTTTCATTTTATTTATTTATTTTCTATGTGGTGCTGAGGATCGAACCCAGGGTCTCACACATGCTAGGTGAGTGCTCTAACACTGAGCTATGACCCCCAACACCCTAATTTTATTTTTAAAAAGTATGTTGCCTTGTTTGCCAGGACCTCCATTAGTTATCATGAATTTTGAGATTTCCAAACATATTAATAAGCTCACAATTTTTAGGACAGTTCATTGTATTTCTTTGCATGCACAGTATGTCATCTATGCTTGGAAGAAAATTTCTGTCTTAAAGAGTTTCCTGTGGCTAAAAAAAAAACATACTAGTTAAATGTATGTGCTCAGATTCATCCACAGGCAAGTATGGTATTTAGTTAGAGAGCAATCAGAGCAATAGAAAGAACCATTCTACTTTTTTATCTCTTGAAATATGCCAAAGAGAATAGGCTCATTAATCCTGTACCATTTTTCACTGATAAAAATTCCTCCTTTGCCATTTAAAGTGACTTCTGTGTTTCAATGCAGAATGCTATCAACATTTCCCAAAATGCTTTTATAATGCATGCCAGATATTTCCAGCCAGACAATGATTTTTATATAATGGTTTCACTTGTATTATTAATTTGCTCAGGCACCACTCACTTCTCAGTTTTGCTTTTAATTTCCATCTTTGTACCTCTAATTATGGGAACTAGGTTGGCCATAATGAATTTACAATGTACAGGAGGCTTTGAGTAAAACTCTTTCAGGTTCAAGGAACAAATGACTTGTCTATTAAAATAATTAGGATAAAATTTAAGAGAATAATTGCACTTTGACTTTTCATTTCAAAAATAATTTTTACAAGTATGTTTAAACTCATGAGTTTTGAAATAGAGCAAGTGAATGCATGAGACTTTTTGGGGTACACTAAATAGACTATGGTTAGTGTTAGACATTTTGGTATGGTGACTATTCTTTGTATGTCATACGTTCTGTTCCTTCCATTGACATTGACAATGGAATTCTCCTTTTGAGAATGGAAACTGCAGATTCTTTAGGAAACATTTGATTAGAGAAATAGATAAAAGTAAATCAACCTCTGCTTATGTTCTCATCACAGATTTTTCCTCTGCTTACCGACAGTGAAATATTTGCTATGACATTATTTTTGACTGTAACTATTAGAGTTCCAAAACTTATTTTGGCTCTGATTTCATATAAAAAAAGAAAACCTAACATTCCTTAGTTATGAGTTATGACATGTCTACAAACCAAAATATCTCTTTCACCTACATACATATGTGAAGCCTGAATATTGTTTAAGATATAAATATTGAAAAATTGAAAGAATAGTGAATATGATTTGAAATGTTTTTCCTACAAGATTTTTCTGATGGTGAAAGTAAACTAGATTCTCCTTAGCCTGTATCTAAGATTAAATTTGATTTCATTCTTTTTTCTTTAGAAGAGGGAATCTGGGGTGATGCATAGTGTGAAGTTAAGTGGTCTTGAGTTTTGCTATTTTGACTTACTGTCTGAGTCCTAAATGTGGGTACCTAGCCTTTCAGAAATGCTGTTGGGCCCACTGAGAATAGGCTAGCACACTAAGCAAGGCTGGAATGCAGTGCTCACTTCCTTTTCCTAGTTGGTCTTCCAGGCATGCCTACAGAAAGCATTCCTATTTAGTTTATTTCCACCATTTTAAATGTTTAACCTTCAAAACCAAATAAAACATGTTCAATTAAATTATCTGTGTCACTTCGAGTCTACTTAACTTCCTTTATGAAACTCAGTGATAGATTCCTCTGTTGACAAAGCATCAGGAGTAATGTTTTGGTTATGATAATATGTGTAAAATATCTTTCTGATTTGCTACAATAATATCTCCACTGATGTGTAAATGGCAGTATATTTACCATTGGATATATACATTGTGGCACAGAGCATCCCCAACAGTATTTAGCAGGAGAAAAAGGGGTTAATCAGTAGTGATTAGTGTGTACAAATATGTTTGAGAAATACTTGGTTAAACAAATTTATTCATGTTTCTTTACTTCATTATTTCTCCAATTCCTCATTAAGTTGATATGTATTGTAAAGCACCAAAACAGGAATAGAGAGTCACTCTCCCAACTTAAAGAAGACATCAACCCAATAGAGAAGACATCCACCCAATCCAATCTTTTTGTTCTTCGTGGACATTAACATTTCTCAGAATTCCTAGATTCCTGGGAAATATCAATGTGAAGTAAAGATGTAGCCCCTGGTCCAACCATATCCAGCTCACTCAACTAACTGACTTTAGAAAGCACAGTTTATTGTTTGGTAGAGCTGTCATAGAATTTAAAGCCAGGGTTGGCACACATCTCTGCTTTATGGATTTTGTTTTGTGCATTCATGAATCTCATTAACGTTCATCTTATTTTTTCATCTTCTCTTCTCCAAATACTTCTCCTTTGCTTAAAAATATGCATTTTAAAGCCCTAATTCTAAGATAATCTAATTCTGAACTATATAAACTTTGGGGAAAACTTATAAATTTAAAATAGGAAAACAAAAATTTATCTGTATTAATACCACTAGTTAAATATTGGTGAATGCCACTCTAATTTTTTTCCAATAAAATACTTATTTCCATACATATATGCTTTAAAAAGTTTGCATCTATTGACTATTTGATTTATTTTGTGTTTTTATATATTTTAGATAATCATGTTGAATGTTTTCTGGAAGAGGCTAATGTCTATATAAATAGATAGATAAGGACAGAAAGAATTCAAGACAGTCTGAAAGATAAAATAGTAGCTTATATTTCTGGACAAATTCTGTAACTCTAAAATAATACTTACCTAATGTTTCTGAATGCTTGTAGTCAAAATATGAAAAAGTTAATGAATTTCTTATAAAATCCTCCCAGTCATGACAGGTGTTTTCAAATACACTAAGGAAGTACATGGCTTGAAATTTTCCATTATTCAATGTTATAATCATTATTTGAAACCTGTGTTTTTAACCCTGGAGAGTTGAGCTATCTGTGTCGTTCAGTAAAAAATTTCTACTTCTTGATGTGTCATTTTGCTAGTTTTTCTGGTATTCTGGCTATAGCTCCCATTCATTACAACTCTGTATTTGTAATTAAGAGAAAATATTTAATGTGTTGACATTTAAAAAATTGGCCACAAGGCTGGGGTTGTAATTCAGTGTCACAACGCTGTCTTGCATGTACAAGGCCCTCACTTCTAACCCCAGCAGTGCCAAAAGACACTTTTGTAATTATATAAGGCAATGAGTTGTGAATGCATGAATGCAGGGCTTTGCAAAGAACAGACTGGTGGGACGAGAGCTAACAGTGAAGCTTCCTAAAGACGGCAGTTTGGGGGCTAGGTCTAGTTTCCAAGAATATGTACAATTTAGCAAAATTATAATAGGTGGGGGATCAAGTTAAATTGCATCATTAATACTAATGGGATAATATAAGATTTAAAATATCAATGGTAAAAGTTGAAAGATAGATGAAAGAAGGTATTCACAGTGTTACTTACTAGTAACACAATTATAATTTTAAAGGAATTTAAGCAGTTAAAAGACATGGGCTGCAGTTGTGGCTCAGTGTTAGAGTGTAGACCTGGGGGAGTCTGATTGCTTTGCTTGTTCTCTGGACTTGAAAGCCAAAGTTTCCATCTCCAAAGTGTGTATTTATGTGTGTGACGACCCTACAGATTGTCGGATGCTTAGCAGCATTCCTGGTCTCCTTTTCTAGGTTCCAGGCCACTGCCCCCGCCCACAACCCTAAAATATCAGATTCAAAATGTCAATACCAACAAGTTTGAGAGACCTTGGTTATAGGGATTATGCAGATCCAAGAAAACCCACAATATTGGAGGTGAACCCACATATTGGAGGTGAGACATGAGTAGAGGAGGTTACCTAGAGCAGCAACTGAAATACAGCACATGGAGAAGCACTGGAAAATGCCATAGATGTGCAAAAGCAGAACTCTAGAGAAGGTTCAAGGAACTAACAGGAAGACCAAAAACCAAATGAACAAATATCTGAAGAGTAATAATTAAAACTAGAAGGAACAGATCCCCTACAAAAAAAATAAAATAAAAAGAAAAACTTTAATGCTGGTAAATCAATTACATTAAATATTAATGTTATAAATATACTAATCAAAACACAGAGATTGGCACTTGCATAGAAAGTGTCAGCAGGTCTGGGGATTTTGTAGCTCAGTGGCAGTGACCTTGCCTAGCATGGGGCTGGCCTGCCATGGACTTTCCCCACAAACACTTGCAAGAAAAGAAAAGGGAGGGAAGGGAGAGAGAAAGTTGGAAAGGAGGGAGACAAAGTTGGAGGGATGGAGGGAGGTAGAAAAGAAGGAAGAAGAAAAGGAGAAAAACCAGAAAGGGAGGAAGGAGAAAGGAAGGAAGGAAATAGGGAGAGCACAAGGGCAGGGAAAGGACTGAGTCACTAAAACAAAAGGCAAGGGACACAAAGACCAATATAGGCCATAAAACCTGTTTGAACAGTTTAGACAGCTTTAGAATTTGAGTGACATCAAACTGAATGTTATTATGACTGGATGGAATCTTCCTACTAAGCTCCGCCTTGGCCTGGCCTAAACTAAATCAAGGGGTGGGTGGCATGGAGAGGAATTCTCTCTGGCTGGAGTGGGAGGGACCTAAAAGTGTGGCACTTGAGGATGCACTGGGTAGGGAAGGGGACAAGACTCCCCTGATGGGCAGTTGAGCACAACAAGCCTCCTGGGAGCCCTTGATCATGGCTCCCACCGCCATACGCCCACCACCCGCCATACGCTCAGCCCCTGAAGGGGATCACAGTGGTCTGCTCCGTTGCCTGGTGCAGGTTGGAGTTCCTGACCAAACACCTGAGTGTCCACAGCCTGTGTTGGCCTGCCTGGGCAGGCTGTGGTTGTGGTGGCAAGAGCCAAAGCCATCTTGGCGTGATGGAGGAGCCAAGGGCTGCCTCTCAGCCATAGTAGTGGGTGGTTCTGGAAGAAGCACCCAGGGTTGTGGCAGCATTGTCCGAAGACATGAAGCCAGGCCATCTTCCTTATGACTTTCCTTGGGAGTCGGTGATGTGTACAGCTCTTGGATTTTTTGCTGTTCTCTCACTTTTCTGGAGAAGTTTTCAGTCGGTTAGTAGCAGGCTTAATGTGGGAAGAGAACAAAAGCTGGCTATAAATCTTGCTGGACTTATTGAAAAAAAATGTGGACTTCTTGAAAAAGTTAGCCTTGTTGAAAAAGAACATGAAGGCTTAGACCCATCTTTAAAGAATTGCAGGTTTCAAAAGGGTTCAAGGGAAGCACAACATCTGGAAGCAACCTACGAAAAGCTGCATAGGTTGTAATCCAGCCATGGCGTTGAAATGCTCTTTCTAGAAGAAGAGCTCAAAGCACAGAAGGCTAAACATGGTCAACAGGATGAAACGATGGCGCATCTATCAAGAAGGATACAGTCCTTCCAAGGTGAATCTGAATCCCTCAGATCACAAATAGCTGAAGCTAAAACAAACTGGAGACTCTTTCAAGTGAATGAGGAAGAACTGAAGCTGGCAATCAACAAGGTTTTGAATGAAGGATCCCAACTTCCGCAAACACAGAGATCAACCATACAAGGAGAAGCTGAAGCACAGAGGGAAGAAGGAGGTGTCCAATATAAAGCAAAAATCACATTAGAGGACTCTAAAGTAGCTGGAGAACAAGTTCTAAGGGACACAGAAAATCACATGGAGTCTCTGAGTGAATGCTTGCGGAAGATGAAGGAAAGGTCTTCTCCAAGCCTGGGAGTTCAAAGGGATGGTGGTCACCTGGAATTGGGAAGGACGAGTGAACCAGAAATTGGTGCTCACGTGGAGGATGAGTCCAAAGGAGCTTTGAGGAACCTGGTTTATGGTGCTAAGCCAAAGGCCTCCTTAGAAATCTTGGAAGGAGGAAGAAATCAAAAATGTACTTTCTCATCTGAAGTGGAGAAAACCACAGAAGACCTTACAGAACACCTTAAAAGTCTGCAGGCTGAACAGGCATCCTTGCAGTCAGAAAATTCACAGCTGCAAAGTGAGAATGAGACCCTACAGGAGAACTTTAAAGTCATGACGGAACGCTATCAAGAAAATATGATGAAACTGCACAGGAAATTAAGAGTGGAGGAAAACTACCGGGTGGAGCAAGAGGAGAAACATTCCAAAGTTGAAGAAAAGTTGAGCCATACAATGGAAGAGCTGGAGACCTACAGAAAGAGAGCCCAATATCTTGAAGAAGAATTGCAGAGAACCATTCATTCCTGTCTGGGGCAGATTATTTCCTCTGAGAAAGAAGCACATGCTAGTGAGTTGGCAGCTCAGATTGCTGAAAGAAACCTCAGTTATTTCAGGAAACAAAATGTGCGCAAGAGACAAAAATTAACTGAGAAGGAGCTTAGATTTGAACTGGTAGAAAAAGATCCCTATGATGCACTGGATGTTTCCAACTCAGCAATGGGCAGAAAGCCTTCTCCAAATGGGCCCTCAGCAACAGGTCAGCCTTCATCTGAAAGGAGACCTCCTCATTTTGAAAAGAGTGGTCCACTCACACTCTCACCTTTCACTCCAGTGGGAGGTGGAAGAGGGTCAAGGGGCCCTGGAGAATCCTCTGGACCATGCGACTAGCAGTAAAGGAAGAGAATCCAGCTGTCATACGTTCACTGATTTTCAGAGAGCACCTTCTCAGACTGGGCTCCTCTCTCCTCCAGGGGAACAGGCCAGCAGGCTGATGATCCCTCCACCAGGCCAACCATGTTCTTCTGATCCACATCTTCCTCTACAAAGGCAAGATAGGTTTTACTCAAATTGTGGTAGAACATCGGGACCAGCAGAACACAGAATTCCTAATAGGCCTCCTTTGGATAAATGGGATGGGCCTATGTCTTTACAAAGGCAATCCAGTAGAAAGGAGACCATAGTCGATCTCGGGGACTCTGATGTGCCTGATTCACCTCTCCGTGCTGAAAACCAAGCAACTGGCTCTGGCTCTGTGTTGGCACCTTTCCCTCCAGTCAGAGGTGCCTTCTTTCCAGTTGACCCAAGGAGTCAGTTCATGAGAAGAGGACCTTTTTTTTTCCTCCACCTCTCCCAAAAATCTTGTATGGGAACCTGGAGATTATTTTCCACCGGGCCCGAGACCCACTCCATTTTCAATGTGAAATGTCTATGCAGGGAGGGGGTTTTCCTCACAATCTTCCCCCAAGAGCTGGAATTCAGCCCTCTACACCCGCATTCAGAAAGTACAAGTGAGTTCCCTGAAGGGTCCCTTCCACCTGCAAATGAGCCTGTTACTCAACATCCACAACCAAACAACAAACCTCATGCTGTTGCTCTCTTTTCAAACGTAATTTGACTTATCTCTCATTTTTAGTTTCTAAGTAACTGCTTTTAATTCAGTAATTGACTATACTTTGGCTCCAATTGAAGCTCAATGAAACTATAATTCTTAAGATCTTATTTTGTAAGTAATGATGGTTTACGTAGGAATCTTATGAGTAAATTATTCCTATTTTATTTTATTTCAGAGTACCGCATTTAATCGGATGAAGCCACTATTACATAAACAAGAATGGGAATTCTAGGTACTTGTAATCTAGCTGATGGAAATTTATTTTAAACTCCCAACAAAGAAGTGTATTTAGTATGACTGTAGCAAATGTGAAGTGACTTTAGGCTTAATGAAAAATTGTCACTGAATTACAGACTGGTTGGGCATATCAGCTAGTTTTTCCATATCAGAATAACTAGAGCATGGGAGGACTAAAGGAGAGAACACAACTAAACATGTCAGGGAAACAGGAGATCTCAACTACAAAGAACAATGAAGACCTCTTTTTTATATTGGTTGCTTAAAACATTCCATAGCTCTTGAGATATCGTATTTCCTACATTAGATTCAAGTGAGTTCTGAACTCCCATTTTTACCCCATATACACATTGCACAATCACATTGTTTACACATCCACATTTTTACAAAATGCCATATTACAAACTGTTGTATTCTGCTACCTTTTCTATCCTCTATTATCCCCCCTCTCCTGCCCTCCCATCTTCTCTCTTTATGCCATCTGCTGTAATTTAACTTTGGGAATTGGAAACCACATTTTAACTCACTCTGCTCCCCTTTTTCCCTTCTGTCAAATTCACCATCTACTTCTATTTCTCCTCCTCCTCCTCCTCTTCCTCTTCCTCCTTATACCTTTCATTCATTCATCATACACTCATGCATCGGTTCATTCATTCCTTTCACATATGGTGTTGGGGATCCAACTCAGGACCTTTGAAAGTGCGAAGCCAGCACTCTAGTGCTGCGCCGAAAACCCAGCACCTGTCTTTTTGATTTTATGACTGTTTACATGAAATTCAGAAGTGCATTCTGCTATGGTTCACTGGTATGTGGATTGACCTAGTCCTTGTTTTCTGGGAGACTTTTGGAAAATATGTATGAATTACTTGGACATTGAAATGAAGAAGCAAAGAATAAATTCCCCAATTTCTTATTCTTAGATTCCATACTCTGACTCAGCCTACCTACTATAAAAACTTTTAAACACTTTTTCCCCGTTTCAATATAATTCCCAACAAGTGAACATTCACTGCCCTACAACAAACCAGAGAACTCACATTGAACAATGTTTCCCCAGTAGAGACCAAGACACAATACTTATTAAAAAAATACCCTAGTTAGGAATTAGTAGTTAAAGCTTTATGTGTGTGTTAAATGTGCTCTAATTATGTGTTTGTGTGTTTGTTGATGTGTGTGACTGTGTGTGGGTGTGTGTGCTCGTGTGTAAAACATGCACCGAGGTGTAAAATAAATGCAGGATTGCAACGGCCTTCTTAAAAATAAGAAGCAGCTTTATCACATTTGAAGCCCAGTGAAGAATCTGCCTGATATTTGACCTACAATTAATTGAAATGTGAAAAATTCAGGCCTAGAAAAACAAAGCCAACATACATAATGAATCGAATCAGTCTGTCTCACCTGTTTTCAAATCAGTCCTTTAAATAAACCTAAATAGCCAGCATAAAACATCAGTTGCTCTAAACGAGGGGACGGATGTCCCCTGCCATGGGCTGTGTAAAATCTTTGGAGGATCCCGCACTGATTGTTATCTAGAATGACTTCTGCCTGAACTACTATTGGAGAATAGTTGCTGATATACTGCGATTCTTATACCAGTAAACTAAAATGAAGGTAATTTCAGGCTGCAAAATAATACATTGGTTTTACTAACTGGTTTTTGGAAAACACTGCCATGAAAAATTATCAATATGTTCTTGAAGGCATCTACATGTCTCTCCACAAGGGTTTTACTTAATCGGGGAGGGGGTGAGGTCTGGATATAACTTAACTGTCCATTAGTAGGTAGAACAATATAATGGGAATCACAGTGCACATACCGGTTTGAACTCAATCTATTTAACATGGATTCATCTCTGTGTCATAGGCCTGCCTCTGAAAAACACAATGTAGAGCTCCAAAAGCAGAACGATACTTTCAGAATACCATGTTATGTTTGTAAATAGATAGACAGATAGATATACAGAAATCAAAAATTTGAAAACGGTCTGGAAGTGTACATTTCAATAACTTACAATGTCAGTAGTGGGGGATTAATAGCAGATCAAGAAGAGTGTATCTGCATGGGAAATGGTTCAATTTTTAAAGATTTTTTTAAATGACAATGCACAAAAATTCAAAGGGTTACAGAAAGTGTTGAGGAGTGACTTGGTAAAGGAGCACAGAGGTGAGAAAGAATTACGTAGAGTTCAATGGAACCAGGTATAATATCTGTACACATGACTCCAGGAACAGGAGCAAAGGGGACACTTAAAGGAATCATAAGGACTAAGGAGAGATCAGGATTAGGAAGGCTTGTAGGAAGAGCTGAAAAAAACAAAAGCAGGCAATGGGCAGAAAATGTGGAAGAAAAGGCCTCACAGGTGGTAAACTGATCCATCTCTCCCTGGTAGTTCAACTCCATTAATAAGAGAGAGGACGGCTAAGTGGGAAAGTACTTGGAAACTCTGTTCATACAGACAACACAAAGTGCCACCAGAGGGAAAAAAGTAAACCTAGTAAGGCAGCTTAGAACCTTCCCCTTGGTGTTTATGCCAGCTATCTTTCTTACTGTGCCTCTGTTCATCTACACTGATACGTGTTAGGTCCAAAGGCAGTGACAAACATTGTTACATGTATTGATGAATCCTGCCAATTTCACAAAGCACAGCCATTTTACTTAGTGTTCTCTATACCTTCTTTTCGACTCTCATCTCGTTAGAAGAAACACTTTCAGAGGAAAGAGGTGCTCCCTAAGTCAGTAAACTATGAATCGAGTGCTATTTCAAGGTGTTTCAGCTGACTCCTCCACATGGCCCATAAAACCTAGAAAAGTGTCATGCACCAACATGACACTTTGAAGGCAGTGAAGGCAGTACATCTTCACTGAGTTCTGTTCTTTGCAGACCAGGGTCATCTTATTGTCCATTTCATGGTCAGAAAAACTGTGTTACAGTGAGTATCCTTTTAGTAGTAGAACTAAAGTGTTTTGGACTCGCATGTTCAGATACTGAAAAGGCTCAGGGAAGTCCACTTGAAAGCTGGTCATTCGATACAGGTGCTGGAGAGGAAAACAAGCTACTCTCATTTGGCAACTTTTAGACAGTGATACAGCTCTGGCCATGGAAGTGTAAATAACAACAGGTCTAATCATGCGTGGTGGCCTATGGGCTTGGAACTCGCATGCTTACAAAACCAGTGATTACTTGTGCATCTTCTCCTTCGAACCTCATATGTGACTCATCAACAAGTCAAGTGTTAACTTGGGAGGAAAACAATATGTTGGGATGTCCTTTTTGTACCTCAACCATGAACGCTTTGTCTTAAAATCAACAATATAATTGACGTTCAGGTGTTACATCCATTTCAGAGAGTCATATCCATCCTTCTCTTGGCTATATATTTATAAGGACCAGACAGCTTCCTTAGATGTTTTCAAGCCCATGAAAAGTCAAAAAAAAAAAAAAAAAAAACATCTGTAAGAAGAGTTTGAAGTATTTTCAACAAATACTAGTCTAGAAATGCTGACATGAAAACCAACCAAAGTTTTCAACTCCTTTTTAGGAACATTAGCTGTGCCGTGCTTTTCAAAAATGACTTCTCATAACTGATTTGTACCCATGTTAGCAACTCTTCTGAAATTACTTTGAAACTAGACTAATGTGAGAGTTTCTCTTTAGAGATAATTCAAATTACTTGCATACGAAGTGGCAGCAGGTCTGGGGATGTTGTAGCTCAGTGGCAGTGACCTTGCCTAGCTTGGGGCTGGCCTGCCATGGACTTTCACCCCAAACACTTGCAAGAAAAGAAAAGGGAGGGAAGGGAGAGAGAAAGTTGAAAGGGAGGGAGGCAAAGTTGGAGGGATGGAGGGAGGTAGAAAAGAAGGAAGAAGAAAAGGAGAAAAACCAGGAAGGGAGGAAGGAGCAAGGAAGGAAGGAACTAGGGAGAGCACAAGGGCAGGGAAAGGACTGAGTCACTAAAACAAAAGGCAAGGGACACAAAGACCAATATAGGCCATAAAAGCTGTTTGAACAGTTTAGACACCTTTAGAATTTGAGTGACATCAAACTGAATGTTATTATGACTGGATGGAATCTTTCTACTAAGCCCCGACTTGACCTGGCCTAAACCAAATCAAGGGGTGGGTGGCATGGAGAGGAATTCTCTCTGGCTGGAGTCGTAGGGACCTAAAGCTGTGGCACTTGAGGATGCACTGGGTAGGGAAGGGGACAAGACTCCCCTGATGGGCAGTTGAGCACAACAAGCCTCCTAGGAGCCCTTGATCATGGCTCCCACCGCCATACGCCCACCACCCACCATACCGGCCCTCTCCATCTCCATCAACGCCCCTCTCCCTCACCGCCCCTCGCCCTCTCCCTCACAGTCCCTCTCCCACACCGCCCCTCCCCATCTCCATCTCAGCCCCTCTCCCACACCGCCCCTCCCCATCTCCATCAACGCCCCTCTCCCTCACCGCCCCTCGCCCTCTCCCTCACAGCCCCTCTCCCTCACCGCCCCTCCCCATCTCCATCACAGCCCCTCTCCCTCACCGCCCCTCCCCATCTCCATCACAGCCCCTCTCCCTCACCGCCCCTCCCCATCTCCATCACAGCCCCTCTCCCTCACCGCCCCTCCCCATCTCCATCACAGCCCCTCTCCCTCACCGCCCCTCCCCATCTCCATCACAGCCCCTCTCCCTCACCGCCCCTCCCCATCTCCATCACAGCCCCTCTCCCTCACCGCCCCTCTCCATCTCCATCACAGCCCCTCTCCCTCACCGCACCTCTCCATCTCCATCAACGCCCCTCTCCCTCACAGCCCCTCCCCATCTCCATCACAGCCCCTCTCCCTCACCGCCCCTCGCCCTCTCCCTCACAGTCCCTCTCCCACACCGCCCCTCCCCATCTCCCTCTCAGCCCCTCTCCCTCACCGCCCCTCCCCATTTCCCCCACCGCCCCTCTCCCTCAACGCCCCTCCCCATCTCCATCACAGTCCCTCTCCCTCACCGCCCCTCCCCATCTCCATCACAGTCCCTCTACCTCACGGCCCCTCCCCATTTCCCCCACCGCCCCTCTCCCTCAAGCCCCTTCCCATCTCCATCACAGCCCCTCTCCCTCACCGCCCCTCCCCATCTCCATCACAGCCCCTCTCCCTCACCGCCCCTCCCCATCTCCATCACAGCCCCTCTCCCTCACCGGCCCTCCCCATCTCCATCTCATCAGCTCTCCCTCACCGCCCCTCCCCATCTCCCCCACAGCCCCTCTCCCTCACTGCCCCTCTCCATCTCCATCACAGCCCCTCTCCCTCACCGCCCCTCCCCCTCTCCTACACCGCCCTTCTACTGCACCACACCTCCCCCAAAGGGCCACTGCCCTCACCCCGCAGGGCCCTTCTCCTCCACACCCCCTCCCCCTCTCCCGCAATGCATACTGCTAAAGATAATTGCTTTTAATATCGGTTTAAGAAAGGAAAACAAGTATGCATTTATACTTTTATGTCTAGTCAATTACTTTTAATAGGATTTTTAATGTGGGTTAAAAGCTTTGTATAGATAACTTTCTCTAAGCTTGAAGAACTTTCAGAAATACATTTATTTTGCCTTCATTTTTGAAATATAATTTTGCTGGGTGTATATATGACTCTTGATTGACAATCCCTTTTGAGCCTTTTGGATGGTATTCTCTAACTTTCTGGTTCCATTATGTCTGACAAGTCAGATGTTAATTTGAGTTTCTCTTGAATGTGATGAATAACTGTTCTTTTGATGTTTGTATTATATTCTCTTTGTCTTTCAAAATTCTTACTGTGATGTGTACAAATGTGAGAGTCTCAGTGTGTATCCTACTTGTTATGGACTTCTTGGACCTGTAATGGTTTTATCACGTCTGGAATGGTTTTAGTCATTATATCTTAATCCCTTTTCTGCTTCTTCTTCTTCCCTCCTTCTAGAGTTCCTGGTACATGTCTATTGGTGAGCTTGGTGGCCCACATTTCTCTAATGCTCTGTTCACTTTTATCATTGTCTTTTCCTTTGTTCTTTGGGTTGTATAATCTCTATCAATCTCTCAGCTTGGCTTCTTCTTTCTGTCCACCTCATCTATACTTTTGATCTTCTCTATTTTTTTTTATTTCAAATTTTGTCCTTTTTTAAATCTCAGGATTTTTTTTCTAAAAAATAATTTTGCTTTCTAATATTTTCAGAAAATGTTCACTAGTTATTTTATGTCCATTTAACTATTAAGACATCATCAAATTACTATACTTTTATTATTTAAAAATTTATAGTTTTATATGTATTATTATAACATGTAATATATATGATATGTTTACATATTATATAATATATTTTACATATTTTCAAATCTTTCCAACATTAACATCTGAGTTCTCATAGGAAGTTTCTGGAACCTGCATTTCCCCCCCTGTGGATGGGTAACACTTTTCTGTTTACTGTGGACTCTGTTGTGTCCTTCCATCAAATCCATGTGTTGAAGCTCTAACCTCCAATGTGATGATTTTTGGAGGTGGGCCTCTGAGGTATCATTAGGTGTAGATGAGGTCATAAAGACAGGACCCTTATGATGGGGCTCATGTGCTGCATCAAAGGAAGATGGCAGATTCTCTCCTCCCTCTGCATGCACTGAGGCCCAGCCCTGCAAAGACCACAGTGGGAAGGCAGGGCTGTGCAGGCAAGGAAGGCTCTTTTTAGCTCTGCAGTCCCCAAATCTGTCAGCACTATGGCATCCAGCTTATTACCCTCCAGAACTATTAAAAAAAATGTGTCTGAAATTACCCTGTCTGTCATAATTTCTTATAGCAGGCTGAGCTAAGACATGCTTCTTCACATCTTGTGAGTTTTTTTGTTTTGTTTTGTTTTTGTTACTAAAAACTTGATGTTTGGGGTGATACACTCGACTGAGCCATACTCCAGGCTTTTGCTGTTGTTGGCTTGTTTGTTTATTTAGGGTCTTTAATTAGAGCTTCTCTCCTCTCCTGCCTGGGGCTTGTGCTGGTCCTCAGAGGGCACAAAATTTTTGCTCTCTATTTATAGAGAATTACCCTACAAATATTAAAGCCATAATGGTAGAAACATTTGGAAAAGCAAAAACCAGATGTGAAAACTCTACACAGGATGACTCAGTCCTCACAAGGTGCCATTTTAAAATGTAACTTAAAGTGGCTTAAGTAAATAAGACATTAATACTGAAAGATTTCACTAAACTCAACAAATATCCTGACCACCAATAGGTAAATAACAATGTAATAAAAATTGATGAGAGTGGCCTCCCAGGTACTGCAAAGTTCTACATAGGGACTGAGCATGTTGGGTACGTAAATACTGTTTTTTATTCCTTATTTTAGTTGATAATTTTGATTTGGGAAAGGAAAAAAGAGGTAGGAAATGAACAGCCAGTGATACAGATGTTGTCAAATAACAGAATCTGCTGTTCTGGCCTCTGACTTTTAACACAGAATGTTGAAATCTTGGCAAGGGAAACAGGTTTTTCCTGAACAACAAACATAATAATAATAAGAGGATGATGATGATGAAGACAAGAAGCACAACATAAAACATAACAACTTGAGAACCATTTTTTTACTAATATCATAGGATGGGAATAATAATTAATATGATGAAGAACCAAGTGTATGACCATGAATGGAAATGGGAAAGGAAGAGTCAGTGGATATTTAGTAGGGTACTACAGAAGGGGTTTCAAAATAGGAGAAAAGTTCAAATTCATGACCCCTAAGACACACTACTCTAAAACAGATTTATTTAATTTTAAAATCATCTCTCAGTACATATGGGTAGAAAGACAAAAAGACTAAGATTATTCTTCCATGGTTCACTTTCACTGTGCATTTGAAACTTCTCTCTAATCCAGGCTCTCATATGACTTGGGTAAAAGGTTCCCAAAGGTAATGGTAGTATGTCACCTGCATTATTCACCTCTTCCAATACAATACTGCAGGACAGGAAGAAGGAGGCCACATGCTCAGTTTTATGAACACTTGCATATTTGCTTTTGATTCCCAAATGATTTTGACATTTAAATGATGGTACACCATGGATGTTTTCTGCCCAGTGGGATAATGTATAATGGCGTTGAAGGCTTTCCTTTAAACAGTTAAGACCAAATGAAATGTTCATAATAACCAAAATGGTAGTACCCATCACTCGATTTATGATGTAAAAAGTGTAAAATGCAGGGCTTGGGTTGTGGCTCAGCAGTAGGGCGCTTGCCTAGCATGTCAGCACCACAAAATAAATAAATAAATAAATGAAATAAAGATGTTAAAAATAATTTTTTAAAAACGTGTAAAATGCATAGAAGTGCTGAGGCCATATACATGGGGCTGTGAGAAGATATAGTCATGGAGAGTGTATGGTGTAAGCAAGAAGAAGCACCCCTAGGGCTGGGGTTGTGGCTCAGTGGTAGAATGCTCACCTAGCACATATGAGGCCCTGGGTTCGATCCTCAGCACCACATATAAATAAATAAAGGTATTTTGTCCAACTACAACTAAAAAATAAATATTAAAAAAAGAAGGAGCACCCCTGCTGGAGGGATGATGGAAGGAGTGTGCAGTTACACAGCAAATTCAGAGACAGGGGGACCAGTCAGGAAATCCTAAGAATGACATCAGATACTAAATAATGAGGGTTCAGGCTGGATTGGAAAGAAGGAGTAAAATTAGATTTCAGGAGAAAAAATTAAGAATGCTTGGTAATGGAATAGTTATACAATGAGATGATAATTCCAATTTTCTGAGACTGGAATTGCTAATGAGAAAAATCATGATCATCCATCTTTATGTGTGCAACACTAAGTGTGCAAACACAGTTTCCTCTTTTTCTCTTGATCTGCGAAGTGTCATTACTCACCTGGATTATTCCATTAATATTATATAAGTAAGGGGCTGGGGTTGTGCCTCAGTGGTAGAGCACTCACCTAACACATGCATGGTGCTGGGTTCAATCCTCAGTACCACATAAAAATTAAATAAAGGTAGCGTGTCCAACTACAAATAAAATAAAACAAATCAACAACTACAAATATGTATATATATATATATATATATATACTTCTTGCCACCAAAATTGCTACTTGCCTTCCCTTCCCCCAATGACCCATCTCAAATCCATGATCACAAAAATCATAATTCTTTTACCATTCCACACGCTCCATAAAGACCCTCTTCACCCAGTTGAAGACTCTGAAACAGTAGTGCTGAACTGAAGCAATATCTCTCTAGGAAACCTTTGCCACATCTGCATCTAATTTCGTTTCCACCTGAATTCCACACAGGCTGGGTGGGTGGCCCACAGTATGATGCCATAACAACTGTGCACTACCGTTACACTCAACCACACAGCTTATCAAGAGTTGGCTACAAAGGGTTGGATTGCTCCTGGACCCTCAGAAACTTACAGCCAAAATATAAAGACTGCAGGTGCCCTGTCTCATTAATACATGCTTAAATACTTAAGTAATATTTGTATAATGGGATATCCCATTTGGAAGATTGTTCAGATATTCCAGAAAATCACAGGATTGCAAATCAAAAAAGATGTATGCTAAATGTAATTTTAGTCAAATATTTAAATATTTTCCTCTTAAAAAAGGTTATAAATAGAATTCTATAATTCACACACTTCAGATATGATTTTCACTGCACTTTTGCTGATGTCAGTTTTAATCTGGAAAAAAGAAATTTAAGGAAGAGTTTTCACTACTTCACATGCACACACCCATGCTACATTCAGAAACTTCCTAAAAACAAATCAAAGCTCCTTTACTTAAACTGAAGTCTTAATGTTTAAAAATACAAGTTAGCAAAAAATGATTTATATTTTAGACTGGGGATTGAACTCAGGGGTACTCAACTGCTGAGCCACATCCCAGCCCTATTTTGTGTTTGACTCAGAGACAAGGTCTCACTGAGTAGCTTAGTGCCCCACCATTGCTGAGGCTGGCTTTGAACTCAGGATCCTCTTGTCTCAGCCTCCCTAGCTGTTGGGATTACTGGTATGGGCCACCTTCCTGGCTCCTATATTGTACTTTTCAACTAACTGTTAAATAGATAAACTAAAGGGAGAAATTAATAAGGTATTTTGACTTTGGAGTGTATATCTTGAATTCTTTCATAGTCGTTTTATTTTAATATAAATGGATTCCAGTTTTGTTTGTATTGTGTTTCCTCAAATGCATGATGACAAAGGGGTCAGCATAATGAAAAGTAAAAAAAAAAATTAAGTTATCAAATGCAATGTGCTATTATTTAGCTAATGAAACAACAAAATTGCCCCAGAAGTTCTCATATTACCAATGTAAAATTAGTTTCTTCTAATCTCATATTACATAGCTCAATTAGGTGTGTTTTAGAGCAATGCTTTTTTACCTCCTAAGAGAGTTATATGAAAAAAGGCAAGGTACTCAAAAGATATACGTCCATCCTTGCAAGACAAAGTTTTTCACATTTAAATTTCTAAATATGTATCTTAAAATACATATTTTTGGATGTCTCTTAAAATCAACAGTTACAATTAATAGGAGGTATTTGGATCTGTTATGTTTCATCAATTTAAATCCAAAAAATATATATATACTAATTTAATAATAGGGTATATAGTTTCTGGCAATTTAAAAAAAAAAAAAATATATATATATAATTTTTTTAAGGAATCAAAGCAACATTAATGCATGCATTTCTTTGTTGCAACACAACTGATTTATTGTGCGGGATACAGAAGTGGCTTGCTGAGAGCCAGGCTGGTTGTATAATTTGCTTAGAAAAAGGAGCAGATTATACATGCCCTGACCTGTGAAACACAGGTAGGGCCTCAGTAAGGGTCTCCATTTCAATCCAGACAGAAATACACAATATAGAGAGGCAAGATAAATTAAATGAGACACAAATTCTGGCTATTGGCATCTCTACAGGAAGAACATAAGTTCTACAAAAGATGACAAATACCAGATACCACATGAATTCCACCCCAGCCTTTTGGCCCCCAGTGTGGTGCCTCTGCCATGATTTCAACACTGTGGAGAAGAGGCAAGCCTGTTCAGCGCCATTAAATGCAGTCATGGGGACATGCTCCACTCACTTGATGAGAACAATCAACCATGCCTCTGTGCGCATCTCTCTAGTGAAGAGGAAACATACCAGTAGGAAACAAGAGACTGAATCACTCTGGCACTTTCTGCTTCTCACCAACTGTCCTCCACTACCTGCTAGTAGCTTTACATCAACAGCCCACTCTCCATGACAGCATTTGCAGGGTGCACTACATCTTTGAAATGTCTGTCTAGGTAAAAGACTCCTCAGACCTCAGACAATGATCCTCTTTTCAGAGCAATGGTGATATACCATTTTAACTTCAACAAGTGACCAGAACTGAATCACAGCAGAGAACAAGAACCTTTTGGCCCAGTATCTCACGGAGTGCAAACAGTGGAGAGCACGTTGCTGAGGCATAGGCCTGAGAAACTGAGATTGCTAGAGCAGGGTCCAGTGATGGAAGGGGTCCAGACCAGGTGGCAAAAGCCTGAAGAGACATGAAAAGGATAGCACTTGGGAAAACAGAGGAGGAGCTAATGGAACCAGCTGGCCTGGCTCACAACCCTAAGGCATAAAAGACATTTTTGTCTCTTGTTGTCATGACCACCAGCACTGACGGCACCCTTGGTTATTTATTTGCTTATTGTTTTAAAGAAAAAAAAAAGTTTGCTAAGATGCAAGGCTCAGTGTAGGATACAACATGTTCAGTGAAATGTCACTGATGACCTATTACAACATACTGAAAGTCTTTCTCTGTCCCCCGCCTATCTTGCACACTGGCAGCAGTTAACCGAGAGCTCACTCACTGATCTGGTAGACATTCATGAAACCCTCTGATTTGCCCAGTCCTGGGCCTGGAATTTTGGGATTACAAGAGATCTCAGAGATGTTATGAGGGCTTATCAGGCAGGATGTATGTTTTCATGCAGGTAAGAAAATGGATATAGATAATCAGGGAATGTTAATATTATGAAGCAACCTCATAACAATTGAACTGCCTAAGCCAGAACTTTTTAAGCTTTTTCCTAAAAATTTCAAACCATGGATTTTCAAACCTAAAATTTGCAAAGAACCCCAATGCATGAAAGCAAATCAAAAGGAACTGTGAAGGCAGAGAAGAGTAAGAGCAGGTAGTGGGATAAATCTCACAGCCTCCTCCTTCTCAAACTAGGAAGTACCTCTCCTGACCAGAGATCACAGCACAATGTTTGAAAATCAGTGACTTTGTAGTCAAACTAGATGGTGGTAATGGCTAATACCTCTGGGGCTGTGCACAGGATGCATGCCCTGAGGTGGGAGAGAGGATTGATTTACAAGAGTGGATTTAATGATGTGTGGGCTAACTTGAAAGAAACCAAGTATCTAAAAATGTACCATCATCTGAGTTTGCACACATGTACTTTGTCATATGCTGAGCATCACTGGGTCAGTTGCCCAGGGTTAGGTATGCAGACTCTTGTTCGCCAAGCTCCTTATGGGTTTTCAAGGGCTGATGTGACTCCATTGGATTTTACCTTAGAGTAGCTGCACAGACTAATGCCTCATGGATAACACCCAGCTAGAGCTCTCAGATGCTGGCCAGGAAGAAGAGAATCCTAGCCAATGAAGACAAACACTGATGGTACATTCTGCGCAGACATGGGCTCTGGTGGCTCTGGGCAGGTCAGTTTTCTCCTTTTTCCCAAAGGAAGATACACACATGTTAGTGACTCAGGACTCCCAGGACTACCCTGAAAGTTCCTCCTAATGTGATCAGAAGATTTAAAATGAATTTTATCAGAACCAGTGCTGGATGGGCTGCAGCCTTGCCCATTGCTGGGTCCTGGAACCCTCCACTCGTCTTGAGTACCATCACATCCTCAGCTGCATGAAACTGAAACTATTTCATCTGTGCATTCTGCCAAAGGGAAGGACCAGCACTAGCCACCATGGCCATCTTCTAGTCAGAAGGCAAGGTAAGCATGGACCAGAAGCCCATGTGCTCTTTTCCGAGCCTGTTGCTATTCACTGTGCTGCTGCCCTCTGAACATCTCATGGAGCAGAAGCACTCTTGCTCTTGAAAGAGAAAATATTTTCCTACAACATGACCAGCCCTGTTATGGTTTGGATGTAAGGTGTCCTCCTAAGAGCTCATGATACACAAGGTAGCAGTGTTTAGAGCTGAAATGATTACAATATAAGAACCATGACCCTAATCAGTGGATTAATCCACTTGATGGATTTGAAGACTACTGTACTAGGTGGTAACCATACCTAGATGGGGCATGACTTGAGGAAATAGGTCACTGTGGACATGCCCTTGGGGATTATATTTTGTCCCCCAAGTTCCTCCCTCAGCCATGAGCTGAACAACTTTCCTGTGCTAAATTCTGCTGCATGATATTCTGCCTCCCTCTTAGGCCCAGAGCAATAGAGTTGGGCCAACCATGGACTGAGATCTGTGAACCCATGAGCCCAAATAAGGTTTTCCTCATGTAAATTGTTATTGTGGGGCATTTTGGTCACTGTGATGAACAACACATGAACACTGGTCCTTGGAAACAGCTAACACCCTCATATGGACTCAGCTTGGAAAGGCTGATGCCTGTCCCTCCCTGAGAGGTGACACACCTAGACACACAGAGCTCTACCAGTGTTGTGGAATAAGCCCCATGTCTGTCTTCTAAGCCATCTGTAGAACATAGTGATCACTGTGTCCTAGGAAGGCTCCAGTTCTGGCTCACAGATATGGATCCCCTAGAGCGTACTTGCCTCCTTCCAAATGTTCAGTAGCCTTCACTTGTTAATTGTCAAGATGGCCCAGGGAGGCATAGTTCTCACCCATGCTCCACACCCCAGGACATAGAGGCACAGGGAGGTTAATTAAATCACCCATGATTACACAGTTAGCAAGAGGAGCAGCTAAGATGGGAGTTCCAGGGATGGGTTTCTAAGCCATTCTGAGGACTGGCCTTCTGAGTAGACAGGACACACTGTCCCCACTGCTGCCTGAAGAGGCTCATCCTGAGTCCTGGCCTCCATGGATATAGGAAAGCCTGTGGCCAAGGGCAGGGATCTGAGTGAGCACAGAAGCTCCTGACAAGCATTGGTGAGGACATGGGAACCCACCATGTCTATGGAGCATGTGGGTGCTTCCTGCCCTGTGAAAAGCAGTTTGTCTAATAGAATTGAAGTTATGGAGATTACGGGTCTCAACATTTTTGGTGTGTCCTCAGCAGAAATGCCATGGGACACATGTTCACAGTCTCTACTACAGTACTGTGGCATAGGGAATAGTCCCTGGGCCTGGAGATGACCCAAGCAGCCTCTTTGCAGCAGACAGGTAAGCACCTGGGCATGCCCATCTGAAGGCACATTATCCACCATGACTGACAGGATGAAGCGACATCCTGCAAAATCAGACATGAATCAGAAGAATCAGAAGAATGTACATGATGTCTGAATCAAGTAAAACTCAGATGTGACGTTATTCAGCAGCATTGGGCAGTGTGGAAACAGAGGAACACAGGAAGCCACTGCCTGTGTCATCAAGTGATGACTTCAGAGGCTGTGGTTGGGCAAGTGGACAGAAGCCTTCCAGAAACGCCTGCAACTTAATATGGCACCTGATTGTTCATTTCAACTGCCTGTTAATGATCATAAAGGCATGTGCTCTTTCTGGATGTGTGTCTTACTGCACAATTTTAATAAAATACAGAAAAGTAAGGGTTCCACCAACACGAGTAGCAGTGCCTAGCCCACTTTGTGAGATCCCTAAATTCCCTCCAACTATCCATAAGACCCCCTCAATGCCTAAATGACTCTGGGCCAGTTTGTCCACAACTACAAGTTTGCCTCTTTAGATCTGCTACTCCATCAGATAGCAGAACTCCACTTGACCCCAGCTTTATCTTCAAAATCCGCATGTGTGAAGCTGGCTTTGAACTACTGCCTCAGCCTCCATGTGACAGGATACCAGGCTCAAGCACTCTATGCTTAACACACAAGACTCCTGTCATCTTTGTATTCATTCTAGAATCAACAGAAAGTCTAGTGGAGTGAGCTCTTCCTAAAAGTCCTGCCTTAAACTCCTAGGGTTCCTTTACTGTGCTCTTGTTCATATGGCTGTTTTACTGACAGACTGAGCCCCAGCATACTTGTGGGCTTTTGCACACAATTATAAGATCTGACACTTGTAACTGATTCTCTGGGGCCTTCTGAGTACACTAATGATCTGCTGATTCTATGTTCACATCCCTATCATTTCTGTCTCATCAAGCATCCAACCATTTGTCATGTACTGCCCTTTGACACATCCTCATCATGATCCTGAATGTCTCTTGGTGCCTCTTTCTGTGTATCAGTGATATGCTTGTGTCTTGGCTTCACATCTCCATCTAAAGGTTCTGAGTTGCCCAGACCACAGTCAATAACTGTTGTCATCTGATGAGAGAGCTCATGGAGTGGGAAGAACCATCAACTGAGGTCTTCCTCTGAGGTACTGAGACACTTCTGAACCCAGATGTGCTCCTGGCAATCTTTCAGAGTATGGAGAATATGGGATTTGGCTACAGAATCATTCGGTCCTGGGGAAGAACAAGTCTTAAGTACACTCACCTTGCTCCAAGTGTTGCTCTGAGGAATAACGTTCCTTGGGTCCTCAGCGTGATCTAATGAAATGGCACAGTTTTGCATCCGTTTTTTCATATCAAACTTCTAAACATGGAGAACTCACTCAACCAAGATGACAGAAAATGACAGAAGCAGGATTCTAGCTGAGGGGGTGTGCAGGTCCCCATCAAAGAATTACAAGCTGCTAATTATATTGGCACCAAACAGGAGGAAGCCTGGCATCTCTGCCTTCCTTTTTTATTTGTCTTCAAACTCCTGCTCAGCTCTGCATAAAGGTGTGTTCTCCTTTAAGGAGTGTTCTTCTAAAACCTGGTAACACAAGGTTTATAAGCCCTGATTTACCTAGTCTTCAACAGGGACACAATGATGAGATGAGGACTAAGGGATTTCCAAGGTTTTCAGGGACATTCAGTGTCAGCTTTTACATCGTCCTGTTCCACAGCCCTGGAGTGGCCTAGAAGTCTCCAGTCATTGCCATACACCTCTGAGGAACAGCAGAACCTTGCAGCAGAGATCACCTGGTGACAAGGCTGGCCCCATCAAGCAGGTACACATGTCCAGTTGGAACCAAATTGCCCCCTTCTGGACCTACAGACCAATAGACAAGAAGCCCCTCCTAGGAGCATCAGGGAGATGATGATGACCAGATTAGTTTGCCCGGGGCTGCATCCTTGTTCAGCCCTCTTGCTCTGTCTCAATCCCTCCTATATTTAACCTGAAAGCTCATGAGAGCAGCCCATGGACAGGACCAAGACTCTGTAGCTCACTTGTCTTTCCTGACATGGCCATGGTGAGGAAAGCTCCTTCCTTGTTTTCTCCATTACTTCCAGTTTGGTTTTGGAACGAGTGCCTGGACCTGATTTCCTGGGTGCCCAGGGTCAGATCTCTGGCCTCAAATTGCAGCGACATTCCCAGTGTTCTGGCTCCAGGCCACCCCATCTACTTTTGCATGGAGGGCTGTGTGTGCAAGTTCTCCTGTGGGTCTCAGCACAGCCTGCTTGGCACCCTCCTGACCTTAACCATGCAGCTGCTGGGAGTTTCCAGTCCATCCCATAAACCTCTTCACTCTGTTCTAGTGGCCATGTTATTCTCTGTTCCTTGGAATAGCCCACCTGACCTGCAAAGACCGACCTCCTCATTTTCCGGGGCCCTACTTCTAATGCATCAGCCTGTGATAAAACAGAGTAAGGTCATCTTGTAATGTCTGTCTCCTTCAATGATTGCAATAGGAATGTCAATGCCCTGCAGCAGGAGAGGATATTGGACAGGAAGACTCTGGTTATTTCTGTAGTCCTCGGCTTAACAGCTGGCAGGGAAACAGATTGCAAACAGGTTTTGGGGATATGACTTCAGAGGTTACTGGTCCCAGTGGACTGGTTTTTTGAGTAGTTCTGACTTCCTAGAGATAACTGCTCCTGCTGAGCAGGATGAAGAACTGGGAGCCATCCCAGATCTCACTCCAGGAGCACCCGCAGTGTCAGTCCCATGATAACCCAAGTAACCCAGATCGTCACCTAGAGAAGATCAGCACTGAAGTGTGAACAGCACCCATTTGGTCAGTCTGGATCAATCTTTTTTGTTTTGAAGACATTCTACTGCAGAAACTCAGAGCAGGACAGGAAGTTGGAGAAAAACTGCTTTAATTCACATCTTTACAGTCAAGAAAAAGGCTCAATCGGTGGCATGGCTTACCCGGGATGGTACAGGGGCCCCCATATTTGAGAAGATTTGCGTTCTCTCTTGGGAGATCCTCTGAAGCTAGAGATTTTAAACACCTCCCAGGTGCCCCCATATTGTTATCTCTGGCATGAAACTCTCTTGAACTCTGACTCATCCCTCAACTGCCCAGATAAATCAAAATGCAACCTGTCCAAGTGAAAATTTTCATGCCTTCACTGTAGCCTTAATGCTGGTTGCCCCCACACCAAAGGCTGAATCCTGACCTCAAAAGTATCAGGAGGGGCCTCAGGGAGGGGATTAGGTCATGTGGATATGTCTTTATGAGTGAAATTAGCATCCTCATCAAAGAGGCCCAGGAGCTCATTCACCTGTAAGGATGCAAGCAGAAGGCCTCGCTATGAGCCAGAAAGCACAAGACATGAAATCTGCTGGCATCTTTATCTCTGACTGTCCAGCCTCCAGGATGCTGAGGAATGACTTTCTGTCATGCATAAGCTACTTGGTCTATGGCATTTGGTTCTAGCAATGATGGAGACAACCTCCCTCTAAACCTGCTGCTCCTGGAACATCTCAGTCAATGGCAAGATCATGGTTCCAGTTCTCAGGACCTATCCTGGGAGTCACATTTGTCACCTCACTTTAAGCAGTCCATCTGAAAAATCAACCCCATCTCTGGAACATAAGAAGCCCACCCCAAGCTTTCCTCCACTGTCCCCACTGGATCTCAGCTCCATCTCTCCCAGCCTCTTACCTCTTCCCCTTCAGGCCTCTAAGAACTCCCAGCCTCTTCTGCTCAAGAGAGCACACTGAATGATGTCCTTCAGCATAGAGCAGGCCCTATGAGTCCTCTGCTCCAAGCCCTCTGTTGATTATTCATCTTATTCTCAGTGACAAGAAGGGAAGGCAGCAAGATCAAGAAGTAGATCTGGATCCAATGCCAAATTAATCCCTGGTTTTAGAAAAATGGGAAACTCTGTGACTCACTTTCCCTGCAGATGTTCATGCTTTAAAGTTACTAGATGTGAATATTTTAAGAGAAAGAGAGGGGTTAGAAGACCAGGGATCCTCCCAAGCCTCCTCCCCACCCTCAAACTCTGACTCACCATGAGGTCTGTGCATCCTGACCTACAGTATTAGCCCTGCACCCCACACCTCCATGCCCTCCTCCTCCTGCTTGCATAGGCTCTATCCCTCCTGCAGGCCACTCTGCTGATGCATAGGTTCTTAGAGAGTGTGGTGACAGTTGCGTGTGGAACATTGAAAAAATGCAAAGAAAACAAAGGCACAGAAGAGGAGAAAGAAAATCTCCTGTGAGGAGTTGGTGGTGGCTGTATAGTTACAAGCTATGTGGTTTATTTTCCTGGCAGGGCTTGGAAGTGCAGAAACACAGCCAGGCCCTGAACTCACCAATTCCTAACAGCAATATCTGAAAACACGGAGAAAAAAATGTCTCTGTTTACCAAGGATCCCTCATCACTTTCTGGATTCCTCTCCTGTGATATAATCCACACCCTGGGGCCAAGGTTCTGCCTGCTTCCTCACAGGCTGTAGCCTCTGTTCCAAGAACAAGATCCTGACATTCACTGTCAACATACCCCTTGGAAGATTCTAACAAAATTTTCTTTTTCTTTACCCATCCCCAGTACAGCTTCTCCCCCAACTTTCCATACCTCTTCAGGCTCCATGACCAGGTATGTTGCGACCTCAGATAGTCCAGTTGTCTCTGGCACAGCGATGGGGATGCTTTGGGCTACAAGAAACCACATTCCCAACTAATTAAGTTCTGAAAATGGCAAGAAATTTAGAACAAAACCTGGAAGGATGACACCAGGCATTACCTACCCCAGAACAAAGGGAAAATGGCCATTTAGAGAGCAGCCTCTTTAAATCCCTACATTGACAAGATATAAGAACCTTTCCCAGGACTCCATTAGCCAGAGTAAAGTCATGGGCAACCCTCACAAAAGGGATCCCAGAGGTGTCTGACCAAGTGACTGGGAGAGCCAGGACTGGTTTTGACAGCTCACCATTCCTTTCCATTTTGCCTACAAAAAAATCATGCAGCAGGCAGAGGAGTGGGCACGGTCCAGAGGCAGACTTCAGGTTCCCCATTCGCTCCCTTCTCTGACAGTGTCCTGCTTGGGCTGCAGCCTTGTCATTTCCTTCCCTCAGGTGCATCTCTGGAACTTCCTCTTCCTAGACCTGCCTCAGATCATCTGTCTCCCCAAAAACTGATGGATGCTGATCCCTCAAGCATTGTGCTCAGCTGAGCACTTCAGCACCCATTTTGGCTCTCTTACCCACTCTGTGAGTTGGCTTTCCATCACTGTTACAAAAATACCCAAGAAACTCCCTAGAGGAGGAAAAGCTTGCCTGGTGAACTCCATCACTCTGGACCTCAGGTGAGGCAGAACATTGTGGTGGAAGATGGAGGAATGCTTCTAGCTTATGGCCATCAGGAGAGAATTCAGTGGCCAGGAACAAAATATAAACAACAACAACAAAAAAAAAAAAAACCCACCCCCAATGACCTGCTTACATCCTATTCACCTATAATTGTCACCTATAAACCCCTTCAAATTATTAACCCACCAAATTCATTAATCCACTGCTTAGGTTTCATCTTTCATGATATAATCATTTCACCTCTGAAAAATTCCATATTGTCTTCATATCAGCTTTCGGGAGACACCTCCTATCTAAATAGCATATACCTTACCAGGTATAAACTCCTCTCACTGAAACTCAAGGCCTTCAGCAATATGGCCAATGATAAAATAAAATCAGTGCTGTTTTCATCTAGACCATGAGAGGAACTGAGAAAGGGAAATGACCTTCCTGACAATAGGTGGCTCATCCATGTTCTCCCTAAGTCAAAACACACACTGCTTATAGAATGAAAACCTCAGGCAGGACCACATGGTGGTCATATAGAAAACTAGTTGGAGACTGACTCTGAGGTCACAAAAATCACTGAGTCCATCCTTTTCCTAATATGAGTGACATCTGCCTCTTTACCAACATAGACTGTGACTCTGCAGTAATCTTCCCACCCCTGAGACAACAATAATTAAGATGTCCAATCCCCAACCTACCTCATTTCTTGACCCTGTCCTGACTCACATCTTGGAGTCCTTGAATAGAAGCCATAATCCTCTAAGGTACACTGCTTCATGCTTTTTTCTGAGATGCTTCTGTGTGGCTGTGGAGCCACCAGAAATCTAAGTAAACTGACTCTGACCACAGGTGACAGCCTGGTGATCTTTAATTGGTGGACATCAGCATTGTGATCTTGTTTCTAATGTTCTTTCCCTCAGGTCCCAATATCTACTTTAATATTCAGAACTTTTTTCAGCATCACAGGTCACTCTGAATGGGTCTCTACATCCTGCTACCATTTTGCAAGAGATATGGAGGAAAGAGAAAGGAAGTTGTGGACTATGTACTAAATATGAATAAGCAGAATCCAGATGTGAGAACCTCCATGGGTCACAGGGCCTGCCACTGTAACAAAGAGAGTCCAAGGAAAAGACACACATGGTGGGGAACCTGCAAACCAAGCCTACACCAAGACATACCAAGTGGTGCATGGGGTGTCTTAGCCTTTGAGCATGTCGTCCATAGGGCTGGTACTTCTGGAGGGAGGAGGGACTAGGGCTTGGATGCAGCCATGTGAGATGCTGGCAAGGTGCTATTCTTGACTTGGTTCTAGGGTATTTCTCCCAATTTTTCACTAAATTACACCTTTTTCACTGTGGTCCCCTCCCCTGCTTTGTACTTGTGTTGCTTTTCATTACTGTGACAAATATCTGGGGTAATCAGGTTAGAAAGACAAAGGTATATTCTGGCTTCCTTTTTGAAGTGTTCAGTCCATGGTTGGTTGCCCTGTTCCTCTTGGGCCTGGGGTGAAACCACATATCACCCTGGGAGTGCATGGTGGCAAGTGACTCACTTCATGGTGGCTGGGAAGCAGAGAGTGGGAAATTAATAGGCCAGGGTTTCTCAGCCCCCTGAAAGGAGGCCCCTAACAGGAAACCCCCCACTAGGCCACCCCTCATAAAGGTCCCACCTCTTTCCAATAGCACCTGTGGCTGAGGCCAAAGCTTTCCCACTTGGATCTGTAGGGGACATTTCAGATTCAAAATTTAGTAGAGGCAGTGCTTAATTTAAAAAGGAAAGGATTGGAAGTATACCCTCTACTGGGCTTTTCCTACATTCAGGAGTCTACAGGTGGGAGAAGCCAGGAGCCCACCTGGGGTTATTCCAGCAGCCAGGAGAGACCACAGCTTGACCACGGAGGCCAGACCAATGGAGGCATGGAGGGGAGGCCAGTTTCTGGATGCAATGGAAAAGAACCAGCACAGCTGATGACAACTCAAGAAAGAGAAGATGGCACCAGGGTGGAGCTCAGGGGCATAGCACTTGCCTGGCATGTTTGAGGCCTCCATATTCTATCCCCAGCAGCACAAAAGAATTTTTTAAAAAGAAAAAATAATAGGAGACACAAGGTCAGGCCTCTGCTTCTCCTTCCTTTGTTGCACAACCAGACAATAACAAACTCTTTCACCTTAGGACGGTATTGGTCACCGCTGGGGTGAAACAGCAATATGCAGGTAGATGTCAGGGAAATCTGCTTTGCAGCAATGAGAGTTCCAGTTCCCCTGGCTTGCATTCTTTTCCCTGGCAGGTACCTGTAACTTTGTTTCTGATCTCCCACTAGCTGAGGGTGCCTGGCCAGGGCCCAGCAGGTAATGCAGACACATCCAGCATTCACCTGGTCCAGGGGTGTTGTCTGTCTAGATCCCAGGAGAGTCTTGGTGTACCCTTTGTCAACATATCATCCAATGGGAAGGTGCCTTTGGCAGGAAGGCTTCCTGCAGCTTTAGTTGCCACAAGGTGGGGCCTGGGGTGTCTGCAGCCACCTGCCCTGGGAGTGAGGGAACTGATCCGGTGACAAATGTGGCTGCTTTGTCCCTGAACTCACGTTGTTTGTTGATTGGTGACCCCAGAAATCTGCTGCTTTGGTAACCACTGAATTTTTAAGAAAAAGGGATTTCATTTCCATGTATTTCCTCATTTAAATCTACATTCAGAGAGAAGAAAATGAGTAGCATAGATGGTAATCCACACCTTCCCTTGGCCTTTATCCCAGAACACTTGGCCCTGAGGTAGAAAATCTCCTATCCTTCAGGGGAAGCTGTCCTGGTTTTCCCAGCTCCAAGTAACATACTCTATACACTCAATAAAAGTTAATTTTGCATGACTGAATGAAGGAGTAATCCAATAATATTTCTGAAGCATCCTCAGAGTCAATATGTGGCCTGTGCCTCATGATGCTTTTCTTACACAATCTCTCTTACTTGCAGGTCACCTGGTAGAATTCCTTATCTTTATTCACTAGATCCACATTTTAGAGTTGTAGGTAGTTTTGCATTCACTCACATATGCATTTATTCTGTACCCACTATTTGCCAACCACTGCTTCTCAGTAGCTTACGATACATCAATAAACAAGAAACATAATCACCTGCCTTGTGGGTGTCATTCTGATGAAGAGAAGCAGACAACAAATAATAAGACAATAAAAAATCCATTAATTCAGAAAAAGTAGATATATGGGGGTTGGGCAGTGTATCACAAAGGATCTGATGCAGGGACAGGGACTAACTGTCATTCTAACATCTTATCATAGGAACACAGGTTCCAAAACCTGTCTTGTATGTCTGCTGAAGAGCAACCTTGAATTTGATTATCATTTCATAGTGTGCCAGATATATTCAAAAGAATACCAAAACCCTAGAAAAATGCAAAAATATTACTGAGCCTATAGAATATGTAATAAAAATGAGAATGCCTGCCTAGAATTCTCAGAAGTTATTGATTAGATTCATAGGTAACTTTTTATCCATTTTTTTGTTTGTAAAACTTCAGAGAATATGCAAAATATTTTAAATTGGTAGCTAACTGATATATAAAATGTAAAAATTGTATGTATTTATAGAGTACCATGTGATGTTTTGAGACACTAAATAAGGAACAATGTTTAAATCAGGTTAAGACACCTGCCTCCTTAAACATTTTCCCTTTGTACATGGTGAAAATGTGTGGGCTCTTTTCTTCCAGCTTGATGAAATATACTATATCTAACTGTTATTAATATTCAACTACCTACTGTGCAACAGCATTCCAGAAAATATTTGCTGTTGATTTTTATTTATTTATTTATTTGTCAATTAGCCTTCATTTTATTTATTTATTAAAATGTGGTTCTGAGATTTAAACCCAGTACCTCACACAAGCTAGGCAAATGTTCTACCACTGAGCTGTAACTCCAGCCCTGTTTGCTGTTGTGCTGCTTTGCTCATTTCTGCAGAACCAGGGACTCCACCCCAGGGCCTTTCACACTGGGAAAGGGCTCTACCATAGAGCTACACACACAACCCAGCAGAAAGCATTTCTGGAAGGAGTGAGAGGATGGGCTGAATCCTCCCCTGAATGGAATAAATTTGGACTACTTCCATTCTTTCTCTACTTGGTCTCATGACATTACAATTACAAAAGCCATGAATACTCTTTGTAAAAAAAAAATAATGAGCCTTACTGTACAGAGGTTTATCAAATAAGTCTAAAGTCCTCAGAGAACTGAGAAGAGTTCTCTTATTTTGACTTTCCAAAAGTATAAGTGCATTAATATATGACATTTTTGTTTCAAAAACATAGAAATGCGTATCTCCTTAACAGATATTCAATTCAGCACAATGCCTAAAGGGCAGAGAAATGAAAGAGGTTTTCATTCTCTACTTTTTGTTTGAATGTTGACATTGAGTACCTTACATGGGTATACTCAAAATCTGATTAAAATGAGAGATATGTGGTAATATTTTATAAACTAACCAGTGCACAGTACGATAGTTAACACCCAGTAAGCTGAAAAGTAAGTACTAGTTTTCTCCTCCAAACTCATGAAATAATAGAGTTTGAAACCTACCTTGAATATTCAACTAATTACATGGGGATTTCCATTAGGAAAAATTCACACTTCCTCCCTCTATCAAAATGTCAAGAAGAAAGCACTTTTTCCTGACTCTACCCACGAGGACATTGGTCTAATGCATCTTCCATGGCATCTCACCCAAACGTCCAACCCAACCCCAGCCAGGCTCTCCACCATCCCCAAGTCCTCTCCTGTGGTGTCCTTATGCAGGCCAATGTCAAAAGGCAGCTATCAGTTAAAGACCACCATGTGGACAGGCAGCAGAGATAATAAAAACACAGAACCACAAGTGATTGCTCAGCATTTATAGTCACAGTGGAGTCCTGTTCTGGAAACTGATTTGATATGTGTGTCTCTCTGCTGCTTAGCCTTTTTCTAAAAAATTGGATCCCTCTGAACAAAGCCCAGGAGGTTTTTAATGGCTGAGGCAGAACAGCCCTAGCACAGCATTCATTAGGAGCAATATTTAAAGGAAATGTGTAATTTTTCCCTCATAAAAGACTAAGGAAATGTGCTGTGTCATAACAAGACAAGTAACTGGAGATGTGTTTGTATATCTCTCACTTCATGTGATAATCATGATCCCCAGCAAGAGCAGTGTGATCTGAAAGTGAGAACCGTCTCCCAAGCAGAAATTGAAAAACTATTCAATTATATCTTTTAGTTCTGTTTTCCCATGATTTTTTTAACTTTCTGAAATCCATCTAGATTTGCTTGATTTTGGTGTGCAGGATGTCATTTCACTACAATGAAGTTTGATTGTGCATGTGTTTCCCTAGGAGGAATTGGTTTCTCTTCATACTATTATCACCTCCAATCCCTAGGTTTTCCTAACTATTTATATCGTCATGAAGTTTAAGATCATTTTTTCAGACAAATTCTCAGCACCTTGTTAAGTGCTATAGAGAAGAGGACACAAAATGAATGTAGTACACCACCCCACCATCTGCACAAAGCACATTCACAGCCAGTAATAACAGGACCATGTGAAGAAGACACAGAGATAGTTCTGGGTGATTAGGAAAGACCAGGTCCCTCTCCAAAAGCTCTGGACAATTAAGGCAAAGGTTATAAAATTCCCATTATGAAACAGGAGCCATCCAGCTAAATGGTGACCAGTGAGTGTGAGAAGACATGAGATGAACTGATTGGGGATAAGTCAGCACCATAGGGATGTGTCATCTATGTAACCTAGAGACTCGGAATTGGCCTGATGACTATGAAGCACTGGCTCTAATGGTTACAGAAAAGGCTTCAAGAGTCTCCAAACCTATATTGAGTAAGCATAGGACTGTGAGTCTGACCTGGAGACAGGCAACCCACAGGCATCCCTGAAGTTCACAGGCTTCAGATATAAACTGTGTTAAATGTCTGTTTTTATTATAGAAAAAGTAACAACTTTACATTACTCAGACTTTCCAGACAAAAGCAAGGTGATGCCTGATGACATCATCTGTGAATTTCCTCAACAATATTACAGTCCTCAGCACTGCAGTTATTAACAGACACACTGTCTCCTAAGTTTCACAGTAACATTGAGGTAGATGCTATAATTATCCTACTAACTTCATTAAGTTCCATGGAAGCATGGCCTTGGCCTATTCACTCTGTACTCCACACCTAGTATAGTGCCTAGCACATATAAGTTGATCAAGCAAAGTGATTACAGGACTCAAAGAAATTTTCAGACACAATTAAAAGTTTAAAAAACCCAGACCTCAGCACCAACATGCAGAGTAGACTCAACTCTAAGACACCCTCAACACCAAAATGCAACGAGTAACCTCAGCTTAGCCACCACCAGTGTGCAGGAGATAGTGGCTGGGTCAACAGATACCAGTGACCAGACAGCTGTCAGGTCCATGGTGAGCTGGGATTATTTTTCATAGTTTTAACTAATTTGTGCTTGGTCATAAATTTTTAATGCAATTCATATAAAAATCCCCAAAGACAATTCTTCACAGAACTAGAAAAAGCAACCATGAAATTCATGTGGAAAAATAAGAGATGCAGAATAGCCAAAGCAGTACTTAGCAAGAAGAGTGAAGTAAGACATATCATAATAGTAGAGCTTAAACTGTACTACAGAGTCATGGTAACAAAAACAGCATTGTATCATATCAGCACCAAAATGACACCAATGAATGATACAGAATAGAAGACAGAGACAAACTCACAAAAACACAGTTATCTCATACTAGACAAAGGCGCCAGAAACATACATTAAAGAAAAAAAAAAGCCTATTCAACAAATGGTTCAGGGGAAATTGTAAAGCCACATAAAACAGAAAGAAAGTAAAGCCCTCTCTCACTGTACACAAAATTCAACTTAAAATGGATCAAAACATACAAACTAGAGCAAAGACCCTGCTCCTACTAGAAGAAAAAAGTAGGCCCCAAAGTAGCCTAAGATCTGACTTCCTTAAAGAGACTTCTACATTCCAAGAAGTAAGTTCAATAATCAATAAACAGGACAGATTAAAACCAAAAAGCATATTCTCAGCAAAGAAAGCAATCAATAATGTGAAAAGAGAGCCTACAGAATGGGAGAAAATTTTCACCACATGCACCTCAGAGCATTAATCTCCAGGATATATGCAGAACTCAAAAAACAACATCAAAAACAAACAAACAAACAAACAAAAAACAAATAACCAAATCAATAAATGGGCTAAGGAACTGAACAGACACTTCACAGAAGAAGCAACAAATACATGAAAAAAGGCTCAACATTTAGCCATTAGCAGAAAGTAAATAAAAACTACTCCAATATTTCATCTCACCCCAGTCACAAACATGATTATCAAGAATACAATGATCAAGTAACAAGAAATGTTGGTGAGGATGTGGGGAAAAGGGTGAATGCACACATTGCTTGTGGGACTGCAAACTGGTGCAACCAATATGGAAAGCAGTATGAAGATTCCTCAGAAAACATGGAATGGAACCAACATCTGAAATGGCTATCCATTTTCTCATTTAAAACCCAAATAACTTAAAATCAGGATATTACAATGACACAGCCATATTATGTTTACAGCAGCTCAACTCCTAACAGCTAAACTATGGAACTAACCTAGGTGCCTTTCAACAGATAAATGAATAAAGAAAATGTAGTATGTATGAGTATATATATATATATATATATATATATATATATATATATATATATATATATATACACACATATACATATACATATACATACATACACATACACATACACAAAAGAACAATTTTACACACATTTATATGATGGAATATAACTCTGCCTTAAAGAAGAATGAAATTATGACATTTGCTGGTAAATGGATGGATCTTATCATGCTAAATGATAAGGCATTCCAAAAAAAACTAAGGTTGAAATTTTTCCCTGATACACTTCTGCTAATCACAGAAAGGGGGGGGTAGGGAAGAATAGATTTGCTTTAGATTGCATGGAGCAGTAAAGAGAGGGGAAGGGGTATAGTGGATAGAATGGATAGTAGAATGAATCAGACATTATCACCCAAAGTACATATACAAATACATGACTGGTGCGATGCTACATCCTGCACAACCAGAAGCATGAGAAATCATACTACATTTATGTATGATATGTCAAAGTGCATCCTATTGTTCTGTAGAATTATAAAAAATTGTTTCAAAAGTATATTAAAGAAAACACAACAATCTTCAGAAAAAAAACATGACTACAATATCTGCCCCAAAGTAGATCCACCTGGAGAAAATCATGCTAAATGAAGCTAAGCCAGTTTTAAAAAAAAAAAAGAAAAGAACAAATATTTTATCTGATATGTGGAAGCTAACTCACAACAGGACAAGTGATGGGAACAAGTGCAGTAGAATAGACAATGGTGAATGGAGGGAAAGGAGGGGGCATAAGCAAAGGAAAGAGTATGGAAAGACTCTGACACAGCTTTCCCATGTATACACATGAAAACAACACAGTGAATTCCACCACCATGTACATCCTAAGAATGCAACTCTAAATAGTTAATGTATAATTATACAAATATGGACTATATAAAAATGAATTTTATGGGCCAGGGTTGTGGTAGAGCACTTTCTTAACATGTGTGAGGCACTGGGTTTAGTTCTCAGTACCGCATATAAATAAAATAAAATAAACAGTCCATTAACAACTTAAAAATTTTTTTAAAAATGGATTTTATAACTAAAAATAACCAATACATGAAAATTAATAAAATGAAACATTTCCTAGATTCCTTTAAACATTTTAGAACACTGAAATCAACTTCAAATGAATGGAAAGTAAAAGGGCTTTTGAGTGGGTTTAGTCTCTCCCACTTTTCTACCAAATGATGACACAAATATTGGGACAGACTTTTTCCTGCTTATGACCTCCAAAACTGTGGGAAATAATTTTCTTTTATTTATGAATCTCATAATTTTCACTACTAGAAATTAAAATTAACAAATCTCAATATTTAGGCTCTAATTATCTAGCATATAACAATACCCATATAACAATACCTTTGAAACCGGAGTTTGAAGATGAAACTCCATGGCTTCTGCTGACAGGTAGGGGTCTGCACATGCAGGGAGGGGAGGACTCTGTAAGCAGATAGGAGTCCTAGCTCTTCATGGTGGGCCATTACATACAGCGTTGCAACACACCCCAGCAGATCCTCAACCATTTCTTCTTCTTTTAGCAGTCTGTTCAAAGTCAAAGAATCATCTCCCGGAACCAAAGCAGGCTGGAACTTCCGTGGAACTCAGGGGGAACTCCTGCAGAATTCTAGAAGAACTCTAGCTCAGCAATCTCCATGATGTAGGCTGCTTCTCTTCCTCAGAATAGCCTCCAAAGCATTTACATAGCACTTGGTTCAATGCTATTGGTCCAAATTTATGCTAATTAGGACTTGAAAGACATACCAATGCTATTGGCTCAAAGTTATTCTAATTGGGTTAGACACATGCAAACGCCATTGGTCAGTCTCTTTCTAATATTTATAGTAGATTCATTCATAAATGCAGCCCCAAATTCCCACATTGACAATGAATGAATGGGTTGTGAAGGAGCTCAATGGCAAAGCCCAAAGCTGCAAAAGTGCTTGCCTCACATTCTCAAAGCCATGAGTTCAATCCCTGTTCCAAAAAGAAAAAAGAAAAACAAAATTCAGCTAAATGAACACCAGCAAAAAGAAAATAAACAAACTTTATCAATACATAAATCCTCATTCAATAACATGCCTGCTCTGCGTTCTGCAGGATCTCTGTCAAGTGACCCATTAACATTTACCTCTTCAAAACAATTTTTTCCCAAAAGTTGAGAGTGATGAACCATGTCTTAGTCATCTCTCTTTTGCACCAATGCCATAGGTGATGATGTGGATGTGTGGGATGTAATCTAGCTGAGGACCAGGTCTGATATGGGGCCAGCTTGGGAAGCATTGCTGGTGATATCACATAATAGCTACTTGTTAAAATTCAAATGCATGCATGAACAAATTATATAGAACCAAAAGATAGTATGATTAAAGGTCAAGAAGAAGCAAATAGGGATGGGGTTGTGACTCAATGATAGAGCTCTTATCTCGAACGTGTGAGGCAATGGCTTTGATTCTCAGTACCACCTACTAACAAATAAATAAAATAATGGTCTAGAGACACCAGCCAGAGCTCAGGCCCTTCCAAGATGCACTGGAGCTGGGGCCCAGAGTAGCCTGGTTTTATCCCGCCACCAGTGGGATGCTCAGACTCAGCCTAGGACCGTTTCCTCTTACCTGCGGACACCAAGAAGAGCTCATCTACAGTCCGGATCTGCCCCCACCGACCTGCGCAGGAGGTCAGACACAGGGTAGGCTGGCATCCATTTCTCCACCGGGAGACCTGTCCTAAGCTCAGGTCTGGTCCAGGACCACAGCTGGAGCTCAGGCTCTGCACAGATCAGCCACACAAACCTGCAAGGAGCCCGGGAAAGGGTAGGTCAGGGTCTATCCCAACACTGGCTTAACCTCCCAGGAGCTGAGACTCAGGCCAGGACTTCCTGTGTCCACCGGCAGACCACTGCAGAAGCTGAGATCCAGTCCAGATCTACCATGAGGTCCTGTGCAGGATAAGGGGCCCAGGGTAGCCTGAGTCCATCCACGCCTCCAGAGACTGGTATCAGAGCTCAGGTTCTGCCCAGGACTGCCTCCAACCTCCAGCAGCTCCATGCAGAGCTCAGGTTTGGACCAGGACTGACTGCCCACCAACAGACATTCGCTGGTGGCCAATCCCAGCCCATTTCAGCCTCAATGACCTGAGTGGTAGCTGAAACCCAGAATAGGCTCCAGGTCATTCCCACCAACAGCAGACCCTCCCCTGTATCTCAGGCGCCCACAAGAAAAGCCTTGCAGATGTGCACAGGAGCCTGGGAAGAGATTTTTATTTCTTAAGAGTTAAAGATTTGAGAATGAAAGTACTAACTGGTAAGGTAGACAGATTTTAACTCTAAGGAACTGCTAAGCAGGGTGCAGTGGCACACACCTGTAATTCCAGTGATTTAGGAGGACCACGAGGCAGGAGGGCCACAAGGTCAAGACAAGTATCAACAACTTAGTGAAAACCTGTCTCAAAATATAAAAAATAAATGAATAAATAGGGCTGGGAATATAGATCAATGGTAAGAGAACCCCTCAGTTCAAGCCCCAGAACCAAAAAACAAAACAAAACAAAAATAACAAAAATCTGCTACACAAATTTCCATGGTAGAGACACTCTGGTGTGTACATTCCCAACAGAGAGAAACATGGAAAAGATCCAGTGGTTCCTCAATGCCACTAGCGCTCAGTTTTGCCAATCTTTAATAGATAGTCGGTTCTTTAAAAGAACCGACTCAATCCCCTAATGACCCTTGGAGGTAAGTGTAATCACAAACTAAGGAGCCTTAATCCAAATATCTGAAATTCAAAAGGCTCCAAACTTCAAAACTTTTGAGCATTGAGCATTGATACTGCCACAGTAGAGAATCTAATACTATAAAACTTTGTCTCATGCACAAAATTATTTTAAGTATGTAAATGCTTACCTTCCAGCTGTGCAGAGGAGGTACATAAAAAACTTAAATAAATTTCTTGTTTAGACTCAGATTTAATTCCCAACACACCGCAGGTTGATTACTTCTCAGGTAACAGATAACAAAAGATCCAAAAATTCTAAAATACTGGAAATCAGAAACAACTGGTCCCAAGCACTTGAAATAAGGGATTTTCAACCCATATCCTTCTATTAGAGATAGGAAAACTGGTTCCCAAGATTTAAGGAATTTCCTGTGTCACACTGCCACTGAGGTTCCTTGTGGTCTGTCACAAGTGCACATTGAGCCACTCCATTGAAGTACCTCGTGAACCCTTCAGGACTATTACTATTACTCACCTCCTAGGCCAAAAATACATCCTGTATTTTTGCTGGCTATATCTGGTAACACTATTTGTTTTGCAGGCAGGGGCTGATACAAGTGGTTTTCAATATAATTAAATTCACTCTTCCATCCTAATTGAGAAAGAAGGGAGAGAGAATTTAATACAAATAAGCACTAGCTGTGAACAGTCTGCAAGGAGCTGTCCCTCGGAGATAGGGACTGGGGCTATGTTCTAATTGCATTGCTCCCCAGGACCTCCAGATGCTCCACCCATGCTGTTTGAGGTAATATCTTACCTTGAGATGCTTCCAGTTGACAAACAGCTGTCAACTGTGTGTATGCAGCTGGTACAGAGTTGAAAACCAGATCAAGATAGACTAATGGATCCAATGGTCAAATAAAAATCAACAATTGATTGATTGGTTGATTTTTATAGAGTTGACATTCACAGAATATAAAATAAGCCATTTTTAAGTGAAGAGTTCAGTGACATTTATACACTGACACTGCTATGCCATTACCACCTTGTCTACTTCCAGAACATTCCTCACCCAAAGAGAAGCTGTTCTCTTTAGCAGTCACCTCCCCACCTACTCCTCCCAGCCAGCCTCCTGACCACCACTCATCTATTCCAAATTTCTATAGATGTCCTTATTTGGATATGTCTTGTGCAAAGAAAACCACACAACTCTTTACTTTTTGTGTCTTGCTTCTTTCCCTCAGCAGTTTTCAAGTTCATGCACATTGTAGCGTGTATCAGTATTTTCTTCTTTTTTTGTGGGGGAAGAAACTCCATCCCAGGTATAGACAGCAACTTAATTATCTATTCATCCACCAGAGTGTCTCTACCATGGCCCTCAGGGTTGTCTTGCAGCCTTTTGATTATTTCCAATGGTGCTACTCTGGATTCACATCTGCAAGTACTTGCCTGTGCAGCTGTCTTCAGTGACATGGGTGTATTCATGGTCTGTGTTTGTAAAATCACATCTGTGGAGACCCAGGGAGAGGTTTGGTATTTGTTGTGGTGATGGTTGGTGGTTCTAAGAATTCTCAGGTTTGACCCACTGAATATTTTCTTTATACAAAACATAACAGTAGAAAAATGTCATTAGGTTAATATGAAGAAAACATCATTTAAAACTTGCATATCCATGTGGGGAAAAAGTGACCAACAATTTATTTCCAAACTCAGTGAAGCCTGTAGCAATCTTCTGAGTTAAACTGCTCCAGTGAGAATCAGAGAGGTCAGACACTTTACTGCAAGTTTAGGCCAAGCTTTTCAGAGTGTACACAAAGGCCTTCCCTGGGTTAAAAATGCCACTTTTCCACCTTCCTCTTAGCTTAGGATTCCAGGTGCCCAGTTATATTTAAATGTTTGATAAGAACCAAAAGTATTTACTATAACTATGCCACAAATATTGAATTATTTGCTGTTTGTCTGATATCCAGTTTTAGCTGGCATCCTGTATTTTTTCTGGCTATCTCTGGTAACCCTATTCTTGTTTCCCAGAGAGCGCAGTCTGATTTGCAGCCACTTGTAGAAGAAACTGTATCTGCGAAGACTCTTTGATCACTCAATTTTCTGGCAGAAAACAATTTCCCATATATATAATGTAAACATTAAGAGACAAAGTATGTGGGACTCACAGAATGTGAAATGGAGCCTTTTCAATGTAAAGTGCTTTCTCCCTGGCCCCAGTTCATTGGTGAAATCTAGTGATTTAAATTACGCAGCTAATCTCTTCCACCACCATTGGATTATAAATCAAGGAGGTGGCTACTACCTGAAGAAGTCTAGGGCTCTTGCACAAGTTGTCATCAAGCTAAGAGGAGCAGAACATTTCCTATTACTGTATAATGCATACATGGTAATGACTGAACCTCTGCTTACAGCACATTATCTCTATGCAATTCTCTTGCTAAAATAAAAGAAACAAAACTGGAACATATTGGCTAATGAGCCAATTGCAGTCAGAAAAAAAGACTCTGGAAGCATAGAACCAGGAAGAGCAAAAGCCATGATTTTGAGATGAGCCTGAAATATTCCAGGAACCAAAAAGAGACCAATGGGGCAAGGGCTCTGAGCAAAGAAGGAAGTGATAATGAACCTGAAGTGTTGGAATTACATTACAAGAGCAGAGCTTCTCAATCTGCCCTGTGCCACAAAACACAGAGGTCTGGGCCCCCATGCTGGAGATTGGCATGCAATGGGCCCAGGTATGGATACACTTTCAAAGAATCTCCAAGTGACAATTTTGAAAGCCACATACACAAAACATTTTAGTCCTGATAAGTTTTGATTTATTGTTCAGGAGACCAGAACCATCAGTATTTTAGGTCTTATGGAAGCTCAAACTCCTGTGAATTGGTGCTCTGCAGACAGCTGAAAACAGCCATAGCATGTTGCTCCCATGTCCCATATCTCTCCTCCTTTTCTTCTACCTTCTCTTCTTTACGATGAACATTGCCAGTTCCTTGTATGCAATTTGGTTTAATGAATATTTACCATAGACTTAGCAGGAAGCCTTAAAAGCAGCACACCTCCAGATGCTTTAGTGAGACAGCACGTTGTCTGTTGGATTAGCTAGCTTGCTTGCTCCCAACCTTTTCTCTTGTCAGATGAGTCTTGTGTTCATCTCACCTTTCCAAATATTTTGAATATTTAGAGGTGGGGCACACCATCACTGGTGCAATCCATCTGAACACTGCCCCTACTCACAGCAGAGGTTTTGTTGCCTCTCCCTCTAGTCAAAAATAATTGACTTGACTGGTTTCTAGAAGAGACCCACATGCTCAGGAAATTTGAGGTGGGGGAGAGGAAAGGCTACAGGAGTCATTCTTCCAGTGAGTCTGTCTTATGGGCTGGACCTGTTGTGGTGGCAGATTCTCCTCATTCTGTTAGCAGTTGAAGAGGACTCAGGCAGTGTCACTCATGCTGAGTGTGGGGGCCAAGGCAGGTGGAGGTGAAGGGTCCTTGCATTCAGACCTCCTGACTTCTTTGGGCTGCTTAGATGCAAATAGACTGAGGGAGGTCACTTCTGCAGTGGGGATTTTTCAACCTCCTGACACTGAAATGTCAGTCTGTAGGACCCTGGCTTTTGGCTCTAAGGTATCACTGGGAACTCCTTCAGCATCTCTGCCCGTGCTTTTCTCTGTCTCTCTTTCTTGCTCTTTCCATTTATCAGGCAAAAACTCAGGCACTATCCACAGCCCCTTTGAATGGTACTACCATTGGAAAATTGAGCAAGGCACCCTACAATGGAAAAAAATTCACCAGATGCTATTTCTATAATTTATTTCAAATTATATTGAACCAGATGAAATTGTCAACATTTGACCAGTTGGAAATTAGAAATTAATCAAGTTGACATGAAGTATATTTCTACCTGTGCTATTTAGCTTTTATATTTTTTCCCTTTACGATTTTCTGATAATTTTGCTTTTGATTTGTTTGTTTATTCTCAAACAAGTAAATGATGTGATTTTTTTCATACTAATTATTAATTTCTTTTTTCATTCAGGGGATAAATTCTGAGAACAAAACAAGGTCATGCTAAAGAGCTGTCAGCTCTATTGTGAGCCTGCTGAATCCAAAATGCATTTAAGATTTTACAGGAAAAAAAGACCTGGTTTGCAGTAGGGAGATGCTTTCCCAAGACTAGAATTGGTGAGTGGGGCCATTGCACAGAACTTCCATCATTTCCAAATGTGGAACTTGAACAATAATTAGGCAGGGGCTTGGTATTTTTAACATAGGACAGCAGAAAATCATGTTTAAAAAAAGAAGAAGTTGTCTGCCACAATCTCCCTCCTCCTCAGTCTCATGGGTCCCTGGAAAGAGGACATTCACGACATCAGCAATGTCCTCTTGTGGATGGGGACAATCCACTCACCATACTGGGTCCCACACAGGACATCTGTAGGGGAAAATGTCCGTTTCTACACCTTGCGTTTGATCAGCGTCCTAACCTCAAGTTGTGGAAGTACACCGGGCAACCTTTAAGATATAATTGTTTTCTGTTACTTCATTTCTTTTCATTCAGGAGAGACCAAGTGTGTGCCATTTATGTGTCATGTCATTACATTCCATATTGCAGTGTAGTGACGTGAAATGACTAAATGATAAAATGCCAGCTCACTGCCAGAAATTTAAGGTGGCATACTTTTATTTGTATATTGGGAAGTTATTATTAACTCTTAAATTGACTTTGCCACATGAAATAATGCAAGAAGACTGGTACACACAGAATCAGGTGACTGCAGGTGAGGCTCTGAACCCCCAATTGCAGAACAATCAGGAGGAGGACTCTGGATTAGGAGCCTGCCTCAGGCCACGTGTCCAGAAATAAACATATAAGCTTAGAGCAGTCTTGTCACCTGGTTAAGGTGGAGTTGCAATCATCAAAATACAACCTGACTGGGGTGTTTATTTAAAAAAATGGGATTTAAGAACAGGTGGCTAAGAAAATCAAGTGGCCTGGCCTCCCCTTTGCCTGCTTCACCTCTGCCTTCGAGTCCCTGTAGGGATATGGGATTTTGTTCTTTTTTTCTTTTAAGGAAACAAAATCATACAAAATTGCTGCATTTACATCATCAAATTACCAGAAGATTCAGTAGTTGTTAAAATAGCAATTGTGGCCCCTGCCCAGGCTATATAATTTCTTTCTTTGAAAGAGGGTTAAGAATGACATTCTCAGTGCTATGGTTTTTGTTTTCAAGTTCAAATCTATGTGACCTTCAGTGTTTGAGGATTTGTGGTGAAACCCATTCTCACCTGTCCCTTCTCACACCGGGAGCCATAATTGTTGGCACATCATTATGGCTGGTGGATATATTTGTTTTCATAGGTAAGTTCTGCTCTTCAATAAGTCATCCACCTTCCCTGAAATCAAGGCACCTCTTTGATGTCATTTGCTCACTTTCTCAAGCAAGCATTCAACTCATGCTTAGGTGCTCATCCAAGAAGTGAGTAGATCTAGGCCAAACACGATTCGCAGGTCATGGAACTTAAGGTCCTTATAATAACAATAAAGACACAAGAAGTAAATGAGCAACACAATTTCAGATGGAAAAATGCTGTGAAGAAATAAAACTAAGCAGTGTGACTGAGGGCAAGTCAGGGTTGGCTAAATATAGATGCTGTAGTCACAGAGGGTTTTCAAAAGGAGGTGACATTGAAGCTAAAAATAAATGCTGGGGTACCAATTGTGTTACAGCCAGGGATACATATTTCAGGTCAACGTATTGTCAGGTATAAAGGCCATATATTAGGAGCAAGCCTGAGCAGGAATCCATCTGGTGTGACAAAATGGCCCTGAACTAGGAAGATAAGAACTGAGATTGGAGCAGTAAACCAGGACCGATTCATGGAGACTTTGAAACCTGGCATGCAACCCCAGGCTTGCCTGGCCTTCCTTCTCTGGTTTGTATATTTTGTCTTTAGAGGTCACATGTATCATTCCACTCTCAAGACAATAAGAAATACAACTGCAGTGGTGTTCTAGGGCACAAATAGATCGCTAAATGTTGATTGATGTGTAAAATTTACCTTTGCTATCCCAAGGTAAACATATACTTATAGCAAATCTGTCACCTACAACAAGAGAGAATAAATGATGTCCACTGTGGAGAGAAGCAGATGATAAAAGAGGCCCTTCACACTCCTCCTTTTCCTCAATGAGAATGTTCCTCCAAGAGCTACAGCTGCCATCTTAAAACCAGGACCAGAAGAGAAAGAGCGTCTCAGAGATTCTGATCACCATACAGAATGATCAGGGGCAACAACCCTGTATCTCTAGACTTACTGTTATGTGAGAGAGAAAAAATGTAGTTGTTTAAAAATAATGAGACATTGAGGAAGCTTAGAACACAGGTAAGGTTGCCAAAGGAAGAGCAAGCATTTGCTGAAACTGTGGGGATTTGTTTCATGTGGTTTTAAGAGAACTGAGTTGGGACAGCAAACACAGAGTGTGATGCCAAGACAGGCAGGGGAACTGAGTAAGGATGACAGTCAAGCATGGTGATACCAGAGTGACGATCAATGATAATTAGGACGATCTGTTTTAGCATGGCTTGGTTTTTAATTCTTCTCATAATGCAGCTAATATTCCAGTAATCTAAAGAATTTTTGTAAAAAGGAAAACAGTGAGAAGTACTGATAACAACCTGTTGAACAGAGAGACCACTCTCCTATAGCTGTGACCCAAACGCCACCATTTGAGGCCTTGATTCAGACACTAGGGACAAGTTAGTCCACCTGCTTGTCCCCAAGTGGCATCAAATTCTGTCCTGACTTAGAGTCCCTGGTACACTGGGGACATGTGCCTGCTGGCTTCCAAGTTTCACTTTTTTTTTCACTGCCTTTAAGAACTCAGCTACTTATTGTGTAACATAGAAAGACTGGCCAAGACTGTGACTTTGAAGCTTGTGTGTGTATGGGGAGATGAGCAGCAGGTGGCTTTCCTCAAGTTAAATTTTGGGTAGAAACTCACTTGATGAAGGGATGGAAGAGGAACATCATGGTTGAAACAAAGGGTGATCTCATGCCCTGGGATCCATCTGCCCTCCTCTGCATGCCATCCCTGAGGACAGCGCCTTCAGGAAGCAGACTTGTACCCAATCAAACAGGGTTTGGAAGGGAAAATTGAGATGCCTCTCAACAAGAGGGCCACACAAAGACACACCTGGAAATACTTGATGCTAAAGGTTCCAATGTGGACTAAGTGCTCTTGGTCAAAAGTCCAGGTCTTTAATATTCTTTGTCCCCACTTAATTCTAGTCTGGTTCCAGAGTCCAGTGTTCAAAGTCCAGCTCTAACTAGTGCTGCTGTGCCACACTTGGCAGTTCACTCACTCTGACCTCTTTGAGCATTGTTCTACAGCTGTAAAATCACTTAGGATGCTCAGATGGCTTAAATTATTTGTCCACTGTCATTGATACACACAGGGCCTTGAACTTCAGATTCTATCTTCTGACTTTAAGTTCAATCTTCTTTTTTCCAAGAATTCCCTGTTGTACATTTGCAAATGAAGCAAATCTTGAGAAAAGAAAGGAAGGAAGGAGGGAAAGATGAAAGGAAGTAGGGAGGGGGAGGGATGAGGAAAAACTAAAAGAGAGTTTGCAACTCTAGATATCTAGATACTCACTAAGAAAAAATAATCTATGTTTGGTTTAAAATTTCCATTCTTAGTCACTCATTGAATGAAAGCAGCAGTTTCTTTCCCTCTCCTGATAGGGTGATTTTTAAATTTTTTTTGGCAAATTTTTATGATAACTAAGAAGGTGGTACTGAGACATCAAGCATTTTACAATGGAATGCATATGGCAAGAGGAGGCAGCTTGGAAATTTACAAAAAGAAGTGATTGACATGAGATCCTATACCCTTGACTTGACTGCTGGGTGGCAGGGTCCCTGGGAAAGTCCTCGATGCTTGGTGGCTCATGGTAGGGCAATGCCCTCACTTTATGTGGGTGCTAGAGCTCACAGGATAGCTAATAAAGCTAATGTTCACACACTTTTCTTGTCAGTTAATTAACCTGATTAGGCATGTTGGAAAGCAAGGCCTTGAAGGAAGACAAAAGAGAGGTTAAAAAAATGGATATGACTGTCTGGTGGGGTTACAAGGTAAGAGTTCAGGAAATAGTGCAAGTACAGAAGTCCAAGAGCCAGGAGTCTGGGTCTTATTGGAGGTTGTCTGTTCAGGTGATTTTATTCTGCTATAACTAAATGCCTCAACCTGGGTAATTTCTAGGGAGAAGAAATTTATTAAATCATGGTTTGGGAGGCCGAGAAATCTAAGATCAAAAGCCTGGCATCTGTCAAAGTCTGAAATCAAGGGACCAGCATGTGGCAAAGGTCTTATTGTGTCATCTCATTGTGCCAGGTGAGAGGGCAAGAGACTGGACTCACAGCCAAGCCCTTCCATAGTGAGTGTGGATGCATTCACTGGTGGAGCACACCAGATCTCAACACCCCCCAGTAGACCCTGCCTTCCAATGCTGCTGCACTAGGGATTCAGTTTCCAGCACTTGCTTTTGGGGGGACACAGTCACACAATAGCATGAACCCACAAACAAGAGAATGGACACTAGGCTTCCCTACACTTGGAGAGAGAGCTGGGACCTGTATGCTTGTGCATGCCCCTCACCCGGTCTCAACCTCCCACTTCTGAACGCTTGTCAAGGACAGGCTGTGTAGATGTCACCAAAATGAGCTTGTCCATTCATACCATATTCTCCACATCCAAAAGCCTGAGTGAAAAGGGGTGGCCTTTCAACCCCCTCATAATGACCGCAGCCAAGAAGCAGTCACCTAGCAAAACCCTCAGCAAGGGATGCAGTGCCATCAATTATCCTGTATCTTCAACTTTCCTTTGCAAGGAGCATGGCCCAGTTCACTTTTGAATATAATTTCACTGAATTCTATCCAAAAATACTAGAGCCTCACTTTCCAAAATTCATTTTGAAAGACATATTCTCAAGCAAGTAGTTCTTAATGTCATTACTATTACTACATTCCTATACCTTTGGGCACAATGCAAGTGCATTATTATTGGAAGAAATGTTACATTGAGACTGAATCTCATATTTGGCCACTTTAGTGGATTTACCAAAAATGGAAATTGGCTTACATATCCTTCCATTTTTAGGGAAAGTGAAGATATGGATTTAGACACTTGATTTCTTAGCTTAGGGAGCACAGTAGGCAAAACTGTTGTGGCTCTAAGGGACTCTTTGCTCTTGGCAGCCCTGAGTAGGGTGAGATTTTAAAATTCATTCCTGATATTCAGTTGACATGGAATTTTTAAAAAGTGATTAAAGTTGCACTGATCATTACATCAACCCTCAAAGAATTCCTGATTCTTGTTCCTCCTCCTCATGTCCCCCTAATTTCACAGGCAGTCTATATTCCAAGTTGGATATTTGTCTCTAGTTGGGAAAGAAACATTTGAGAATCCTGGAAACGGGACACTCAGGAGCTCATATATAGTTCTGGAGCTAGCTGTACACTGGCATCCTTCACTCTGGCCATCTTGTGGGGAAAAGGAGGAGAAGCACTGAGGCAGGGTTAGGGGAGAGACAGATGAGGATGTTGGGGGCCTGAGGTTAAGGAAATAGTTCCATAAAATGTGCCCACGGTGCTGATGCTTTCTTTTCCTAGCAGCAATTTACCTGCAGCCCTGCCCGGCCTCAGTGGACAGGATAAGTCACATTCCTCTGCAAACTACCTATTCACTGCAGGAGAAATGAAGGGCTGAAATAATGTTGATGACAGGAACCAAGTTACCCTGAAAGGGAGCTTTTGTAAACAGATCCTGAAACTCTGGGTGATGAGAATAGTTTCTCCATACCATAAAATGCTGAGAGCCATCAGCCAAGTAGGTATGACAATTTCCTTGCCAGCTGCTCCCATGCTGTCTAGTGGAAGGACTCTTGAAAGGTGACCTTGCTCAAGGACCAGGGCGGATCCGTGTTTAGGGTGTCCCGGGTTTAGCAAAATAGGAGATTAGGGTGTTCCCCCTTTAGAATAGGGTGGTTTAGCATAATAGGAGATTAGGGTGTTCCCCCTTTAGAATAGGGCGTATCCTGCTGCTGAGTTCCTCTTGAGTTCTTAGGGTCAGACAGTATATTTTGGGAGACAGAAGCCCAGGAGTAGTGGATTTGGGCAGAGTATGGATTTGGGCAGAGAACGTGGATTCCCCCAGAACGTGTTTGTAGACGGCCGGTGTGAGTTCGGGAATAAAGAATTGATGTTTGAATCTACAAGCTGTGTGGAGACTCGTGATTTGTGCCCAGCCAGAGACTGCGGCAATAAAATATATAAGAATATAGGGTTAAGGATGCAGTTAAAACTGGTTGGCATGAGCTAAGGTGCCCTAGAGTTGCCATGCACTTGGGGACTTGGAAGTCTGATGTCACCCTCCTGTCAGTCATAGTCAAGTGGTGAGCCTGGGTGAGACTTTCTGGAAATTTCTCTGGAGTTCCCAGTGGAACTGTGAATCAGGAGAGGCACATTGCCCCCTCCTGAGAGGACCCGCTCTCTCCCTTGAGAGTCTCCCCTTTCCCATTTTCCTATGCCTTCAATAAACTCATGCCTCTTACTCTGAGACACAAGTTTGAAATTTTTCTACCTTGGTTGCATGGATCATGGTTTCAGGAAGGGGTCTTCGTGGTGCCTCACTTTCTCAGAAGGCACCAACTCTGTAACAGTAGCCCAAAGGGGTCCTGCTAGAGAGGCAGGCAGGCGGATGGATAGGGATGAGGGAAGGCGCTTGGACACGGCTGTCAGTTGGCTCATGCAAGACTCAGCATAGAGTCAGGACAGATGCAGCCAATGCTTTGTTTTCCATTTGCAGCTTCCTTTGGGAGGGGAATAATGAATGGACCGAATCTCCTCTCCAAACCTGGCCTTTGAGATCTAAATGAAGCAGGTAGAACTGGATAATTCCTAAAAGTAAAGTTCTGCACCCTGTAGGTTTCAGAATGTGTTATTAGGTTAATAAATTTGCTATTTGGACCATGATTTGAAAAATAATGTCTTTTGCTAAAATAAAAAGTACATGAAATAAAAAGTATGATCAAAAACTGGCTGAATGGGGAGTTTGTAAAATGTTGAATTTCTCCTTCTGGCTCTAAAAATTTACTATCTGTGTAACATTAAGCAAATCACTTGGCTTCTCTGAATCTTTTTCATGCACCTGTAAAAGAGCAATCATGATTGCTCACGGGTTCTCGTGAGGATCAAATGAGTTTGTGAGTAGGAGACCCCTGGAGTGAAAAAACTTCATCAACACCAGGTCTTACTACCCCAGATTCTGTTTCATTTGTTTTCTTTTCCTACCTTTCTAATTCCTCAGAGAGGTCAGCAGAGGACACAAGCATGGTGGGCCCTTACAAAGGAGGATGCGGGCGGGTGCTTCTGTGTCCTCCTGCCCTGTGGCCACCTCCCTTGAGAGCAGGGTGATAAGAGGGAAGAGTTTGGTGTTAGGGGCCAAAGAATACAAAAGCTGCGTCACACCCCATTTGGCAGTTGGAGGCACCCAAATGTCAGGAGCAAGTCATTGGTGGACATGACACTTTGATGATAGGAAACTATGTAGAGACCAGTGGGGTAGGTGGGACCCCAACTCCCACATATAGAAGAGAAACTCTACGTGAGGTTGGGAACGTACAAAGCCATAGATCACTGGTGTGCATATACATATACATATACACATGCAGAAGGCATTTTGAGATGGTATATATGAAAAGCATCATCTAGTCACATGTATTGTATGATACATATATTACATGTCTACATGCATATGTGTATGTTTGGATTGACATTTTCCAGATGCTAAATGGACAGCAGGTACAAATCAACAATGCATCTGGCTTCTGTAGAGGGAGAGTCAGTAGAATGATCTTCATTATCTCAATGAAGAACCTCCAAATAATTATTAAAACCCAAGGTTTGACTCCCACCTGACCAACCAATCTAATTCAGTCTAACCATGATTTGGCTAAATGCACTTAACAATTTTAATTGGTATCAAAAAGAAAAAAAAGATGGCTATTAAATATCAGCATTTTAATGTCAAACAGTGGATTTCTTGATGAGAACAAGAGGAAGAGACAGTTACATTTCAAGGAGGCTTCTGCTTAAATACACTATGCCAGAAAAACTCATTGTGAGCTCTTCAATGGCTTTAACATGCGAGGGTCAGCAGGCTGCTGGGGGCTGGTAAAAGATGACACTTCTGTCTGTGATTCTCTCCAAGAGCATGTGTGCATCTTCTTGAGGCCCACTTACTGTTCTTTTACAAATACTGACGCACTTGTTGGTGTCTAATGTTATAGGGGCCTGTCCTTCACCAATACCATGTTTTCCAGCCAAGAAGCCAGGACTTTCCCTCATGAATTGACTCTCCCCTGGGCTTCATGGGAAGCAGTGGCATCCAATTGTTACTCATTCAACATGTTTATTTAGCACCTACTGTGTGCCAGACACAGTCTGGGCACAGGATGCAACAATGAGCATCTAGACAAAAGGAAACAGCTCATCCAGCTGGAGCTGTGCTGTGCTTCAGACTGAATTGGGAGCAAGATTTTGAGCCTGCAAAGTATTTATGGTAATCCAAGAGGCCAACCAAGCCCCAGTAGCTAGGGAACTTGAAATATCATCAACACCAGGTCTTACTACCCTTACCTGTGGACCTGTTCATGGACAGAGGCTTCTATTGTCCAACTAACATGATGAGAAGTGGGAAAGAAGAGAAGCCCTTGCCTCTCCAATGTCCACCCCTGCCCCTCCCTCTCTGCTCTGCTCCCACAGGCCTTTTCCCTGTGGCAGGACAAGTCCAGCCCTCAAGTGCCTTGGGTGTGGGGTCTCTTTGCCTGAACTGTTCTTCCTTCAGTCCTTGCCAGACTCCTGTCCCCATTTATTCAAATCTCTGCTGAAGTGTCACCTCCTTTGAGGGTGCCTGTCACTTCTGCGATGGCAGTTCCATTGCTCTTCATCCTCCAACTCTGTCTGATTCACTGTGGCCTTTGTTGTAGCCTGCTGTGTGACAGACTGACATTTCTGTCTTCCTGTGCTGCTCTAGAATGTAAGATCCTGGAAGGCGAGGACTCAGGTCTGTCCTCCAAGCGCTGTGTCCTGGGAACTTAGAGCAACCCCCAGTAGGTAACCAGCTCCATCCACACTGATTACATGAGAGGAAGAGGGAGTGTGTAGAAAAGAGCAGGGGAGAATGAAAGAGGGAAGTAGGGAGTAAATTTCTTAGAGTCTCTAAGCAAAATGACTGTAAAAGCCAGACATTAAAAAAAAAACTCTTGGGACTGGGGATGTGGCTCAAGCGGTAGCGCGCTCGCCCAGCGTGCGTGCGGCCTGGGTTCGATCCTCAGCACCACATACAAACAAAGATGTTGTGTCCACCAAGAACTAAAAAATAAATATTAAAAAATTCTCTCTCCCTCTCTCTCTCTCTCTCTCTCTCTCTTTCTCTCTCTTTCTCTCTCTCCCCCTCCCACTCTCTCTTTAAAAAAAAAATAAAATAAATAAAAATAAAAAAACTCTTTCTGTTTCACATTCAATTGTTTTATTTCATTCATTGATTCATATAATAAATATCGTTTGAGCAACACCTCATATTTGGACATGACCAGAGAAAGCTGGACTTTAGAGAGGAGGGCTGCAGGAAAGGCAGTGAGATCCAGAGTAGCAGTAAACACTCACATGGTGTGTCTGAGTAGGCTGGGGGCGGGGAATCTCTTGGCTTAAGTATTAAAACTAACATTAATTGTTTTTCAGATGTGGGAAGGGAAACCACACCACAGAGGCTTGTGTCATGCAATAGTAAGTAAGTCTTGGGCTCTAAATTCCAAGTACTTTGGCTTTACCAGGCCATGCTAAAACAGGATTCCTGTAAAACTGCACTTTCCATCCTGATTTTAGCTTGAGAGCCCATGGTTACAGGTCCTCTGCACTTCCAGAAGTGATACCCTAACTATTTCACTAAGGTTCAGATCTGGAGGTCCCTGCTGTTACAAGATTTTCCTCTTCAGAATTATAGGGAGGTTCAGAGACTTGGTCCATGCACTGGGACAAAGAAGGTGTCTTGGGCAACTTGGGAAAGTTGCCCTTTGCGCACCATCATGGAAGCATTCTGCATTGTTCCTGAATGTGTGTCCTCCTTCTGGACACCAGGCTGGAGGAGGTAGTGAGGAAAAGGGCATGGGTTCCCTGCCAGTAGTGCTTTGGGTTTTCTGTCTGGGAGAACATTCTCCCTAGACACTAATGCCCAAATCTTACTGGACAGAGTAAGCCAGTGACCCTCACTTGGTACAGAGGGGCTGGCCTTACCATTCTGCCTCTGATCCAGGGAGGCAAGGAACAGGCAGGAGTAAGTGACTTTGGAAAGCCCCATCCTATTTTTGCTGCAGCAGCTTGCCATTAGGGTTTGGGAGGCACCATGTGAGGCCAATCTATCTATCCCAGAGGTGGACAAATTGAGAGTGAGGATCTCAGAAAGCTAAAAACTCAACTTAAAGTAGTGCATTATATTTTGAACACTGAATGCTTGGCAGTATATTTCATATCTCATCTCCTGCTACTTGCAAATGCTAGTCAACACTGAGAGGGCAAATTCACATTTCTCATGTCAAATATCCTTGCAGCTCATATCTCCTCCTGTTGTGAACAGTTAAACTGATCCCTATGAGGACAGTCTGCTCACACTATTATCTTCTGTGACACTAAACCTTAATCTGTCTTAAAATTTTCTATTGTTTTTCACTAAAATGTTCTTCCAGAACTTTTTAAGTGCACATTCATTTCCATGGATGAGGATAAATTGCATAATCAGAGGTCCTCCAGCCAACGCTGACCTGCCTGCCCAGCCCAAGTCCAAGGTAATCACTCAGATTACTTGTTGCCAACTTTCTAGCTAATTCAATGTCACTATGTTTCCTCTGGTCCAAGAGAATTTACCCTTCCCTAAAATGAGCTTTAGCTTATGTTAAGATATTAGGGGGGATAGCCCATGTGGGGGAATTTGGCATCACTGAGGCCCGCCCTTCTGCTGCCAGGCTTCCAATATAGGGGCCATCAAAGTCTTGCATTAGAAGAGAAAGCCCACTTTTAAAAAGTGGCTGTAACTGCTACTTAATAAAAGAAAATCATGATGATCTGACTTTGCAAATGGTGGCCTTCTCTAAATACCCTGTTCTGCCTTCAAGTTATCCTCCAACCCCACCACTGGCCTATTCTTGGCCTAAATCTCACTTGCCATCCAGATGACAGTTTTATTGTCACATCCTTCTGCAGGCCTTCTCTGTCCCCGTGGCTGAGTAAGGGTGTTCCTGTGAACCCCCATTCATCCTGAGCATCCTGTAGAGTAGACACAGCTGTACCTCTTTCAAGTACAAATAGAATGTAAGCAGCATGTGACTAGAGGTCTCTGTAGCCAAGTGCAGAAAAGCAGAAGGGAGAAGGGAAAATCAGTTATAACAATACATCTTGTCTGACCAAATAGCATTGGCCCTCCATACTTGTGGTTTCTGCAACCAAGTTAGGATTAAAAAATATTCAGGGAAAAAAATGGCATATTTATTGAACATATGCAGATTTTTTTCTTATTATTATTCCCTAAACAATGCAATATAATATGTAAATATATATTAACATAGTATTAATTTATAATGGATATTATAAATCTAAAGGTAATTTAAAACATACAGGAGGATACACATAGGTTATGTCCAAATACTATGCCCTTTTATATAAAGGATAGGAGCATCTCCAGATTTTAGTTTGGGATGAGTCCTGGAGCCAATCCCCTTCAGATACAGAGGGATGACTATATTCAAAGTAATGTGGTTGGCATACAATCAGCATGAAAAATAGCACTGGGAATTTTACATCCTTTGTGTAACTCCAGTGAATGTTTTATACTCATAGCATATCTCAGTTAACACTATTTAACACTACTCAGTTAACACTACTTCAGGTACTGGGCAGCTACACATGGCCCATGGCACCTGTACCACATGGCCTACTTGAAGTACTTTTGTGCTTCTACCCGACTACCCTCAAGAGTGGGGTTAGACTTATCCTTCACTACTGTACCTCTATCAGCCAGCATGTAGTAGAGGCTTAATAAAGGTTTGATGAAAAAAATAATTGAACAATCTAATCTCTGCCATTATTTAACCATGTGACTTTGGGTTAGTTGATTTCTCTGGAGCTACTACCCTATTAAAGAAGAAGGTGTTAAATTCTAAGATTGCCAAGGTCTCCATAAATGTAAACATCCCAGGTTACTTAATTTAGCGCTCGCTCTCTCTCTCTCTCTCTCTCTCTCTCTCTAGATGCTCTTGATTCTCATGAAGAGTTTCCAGGCCAGCATGCACCCAAATTTATCATGCCTCACTTTGAATCTCAGAGATATTTAGGATCATGTTCTTCTTTTTTTTTTAAAGTAGTGCTCATTTATTATTTTGATAATAAAAAGAAAATATCTTTATAATAGAAAATATGGACCACACAATGAAGTAATCAGAAAACAAACTGCTTAGATTGCTGGTACACAGAGACGGACACAGCATTTGTATGGCTCTCCTTCTAGTGTTGATGTTTTTATTTATTACTAGTAATGTATATATAACTGTGCATGTGGTGTTTCCATTAGCAAAATGAAGATCATGTTTTATATATATATATATATATATATATATATATATATATATATATATATATATATATATATATATTTTAAGTCATCCTTTGTAATCTAATGATACTTTGGGAACATAACCAAGTTGTCAGATGTTAAAGCATAATTTTGCTGAGTGCAGCATATAGCTTCACATGAAGACCTGGAGGTGTCACTTTAAGCAGATGAAAGAGTAAACCATGTGGATATCTGGGGGATGACACTTCCCAGTGGAGGGAACACTAGGAACCTGCCCTGCAGGCTGGCAGGGCTATGGCAGGGAAAGCAGGGGATAGAGGGGCAGAAAGCAGGGGGTCAGAACAGTAAGATGTGGTCAGGCAGGGTGCACTCCAATGACCTTAGCACATTCCTGTGCAGGATAAGGGAAGCTGCTGTGCATGTGTAGGTGGGTGGGGGCTAGGGACCAGGGATGCTGATCTGTTAAACATTCCACATGCCCTGGACAGTCCCCTGCAATAAATAATGATATGTACCCCGTGTCAACAGTGCCAGGGCTGAGAAATCTAGTTCTGCAGGAAAAGGAACAGTGACCAGGACCAGTCAAGAAATGATGGAGAAAAAAATACAGGCAAGAACAGTTGATCCTTTGGACTTGGGAGAGAATAGTGAAGGTAGTCAGGTTCTGGGCACATTTTGAAGATGGAGATTTAGGATTTCCCATGAACTATACATGGTCATGGTAAACCAAAAGGAATCAGAGTGAACATTCAGGGTCCTAAGGACTGACTGTGATGGAGGAGAGTTCAGGAGAAAGTTCATGGGACAAGACAACAAGTCTGGATGGTCAAGGTTTTAGAGCCGGACTTGAGACATCTGGGAGACTGGTTGCAAGTAGGAAGAAGAACAAGCCATGAGGGACAATTCCAGTACATGGCCTGGAAACAGGAGGATGGTGGAGTCCAAGGGACATGGAAGAGGTCTGATTTTGGCTGGAGGATGGCAGCCTTGGCACTGGCCATGCGAGTGACACTGTAGTGGTCCTCCCTCTTCCTTCTCCTCATTGGTCCCTGTGATAGTGAGACCGCAGGGGAAGAGTACACTGTGAAGTTAAGGTTTTTTGTATGCAAACATTATTTTCAAAATGTCATTGCCTAATTGGGCTTTGGACACTTCTATCCAATATCCTGGAATTCATAATGTATGTCCTGTCACACTCTGCCCTCAACAGTCTGATGAGAGTTGACTCTCTGCCTTTAGGGATAACATATATGTATTTAGGATGTTTAAACATTAAGTTTTTAGCAATCAAGCCTCCTTTATTTGAACTCACAGCACATTAACATTCTTTGAACCCCACTGTTAAGAACATGTGGCTTTCAAAATGCTTTTTAAAAGGCTTTAAAATCCAGAGAGAACACAATATATAGTATTCTCAAGGAAGACGAAGCCTGGATGGTTCTGGAATTGTGTTCTTATAAGTGGTAGATAGGGCTTAGGGATAGTTTTAAGTAAGGGACTCACTGATAATACTTTACCCATAAGTCTTCACATTCCCTATTCCAGGTACTTCTCATGGAATACTAGAAGTGGGAGAGCTGGGCTTAGGGTTAGTTTTCAGTAAGGGGCTCACTGATAATACTTTACCCATAAGTCTTCACATTCCCTATTCCAGGTACTTCTCATGGAATCTTATCAGATACAGTGTGCTCTCCTCCCCATTTGCAGACAAAGAAAGGGTGGGTCAGAGACAGGAAGCGCAGCACTGAGAGAAGAGTGGGAAAAAGAGATAGTGAGATGAGAGACAGATGGAGTAAACAGGGGCCATGGTACCCTCTGTTCCACTAATGAGCCCACTGAGACACCCAGAAGGCTGTAAGAAGATAAGACCAGAGGGCAGAGAGACAGCCGTGAGCATGCACAAGAGAATTCTGTGTACTGGGAATGCACAAGATGGGCATGCATGGAAGAAAGAGGAAGTCAGTAGAGTGATGAGATTGGTAGATTTGGTATAAGTAAATTCTGTAGGGCTGTCTCCAGGGGCCTACACTTTCCTTCTCTTTTCAGAGTTGCTAGAATGTTTTCAACACCAATTCACAGGAGTTTCCCAAGAATTCCATGGAAGTATTCAGTGCTCATGAATGCAGGGAGCCAAAGCCTGGAATACCCTCTGCACATTCCCACTTTCCAAAAAGAAGCTCGAAGGTGCTGCAGTTCCTCAAATATATGTAATCAGTGGCTCTCTGTCCTCACAGGCCTCAGGTGGAATTCCACATTCTCTATTCCAGAGAACACCTGTTTAAGAAAAGATGCTGTGTGGGACAGTGAGAAATGGAAACTTAAAATGGCAGTGAGAAATGATGAAAGTCACTTTTAAAAAGTTAGAATTTTGAATTTGGCATAAAAATCTGGCTGTCAGAATTTCCTTTTTTCTCCCAGTTTGCTGTGCTGTTCCTCACTGGTGACTTGCAGTAGGTGTCTGAAAAGAGTGATGTGAAGTGGTGGGGAAGAGGAGAGGGCTATACTACAAGGTTCCAGAAATTTCTAGGAGGCCCCAGGAGCATGAAGTCTCTGCATGTTTACTTATTTGTTTTCTTCGTACAGAGAGATGCCAAAAATGAACTTAAACTCAATTATTTGTTTTCAATTTAATTAGTTATACATGACAGGAGAATTCACTACAATACTCCATGCATAAATGGAATATAATTTCTCATTTTTCTGGTTGTACCTGATGTAGAATCCCACTGGTCATTCAGTCATATATGTACATAGGGTAGTAAAGTCCCATTCATTTTACTATCCTTCCTGCCCTCATACCTCCTTCCCTTCCTTCACTCTCCTCTACCTAAATTAAAGCATCTCTATTCTTCCCTAGCACCCCTGCTCTTACTGGAAGTTAGCATCTGCATATCAGAGAAAACATTTGGCCTTTGGTTTTGGGGGATTGGCTTATTTCACTTAGCATGATATTCACCAGCTCTATCCATTTACCAGCAAATGCCATGATGTCATTCTGAATGAGTAATGTTCCATTGTGTATATATGACATATTTTCTTTATCCATTCATCTGATGAAGGGTACCTAGGTTGGTTCCATTGGGCCTTAATCACAAGAAAGCATTGAACTTCCCTGGGGAAAGAGAATTTCTGAGGAGAACCATAGCACCCTGAAAGGACACTTTAGCAGACCTAACAAGTAGCCTGAACTGAGTTCCCAACTCTGCTAGTTTCTACCTATGTGAATGGGGAAATCATCTTTTTTTTCATCTTTAAATATTATGGTTTTTCTTTTCAATTCTATTTTAGCCTGCCTGACCTGTTTGGGATAATAGAAAGTGACGTGTGTGAACCTGAAAGTTTTCATAAAGAAACAGAAATTTACTTTTGTGATCATTATTTTGTTTTCCCATCAACAAAAAGGCTACCTGACTAAGAAGCCAGACAGGCTGGAAAGTCCAAGGGCTTGGAGTGTGGGTGATGTGGATCCACAGAACATAGTGCAAGTGGGGGAGTCAACCAGAAACTGGGGACCAAAGCTTGGCTCTGCAAATCTAGGGATTTTAGTCACAGCTCCCTAGTAGTCTTGTTGGGGGAGTTAAATAGGAAATTTCAAGAAAAGTGCTGAGTGTTTAACAAATATTAGCCATTATCATTCTTAGCATTTTTTAAACATTATTTGGACCCTTACTGAAAGAATCAGGAGGGACCAGGAAAGTGTGAAGAGTCAGCTTCTAAGACAAAATGTGCCAATGTTGCCCAGATCTGACTGTCCCCCGACCCACACTTCAAGGTTCCTGGGAAATTCAAAAAATTAAATCTGAGAAATAAAGAGATTATTTCAAATTATTTTCTATGGAGTATTGATATGAGCAGGCACAGGAAGATTTACTTAAGGAATCTTGTTGATGATGTTTGCGATTTATTTTCAGCTAAGATAAGGGAGCTAGCTAAGCAGCAAAAGGACCCCAAGCATCAGGTGTTTGAATGATGTCCCTGGCAGGGTGGAGGACACGTGACACACAGTGGCTTTGTAGTCCTGAGCATTCAATTGAGCTGAATAATGCATTGCCTGCATAAGTACATGTGGAGCAAAAAGAGTGCTGGGCTCTAGGGTTTGTCCCCCTCAAATCCAGGCATTTGAAGTGCAGATGAACACAAGCCATTTAGGGAATAGCTGATCTGACCCAGAAGCAAAGTCACTGTCTTGGCAGTAGTGAGAGTTGACAGGAGACAAGAAGGCTGAGATGTAGACTGCAAGACTTACTCAGTCCTAAACTTGTTAGCATAAGAAATACAGGAAAAAAAATACACAGTTCCAAAATTTTTGATTAGCATCTCCCCAGACTTAAAGGAAAACAGAAAAATTAAAAAAAAATCTCTCTCATTAGTTAACTGAGTTAAAGGAACTGAGTTAGGACATTCTCTTTTCCTCTCTCTCTTACTATTGTATAAGGGGTTAGCAAACTATGGCCCATGAGTCAAATCCTGTTGCCACCTATTTTCATAAATAAAGTGTTTTGGGGGAAACATACCTGTGCTCATTCACTTAGGTCTAACCCATAGATCCTTCCTGCCTCAATGGCAGCATTAACTAGCTGTGCAAGGACCCTGTGGCCCACAAAAACCTTAAATACTTTCTTCCTTCACAAAGAAAAAGACTTGCAAACTTGACCATGTCAGCACCATGTCAGCTTCTTTATTTAGTGTTTGATTTGAAGATCTATTGATGGTGAAAGGTGTGCTGAAGTCCATTACTGTGTTATCATCTATTTGACATTTCATACTGCTTAAGAGAACTATACATCAACAAGACACAACAATCATAAATATTTAGGCCCCAAACCATGGAGCATCTACATACATAAAATGAACCCTTCAAGACGAGCTGTGGAAGATGCTATCAGCTTGACTTCCTGAGTGTTGTCTTTGGGATCTGTGCAATGGGCTGCTACAAGTAAAGCTCCCAGGGGTGGGAATTTGATCTGCTATTTTCCCAGGTATTTTTTTATGAGGGTGGGGTTTTTCAGGCATTAAAGATTCAGTGAGATTTCAGGACTGTATCCCACTACTCTGTACAGGGAACCACCCATGGTAGAGAAAGTTGATCCTTCACTGGTGCTGTTTATCAGGGATACTGCGGGTTGGTTATGTGCTTGTTTTTGGCTTCTCATGTGGGGTGGTTTAGCGCACTGAACTCAGTCACTCCTCCTCATTCAGTTTCTTCCTGCTACTGGTTCTGTGCACTGTTGGCCACAGGTTCAATGCAGGGGGCAAGGGTCACAGGCTTTCTCTGGCCTCTGGATTCTATATTATTTCCAGGCAAAGCTGTTTCTGAGCACTGAGCTCTGTCTCTTTGCCCCACTTGGTTTCTCCCTGATGCTGGTCCTGGTTGCTGATGATTCAGTGGAGTCAGGGAGAGGGGCATGGGCTCTCTGGACTCTCTGATCTATATTGCCCCCAGGCCAGGTTGTCTCCATGTCAGAACATCTCTATGCTAGAGATTCTCCTTTTTTCTCTCACTTTAGATCTTGCAGATGGCACCTGTCAGATTCATGTGAGATTTCAGCTTGGTTTCATGGAGGTATTTAAGTCTATGCTCCCTGTGTATGGCTGAAAGACTATGATTTTTGTGTACCAGTTTATTGGGCTGACTAGCATCTGGGCTTACCCAGGGTGGGCTCCCTCTCTAATCCTGGGGTTCCCCACACCAACATATATCAGCACTTGTAGATCTTTTCAGACCTTGTATTTCAATTCTGTTCCTTAGCCTTGTCTGATGTAACCCAACTCTCCCAGTGTTCAAGGATTTCTCCTGATATTGAGTGTCAGTGGAGTGTTTTTTTTCTTCTCACTCACCTCCTGGAGAAGGAGATTCCTCACTGTTTGAATCTCAACTCATGGAGATGTGAAAACCACAATTTTCCACTAATCCACCATCTTTCTTCTCCACGGTATCTTCTTAATCTGCTCTTTTTTAATAAGTGATTTCTTCAAAGTATTCACGAAAATAGTGTTAGACCATGACGCAAGAAAAGACCACTGACTCCAATTAAAATCAAATTAAAGCAAGCTTATTATTTTGACTGGCCGGGCTGCCTCTCCCACCCCAAACCACGGGAACAAGACAGCCACTGCAGCTTTCCTGCAGCCCAGCTTTATAGCTCAGAAAGTTACACAAAGGGGGGTTACAGATAACAAAACTCTGAGGAGCATCACACTAATGGTAGTTTACATTTTTGCTGGCCCCAACATCAGAATTTATGAAGGTCATTAGAGCCTCAGAGAGGGTCGGTATCTGGCCAGGGAAGGCCAAGATTTGTGAGGCGTCACTAAAGTTTCAGAGAGGGCTGCTGTCTGGTCAGAGAGCCAGGCATGGGTGAGTTCAAAGCACGGGCAGGCATTCCAAGCAGGTTCAGAATTTACAGTAATTTATAGTAAAGTCGAAATTATCATTTCATGGCTCTGTGGCAAGATGGCTCCCAATTTTAAGAAAAGATGAGGTTGGGTCTATCAATAAGAATCTCTCCTAAGGGTCTCATATATCAAGAAGAAATTTGTTATGGCATTAAAGGAAAGCAATTTGGGTTGAGAAACAGAATATTCTTGGGGTTACTTAGGGTTTACATGTATATATACATCTTGTACATACACATAAATTTATAATACAGTATTTATATTTGCATATTAAAGGTGACACACACACAACCTCATGTGTGCCATTTACTACAATTTCATTGTTTGTGCTCCTTGAGAGGCTCAGAAATTCAAAGCAATCAATTTTTCCTCTCACCTGGGAGCATTGATTCAAAGAAGATAAATGGGATAAAACCCCAACCAACCCTGGGGTTTTATCTTCTTTAGAGATGATGTTGTTTGTCCTCAATTAAGAGGAACAAAATTTTTAGGGACTCTGAGATTAAAGGAGTTGAAAAATAATAGGATAACATGCTGAATAACTTTAGAGCTTATCCCAGATTCTATAAATGTGGATTGATTTCTATTGTAGAATTGTCAGGTTACAGCAAAAATGCCCCCCAAATATTCTAAAATCAATCAAGAATGATTGCTGTGTTGACATGAAACACGTCAATTAGCAGAAGAAAGAAGTTAGTGTAGATACATAATTAGGGCCCTAAGGAAGTCTCTGAATGATGAGAAAAAAATGAGCTTCAATGGAAAAGAAGAAAGGTTGAAGCAGCAAACTTCTAAGGTCCCAACCAAACTGAAGAGTTAAAGGTGTATGGAACAGGATATTGTCAACTCCAGAACCAACTTGGAAAGGATCCCTCTCAAAGCCAAGAATAGGACAATCTGAACAGTGGGAAGGAAAAGAGCTACAATAAACTGAAACTCATTCAATCTTTTTGGACTCCATGAATGTTAAATGATTCTGCAAAAGAAGAAGTGGTCACTTTGGGAGGATTGCTTTGAAAACTACTTAGCATCGTGGGAATCAGACATTGATCCTCAGGGAAGAAAAATGTTAATGAAGGGAAGTTTCTTCTTAGAGAAGTACCCCGGCTAATAATAAAGAATGATAGGACCAGAATATCAATATTTTATATCTCCTGATGAATAAATTAATCCAAGCAATGATCATCAATAACTGCCCAAATCATATGATGACAGATTTCGCACAACTCCTGTTAGAATTACACCACCTGTAAACTGTTCTTCATATGTGTACATGCACATACAAACATGTACACAAACAAAAATCAGAGACTGAGCTCTTCAATGTAACTACTGATGATAGGAAGATAGTGAGACATAGAGAATGATTGGTGAGAACATAGGGAGACAATCAGCAACACCCCAGTGTAAGAAGTTCTTCAGGACAAATAATTCAGTTACCTTAACTGCAAGAAAAAATAGAGAATCTTCAGAATAAAGAAACTTAAGAGACAGGTGAATTCAATTGCAAAGCATAGGCCTTCTCATCCTATGAACCAAATAACCAAATCCTAAAAGAGTATTTTGTTAGGAAAACTGGAGAAATATAAACACTGGTTGTCTGTGTGATAATATTAAGAAGCAATGGTTATTAGCAACTCAGAGTCTGAAGCCGGAGGATAACAAGTTTGAGGCCAAACTGGGTAATTTAGTGATATCCTGTTTTGAAACAAAAACTTAGGAGAGGGCTGCAGATGTAGCTCAGGGTTAAAATGCATGCCTGACAGTACTGCAGCTTTCAGTTCTATTGCTGACACTGGAAAAATCAAAAAGAATTTATGAGTGAAATAATATGATGCCTTGCACTTATTTCTAAATAATATGGAAACCCAGGGCAGTAGTAAATGTAAGTAAAAACAAAACAAACTTACCCACGTGTTGTCAATTATTGAGAACAGATGATGAATATACATGGATGCGCATATGTCTGTGATAGAGAAGAGAGATGGATGGATGGAGTGACAGATACATGGATATATAGGTTAATAAAAGTTAAACTACTTCCTTGGACATGTTATCATAGTAGAGCAAACCTAAATAAAGAAGAACACAACCTTTGGGGACATGCTTCAAAGACACAAGTGAAATGAAAATATCACCTAAGAGTACCTAAAGCAGGAGTGGGCTACTTAAGTGAGCCAAAGGGGATATGGCAAAATGAGAGGCATTTACTGAAGTGCAGTGAACTGAGGAAATTCTTCTCTTTACTTCCCTAGACTCGCATTTGATTTTCACACTACGGACATATGATGATTAAGTGGCAGATTCAGAGGTTTTGTAAAGGGCAGCCACAACAAACCTACAACTAACATCCTACTCAATGGTGCTGCTGGTTGCTTGAGTCTCAATGTTACTTAAACTCAAAGAATTGTAAGCTAATAGAAAAGTCCATTTGACTGTACAACAAATGAAAACAAAAATGAGGATGGTAATCCTCAAATATTAATTTTATAAAAGACCAAGAAAAGGAGAAACATATTCCAAATAAAGAAACCTGAAGAGACCTGACATAAACAATACCCAGATCACACAGGAAAGGAAAAATGATATAATATCCTTTTGATTAATAGATAGAAAAAATATCCCTGGATTTTCTTTTCCAACCCTTCTCAAAACCTGGAAAAAAAAAAAAAAAACCTGACTGGTGATCTTCAGTTCTTGTCCTTTGATCTTTTTCTACATCAAATAATTAATAGATTCAATGAAGTGTCCATGGAGTAACAGCCAAATAAAGGCAACTTACTTGTGGAGAAAAGGCAGGACAAAATTCTCTTTCCATCTAAGGCTTTGAATACCTTCTGCAAATCCATTTATCCACCCTCCTTTAACAGCATTTGTTGTTATAAAAATATTAAAAATTCTGGTGGCTCTTAGGAGTTAGTTTTCTAAATAATTGTTTGATATCAGTTTTCTAGTCCCATAGGGAAGTTGGTCATTTTACACATTGTACAATGTACAGCTTTATAGGCATTTTCTCAAACTGTCTCACTATGGGGCATCATTTTTATCTAGTTGGAAAACCTTCCAAATTATTTGGTACACTGTTACAAGTCATATCAAATCCCAGTGCTAACTGGCTTAATTACCAAAATGAATTTCACTCACTGCTCATAGATGGACTTGGACTCCATCTTCTCTTCTCCATGGTGGTCTTGGGCCTGCCTTTTTCCTCTTAGCAATTTTGTCTTCAGGCAGCCTTCTACTGTAGTGGCAAATTCTGACGGCAGCAATCAAAGGTTAAAAAATTATGAATAAACCAAAATAGTAAGCAGAAGTCCCCAACCTCAGTGACTGTACATCTTACCACATCTGTTATCCTTGAACCAACCACAGCCAAGCACCAGGAATGCTACACATTGTAGAAGGGGACGAGTAGATGACAGAGAGGGCACCCTCATGTCTCCAGTAGTCATTCTCTTTTAGTTGACACTTCCTTTACCTAATAGAATCGGCTGCCATCTATTTGATCCATACCGTGTGCTGCCTCTTCGCGTCCTTTTGGCTATGTCAAACAACAGGGAACTGAGTCATCTTTCCAGGTTACCTTAGTTATGGATTGTACGGGAAACACTATGGAAGGTCAGGGTGACAGCAAACTCTTCAGCACTTCAGCAGGAAGGCTGCTGGGGGAACTGGAGGGCCCATCAGGGCACAGCCGCCCTGGGGACTCCAAGGCCCATCTCCTGGGCAGCCTGGGAAGCGAGGGTCCTTGGCTTCTTTTGGTGTGGTTTCTCCTAGGTGCTTAGCCCCGACACCCTGGGAGACTGTTTTCTACACATCCCTGACTGCACAGGGCCACCAGAGGGCAGTGCTCCCTGAGTGTCCTGCCTGCTCGAAGGACGAGCCCACTTCCCGACCTGAGGCTGGGGCAGACTCACAACATGTGCCCAGGAGAGCCCTCGCCAGCAGCTGGCTGTCCAGGAGGCCCTTGGAGGTGGTCACCTCACAGCAAGGAGCGTGGCGGGGGCCTCCCCAGGTCCCCTGTCCCCCTGGGCAGCAGTCCCATCCCCCTGACGAGCTGTTTGAGACGGGAAACCCGAGCATCAGCGTCGGGGCCCCGTCCACTCGGTCCCACGGCCACTAGGGGCAGCCGCAGGCCTCACACTAGGGAGTTTGTATCTAGGTGAAGATCTGGTGGCAACCTAGGTCACCAGCTGAGGGGACAGGTCAGCAGGCAGAGCGCGCGGAGGGCACCGCCCCCAGCAGGCCAACCCTAAGGGGAAGCGGAGCCGTCGCCAGGGAGACGGGGGCGGGGCCTAAGCCGGGGCGGGAACTTGGAGCCGCGATTGCGCGGAGGGCACCGCCCCCAGGGGGCCCACCCTAAGGGGAAGCGGAGCCGTCGCCAGGGAGACGGGGGCGGGGCCTATCCAGGGCGCGAACTTGGAGGGGCTGTCGCGCGGAGCTTCGTGTGGGAGGAGCCCGGAAGTAGCGGCCGGCGGCGGGGCTGCAGGTCCTGGCGGGTTGGCTCGCGGGGTCCGTGACAGGAGAAGGTGCGCTGCCGGGAGCGGCCCCGGTCTAGGCACCCACACGAGGGTGCGACCCGGGAGGACGCTGCCGCCGCCTTGGAGCCTCGGTCCCGGCTGCCTGTCCCCGCAGCGCCCACCCCGACCCCGCTGTCCGGTCCTCACCTGAGGACTCTCCTCAGCGGAGCCGCTGGCCACAGCTGGTGGGTTCTGATCTGCAGGGTCCTGTTCAGGATGCGGTGGCCTCAGCAGTGTGGCCTGCGCCGCGGACCTCAGAGGAGAAGAGGTGGCCTGACCCGCAGGACCCTGGAGAGGGGAGGGCGACGAGGAGCCAGGTGACCTGGGGCAGGAGGCGGTTTACAGAAGGACCCGCCCAGGTACTTCGGTCTCACTGACTCTGTGTCCTTCTGTTTCCTGTCCACCTGTGGGTCTTGTCTTAAGTCCTCGCTTTAAAAACCCTTTCCTGTGTCCTCCTGCTCCTGGTGAGCACTGGGGAGAGACCCTGCGGGGTTTTAATTGTGTATTTCATGGAAGTGCCTCGGAGAGAGCAGCGACTTAGGGTGGGACAGGGAGTGCGTCCTGGCTCCAGGGTCTCCACTGTGAGAGAGTCGCCTGAGGACAGTTCTGCAGTCTGTGCCACGGGATGATCCCAGCGATGGCGGTTGGTTGCTAAAACGTGTTGTCTGCTTGCTTGGTTTCAGACACCAGCCTAAGCCTGTTCCTCTAGGAAACTCCATGGGACCACGAGGTGGACAGTCCTGGGGACCTTCTGTTTTAGAGGTGAGGAAAGTGAGCTGGCAGGGTTAAGTGGTTTTCAAAAGGGCGGTGCCGGATGTTTTATTGAAAACCTCAGTGTTTCCTGATGCATGTTGTTGTGGGAGATGGGCTTCCCTTCTCCTGTGACCAGGGGTTTATATTCAGCTTGGCAGAGAATGAATTGGACACCTGTAAGGAACGTGAACTAGCACGTGTTCTGACTGCTCCATGTATCTTAAGTCAGAACCTAGGACATGTGAGTCTGTAAAAGAGCACAGTGTGCGAGGTGACGGTTGCATGTTCCCTAATACAAGTTATTGAGTTGAAGTTGCATTTGTTCATTTTAAAATATAGAAGCAAGTATGGAGTTTGGTCCACTTGAGGATTTATTCAATGGAATATCAGACTGTTTCTTTTTACTGGCACTGTGGAGATGTGAATGAGAACAAGTTGGTGACATCTTTCAGGTGGAAACATTGCCCGAGGAGGAGGTCATCCTGTTGGCCGAGAAGCCATTTTGTGAAGCACCTGTTGACTCAAGGCTTTTGATGATGAACTCACGTATGGAGACTTTAATTCTTCCTAGATCTTTGCATTTGGTGAGTCACAGAAAGTATCTGAGTAGATGATTATTTGTAAGCATGTCCACAATAATCTCATGTAGTGTGCTTAACTGAGTAACAGATCTCGGATGGGGAAATATTGCCATTTCCTTTGTTGCATTGAAGAAAAGTAATCATGACATAATATTTTCTTTTTTTAAAAAAAGTTTTTATTTTGCCTTGAGGTATGCCAGTGTGTTGACCAAGCATGATTGTTGGTAGGTAGGATAGCAAGAACTTGAATTCAGGGATTTGACTGTCATGTGTCCATCTGTTGTTTTTCATTGATTTCTTTGAATAGATCCAGATTGGCAGCCGTCACAGTTTTAGCTTTTGACTTTCTCAGCTGTGGGCATCCTGATGGCCCTCAACTCCCTGTCAACACAGACAAGTCTATAAGGAACATGAGAATAAATATCCCTATGCATGTCCCCTTGCTTAAGCAATATGTAGGTAAAGTACAGACAGGTGGAATTTCTGGGTCAAAGAATGTCTGTTTACATCTTTGACTAAGCAGTGCCAGGTGGCTCTTCTGAAGAGCTCAACCTGTCCACATATGGCCAGCATTCTCTTCTCTAGGTTTCTGACTTGTGCATGTTGAGTAGCTAGCACACTGTTTTTGTTGGTATTTTTCTTAGTGTCTATTCTGATGCTTTTCATTGGGGGATTCTCTCCCGTGAAAATGAGCTTCCTCTGGATCCCCCTACCCATTCCTCTGCTTGACCTTGTTTTTTTCTTATCACACATGTAAGTTCTCTGGAGATGTTGGATTGTTTGTCCATTATGAGACCAACACAGGCCCTCTAGAACTTTCAAACAATTAGTAAATTCCTAAAGAGAAAGTGAGCCCAGAAATTGTGCTAGCATTTTGGGAAGAAAAGTGTTGGATGATATATTCAAAGCATGAGGTTCTATTTTATTCTTTCCAAAATATCTCTGGGCAATGAAATGGAAGTCAGGGTATCTGAGGAAATAATCATCTGTTTCCAATTTTCTGGGATTTGGTTTAAGTGGTCAAGTTGTGATATGTATTAATTCATGGATCCAATAGGGTGATAGTTCTTTTAGGTTATCTTAGGTGCCTTCAAACTGAGGTTGTTGGCTGTCCTAGGCATAGTTAGTGACATGGAGCCATGACAGTTGTTGATACACTTGCAACTCTAGTGCAGTCTTGAAGAGGCAATTTGTCTGGTCCCATTTCCCCGCTTCAGGCTCCATGTGCACATTTGAGAATGGTTCCAGCCATTTTCTCATCCCTTAGATCATTCCCCTCATATGTCCTGTGAGACATTTTCTATGTGAGGCTTGAAGAAGAGACTATTCTGTAAAGAAAACCTTGTGATCTGTGTAGTATAATATTGAATAAGGTCATTGAGGAATCACAAATTCTGTTTAAAGATATTTGCATCTTAGCCAAATAAAACCTATTTCTAGGCATCCTGGTGCAGACAAGGATTTATCTTTATATCTACCATCATCTGTTTTTTTTCGCTTGCATGAAGTTCATCAATTTACAGGCCATTTTATCAGATGTGCAACTAGATCCCATTTAAATGACACACTTTTAAATGGTAGACCTTTTTACATGAGTGCTTTTTCAAACACAGGTTTGGGCTCACGAGCCCACGTGCCAGTAGTTAGCTGGAACAGGTTCTTCAGTTTGGCCTATCCCTCAGTATCCCCCCGACGTCATCTGTTCAATCAGCTTCATTTCTCCAGCTCCGTCACTGGCTTTCATAGAAACCACATGCTGTCTATGAATCAGGGATTCCAGTCCTACAACATTGCATTCTTTGAGTATTTAAAGTAATCCAGTTTTCACATCACCATGCCTGACATCAGCAGTAATACTTATCAGCAAATGTTCGCTTTTCCAAGATGCAATTCTATGTGCTCCTCTCCCAAAGAGTCTTACTAGGCATATTGCATACGTAATTATTAAGTAAAGATCGTAATTTTTAAAATGTCATTCATTGTGCAGTTGACATATGTCTGAGATACTTTTTATTTTGGAGGAGGTATTATTTAATGGGGAATTTCAACAGCTACGTAATAGTGAAATGAGAAATCTTGCATCCATTTTTTTCTTTGTGTATGATGATTTTTATGAGTAAGGATAAGATACTTCCTTGTTCCAATGCAGATGATGCCCACTTCTGTGAATGTATGCAGAGAGTCACCTGCTACTTGGATGTCTGCGTGTTGTGCTTGACACAACATCGTACTTGGTAGGTGGCAGAAAGTCAATACTGAAGTTAAGCTTCTGTGTTCTAGCAGCTGTGCTGAAGATCCTTGGTGTGCCACCTTCTGCAATCCATGCTGCTCTGTTCGAGTCCTTTAATGACTTCCTGGTGATGAGCATCATGGTCTCCTGGTCTTTAGAACGGCCAAGCATTGCTTTGTGAATGTGGAAGATGATCATGTGGAGGGCTCCAGGGAGGAGGGATCATTGAACATGTACTACTCTAATCCGTATGCCTCTTTAATGACCTGTTTTTTCTTCTTGGGTTTTAAGGGAGACAGTGCCCTCAAACACTTCTGTGCAGCTGGGAATCCTGGCTTCTGCTTCACCTTGAAGAAAGCATTAATGATTCCTTTCCAGAAGACATGAGAAGTGAGCCTCTGGTATCATGCAGGTTCCTTGCATTGCCCATGGGCTAGAAGAGAGAAGAGTTGCTGCATGAGATTTGATCTCCTTTTTCCTGAAGAGTTCCACACAGAGGTGAGTCCCCAGCATGTTTAGATACCATTTCAGACATCTTTGTGTGACGGAAATGAATCAGAGCCCCTGATGATGTGGAAGAGCTAAAGATGGGTTTGCTATGAATTTTCTATTTTATTTCTCAGGGCCTGAGTCAAGCCAGCCATTATGCTGTCAGCACATGAGCTGCTGCTCAAATGTGAGGAAGTGGTCTTGCTTTGTGAAAACACCACCCTGATTCAGGGAGCCAGAGGCAGCCTGCAGTCTCTGTTTTCCTGTAAAGGCAGATTGCTGTGGATGGCCTCTGCCCTCGTCTTGGGTTTGAGGGTCCAGGCAGATCCCTAGTTCCTTTTGACCTTTATTGCCATTGGGCCGCCCCAGGGTCCTTGGACTCTACTTGGTCTTCTGGCCTGGGTCAGGGGATGTGAGGTTTGGAATCCCCCTCTGTGGCAGGATCCCAGGCCCCCCACCACTTGAGGGCAGGCACAGCCTTCCCTAATTGTGTTAGAGAGGGAGACTTCTCCCACCCATCCTCATCCATGCTCATCCCGCATCGTGTGGCTTGACACCTAAGGACCTTTATTCATTGACTTAGTGGTTAGTGATGATGGTTGCTAAGACCAAGTGACTCTTTCAAGGTCACATCACTTGTATAATAGGGCTAGAGCATGGATCTTCCTAATTGATTTCATGGGACTCTCTCATGGAAACTGTGACTGCCTCCTAAACACACACACTACATTTGCAGTGTCAAAATTCATGGCGCTGTCTCCTTGGCAAATGTATCTTGTCTTGTACTTGGGAATTTCACAAATATTTTCCTTTGGTTTGTGGAGGTCATGCAGAAGGGATTTCATTTGAAATAGCCCAAACAAGAAATACCAGTTGTCTTTTTCACACATTGATTTGTGTATTGAATATCTCTGTCTGTGTGCTTGCATGAGTTGCTCCTTCGAATTTGTTGAAGAATGGTTGGCTGGGGAGCAAGGTAACGAGAGATGGATATCAAAGCTTATCCAGTATTCTGAGGTGAAGAATGTATTTAGGATGTGAAGGCTTTTCTAGCCAGTTCCTATGACTCAGTCAGGGATCAGTCAGAGGATTCTGTCTGGTAGAGTCTTTGGAGCAGACATCAAAGTGGCCTGGTCTTACCCAATCCAGGACTGAATGCTGAGCTTGAATGGGAGCTTCTTGTCATTTCAAGCATTTCCATGAGTCTGTCCTCTGTTCTCTTGTATCCAAGCGGTTTCTAACAGGAAAGGAGAACAAAAATTGAAAGTATGGTGATTGATTATTTATACCAATGTCATTTCAATCAACTTTGTATTACACAAAATTAACTTTCTGCTAGTCAAATTTCATATATTGAAGAAATAATGAAAATATTGGGTTTGGGGGATGAGGATGTACAAATCAAATATTTTTGAGCACCAAGACCTGTTTTTTTTTGTTTGTTTGTTTGTTTTTTTACTTAAATAATAAAGTACCAGAGGACCACACCTGCCATTCAGCCTCAAAAACCTCCAGGTCCAGCGTCCAGGTGGACCATTACATCAGGGTGTGTGGAACCACACTGTCCTGGGATGAGAGAGCAGTACCCAGGGATGTTGTCATCTCACCGAGTAGATATTGCCAGAGACAGTGGGGAGGTAGCGGCACATGAGGAAGGGAAGAGCTCTCAGGATAGGAAGAGGGGGCCACTTTGGGACTCACTGGGTATGGCACGAGGTTGCTGGATGTGGTATATGACTGGGCCCACTGAGTGGGGCAGATCCCTGCTCTGTGTCCCTGTACCCTCCTCGTAGCCTGTGTTGGCAGCAGATTAGGGAATTGGGATCAGAAGTGCTCCCAGTAACACAGGCACCAGCCCCCACAGTGTGCTCCTAGCCCTTTCCCCACCTGGCCTGACTTGGCGCTTTTCTTGCTTCAGGGCTGAGACCCTACAGTCATTAGAGTGTGTCTGTGGCCCAGATCCACCCTGCATGGCCAACATGCTCAGACCTTCAGCTGGGTCCTAAGCGCTGCAACCAAACCCTATCAACTGGGTGGCCTACAGCAGAGGAAGGGCCTTCGGTTGAAATCCAGAGGCTCAACATCCAGATGTTGACTTGAAGGATATCAGCTCCTAGGTGTTGGGCTGTCCAGTGCCAAAACCCCTCCCAGGATTCTAGGGGAGTGTCCCCCCAACTCTGTCAGCCCTTGCCCACTCTCCTACGGCTGCCCACAATCTGTGGTTCCCGTATGGGCATCCCATCCTGACTCCAACCTCACGTAAGCAGTGTCCCCAAGTCTCCCTGGTCTCTGGGTCCAGACTCTCCTCTTCCTACTAGAATATCAGATATTGGATTTGGGCCCAGTTGATGCTGTATTCCATCATGTGAGCTCTTAGCTTCATCACTGTGCAAAGACTCTTTTTCTACACAAGTTCGCACGAATTTTGGGTGGCTAAGAATTTTCAGGGGACACTTTTCTAATGAGTAAACTTTCCTTCCTTCAGATCTCTCCCCACTGAGCCTTCCTTGCACCCTTGTTCTAATTCCTTTATGGCAGGTTTCCTCCTTATGGCTGAGAGGACCTAGTGACCCCTAGATTCATACATTCTCTTTAATCACCAACACACTGCAGAATTCTCCATGGGACTGTGGTGTTTGCATTGGAACCCACCCCCTGACCTCTAAAAGTGTCTAGACAATTGGGTTGGCTCCCTCCCTCCTGAACCTCTTTGATGCCCTTTGAAGTAAGTTATTCTTATGGATTCCTCCCACAGTAGGCAAGTCCTTGGATCCCCTGCAAGAAAGTCTTCTGGCCTGAAGGTCAGATGTGTCCAGATGTTGACTTGAAGGATATCAGCTCCTAGAAGCCCTCATCCTGGCTGCAGTGTTTCCTCGCCTCAATGCAAAGCAAGAAAGTGCAGTTGGCCCTGCACCCATTCTTCTGCATCCATGATCCCCACCAGCTGGAAATCCAAACTATCAGGAAAGGAGTTGTGTCTCTCTGGACAGATACTTCTCTCCTCCTTGTTTCCTGGATCTTACAGTGTTACAGAGAATGACACTGCCCTTTCATTGTATTAGGTGTCAGAAGTCATCTGGAGATAATGGAAGTGCTACAGGAAGAAGATATGCAGCATTTAGATGCAAATACTCTGGCATTTTTGTAAGAGACTTGAGCCTGTGTGGCTGGTGTTTTTGGAGGACTTTGAACAAATCTCCCTTGGATTTCCTGTGACATTTCTGGTTTCTGGACTTGGGAGTGTTCAGGACTTGAGTGTGAGTCAGCCCCATGGGGATGTGATAGGGGGGCAGTGGGAGCTGTTGTGCAGAACCTCAGTGATGGCTTGTAAGGCCACATGCAACACTGAAAGCAGCAGATGAGAAGGGAGCCCTCTCCCCATGTGTTTAGCTGAGCTCTTGTCTTTTATCCAAAATCATGACTTGTGAAATGTTGCAGAAATGGACTCATGGCAAGAAGTTGGGATGTTCTGGGGAGCATGGGCTGTCATTCTATTCTGTCTCTGCATTATGATGTGTTAGAGGGTGGGAACTTGAAGATGTGCTTAGGCCACGGATTCTTCTTTCCTGGGAAGGGGCTTCTCAAAGCAGCCCTTGTCCCTGTTTCACCTGCTTCCCCAGGAGGACACAACAAGAACATTCTTACAAGTTGGCCCCCGGTCTTGGTCTTCCAGCCTCCCAAATTTGAGAAATAAAATCTGAGCTATGAATTAACAGTGTCTTGTATTCTGCCATCACAACACAAACTATGCTAAGATGAGTCAATCAGTAGTCTCCCAAGTGTTTACATTGTGGTAATCAACACCAAACATCCATTTTGTAATTGAACCATTTTGGAGTGCACAGTTGAGTGGCATTAAGCATGTTCATATTGGTGCATAGGCATCGCCACCATGCATCTCTAGAACTCACATGGACATACTCTTGCCATCAGTACTGAATTCTAGTGGCCTCCCAGGCCCAGGCAAAAAACATTGTACTTTATCTTTTGTGGAACCTGATAATTGGGAACCTGAGATGAGTGAGATCCTACAAAATTTGTTTTTCTCTAGACACCATCATTTTCAAGGGATGCAGTTCACCCCCACTCGTGGGCATACCAGGTCCACTGCCAAATCTGCGGGTGTCTCAATTGCATTCTCAGTGACAGTGGTGGTTGTGTTCACATGAGCTGTCGTCTGTCCAGCTCAGATCCCAGGATCTAGGGTCTTGGGTTCCACGCAGCCTTTAAGTCCCCTCCTCCTCCAGGTCTCTACAGGCCAGTGTGCATGAAGGCTCTGTGCCTGGTGGTTTCTTTAGCTGATTGCAGGATGTGTCCATTGCGTTGTAAGTCATGATGGACTATAAATAGAACCAATGCCTGGATACTCCTGAGATGTGAGGGGGCCCAGCCCGTGTGCTGAGAATTGGTGTGACCTCCTAATTAATAGGCCCTCAGGATCCCAGAGGAAAGGGCAAGTCCAGAGCCAGCGGAATCTCAGTGTCTCTGAGAGAACTTTTGGCGTGGGGGGCCGGGATATATTGATGTGATGACTCTGATGCAGAGTCACGTACTTCGAATCCAGGTCGAGGTGCTCAGGAGCAGCCTGGGATGGCACTTGGGTTCCCCAGCTCCACACCCATGGGACATCTCAGGGCTCTGAGAAGCACAGCTGCCCCACCACAATGAGGGCATCTGCTGTCTCTGCATACAGTGAGCTGGGTTTTCTTCACGTCTCTCAACAATTCCACATAACACCAGCTCTGAACCCAGAGTCCTGGGCACTTAGTTGAGGCTCAGTGAGCTCCCACCTCTCTCTACCTGACAGAGCCCTCCTGGCTCCCTCTGCACTCATTGCGTTGAAGAAGAAAACCTGGAGGGTGGGACTTCCCATCATCCATAAGATCCCAGACACATTCCACTGTGTCATTTGTTCCTGGTACCCAGACGGTTGTGGTGGGCCACAAGCACCCTGGCATCCATGTCTGGAACCATAGCAGTACAATCAAGAAACAGAAAGGAGAGGGGTCCGACTGATCAGGTCAGATGACAGGGCATAGTACAGAGTGGAATGGAGAGTTCCCACCCGGGGTGATTGTTGTGATGTGCAGAAATGCTCTGCTGGTGCTGGGTGCCCCCATGGTTCCCAGGGTCTTGAAAGGCTACAGATGCCCCCTGAATGATTCAGAAGCACATAGTAGGAAGCCCGTTGCCCACTATTTTCTTGTGGAAGAAATAGGAGACCCTCCTGGTGTGGAGGTTCCATCTAAGAGACAGCCTCACTTCTCTGAAAAAATTGATGGGAAAAAAAGGGTATGGACCTGTGCCCAAAGGGCCACATATGCTCCTGGAAGTTGGTGGTGGCCATAGTTCTCCATCCATTAAGTACTCCCTCACCCACTAATGTCCTTGTGTCCTTGAGAAATGCTCTCCCTTTCCTGGTTTTCCTGAATAGAAATCCTCTTGCATCTTCATGAATAGGGTTATGGGTTGTGCACAGGGTGTTTGTCCACTGAACATCTTAGAGACTGTCCTTTATGGAGCCTAATGATCCTCATTGAGGTTGAGGCCAGGGTGCTAACTGTGCTTAGTGTGAGGACACCCTGGGTTCAGCAGAGGGAAAGAAGGACAAGGGAAACTCAGATGTCCCTTCATTGTCCCTGGACTTGAGAGGACTTACCCCTTTGCACCTGGGATCAGGAGACCTCATTTCCTCAAGGACACCCACACTCAGGGGTAGGTCTTGAGTTTGGGGTCCTTTCTGGGGTCCAGGGCTGTTGTTAGCCACCAGGAATGACAGTGCTCTCCATGCTCAGTGGAGCCAGTGTTTCCAGGGAAGAGAGCCCATGGTCACACCTTGTCTAAAGCATCCCACACCAGGGGCTCCCATCCCTATTACTCCTGTCCTGAAAGGAAGCCCCTGAGAGGCAAGGTGAGTCCAACCACCTCTCATGTGTTCACTCATCACCGTGTTCCAGCAGTCACCCCAGTTAACAGTCCTGACAGGCTTGAACATGGCTCAGAATGGAACCTCATGAGCTCTACCCTGCTGTAACTGTAGATCTGTGGCTGTAGAGACACAAAATCTCAAAACACATGCATTTGAAAGAAAAGAGCAAGAGCCAGAGCCCAAACAGGCCAGGTGTGGCAAGGACAGCCTGAGTGCCTAGGTTGGGACTCAGAATTATGTCAGTGGGGTGGCATTGCTGCTGGCACCAGCATGATAACAGAGAGCCAGCCCTGCTCAATTTTGGGACCAGTGTGTTGGGGAAGGCAGCAGAAATTGAGAGGCAGGATTGAATTTGGCCCTAGAAGGAGGCTGGATAAAAGGCCAGTGTGGGTTGGAGGGCCTGGGCAGATAGAGAGAGGCCAGGGCACACCCCAAAGCCTAGAGCCTGCACTTGATGTCCAGGGTTGTGAAACGCCACCTCCCCTCTTACTCACAACTGAGAGCAAGAGGCATTGATAAGTTCAGTTTGTGTGCAGCTCATCCAAGATGGCTCGGGTAGGCACGTCTATTTCCTTGTCTCAGGAGACTGGGAGTCCAGGCTCTACCGAGGCTCGGCTGGGAGGATCAGAGTCTGAGTTCATGCCTGTGTTCCTGGTGGGATCCATGTTGGCTAGCCTCAGGGCTTTTGTGATGAGAGGATAGGTGATTGTCATGTCTTTATCCCAGGACACACTTGCTAAATGGATTTGTTCTGTTCCCATGAATCCAGAGACAGAGTCTGAGCCCCCTTGAGGTGAGGGGTGAACTGGTTCTGGGCAGCAGGATGCTGTGGTACCTCGGAGTCTCTGTGAGACCCCGACACTAGACACACTTGGCCCTTTTGAAATCTTAGGAGAAGCCTTGGGAAGTTGTATGGCAGAGGGGAGCAGCCTCTGCATCTCAGTCACCTCCAACTTGCCATGGTGTAGAGTGGGAACTGCAGCCACGATGGGACGGACATTGGCCACGTCCCTGTGTGGGACACAGGCCTGATTGAGTTAGGGTGCATTCTCTGTCTCTCCCCTTCTTGTGATTGTCCCATCTCTACGTTTGTGCTTTAGCCACCTATGAGTCCCATCTCTGGTCTCCGAGAGAATACAGGGTTTTATGGGCCAATAGACACAATAATCCCTAGAAATTAGATGCTAGCCTACTTTCCAGAAAAGACTGGGCACTCCATGAGTGGCACAATGATGGGATCAGAGTCCCAAAGCTGGTGAGAGGGATGGACTTGTTGTGAATGCATTTGTGAAGGCTCCAAGCTGGAATTCTATTGAAACCAAGCTGGGCAGGCACTGGTGGGGATATTTGGGTATTTGTTGGTGAACTCATGTGCAGTTGATGTTGGTAGGCACGGGGGAGAAATCAGCAGCCCATAGAGCTTTTCAAAGTGGACTTATGTGAAAAGAGTCTCAGGTATGGGGAGCACAGGAAATGACATCATTGTCTTGACAATGGATCAAACAGAACATGGAACCCTGGTATCCAGGCACCCACTTCACTGACCAAGCCATCCGAGCTCATTTGGTTGGAGTCACTGGAGTGAGAAGGATGTTCTCCTGTGGTTGCAAACAATGCCGAGCCTCAGGCCCCCAGGAATCTCAGGGGGGCCAAGTAGCCCTTTTGGGGAAACATTGGAGGCTTCATCTTAGATGCCAGAGCCTCTGGCGAATGTCGCAGAGGAGCTCAAGAGTAACCCTGTGTAGCACAGGGCAGGTGAGCCCAGCAGGCCTTCTAGTCTGATCCCTGATGAATGGCCCAGGACTCCTATTCTGACTGTGTGTGTGTGTGTGTGTGTGTGTGTGTGTGTGTGTGTGTGTGTGTTTGTACTGATGGGAACTGTCCCATTGTGCTTTGACTCAAGTCATTTTTCTGTTTGTCACCTTTTCCATTTTGAACCCACCATTCTTGGTCCCAACCCAGGGTGAAAATGATCAGAACACGGATGAGCCCTGCAGGGTACAGAGCCTTGTACCTTACAGGCAAGACCAGCTTAGGAATCGGCTCCTGCCTGTCATTTGTGGGAGGAACCTAGATTTTAGCAGCAACATGGGGTTCATCTACTGGGATTTCATCCCCACCCAGCAGGTGCTGGACCTGCTGTTCCCAAGGTAAGCACCAGACCACCAAGCCCAAGTGTGTAGCCCCCTCATGCCTGGGTCTTGGGGCTGCCATGTACCTCTCAGGGACCCAAAGTTTTGTGATACCTAGTGAGATAGAGGACCACGCTCATAGTGGAATGTCAGTCCCGAGTGGGATGAATCCTGGAGGTGCCTGCCACAGCCTTGCAAGGGGAATGAACTCCCCCTCTCAGGCAGAGAACCATCCTGACTCCAGGTGGTCCACAGAGGTCCGTGGAGCAGCCCCCACACACTGGGCACCACAGCTCAATGGTGTACGCTGAGCTCCTTCCCAGGTGGACTCAGTGAGGCTAGGTGGCCGTTCTGGTGTGATGTTGGCTTCGTGAAGAAATAGTTCTGTGCCAGAGGCGTCTCATAACTCAGGCCTTGGGCAAAGCACTTTTGGGTTCATAAAAGACATGTGAGTTTACATAGTGGGACAGAGCTTCCTAGCTGGGATATAGCTGGACAGGGGCTTTGGAGATGGCAGCTCCCACACCCAGAGAGATATGTGGGAATCAGCAGTTTGGGCTCATTCACTGATGAACATGGAGAAAGCACCCACTGTGTGAAGACACGTTTTCAGTCACGTTTCATAATTCAGTGAAAAATGGGGTACAAATGACTGCCACTGTGTCCCTTGTCATGAGGGTCAGCCCGAAACCGCAGGTGCCATGAGTACATATCCTACATGTGACAGCATCCCTGACTCCATGAGGCATAACTGCACGTTGTCCTCTTCAGTGAACATGGTAGACCCCTGGACCAACTTCAACATGGAATGGGCTTGGGGTCAAGAGGGTGGGCTCCTGTTTCCAGAATAGGGACCTGCAAGGTGATTTGACTTGGGAAGGCTGAGGAAAGACTGCTCTCCCCAATTCTGTTTTCTGCCTGCAGTGTAAGGTGTGGGGCTTCAACAGTAGGACGGGTAAGGCAGGGAGTTGTAGGTGGAGTCATGGTCCTCTGGGGAAGCCCCTGGGACAATGGATCCCCCCACACTACACCTCCCTGTCCTCCCCCAGGGCCACAGAGATGTGGCCTGCACTCATGGGAAAAGAAAGGTCCACTGCTACTCAGGGGGACTCAGTGAGAGCTCACAGAGAATGAGGTAGCATTGCAGCCCACGCCAGGGGAGGAGGGGTCTCTTGAGCCCTGAGAAGAGTGGGCAGGAGGACAGACACTCCTGGAAGGTGCAGGTTGGAGAGCACGTAGCCAAGAGGAAGAAGAGTGTCAGGCCTGCCCAGAGGAGGGGAGAGCTGGTCATGCCATGGATCTAACGCTCCTTGGTTGAAGGTTCTTTGCCTAGCGACCTGTCCTGTCCCTGCCTGTACAGCCACTGTGTCTTGTCTGGGGTGGACTGGTGTGTGCAGAGCCAGGGAAGGTTCAGGAGTATACGGTCCGAGTTTTGCTCTGGAGGCCGCGGCGAAGGCGAGGCCAGGATTTTGCTGACTCCATACCTGCCTCCCCACAGTGCCTCACCTTCCTTCCCGGGGACCTGGGCGAACTTCCACAGTGAGGCTTCCCATCAGCCTCCAGGCTCGCTGAGTCTGCAGCTGCTGCTGCGATCCATGTGGCTCCTGCTGGGTGGCTTGAACCTGGAGCACCAGGCACACCACCTCCTGGCCGCAATTGAAGATGGCAAATCAAGCCAGGCAGAGCCTGAGAGCCAGGCAGACTGGGGTGAGTACCTAAGGGTACATGAGGAAAGGTCCGAGTGTTGTCCCACTGCGGGATGTCTGTATGTCCGGTGTTGGGCTGGAAATTAGGATAAGCCTTTGTCCACTCAGGAAGTGACCCCAGTGTGCAAAGAGGTCCTGTGTGGGCTAAGGGCCTGAGGTCTTCTTGGCAGCAGGGGCATTGTCTGTCTGCTCCAAGGTCAGGGCAAGGCAGTCATGTTGGCATCTTTTCTCCTCTAGCTACCAGCTCAGTTCCTGTCACGGCTCCTAAGCCAACCCCAGAGCCAGAGCCTTCTCCCTGGGAAGGGGCAGAGCCGGAGTCCAGGACATCAGGGGTCTCCACTAGGAACTCTTCACGGCCCCAATTCAGCAAGCGGGTGGGAGGCAGATGCCTCATTCACGTGTACATGGAAAATGAAAGGACAAAGTATAAGAGCATCCTGGTGAGTCTTCGAGCGGGGGAGACTCCTGGGAGCCCACACTGGGGAAGACCAAGTCCACAGCAAACACCTTGGACTAGGCCTGTCTTCTTGAATTGGAGCTTCTGGAAGGTCAGGAAGGAGAGCAGAAAATGAGGAAGAGAGACTTTGGTGTTAAGAGCTTGACCTGAGAGGCGGGGAGCAGCAGCATGCCAGGTCTGGGTGAAAGTGGGCCTGTGTGTTTTGGGGTGCGCAGTTCAGAAGTGCAGGAGTGAGTGCTGGGTTCAGAGGAGGTCAGAGAAATATCGAGGGTACAGGCCATCCTCTACTGACCTTGGTATTGAGGAGGAGCATATTGAACCATGGAGTTTGAAGCAGAGGAGTTGGCATCATTTTCTTATGTGTGGGAGGGGACATGTTGCTGGTTGAAGGGAAGGGAGCCATTGTGGGATGATTAAGGTGGGTAGGTGTGGGTCACAGACAACTGGGGGCCTTGGAGGAGCCCATTAGTGTCCTAGTTTGTATGTATGTGAATAGAGAGTGAGCGGCTCTCTCTGCAGAATTTTCCTGGGTGTGGAGTATCCATCATGAGACTCTGGTGTCCAGCTGCAGGGGAGCCATGCTGAACCACCACACCTGCTGGGTCTGTACCTCCTGACACCCCAGCAAGCACTGACACTCTCGAGCCCAGCAGCTTCCATGCCTATCATTAAAGAGTCCTAAGTGTGTGTTGTGCCCTGGCTGTCAGGACCAAAGCACCTAGGGTTTGTGCCTGGTCCACACAAAAATGCAGCTGCATCCCAGACCAGAGCAGGGATATGGAAGTCCACTGGACCACACCTCCCATCTTGATGGGACTAGAGTGTGTCTGTGCAAAGCCTTTTGGTCCTTATTCCCTTCTCCCTGCAGGGCATAGCAGGTTGAAGCAAACTCTTGTACCAAGATTGGGATTGGGCTAGAAGCACATAGGAAGACCCCACATGATCACATGAAGGCCTCAGGTAGCAGGGTAACAAGATGGTGCCCTTGTGTTGAGAGCTCAGTTGTCTCTGATTGTCCTTGAGCACTGTCCTCTGGGTAGCTACTCCCAAATTCCCTCTCTGATGAGCTTTCTCCAACCCTGCTCAGGTGACCTGCCAGGACAGGGCTCCAGTCATCATCCGCAGGGCCTTAGATGCACACTTGCTCCAGCAGGAGGATCCAGAAAACTCTGAGCTTCTGCAAATTGTCTCGAACCATCAGAGTAAGTGAAACCATCAGAGGGTAGGGAGCAGTGAGTCACAGTGGGCTCAAGAAAACTGGGAGCCAAAACACAGTGTGCGTCCACCAAATGCCCAGGAAGAGTATGGTGGCACTTGTGCATAAGACAAAGTGTAGTGATGGGGCATAAATCTGTAGGTTCTTCATATTCCCCAGGGACTGTGGACCTGCCTACCATGTATTCTTTCCTTGGCCTGAGGAGGCATTGCAAAGCTATTATCCATGAGGGACCAAGAAGAGAGGCTTCTTTGTCTTGTGTCAAAAAAACAGACAACCACAGGGTGCCTACTTTGGCAGCCTTTCCTGACTGAGACAAGTACATGAGAAAAGCAGTTCAATGAAGAATCATTTCTGGCTTCCAATCTTTCTATTCATTGCAAACTGAGTCCACTTAGGACCAGAGGCCATTTCTAGAGAGAAGTGTGTGGTAGAATAGAACCCTTCACAGCTTGTAAACTCTTGTTGGAGCGAGAGAGAGAGAGAGAAAGAGAGAGAGAGAGGAGAAAGAAGGAGGAGGAGGAGGAGGAGGAGGAGGAGGAGGAGGAGAAAAGTGAAAATGAGTTGAAGGAGAGGACAATGAATTAGATGGTCAAGATGACTATAAGAAGAAGCATGAGGAGAAGATAAAGAAGGACAAGAACAAGAAGGAGAAACACAAGCAGAACAAGAAGTATAACAATAAATTGATTAAAAATGTGAATGAGAATTATACTCATGAGGAGGAAATGCAGAAGTGGGGAACTCAAGAGAAATATATTGCTCTGAATGGCACAGCCCTGCTGTGGACATCCTCCACCCACGCTCAACACACCTCCAAACCATACCCCTCAAGTTAGCGTAGCCCCGTGTGAGTGGATGAATGCACTGGCAAGGTGGAGGCACCCACCATCAAGTGTTTTTCCCCAAACCCACCTGTGATCATTGCTGCAGTGGGGAGAAAACCTTCAACACATGAGTCTTTGGGGGACAATCCAGATGCAAAGTCTAGCTGTTTCTCTTTGGCGGGTTCAACATGAACTGAGAGGTTCTGGGGTGCAAGGGGCTATTTCCTTGAAAGTGATCCTGTAGTGGACCTCCTGTGCATAGAGGGTCCTCAGGGAGGAATCAGTGGGGAGTCTTTGGTGGAACAGTAGCTGGATTGGCGGGCTCTCAGGTCTGTGTGTGAGACCTGCGCTGGCAGAGGCTCTCAGTTGTGGGGGATGTTGGGTAGTGTATTCCTTGAGTGTCACCTACCACGCCTCTGCCCCTTCCTATCCAGAGCTGAGGATCCCTGCTGATGGGAACGTATATTACGCCCTGGATGGCAGAGTGGATTATAACTTCGTTCTTCGGGAAACAGCTGCCAGAAAGTGGTTCAAGGTCAAGCCAAAAGAGGTAATCAGCCACCTTCTTCAGTCTTTACTCCTGGGGCCACTCCACATCCTCCAAGGGGACAAGAACCTCAGGTTCTGAATGGATGTTGTAGAATGCCCACGGAGCCAACTGCCAGGCTGGGTGGGGTGCAGGTGCTGGGCTTTGCTGATGTTGTCATCCCCCACAGTTCTCGGAGCCTTCTGTGGCAGTGGCATCCAGGATCCCAGCAGCTGGGAGCAGCAGCTCTGCAGTGGCTGCAGGACCATTGCCCCAGGCCACCCAAAGCAATGAGTGGGGCAAGAGAAAAGTCACCAGTAGCAGCTCCTCACTGCTTCACTCCAGCGAGCAGGTGGAAGACAGCCGCTTTGTTCACGTCCTCCTAGAGGGACAGAGCCGGAGGGAGACAAAGCGCATCCTGGTAAGCCTGACAGCAGGGCTGCCTTCTGGGTGTCCACACAGTGGAAGGCAGGAGACACAGCCAACCCCGGGGCTGTGGTGGGAAATAAAGAAGAGAGAGGTCCATCTTAAGGGCTTGCCCTGAGGAGGGAGAGCCTCAGCATGCCCAGCTCCAGTGGTGAGTGGGCCTGTGTATTGTGGGTTTTGCAGGCCAGAAGTGCAGACGGAAGTGCTGTGGGCAGATGAGGTCAGAGAAATGTCCAGGGTGCAGGCTGCAGTGCCTAGAACTTGGTATTCTCAATGAGTGAGGTTGGAGCAGAGGAGGTGACAGTGACTTGTCACATGGGTAGGAGGGGATGTGTTGCTGGTGGCTGGGAAGAGAACCTCCTTAGCATGACTAGGTGTGGGAATTTGGGGTCGGGATCACCTGGGGGGTCATGCCAAAGCTTCGGAATGTCAGCCTTTGCATGTATGTGAATAGGGAGCTAAAGGGGTTCTTGGCAGAATTTCTATGGATGTGCAGTAGACACGCTAATGCTGCAGGTGTCCAGCTGCAGAGGAGACATGTCCAGTGCCTGCCAGTGCTGAGTCAAGTACCTCATTACAACCAGACCCGCACCGAGCTTCCAGAGGCCAGGGCCTCTCGAGGCTATCATGAAGCACTCAAGTGCACACTCTTGTATCTGAGTCTGTTTTGTGTAGTGGCAGTCAGGACCAAAATTTTTAGTGTATCTGCCTCTTCCACCCACAAAGGCAGCCTGCATCCCAGAGCACACTTGGCACGCAGGTCCCTGGTCCATTGCTCTCATCTCAGTGAGTTGAGAGTGTGTCTGTGCATAGGCAGTTTGGTCCTTTGACCTGAGTGGAATGTGGCTCCCCAGGGGGAGGGGGGATGGCAGGTACAGGCAGACATTAGTATCAGGATTGTTCTAGTAGCACATTGCAAGAACCCAGGGGGTATATGGAGGCCACACTCAGGTAGCAGGATAACAAGATTGTGCCCTTGTCTATGTAGCTGAGATTTGTCCTGAATGTTTGACCACAGTCTTCTGGGTAGCTCCTCTAAAAGCCATTCCCTGATGACATTTGTCCCACCCTGATCCAGGTGACCTGCCAGGAGAGGGTGACTAGCCTCATCCGCAGGGCCTTGGACCAAAATAGGTTGCAGCATGAGGATGTGGACAACTATGAGCTTCTGCGAATGATGTCTCTGCAGGAGAGTAAGTAGGACAATCAGACAGTAGGGAGAAATGATCCACAGTGGGCTCAGGATAACTCACTAGAGAAAGTGGGCCTTGGCCCTAAAAAAACCAGAGTGTGGTGGGCCTGGTGCAGGAAACCAACTGCAGTGATGGGCGTGTCCAATTTGGAGGTGCTCAATGAGGCCCCAGGGGGCTGCTGGACCTCCCTAAATGTGTTCTCCCCTGGACCTGGTCAGGCAATGCAAAGCTAATATGGATGAGGGGCAAGGAAGAGAGAGGCTTAATCAATCGTCAGTTTGGTTTATGGCTCACTGATAAGGATGCCTTCAAATGAAGAGGAGGAGAACATGGGTCCTGATTGGATCAGCATTGCTATGGACGGAAGCAGCACAGGTCCCAATCCATGGCCAGGATATGAGAAGTCCTGCCTACTCACAAGAATGTCAGGATGGCAGCAGCTGGGAACAGGACTCAGTGAAGAGGAAGTCAAGGCCAGGGGACAGCCTGTTTGGGTTCTTTTTGGAATAATTCCAAGTCCTCTGTGCCTGGGTGCCCATCTCCTGAAGATACCAGAATGGCCAGGTTATGATTCCTTCCAGCAATAAAGAAGGGCATCTGAAGAACATAGGCCACAATGCTGAGCTGTCCACAATGAAAGTGCTCTTTCCTTTCTTGTGAGCCAGACACTCCTAGCCTCCACCATCCCAGCCTGTCCACAATAGAATCCACCATCTGTCGGGCATGTAAGTGAGTTTTCCCATTTTCACACACCACCTCATTTGGGTTGGCTCTGTCTTACACATGAGGAAGACTGAGGTGCAAGGAGCTGGGCAAGGGGGCAGTGTCTGCGAATCTCAGGGACTTGGGAGGCTGTGCAGGAGGACCAGAAGTTCCCAACAGCCTCAGAAACTTAGGGAGACCCTGTACCCAAGTCAAAAGGCCTGGGAATGGTCTCAGTGCTTAAGTGCCTCTGGTTTTATCCCTGGTACAAAAATAAGCCAGTCAATAAGGAATTACCAAACTGAGAATCTACGAAGGTGATTTCAGAAACACACTTTCAACCCAAGCATCAGTTGAGAGCAGGCTCCAGACCAGGGGAAGTTTGTGTGTAACAAACGTCAAAAGGGAGGACTATCAGGGGGCCTGGAACCCACTAGGTGTGATGGCATCTATGTCTTATGGCAGGAGGGTGGCAGTGATGCTGGCCCTTTCCTAGATTTTGAAAATCTTGTTTTCATTGGGGAAGCTTTTTGGAGGTGGAATCTAGTTTAGCAATCCTGGTCCAGATGAGGTGCTGACTACCACAGGTAGAAGCCTATCCAGAATGCGGTGTCTGTTATTCAATCTTTCCTGACTATGAGTATGACAAAGAAAGGAAGTCACATGTCTTTGGTCTTGGTTTCACTCCCGGCCATTGATTGAGAACTGATTTCATCTTGGGGTTCTGAAGAGGGGCTGCATCTGGGCAGAAGAGTGTGATAGATTTGAACTCCTCAAGATGCCCAGCCATTGCCAGAGAAAGAAGGAGAAGGAGGAGGAGGAGGAGGAGAAAGAGGACACTCCTGAGTGGGGAGAGGATCACACGATGAAGAGCAGGAGGAGAAGAAGGAAAAAAGGAGGTGAAACGGAAGGAAGTGTGGAGGGAGATACACAAGAAGAAGAACAAGAAGGAATCATGTAAGAACAAGAAAAAGACCCAGAAAGAACTACAAGAAGATGCAGGACAGAAAGAAGAGCCACAAGTAGAACAAGAACCAGAATACAAGCACCAAGCAGACAGTCATGATGAGAAACAAGGGGAAGGAGAGCGAACCTAGAAAACAATAGAGTTCTCCAGGGCACCACCCTGCTGAAGTCCTCCCATGTCCATGCCCAACACACCTCTGATGGATACCACCTCCCCTCCGTGTATTCATCCATGAGTGAATTCATCCAGGCAAGAGGATGAATTGACCCACCATCCAACGCTTCCCTGAATGCCCATGTGTAAGCATGCAGGAGCCTTTGGGGTGCCAATCCTGATGCAAAGTCTAGCAGTGTCTCTTTGGCAGGTGCAACCTGCACTGAGAAGTTCTGGGGCCCAAGGTGTTGATAGCAGGAAACAGTTTAATTTGGCTGCAGCCAGGTTCAGAGGGTACAGCTTTCGCTGTAATCAATCAATCCCCTGAACCCCGAGTTCAGGGAGTTTCAGGGTTTTATACCCAGCATGTAAGGGGAGGGGCTCAGAAGTTCACAGTCTGCAGAAGTTCACATAAAAGCAGCTTTTCTTTCACTTTTGTGGGCAAGTTAACTCTTCAAGGACAACACCTGAGAAGGGGAGAGCTTCTTCTCCCCTTTCTTTCCTCCCCCTGCCAGCTGTTACCATGGAGCCCATTTGTAACTTATCTTAAAAAAAATGTAGACATCTCTGTGAAGCTCAGCTCAAAGCCAGAGGCCTTGTTTGCACATTTCTTCAAAGTACTATACTGGATACGTTTGTGAAAAACTAGTAAGAAGGTGTCCAACACCTGGAGTGTTGGTATCTTCTTAGCCAGTGGCCAAGTAAACAGGGTGACATGAATATAGGAAGTTTATCTACGATGGACTCTCTTGCTGACAGTCTTCAAATCAGCCATGTGTGTAGAAGGCTTTTCTGTGGAGAAAGGGGGTGCCAGTTCAAAGGTGCTATTTCCATTGTCAGGTGCTCTTTTGGTTAAAATCCTGTGCATCATCTTCTCCAGGGAAGAATCATTGAGGGAGTCTTTGGTGGCACTGTAGCTGGATTGGAGGGCTCTCAAGTCTGGTGCTGGCCTGCCCTGGTGGAGACTCTCAGGGGTTGGGGGTGTTTTGTGGTATAATCCTTGAGTGCCCCCTAACAATTCTCTCCACTTCTCTCTGCAGAAATCAAGGTCCCTGACCACTCACTCATGTATCTGTCCATGAATCCGCGAATAAAATACCATTTCATCGTGAGGAAACGCCCCCAGGTCAAGGGAAAGGAGGTAAACACCTACCTTATTCAAGCTGTACTTGTGCTGCCATTCCACTTCTTGTAACAAGAAGCCTCATCACCTGGACATATGTGCTAGAAGCCCATAGAGCTAACTGACAGGCTGGGGTGGCTTTCTGTTTCTGGGTTTGCTGATGTTCCATCCCCCACAGTTCTCAGAATCATCCTGCAAGTCCTCCAGGCCACTTTCCCACAAGCAGGTGGGAGACACCTGCTTAATTCGTGTCCACCTAGAAACACAAAGTCCAAAGCTGGCCAAGACTGTCCTGGTAAGCCTGGGAGCAGGGGTGTCCCCTGGTGCTTACACCTGGGTGGGGAGCAGACACTGGTCCAATACCATGGACTACTCATGCCCTCTTGCATTGGAGTTTCAGGATGATCAGGAGGATAGATGGGAATCAAGAAGGGAGAGGTCAGTGTGAAGGGCTGGAGCTGAGATGAGGGAGAGCAGCAGCTGTCCACCGCCACGTCTGAGGGAGTCTGTGTGTCAGGTGGCAGCATGCAGTACAGAAGGGCAGAGGCAGGTATGGGTGACAGATGAGAATAGGACAGGACCTAGGTGGCAGGTTCCCCTATATGGGATGCTGTCATCCATGGAGGAGGACAGCAGTGTGAGGTTCTGCATGTTCCTTGAACAAGGAGCTGAGAGGGTCCCGCTGCAGAGTCGATATGGATGTGTAGAGCAAGCACACTAAATGTCCAGGTAATCTGCAGGACAGGAGCCCTTTCCAATGACCACCCTTGTCGGATGAGGTGCCCTCCCACACCCCAGCCAGCACTGAGCCTCTGGAGGCCAGGAGCTCTCGTGGCTGTCTTTCAGCACTCCTGTATGTGATCATGTTTTTGGGTCTGTTTTGGGCCCTGGCAATCCAGACCAAAGCCCTCTAGGTTTTGTGTCTAGGCCACCCAAATGCCGCCTGCATCCTCAGGCAAACCTGGGATCTTGGAGGCCACTGTCCCATTCCTCCCAACTTGTGAGATGAGATTGCATCTGTATACAGGGAGTGGAGTCCTTTCACCTCGAGTGGAGTGGGGCTCCACAAAGAGCAATGGCAGGTCCAGGAAATCCTATGTACAAGGATTGGGCCAGTAGCCTATGGGAAGAGCACACATGATGAGCAGGAAGCCAGCCTCAGGTAGTAAGGTCATGGATGTTGTCCTTGTATTTAGAGTGGAGGTGCCTCCAAAATTCCCCTGCCCACTGTCCTTGAGTAGTCACTTCAAGGCCCATTTCCTGAAGGCCTGTCTCTCATGCTGCTCCAGGTGACCTGCCACGATAGGGCTCCTGTCGTCATCCGCAGGGCCCTCGAGCTACACTTGCTTGATCAGGAGAAGCCGGAGGAATATGAGCTGGGCCAAATCATCTCTCACCGTCAGAGTAAGTGGAACAATCAGGTGGCAGGGAGCAAGGGTCAGGATGTGGACTCAGGTCAACTCTTAGCACCAAAGAGTAGTCTCTGACCCCCAAGAACACTCCAGCAGGGTGTATTGGGGCTCGTGTACAAAGACAACTGCACTTCTGCTGGTGTAATTCTCGAGGTTCTAAGGTATACCCCAGTGGCTATTGCGGCTCCCCACCAGGTGCCCTCCCCTGGACATGAACAGGCATCTAAAGCTGACATCAGTGAGGAGTGAGGAGGAAAGCCTGCTTACAGGCTGTGGTCTGGGATAGGAGTGGTTTCAGAGGAACATGGGAATGCATGGGCTAAAGATGGAACTGGCACTTTTGTGGACTGAATCAGCAATATTGAAAGCTTCTGTGTGACCAGAAAACCACTGCCTGGGCAGAGCATGGCCAGGATTCTAGCAAGCAGTAACAGGATGAAATTGGGAAGAATACACAGCCTGGGAGACAGCCTGAATCATCTGTGTTTGGATAAAGTCCATGGTCTTCCGCACCTGAGTCCACTTGCCAAGGAGAGATCACAATAGCCAGGTTATGACCCCTAACTGAAGTCACATGAGGGCTTCCTGAGCACGTCGGCCACAAAGCTCATCTGTTAATAATGCCAGCACTTTTTGGTGGGTTGGTTTGTTTTTGTGAGCCCAACACCCACAGCAGCCATGATCCCAGCCTATGTATGCTGAAGACCACCACCCCTATGAGATCTAGGATCATTTTTCTCCTATCTTAACATACTGTTAGGTTAGTAGAATCTATGGAAGAGGAAGTCTGTCTGGGGCCTTGGTAGCCTAAGAAATTCATAGCAGAGATCCACACATCCAACCCAGAAGGGATGGAGAACAGGTTCTAGGTTAGACGAGGCTGAAAGGAAACAGGTGTTCAGAGGAAGGAGAAGTGGGCTGTTGTATTCCCCCACTCGGGGTCGTGGCACCACTGGACCATACACCATGTTGGAGGGAAGCATTCCCTTTGCTGGTCTTTGGAACCATTGTTCTCAGTAGGGCAGCATTTGGAGTGTGGCCTCCATTCTCAGAAGCCTGGTCCACATGGAGGTGGGCACCAACAATGGCAGAAGCATGGCTCAAATGTGGTATCTGTTCTGGTCAGCCTGTCCTCACTGTGGCCATACTTGAGGAAAATAACTCAGAAGAGGAATCCTAGGCCTTTTCTCCGGGTTTCCTAGCTTTCTCTTTGCTTGTGCACTGAGGCTGTCCATAAAGCTCTAGTGTGTGGCAGTGGAGAGCTCCTCAGCCCTTGCCAAACAGGCATAGACTGGGAGAGAGAATGAGGCTGGGAGAGAGGGAGAGAGAGAAAGACAGAGGAGAGGAGGACCTCTACTTGGAGGATGAGGATTCAGTGGAGCCAACAGGGACAAGGTACTATTGTCCAGGGCGCACCCCTGTTTAGGTCTTCCTCCAACCATACCCACCCTTTCTTCCAGTCCTTCCCACCTCCCAGTAATATGTTCATCTTGAATGAGAATTTCATGATGACATCAGAGCACTCACCATCCAATGCTTCCCTCCAAAGCCACCTATGAAGACGGCCCATGTGGGGTCTGAATCTTCGGCACAGGAGCCTTGTGTGGGAGATTTCAGATGCAAACCCTAGTGGTGTGCTTTGGCAGATGCAAGAGGACCTGGGATGTTCTGGAGTCCAAAGCCTTTGGAAGGAACAGACATTAGGTCTGTTGAAGTGCTCTGCCTAGTTTTTGCTCAGGGAGGACTGTGGAGGCTGTCTTTGTTGGTATTGGTGCTGAGTTGGAGAGCTCTCAGGTGTGTGGCTCGGGTCCTTTCTGGCACGCACAGGCTCTCAGATGTTGGGGTGTCCTAGGGAGCACCTCCTGAGTGCCACCTTCTTTTTGTACTTGCCTCTCTCCCCAGAGCTGAGGATTCCAGCGCAGGCCAACGTATTTTATGCAAAGAACCCTCACACAAAATCCAACTTCGTGCTGAGGAAAAGGAGCCTCTCCCAAAAGAATGATGAGTGGATCCAGCCTCAACCTCCCTCTCGTCCTGCAAAGAAGGCTCCAGCCCTCCTGAGGATGCTCGCAAAACCATTCTGCTGCTGTGTGCCTGGGCGGGGCTGAGGCAGCCCAGGAATATTTATATTGATTACTATTGGCTTGGAAAGTTTGAACCTATAGTTTGCCATTGTCCTTGACCTTGTCTAGTAACACAGTTGTTACTCTATCCTGTATTTGTTGTTTCCATTAATATATTATTATTTTAAAAGGTATATGTTTTTGTTACCTGATCTACTGTGATGATTTGAGTGTACTAAATGTAGCAGTGATTCCTAAAGGACACATCCAAACCAACAGGAAGGAATGTTTCATTCTATCAGCAAGAACTTTGGTTTTTAGGAGTTTTGCAGATGGCATTATCTGAGTCAGTTTTCCAATGGGGGCAATGAAGTATCGACTAGTCATCATGGTACAAACACACACTAGAGCGCACAAACACACACACACACACACACACACACACACACACACACTAGAGCACACACACTCACTGAGAGATAGATAGATGGCTTGGTCTGTGCTGAAATACTTTGGAGACATGGTTCTGATTTCTCTCATTGTGGAGTATCTTCAATTGCATAAGATGTCCTGCAAATGAATCCCATGTCTGAAGAAGACATGAATGTGTGCTTCACATGCCACTTTCCACATAACCCCAAGGTCATGTCATGTAATATTTTTCATGCAGCTGTATTTTGACTGTGAATCATCCCATGAGGTCAGCTGTAGAATTTTCCACTTGTAGCATCACAATAGGGATCCTCTCTTTGGATCCAAATATATATATATGGTTTTTGATCAAAATTCTGCCTTTGATGATAATGAATGCCATGCATCTAGGAATCTGTAGACTTTAGGCAATGAATGGGTGCCTAGTGTTGCCTGGACTGGTCTGCAAAGTCCTGTAGCATCTGAGCATGTGTGAGGGCTGTACAGGTCTTGCAAAAAGTCCAGGTCAGATGATCCTGCACAAAGCTGAGCTCCTAGTGGTCTCTACAACAGCGTAATGGCCAAGGAGAAACACACTTCCACACAGAAGTTGGGAAGCTACCTTATGAAGGTGATCATAGGTACAGGATCCTCTTGTGGAACCCTTTTTCTATTGGACCAGAACTGTGCTCTGAATGTGCTTGCTGAGAAGAGCTTGGAATTTTCTAATTGAAGCAGTTCGTGCAAGCTGCTTCCACTTGCAGGAACAAAGTGTGTTCTCGTTGAGCACTTTGGGCTGTCCCTGGTTGAACTAGAGTGTGTCAGAAGCACTTGTAATGATTGGCATTCACGGTTTCACATTGAAGCCTTTGTGCCATCTGTCAACCACTGATGGCTGCAAGTGGGGAATGGAAGCCATTTGCTGCAAGCAGTTTCAACTTGCAGGACTAACTTTGTTGTAAGTGGGCACATGGTGTTTTTTTTTTTTTTTTTTTTTTCTGGGTGAGCTAGAAGAAAGCAAAACTGCTTCTTACAGGTGCAGGCATGCTTTCACATTGAAGACTCTGTGCCATTGATCCAAAACAGTTCACTCATGTGGGCACCTGCACTTCAAGTGTATGTTGTAAACAAGTGTGACATATGGATGTCAATGAGACTTTGGAGAACTGATCTTCTCAGCTGGTCCTCTTTCCTCCTGCAAGTGGGTGATGCTAGATTCAAGAGATGTCTTTCTGGCACCCTTTGTGTTTCATGCCTGAACTGTGCTCTGAATGTGCTTGAGGAGAACAGCTTAGAAGTGCAGAAGTGAAGCTGTTTGTGGAAGCAGCTTCAAGTAGCAGAAGCTAACTTGTTCTCAGTGAGCACATGGGAATTTTTCCCTGGTTGAAGCAGTGTGAATGAGAACGGCTTCTCAGAGCTGGTAGGAATGTTTGCATTTGGCAAATGTTGCCATCTGTCACCCAGAGTTGCTTGCATGCAGAAACCTGCATTTCAAGTGTTCTCAGAAAGGTCTGATGAGTGGGTTTCCATGGAATTTTGTGGAATTGATCTTTTCAGCAGTCTCTATTGCCTTCTCAAAATTGGTGATGCTGGGTGCAAGGACTCTCTTGTCAGCCAACATTGTATTTGAGCTCTGAATGTGCTTGCTGAGAGGAGTTTGGGAGTGCAAACACCAAACAGTCTCTCTGCAGCTTCAACATTCAGGAGCTCATTTTTTTCTCAGTGAGCACATTGGGGTTTGTCACTACTTAAACTAGCATGAAGAACCGCTGCTTCTCATAGGTAGCAGTTTCCCTTTGAAGCATTGATACAATTGGTCAGTGCGAGTTCAATGGAGGCAGGCACTTGCATTTCAAGTGAATTCTGTGACAAACAATTGAGCAATGGATTTCAATCAACCTTGGGGAATTGCTCTTCCCAGTGGGCCCACAGTTCTCCTCCAAGTTGCTGAACCTAGGTCCTAGGGCTCTCTTGCTAGCACTCTTTGCATATGGGCTGAAACTGTGCTCTGAGTGTGCTTCCTGAAAATAGTTTGGAAGTGCAGCACAGAAGAATTTTGGCAAGCAGCTTCCATATTAGGAAATGACTTTTTTTTCTCATCGTGACCATTGAGCTTTTGTACCAGGCTGAAGTAGTCTTAAATCCAACTGCTTCTGAGAGCTAGCAGGCACAGTTTCCATTGGAAACAACTGAGCTCTTGGTCAATGGCAAGTTGGTTGCTGTCACGCCCCTGCAGTATCAATGAGTTTTTAGAAGAGGGAGACCAAGGGAATACAATGAAACCTTGTGCAATTCATTTCCTAATCAATGTTTGTGATGCTACACCAGAGTGGACTTTTCAATGATACTTTGTCATGTTTTTGTAGCAAATGTGTTTTGAATGTGCATCCTGAGATCCATTTGTAGGGGGCAAACAGAAAAGGTTTGTGCACAAAGTAGCTTTGTTCTCAGTGAACACCTGGCGGTTTTTCCCTGGTTGAACTTTCAGGAAGCAGAAACTCTTGTCAGAGCTGATGGCCTAGTTTCACTTGGAACCATCTACGCACTCAGTAAAGCACAGGTCACTGCAGATGGGCTCATGCAATTTCAAGATAGTTTTCAGAATCTGTTTGAGGAATGGATTCCAAAGAATCTTTGAGGAATTGACCCACCCATCAATTGCGTCCTATCTGAGCAAGTGCTCCCAGTTACAAGGGCTCTCCTGCTAGCCTACTTTGCATATTGTGCCTGAACTATTCTCTGAATGTGCTCAATGAGAAGAGTGTGAAGTGCAGAAGAGAAGCAGGGTGTGCAAACAGCTTCAATCATAGAATGTAAAAGTGTTCCTAGAGAGCACATTGGGATTTGGGCCTGGTTGAACTAGTAGGAATTGGGACCCCTTCTCAGAGCCAGCAGTCACTGGCTTTACTTTGAAATTTCTGTGCTTGTATAAAGTACAGTTTGTTGCTCGTGGGCACCTTCATTTCCAGTGAGTTTTCAGAAAAATTTGAGAGAGAGATTTCAATGAAACTCTGGGCCATTGATCTTGTCAACTGCCCAACTTTCCATGTGAATATTGGTGATGTTAGGTCCAAGGGCTCTCTGGGTAGCACAATTTGCACTTTGGATGTAAAGTGTTGTCTGAAAGTGCTGGCTGAGAAAAGATTGAAAGTGCAGAATGGAAGCATTTTGTGCAGGCAGCTTCCAGTTGAAGGAACGGTCTTGTTCTCTGTAAGCACATTGGGTTTTGTGTCTGGTTGAAGCTGCCTGAAGCAGAACTGCTTCTCAGAGCTGGCACTCTCGGTTTCTCTCTGAAGCATCTGTTCTATTGGAAATGCAGGTTCCCTGCATGAAGGCTCCTGCAATTCCAGTTTGTTTTCTGAGTGAGTGGGAACCGTTGACTTCAATGAAACATTGGCAAATGTATTTTCTTCAAAGGGCAGCTTTCCTCTTTAAAGTTGGTGATTGGAGCTACAAGGGCTCTCTTCCAGGTACACTTTTCCTATTGGGCGAGAAGGGGGGTCTGAATGTGCTTGCTCAGGAGAGTTCAGAAGGTCAGACATGAAGCCCTTCATCCAAGCAGCTTTCACTTCCCAGAACAAAGTGGATTCCCAGTGAGCAATTTGTGGCTGTCCCTGTTTGAACTAGAGTGCCGCAGAATGACATATAATAACTGGCAGACACCTTTTCACTTTGAAGCCTTTGTGCCATCAGGAAACTTGTTTGTTGCATGCAGATCCCTGAATGTCATTTACCACTAAACTCATCCAAGTCCAGCATGGTAGTGGTTGTCATAAAAAAAAAAAAAAAAAAAAATCTGAAATGTCTATTGCACACGAAGCTCACACGTTGGCAAGGAAGGCTGTGCTTGAAAACTCCTCAGGCCCGCTCGGGTGTCTTCAGCTGTGAGTCTGTAGAATTTCCTCCTGGGGCCTCTTTTCCAGTGATCTGCCGCCCTGCCCTCGCCAGCTTCCCTCCCTTTCCCATCTTTCCTCTCTCTGGTCCACTCCTCAGATCCCATCCTCCCTTCAATAGGGCCTCATCCAGGAAGCCTGCCCATGTGCCTCTCACTTGATTCAAACTTCTCCAGTGCACTTGTTGTCAAAGCAGGGACTCCCAGGAGAGAGGAGCTCTCCATGCTCCACATTGATGTCTCTCAGCAGGGAGGACTCCTCCATGCTTGGATGGCAGGGCTGTGGTCACCTGGGAAGGTGGAAATAGGAGGCTTCCAGGGGGCTGTGGTGTTCCTAGCCAGGGTGCTGGTCACTGCAGTGCATTTAATCTATGCACCTGAAGGAGCCTTATGCTGCAGATTTGTGTACTTCTGCATCTGTATGCACCTAGTTCTTCATGTGGGGGGAAAAAAGCAATGTTCTCAAAGTTTGCTTTATATTATACTCAACTGGTAATTTACAAACCCCAGTGTCGCATCTTAGCCCAGAGCCATTCCATCAGCCCAAGGCCAGTGGGTGGTCCAGCGGTCAGTACTATGTACAGTTCCCAGGTGGTTCCAGTGTGCAGCTGAATTTGAGAGCCAGTGTTCCGTAGGATTGCCCTTGAGGTTAGAATTCACTGACTTCCTCTTATGTCATTTGACTGGTTCAGGATATTCTTTGTCTTATTAACTATTCTGTGAAATTTTCAAGTTAGCAATCTCTGGTCATTTCTACCCTCTGATGGCATCTGGTTCAACAGCTTATTGTTGGGTGGGGTCGGTCACAGGCAGTCCTGGGTCACAGAGAGGGACAGGAAGACCATAATGTGGAATGGTGGTGTAGAGAGTAAGGGTGGGGCCAGAGCCCACACTGTGGTTAGGGTAGGGAAGGGATCTGAAGAGACTACCTTGAAAGCGAGATCTGGCTGCATTAACCAGGAATCAGGGCCTGGAATTGGAAGCAATGACAGGGCTTCTGACTAGAAAGGACACATCCTTGTGGGCTGAATTGGAGGTCCAGCCAGGCAGAGGAACACAGAGAGGATGCAGGAGAGGGGGATGGTCTAGATCATAGAGCTGCTCCATCATCATACCTTAGAGTGAATTTTTTTCTTCCAGTTGTTGGTAAATGCTAATTCATTCACATGTTACATCACATCCACCTCGTCCATTGCAAAGGCCAGCTCAACCAACACAGGCAGTGATATCTTGGTGGATGTGTGCATTCCATTCTAAAAGGAGGTGCCCGTGGGCACTCAGGCATTGGCAAGCTTGCTTTGGAGAGTGAATCTTCTCAATGTTATTGGACTGGCTTTTGAAAGCTCATGTGGTTTGGCTAGATGTAGAATTCTTCCACACAATTAAGCATGATGTACATTTTAGAGAGCATTTTCACTGAAGGGAAGGTTGGGGGTGTGGAGCCGTGAGCATTAACATCTATCGTGTTTCTCACCTGGAGTTGGCTACCTACAACTGGTGACCGTGTTTTGCTATTGCTGAGCAATACTGAACAAGTCTCTGGCCCAGTAATCCATTGCTGAACTACATCACCAACAAAAAGACATTGAGTGAAGGTGAGGACCAGAAGAGCCCGGGAACCACCTGACAGCTGCCTTGAAGTCCTGAGCTCTGGTACATCACATGCCAACTCAACCGTGTATCAACCTTGTCTTCCTGGGCTTATTAGAATTGTGTACCAACAGGTGTCCTCTATTTTCAGAAGCAAATGCAGAATGATAGAATCTGCTCTGAGGACCCATTTCTAAGTCTTGTTTGCCGCACATCTTCTACGTCTTATTGGCAGCATGTCTTCACTGGAATGAGTAGTCATTTGGCATTCTATTGTCCTTAAAATTTCATGAGATTCTACACCTACTTGGTAGGTTGTGTTTTTAAAGAGACTTGGCCTGAAATCATTTTCCATGCCAAAATATGGCTTGTCTTTTCTCCTAAACCTATCAGGGCAGTCAGAGCAGCCAAGGAGAACTAAATACAAGCGTAAAATGGCCAAATAGACTGGGATCACTGCACACCTTTCTAGAACCTTCTTTCATGCTCTGGCTTCCCTGAGGTTAAAATGGGGGGACCTGTGATCCAGATTTGTTAGCAAGTAGTTTTCTTGGGAGGCAATTCTAGAAAACTCCAGGTGGGAACAGGAAGTGATTAGGAACTGGAAGTCAGGGTGTACCAGCCAGTTGTTGCCACTGAGCGACCAAGCACAGGCCTGCTAAGGAGTGCTGGGGTTCCATGTAGATCATGCTACTAATAGAAGCCCTCTTACAGGGTGAGAGAGCTTGGGTGTTCTCCACCCACTCCTTCCAGCCATGGCAGGAAGCTGCTGTTGGCCTTCACTATAGGCAAATGGGCCATGCTGCTGGGGGCTGGAGGTCAGCTGGGGTGTGAAGAAATGGCATAGTGCTGAACAGTGACTTCCAGCTTTGAATCCCCAGACTGGGATCTTTAGCAGAGCAAGGTCAGAGACTGTGCCCAATGCAGCGTCTACTTCTCAGCATAGTGCCAGGCACACAGCAGACCTTCATCAATCCCCGTGGAATGTGCTGGCTCGCCCCAGCCCTACTCCAGTCCTCTCAGCTGCGCTCTCTCCTGGTCCTGTCTGTTCTAGTGTATTCAGCTCTTGCTTCTACGTCTTTCGCTGTCCCAAATTTTGTCCTCTCTCTCCACACTAGTGTGGTCACTCTGCCTTCTTCCCAGGTGACTGTGTGGCGGGCCTGTGGCATAGACATCTCATTACTACCAGAGATGGAGTTTTTAAACCAAATATGACATGTGCTGTGCTGCTTAGGATTGTCTTCAGCATAAGGTGAGGTAGAAGGTTTGAAATTTGGATTGCCCTCCCAATCTTAAGGCATGTAATCCCTGTATGCAGACCAGGAAGTGCCCTGGGAAGAAAGGCAGGTGTGGGTTTGGAATCAGAGACCAGCATGAGAAGAACACTTTCACTGCTTACTAGACAATGACCTTGGGCATGTTCTGTAACCTCTTGGGGCCTCAGTGTTTGCATGTCTGAAATGGGGATAGTTGTATGACTGACTTCAGGAGTTGGGTAGAAAGACTCCTAGAAGTAGAGGAAGAAAACACCTGGCATCTGTGAAGCACCCGCTCCCATCATTAGACTTTCCATGATTTTCTAAGCATGTGTTGACTGTTGGTTACTGCATACATGTAGATTTACCTTAGGTCCCGTCTAATCCACACAGATAGAGAAGCTCACTTTTGCCCAGTTGCCCATTTGCAAGGACACCTTCTAATAGAATTCGATCTAGGAATCTGAGGGCCCTTTTCAGAACATACAGGATCCACAGCAAAGTTCAAGCCCCTGAGGCAGAGGGCTTCTGCTGGTGTCCTCATGTTCTCATGGGCACTGCAATGCCTTTCTCCACTGATATTCATTGAGAGCCTGATGCAGGCCAGGCCAGGGCTCCCTGGTGAGGATGTGGCAGAGAATGAAGCACCTGCCTGGCTGACTTGTAGGGGACTCAACAATCGGGGGCAAGACAGGCAAGTGATGGTGAAGATGAGACCAGTAGGTGACGTGTCCGAAGCTCTTGGTGCTGAGCACTCTTCTAAGCAACTTACCATAAAGGCTTTCTCATCCCTTGATAGTTGCAGGAGAAACAGTGCTTTTGTTGTCCACAGGTGGCAACTGAGGCACTGACAGATCAGGTCACATAGGCAAGGTCATGGAGATAGCACAGGGGGAAGTGTGGCTGCAAACCCTCCCATGTGGCTCCAGATTTGGGCTCTTTATCACCCATGGCCTGCAACCTCTTGGTCATGCTGGGCCCCTGTGACTTCTCTGTCACCAAATAGTGATTCACTGCAGGGCCTTTCCTGAGTCCTCTTCCACCTCAGAGTGCCTGTGTCTCGCAGAGAGTTACTTAGTTTCCCGGGCCCCACTGGAGCTCCTGGTTTTGCCAATCTGGGGCGGGGTCTGAGAATGTGTGTTTGTAAAGAGGTCTCAGGTGACCCTAAAGGTGATGGGTCACACAGGTGACTTTCCCCCTCCCCTGGGGTCATTTGACAATGCCTGGAGACCTTTTGACTTATCACAAGTCAGAGGTGCTGGTGCGCAACTCAGGTAGAGGCCATGGGTGCTGCTGAATGGCTACACTGCACGGGAAGACCTCTGCAGACCAAGAAGGATCAGGCCTGATGGGCCAGGGGCGCCAAGGTGAGGAACCCAGTGTGGAGTACAAGCACATGAACTTGGGTGTGTGCAGGTATGGCCTTGAGGCTTGTTTGAATAAACATATATTTGATGTAGCTTACCCCGAGACATCATATTGATGGGTTTTAAAAATTGATTCATTTTACAAATTCAGAAGCTTATTCAGAAATTCCTTTGCTATACAGATAATTTTACCCATTTTTGACAACTATTTGATAGGATGTCATGGATGTTTTAATTGTTAGAATTTGTGTGTGCATGTGTGTGTGTGTGTGTCAGTGTGTGGTTTGGAAACAGGGCATAAATTTGGCATTCTTCATGGGCCATGTTAGTATATACAACTGCTAACACATGCTTCACAGTAATTACAAGTCACATTTCCTTCCTTTAATCTTTTCCTAAAGATGTGCCTTCCATGTGTAAAGACAAGTGTTTTCAAAGTTGACTCTCTGGACAGATCTTTGGGCTCAGGTGGTCAGTGTTCCAAACTGTGCCAGAAAACCCCAAATCTGATTTCACAGGCTGGGCTGTCCTTAGCTCTGGCCTCCAAATTCTTTCCCCTTCCTGGCTGTACAACCCATGATATTTGGCAGAAAGGAAGAGCCATGGAAGACTTTAATGAGGACAGCCACAGGATCCTCTTTGCTCCTAGCCTCTTGAGAAAATAATAAAAACAATAACATCAAGCAAACACATGGTATAGATCCTTCTTCTGTAAATAATTAGTATTTAACATATTGATACGTGTGCCGTGGTCCAAATTTTATTTCATTGAGAGGGTCTCTGTGTGTGTGTGTGTGTGTGTGTGTGTGTGTGTGTTTGATTCTGAAGAATCAAAGCCAGAGAACAGAGATAATTCTATTAGCTTCATCTGGATAGCACTTGGCCTCCTTTCTTAGCAGGGAAGGACCTGAAGTCAATGGCAGAGCTTGTTTGTGGTGTAGCCAAGTGTCTCTGCAGCATTTTCAATGCTAGAGCATCTGTTCTGAGAATTTTAGTATAGCACCTAATTTTTTTTTATCTTTGCAGCAACTTGCAAATGTGGGTGTTGAATGAGGGGTATGGATCAGAGGAGAAAAGCCATTGTTTTGGAGAAGCAGAATGTCTAAAGTCTTGTTAGAACCAGTGGAATGAGGTCACTTAAGAATTAAAGGAGAGACAGCAAAAGCAGGGGTGGGGGTAGATATTCAACAAACCTCAGAGATGTTCCTTCCATGTCAGGAGGTAGCAGGACATTGGAGCAATGCCTGTGCATCCACTGCTCAGTTCCATCTTGGGGGCAGACCCAGCACTGCAAGCTGATGAGGGACAGGACATAGGAAAGCCATCTTTAATGCAGATGACACAACTGAGCATCTAGCTCATCCCAGAGGATGGAGGGAGGCAGATGAAAGTCAGGCTTGGACAAACCCATGGAGTACTATCAGGTGACCAACAGCCAGTTCAAAATTCTATTGTTCCTTAGAAAACTTGGAATGGAACCACCATTTGGCCCAGCTACCCCACTCCTCCGTCTATACCCAAAGGACTTAATATCAGCATACTGTAGTAAGCAGCCACACCAATGTTTATAGCAACTCAATTCATAATAGATAAACTGTGGAAGCAACCTAGATGTTCTGCTGTGGATACAAAAAAAAATTGTCCTATATAAACACAATGGACTACTACTCAGCATTAAAAGAAAATATAATGATGGCATTTGCAGGTAAGTGGTTGGAATTGGAGACTATCATGCTAAGTGAAGTAAACCAATTTCATAAACCCAGAAGCTGAATGTTCTCTCTAAGAACTGGATTCTGATCCCAAATGGGGGGAATGTGAGAAATGGAGAAATTTTGACCAAATGGGAGGGAGGGGAGGGGAGGACGTATGGGCCAGGATAGATGGTGGAATGAGATGGACATTATTCCCCCAGGTACATGGATGAGTAACCTAGGGTGCAATGCTACATCGTGTCCAATTAGGTAAATGAAAAGTTGTGTTGCAATAGTGTACAATGAATCCAAATACATTCTGCTGTCACATACACTGAATTTTAAAAAATCAATTAACAAAAAACCCCTATGGTAAGAGAGCTTACAGTCCTGGGGCACAAAGAGTACCAGGGGCCTCTGGGATAAGAGACAGTAGCAAGACAGAACGACACATGCCGGTGACCTTACTCATGGGGAATGGAACACAGTCACATATTAGAGGTAGAAAAATGGTTGTGAGCGACTTTTTCCTAATGACTATTAAGGCAGATGGCAATTGGTTGTTGGTGTCCTGACCCACAGCAGTCATTTTACAAGCAATGCTCATCCAGCGCTCTGTCTGGGCCTTGCTCTGGGCCACTCTCCCTGCCTGGCCTTATGTCACAGTGTCCCCTTGCAAGCAAAGAGAGTGGCAGCCGCCTTTTCAGGGGCCCTGTCCTCCTAGGCAGTTGTCCCCTGTCCCTGGCTGAGGAGCCATTTCCCATGGAAAAGCCCAGCATCCAGGGCCGCGTCCACAGGTTGCCATGGCCACGAGGGGCAGCCGCAGGCCTCACACCCAGGAAGTTGGGGACAGGTGAGGAGGCTAGTTAGTTGCTGTTCCACCCTAGGTCACCAGCTGAGCTGACAGCAGCAGGCTGGGCGCCCAGAGCCCCGCCCACAGCACCGCCCACAGCACGCTGAGTGGGTCGCGGAAGAGGGGTGGGGCCGTCGCCAGGGAGACGGGGGCGGGGCCTAAGCCAGGGCGGGAACTTTGAGCCTGGTCCCCTGGAGCTCAGAGCGGGAGGAGCCCAGAAGTAGCACAGGGCGGCGGGGCAGCGGGCCTGCGGGTCCCGGTTGTGGGGTCCGGCTCGCGGGTCCATGACGGGAGAAGGTGAGCTGGCCTGAGCGGCCCCGGTCTAGGCGCCCACACGACGGTGGGACCCGGGAGGACTCTGCCGCCGTCTTGGAGCCTCGGTCCCGGCTGCCTGTCCCCCGGAGCCGCCAGGGCGGTCCCCACAGCGCCCACCCCCGACCCCGCTGTCCCGGTCCTCACCTGAGGGCTCTCCTCAGCGGAGCTGCTGGTCACAGCTGGTGGGTTTTGATTTGCAGGGTCCTGTTCAGGATGCGGTGCCCTCAGCAGTGTGGCCTGGGCCGCGGACCTCAGAGGAGAAGAGGTGGCCCGACGCACAGGCCCCTGGAGAGGGGTGGGCTACAGAGGAGCCCAGTGTGACCTGGGGAGCAGGAGGAGGTTTAAAAGACAGACTCGCCCAGGTATTTCAGTTCTCACTCTGTGCCTGGTTTTCCTGCTGCACCTGTGAGTGGTTTTTTTTGTTTTGTTTTTTTTGTTGTTGTTTTTTAAGTTCTTGCTTTAAAAACCCTTTCCTCTTTCCTTCTGTGTACCTGACCCATCATTTTAAACCATGTTCCAAGGTCACTTTTTGGTGTATGTGTGGTTCTGGAGATTGATCCTAGGGCCCTGAGCCTGTTAGGCAAGTGACCTACCTGTGCTACACCCTCAGAGACCCCTGTAAACGTTTATCCCCTTGGCCATGGGGTCTAAGTTGCCAAGGCTGACCTCAGACATTCCTCTTGCCTCAAACGTTCCAACCTCCCTGGTGGTTGGCATGACAGGCTTGCACCTGGGACTGTCACACTGTAGCCTGTGATGGGAACTCATGTGCATCTGTCCAGGGCTGAGCATGGTTATGCAGAGCTGTGCTCCAGGCTCCCTGCAGGGCTGTGGAGGCTTCTGCTGCCCAGCAGCCCTGGTGCCATGGCCAGTGCTTCTCCCAGCACTTCTCCCAGTGCTTCTCCCAGCTGCCCATTGCTATAGGCTGACCTTATTTTGTTCTTATGGCACTCATATGTTCTCTGGAGTATGTTGGATCGTTTGCCAATTACAAGTCTAACAGGTCCTCTAGAACATTCAAACAATTAGTAAAATTCCTAAAGAGTAAATTGGGCTAATGTTTTGGGAAGAACAATGTTGGATGATAATTTCATGCCTTGAATATATCATCCAACATGATATATTCAAGGCATGAAATTATCATCCAACATTACTTACAAAATAATAAAATATTGAAGCAGTACCATGGTCTGAGCCAAAATAGATCCTCAGGATCTTAGGCATTCTGTAATAAATCTGCATCACTTGAAGTATAGAGTTGATCATCTCTGGGTAATGAAATGGAAGTAAAGGTATCAAAGCCAATGATCATCTGTTTCCAATTTTCTGTGATTTGGTTCAAGTGGTAAAATGGTGATATTTATTAATTAATGGATCAAATAGGTTCATAATTGTTTTAGACTACAATTAGATGCCTTCAAACTTCAGGCTATATGTGCTCATTTGAGAAGGGTTCCAGCCATTCTCTCATTCTTTGAGTCATTTCCCTCATATGTCCTGTGAGACATTTTCTATGTGAGGCTTCAAGAAGAAGAGAATATTCTATAAGGAAAGCCATGTGATCTGTGCAGTATAATATTGAATAAAGTCATTCAGATATCAGAAATTCTATTGAAAGATATTTGCATCTAAGCCAAATAAAACAGATTTCTAGGCATCCTGGTAAAGACAAGGTTTTTCCTTTATATGTATCATCTTTTTTTTGTTAAAATGGTCTGCCAATTTATGAATTTCATTCTATCAGATGTGTAACTAGATGCCTTTGATATTACCCACTCTTAAATGGTAGACAGTACATGAACACTGCCTGTCTGCACCTTTTTAAAAAACAGGTCTGGGATCAGGAGCCCAAACACCAATGTTAGCTGGAACATGTTCTTCAGTTTGGCCTATCTGCCAGTATCCCCTCAGGTCACCTGTTCAGCTTTGTTACTCCTGCTCCCTCACTGGCTTTCCTAGAAACCATATGCTATGTATGAATCAGGGACACCAATCCCACACATTGTGTTCTTTGAGTATCCAAAGTCCCACTTTTCACTTCGCCATGCCTGACATAGTAACATTTGTCAGCAAATGTGAGATTTTCCAAGATTCAGTTTTATGTGCTCCTTTCCCAAAGAGCATTAGGGCAGGGATAAAGCATACATAAATATTAAGTAAAGGCCGTAGTTTTTAAAATGTCATCCAATGAATAGTTGACACAAGTCTGAGGTACCTTTTATTTTGGAGGTATTATATAATAGGGAATTCCAACAGCTACGTAATAGTGAAATGAGAAAACTTACATCCATTTTATTTTTTGTTTCTGATGATTTTTTATGAGTAAGGGTAAGATACTTCCTTGTTCCGATGCAGATGTTGCCCACTTCTGTGAATGGATGCGGGGTGTCACCTGCTACTTGCATGTCTGCATGTTGTGCTTGACACTAACATCGTACTTGGTAGGTGGCAGAAAGTCAATACTGAAGTTAAGCTCTTGTGTTCTAGCAGCTGTGCTGAAGATCCTTGGTGTGCCACCTTCTGCAATCCATGCTGCTCTGTTCATGTTCCTTATTGACTTCCTGGTGATGAGCATCATGGTCTCCTGGTCTTTGAGAATGTCCAAGCATTGCTCTGTGAATGTGGAAGATGGGCATGTGGAAGACTCCAGGGAGGAGGGATCATTGATCATGTACTCTAATCCATATGCCTCTTTAATGACCTGTTTTTTCTTCCTGGGTTTTAAGGGAGACAGTGCCCTCAAACACTTCTGTGCAGCTGGGAATCCAGGCTTCTGCTTCACCTTGAAGGAAGCATTAATGATTCATTTCCAGAAGACATGAGAAGTGAGCCTCTGGTATCCTGCAGGTTCCTTGCATTGCCCATGGGCTAGAAGAGAGAAGAGTTGCTGCATGAGATTTGATCCCCTTTTTCCTGAAAAGTTCCACACAGAGGTGAGTCCCCAGCATGTGTAGACACCATTTCAGACATCTTTGTGTGACGGAAATGAATCAGAGCCCCTGATGATGTGGAAGAGCTAAAGATGGGTTTGCTATGAATTTTCTATGTCATTTCTCAGGACCTGAGTCAAGCCAGCCATGATGCTGTCAACGCATGAGCTGCTGCTCAAATGTGAGGAAGTGGTCTTGCTTTGTGAAAACACCACCCTGATTCAGGGAGCCAGAGGCAGCCTGCAGTCCCTGTTTTCCTGTAAAGGCAGATTGCTGTGGATAGCCTCTGGCCTTGTCATGCAGCCCTACTCAGAGTAGGGGATTGAGGGTCCAGGCACATTCGTAGTTCCTTTGGACCTTTTTTGCCATTGGGCCGGCCCAGGGTCCTTGGACTCTACCTGGTCTTCTGGCCTGGGTCAGTGGATGTGAGGTTTGGAATCCCCCCTCTGTGGCAGGATCCCAGGCCCCACAGCCACTTGAGGGCAGGCACAGCCTTCCCCAATTGTGTTAGAGGGGGAGACTTCTCCCACCCATCCTCATCCATGCTCATCCCGCATCGTGTGGCTTGACACCTGAGGACCTTTATTCATTGACTCAGTGGTTAGTGATGATGGTTGCTAAGACCAAGTGACTCTTTCAAGGACACATCACTTGCATAGTAGGGCTAGAGCATGGATCTTCCTAATTGATTTCATGGGACTCTCTCATGGAAACTGTGACTGCCTCCTAAACACACACTCTACATCTGGAGTGTCAAAATTCTTGGCACTGCCTCCTTGGCAAGTGGATCTTGTCTTCTTCTTTGGAAATTAACAAATATTTTCATTTGGTTTGTGGAGGTCATGCAAAAGGGATTTCATTTGAAATAGCCCAAACAAGAAATACCAGTTGTCTTTTTCATACATGGATGTGTGTAGTGAACATCCCTTTCTGTGTGCTTGCATGAGTTGCTCCTTTGACTTTGTTGAAGAATGGTTGGCTGGGGAGCAAGGTAACGAGAGATGGATACCAATCGTTGTCCAGTATTCTGAAGTGAAGAATGTATTGAGGATGTGAAGGATTTTCTAGCCAGTTCCTATGGCTGAGTCAGGGATCAGCCAGAGGATTCTGTCTGGTAGACTCTTGGGAGCAGATATCAAGTGACCTTGTCAAACCCTGTCCAGGACTCAATGCTAAGCTTCGGTGTTCATTTCAAGCATTTCCATGAGTCTGTACTGTGTTCTCTTGTATCCAAGCAGTTCCTGATAAAAAAGGAGAAGAAAAATTCAAGGTTTGGTGATTGATTATTTATATAAATGTTATTTCAATCAACTTTCTATAATACAAAATTAACTTTACACTGGTCAAATTTCATATGTTGAGGAAATAATTAAAATATCAGGAGGGGGTGAGGATTTGCAAATCAAATATGTTTTATTTAACTTAAAAAACAAAGTGCCAGAAGTGCACACCTGTAATTGAGCCTTAATAACCTTTAGTTCCAGCCTCCAGGTGGCCAACTCCATTAGGGTGTGTGGAAGCACACTGTCCTGGGATCATAGGCTCCCCTTCTATTCAACAGACAGCAGTTCCCAGGGATGTTGTCCTTGCACTGAATAGATATTGCCAGAGGCAGTGGGGAGGTAGTAGTACATGAGGAGGGGAGGAGCTCTCAGGATGGGAAGAAGGGGCCACTCACTTAGGGACTCACTAGGCATGGCATGAGGCTGCTGGCCATGGTGCATGCCTGAGCACACCGAGTGGGACAGATCCGTTCTCTCTGTCCCTCTACACTCCTATGTAGGCTATGTTGGCAGCAGATCAGGGAACTGGGGTCGTAAGTGCTCCCAGTGACACAGGCACCGTCTGCCACAATGTGTGCCTAGCCCTTTCCCCATCTTCCTACTTGGCGCTTGTCTTGCCTCAGGGCTGAGACCGTGCAGTCATCAGAGTGTATCTGTGACCCAGATCCCACCTGCATGGCCAACATGCTCAGACCTTCAGGCGGGTCCTGGGTTGCTGCAACCAAACTGAGCCATCTGGGTGGCCTACAACAGAAGAAAGGCCTTCCCTTGCGATCCAGAGGCTGAACACAACGCCGGTGTGGGCTGTTTCAGTGCCACACTCGTCACAGGGTCTAGGGGAGTGTCCCCCCAGCTCTGCCAGCCTTTGTCCACTCTCTTGCTGCTGCCCACAATCTGTGGTTCCCTTATGGGAATCCAGTCTCTGCCTCAAACCTCACACAGTCTGTTTCCCCAGGTCTCCCTAGTCTTTGGGTCCAAACTCCCCTCTTCCTTCAAGAACACCACATATTGGATTTAGGGCTAGTTGATGCTGTGTTCCATCATGTGAGCTCTTATTAGCTTGAGCACTGTGCAAAGACTGTTTCCACACAAGGTCACACCCACTTTTGGGTGGACAAGAATTCAGGGGAAACTATTCTATCCAGTACACTTGCCTTTCTTCAGATCTCTCCCCAGTGAGGCTTCCTGGTATCTGTTGTCCTAATTCCTGTCATGGCAGGTTCCTTCCTTATGTCTGAGAGGACCTTGTGACTCCTGGATTCACACATTTTCTGAAATCACCAACATTCTCCAGCGTTCTCCATGGGACTCTGCAGTGTTTTGCATTGGAACCCACCCTCTGACCTGAAAACATGGTCTAGCAATTGGATTGACTCCCTCCCTCCTGAAAGATCAGTGTTTGACACCCTTTGCAGTAAGTTATTCTTTTGGATTCCTTCCACAGTAGGCAAGTCCTTGGATCCTCTCCCAGAAAGTCTTCCAGACTGAAGGTCAAATGTGTCCAGATGGTGACTTGAAGGATATCAGCTCCTTTAAGCCCTTGTCTTGGCTTCATTGTTTTCTCCCCTCAATGCAAAGCAAGAAAGAAGAGTTGGCCCTGTACCATCCTTCTCCATCCAAAGTCCCCACTCGCTGCAAATAAAAAATATCAGGAAATCTGTTATGTCTCTACGGACAGATACTTCTCCCGTCATTGTTTCCTAGATTATGTAGTAAGACAGACAACTACAGTGCCCTTTCACTGTATTAGGTGTCAGAAGTCATGTAGAGATAATGTAAACAATACAGGAAGAAGATATGCATTGTTCTGCCATTTTTGTAAGAGACTTGAGCATGTGTGAACTGTGGTGTTTTCAGTGGTCTTTGAACAAATCTCCCATGGATTTCCTGTGACATTTCTGATTTCTGGACTTGAGTGTGAGTCAGCCCCATGGGGATGTGGTAGGAGGGCAGTCAGAGCTGTTGTGCAGAACCTCAGTAATGACTTGTAAGGCCACATGCAACACTGCAAGCAGCAGCAGAGAAGGGAGCCCTCTCCCCATGTGTTAAGCTTAACTCTTTTCTTATCCAAAATCATGACTTGTAAACTTGCAGAAATTGAGTCATCCCAAGAAGTTGGGATGATCTGGGGAGCATGGGCTGTCATTCTATTTGGTCTCTTTGATATGAAGTGCTAGCAGCTGGGAACTTGAAGTTGTGCTTAGGCCATGGAGTCTCCTTCCCTGGGAAGGGGTTTTCATAGCAGCCTTTGTTCCTGTTTTACCTTCTGCCCCAGGAGGACACAACAAGAACGTCCTCAGAAGTTGGCCCCTGATCTTAGACATCCAGCCTCCAGAATTTGAGAAATAAAATCTGTCCTATTAATCACCCAGTCTCTTGTATTCTGCTATCACAACACAAACAATCTGAAGACAAGTAAATCAGCAATCTCTCTAATGTTTACATTGTGGTAATCTACACCAACATCCATTTTGTAATTGAACCATTTTTGAAGTACACAGTTTAGTAGCATTAAACATGTTCATATTGTTGATAGCCATCGCCACTATCCATCTCTAGAACTCACGTTGACATACTCTTGCCATTAATACTGAATCCTACTTCCCTCCCCAGGCCCAGGAAAAGAACATTGTCCTTTATGTTTTTATAAACCTGATTATCAGGAATATGAAACAAGTGAAATTCTAGAAAATTTGTCTTTCTCTGAACACCAACATTTTCAATGGATGCAGTTTACCCCAACTCCTTGGGTATACCAGGTCCACTGCCAAGTCTGCTGGTATCTCATTTGGCCTCTCAGTGACAGCAATACTGACTGTGTGCACATAAGCTGTCTGTCCATGTCAGTGGGCAGCTGTATCCCAGGATCTAGGGTCTTGGGTCCCACCCAGCCTGGGAGATTCCCTCCTCCCCCAGGTCTTTGACCCCCAGGTCTTTGCAGGCCAGTATGCACCAAGGCCCTGTGCCTGGTGGTTTCTGTTGTTGACTGGAGGATGTGTCCTGAGCAGGGAGTAGGGCCGTCTGTGGCATAAAGGACTCTGGATTTGTGTGGCCAGGCATTGTGTCGTGGGTCATGATGGACTACAAGTAGAAGCAAAGCCTGATTCTCCTGGGATCTGAGCGAGCCCAGCCTATGTATTGAGAATTGGTGTGACCTCCTAATAAACAGGATCTCAGAGGAAAGGGTGAGTCCAGAGCCAGCAGAACCTCAGTGTCTTTAAGAGCACTTTTGGGGTGGGAGGCCCGGAAACATTGATGTGATGACTCTGATGCAAAGTCACAAGCTTCGAATCCAGGTAGAGGTGCTCAGGAGCAGCCTGAGATGGCTCGTGGATTCCCCACCTTCACACACCTGGGATATCCCAGGGCTCTGAACAGCACAGCTGAGGCCACATGCAACACTGAGGGCATCCACTGTCCCTTTTCATAGAGTACATTGGTCCCTTAGCAATTCCACCTAAAGCCAGCCCTGAACCCAGAATCCCAGGCACTTATTTGAGGCTCAGTCATTGTCTACTCATCTCTACCTGGCAGAGACCTCCTGTCCCCTTGTAACTCATTATGCTGAAGATGAAAACTTGGAGAGTGGGACTTTCAGTCATCCAGATTTCCCAGCCACATTCCCCATTGTCATTTATTCCTGGCACACAGATGGTTGGGGTGGGCCACAAGCACGCTGGCATCCATGTGTGGGAACCATAGCAGTACAATCAAGAAACAGGAGAGGGGTCCGACTGATCAGGTCAGATGACAGGGCATAGTACAGAGTGGAATGGAGAGTTCTCACCCAGGGTGATTGTTGTGATGTGCAGAAATGCTCTGCTGGTGCTGGGTGCCCCCATGGTTCCCGGGGTCTTGAAAGGCTGCAATGCCCCCAGAATGTTCTCAGATACACATAATGGGAGGCCCGTTGCCCACTTCCAACATTCTGTGGAAGTAGGAGACCCCCTTAGTGTAGAGGTGCCATCTGAGAGAAAGACTCACTTTTTTGAAAAAAAAAATTGATGGGAAAAAAAGGGTAAGGACCTGTGCCCAAAGGGCCACATATGCTCCTGGAAGTTGGTGGTGGCCATAGTTCTCCATCCATTAAGGACTCCCTCACCCACTAATGTCCTTGTGTCCTTGAGAAATGCTCTCCCTTTCCTGGTTTTCCTGAATAGAAATCCTCTTGCATCTTGGGTGAATAGGGTTATGGGTTGTGCAGAGGGTGTTGGTCCACTGAACATCTTAGAGACTGTCCTTTATGGAGCCTAATGATCCTCATTGAGGTTGAGGCCAGGGTCCTACCTGTGGTTAGTGTGAGGACACCCTGGGTTCAGCAGAGGGAAAGAAGGACAAGGGAAACTCAGATGTCCCTTCATTGTCCCTGGACTTGAGAGGACTTACCCCTTTGCACCTGGGATCAGGAGACCTCATTTCCTCAAGGACACCCACACTCAGGGGTAGGTCTTGAGTTTGGGGTCCTTACTGGGGTCCAGGGATGTTGTTAGCCACCAGGAATGACAGTGCTGTCCATGCTCAGTGGAGCCAGTGTTTCCAGGGAAGAGAGCCCATGGTCACGCCTTGTCTAAAGCATCTCACACCAGGGGCTCCCATCCCTAGCACTCCTGTCCTGAAAGGAAGCCCCTGAGAGGCAAGGTGGGTCCAACCACGTCTCATGTGTTCACTCATCACCGTGTTCCAGCAGTCACCCCAGTTAACAGTCCTGACAGGCTTGAACATGGCTCAGAATGGAACCTCATGAGCTCTACCCTGCTGTAGCTGCAGATCTATGGCTGTAGAGACAAAATCTCAAAACAAATGCACTTGAAAGAAAAGAGCAAGAGCCAGAGCCCAAATAGGCCAGTTGTGGCAAGGACAGCCTGAGTCCCTAGGTTGGGACTCAGAATTATGTCAGTGGGGTGGCATTGCTGCTGGCACCAGCATGATAACAGAGAGCCAGCCCTGCTCAATTTTGGTAGCAGTGTGTTGGGGAAGGCAGCAGAAATTGAGAGGCAGGATTGAGTTTGGCCCTAGGAGGAGGTTGGGTAAAAGGCCAGTGTGGGTTGGAGGGCCTGGGCAGATAGAGAGAGGCCAGGGCACACCCCAAAGCCTAGAGACTGCACTTGATGTCCAGGGTTGTGAAAGGCCACCTCCCCTCTTATTCACAACTGAGAGCAAGAGGCATTGATGAGTTCAGTTTATGTGCAGCTGCATCCAAGGTGGCTCGGCTAGGCACCTCTGTTTCCTTGTCTCAGGAGGCTGGGACTCCAAGTTCCAATGAGGCTCAGCTGGGAGGATCAGAGTCTGAGTTCATGCCTGTGTTCCTGGTGGGATCCATGTTGGCTGAGCCTCAGTACTTTTCTAATGGGAGGATGGGACTATGTCCTGTCTTTATCACAGGGGTGTGTCCATAGACATCTTATGCTAAATCAATTTGCTTGGATTTAAGATGAAGTAAAGAGAGAGGTGCTGGAGACAGGGATCCAGAGAGAAGTCAGAACTTTGCACAACTCAATCTTGGAGATGATATCCCATCACCTGTGCCCACTTCTATTACCATGATTTCAGAGGCAGAGTCTGAGCCATCTTGAGGTGAGGAGTGTCCTGGCTTTGGGCAGCAGGATACTGTGGTACCATGGAATCTTTTTGATGCCCCCAACCGCTAGACTGAGTAGAAGCACTTGGGCAGTCTGAAGTCTTAGGAGAAACCTTGGGAAGCTGTATGCCAGAAAGGGACAGCCTCTGAACCTCAGTCACCTCAACCTTGTTATGGTTCAGAGTGGGGACTACAACCAAAAGGGAACTGACATGCCAAGCCCTGTGTGAAACACAGGCCTGATTGAGCTGAGGTGCATTCTTTGTCTCTCCCCCTTTTCGTGATTCTCCCATCTCTATGTTTGAGCTTTAGCCACCTGTGAGTCCCATCTCTGGTTTCAGCGATAATGTAGGCTCTTATGGGCAAATGTGCCCAATAAATCCTAGAAATTAGATGCTACACTGATTTCTAGAAAGAGCTAGGGACACTGGGGAGCCCATGAGTGACACAATGATGGAACCATGATCACGCAGCTGGTGAGAAGGATGAACTGGTGAATCCAGTTGTTAATCCTCAAAGCTGGAACTCTAGTGGCAGCCAAGTTGGGTAGGGGCTGGTGCGGGTAATTGGGAAGTTTTTGCTAAACTTGATATGGGTGGGTACAGGGGAGAAATCAGCAGCCCATAGGGCTTTGAAAGTGGTCTTAAGAGAAAAGGAGGCTCAGGTATGGGCACCGCAAGAAGTGATATTATTGCCTTGACAATGAATGAAACAGCATGGAACCCTGGTACCCAGGCACCCACCTCACTGACCAAGCCATCTGAGCTCACTTGATTGGAGACACTGGAGTGAGAAGGATGCTCTCCTGTGGTTTCAAACCATGTCGAGCCTCAACCCCCCAGGAATCTCAGGGGGGCCGCCTTGCCCTTTTGGGGGAACACTGGGTGGGGCTTTGTCCTAGACTCCAGAGCCTCTGGCGATTGTCGCAGAGGAGCTCAAGAGTAACAGTGAGTAGCACAGGGCAGGTGAGCCCAGCAGGCCCTCTAGTCTGATCCCTGATGAATGGCCCAGGACTCCTATTCTGACTCTGTGTGTGTGTGTGTGTGTGTGTGTGTGTGTGTGTGTGTACTGATGGGAACTGTCCCATTGTGCTTTGACTCTAGTGTATTGGCACAAGTCATTTTTCTGTTTGTCACCATTTCCATTTTTGAACCCACCATTCTTGGTCCCAACCCAGGGTGAAAATGATCAGAACACAGATGAGCCCTGCAGCGTAGAGAGCCTTGAACCTTACAGGCAGGACCAGCTTAGGAATGAGCTCCTGCCTGTCATTTGTGGGAGGAACCTAGATTTCAGCAGCAACTTGGAGTTCATCTACTGGGATTTCATCCCCACCCAGCAGGTGCTGGACCTGCTGTTCCCAAGGTAAGCACCAGACCACCAAGCCCAAGTGTGTAGCCCCCTCATGCCTGGGTCTTGGGGCTGCCATGTACCTCTCAGGGACCCAAAGGTTTGTGATCCCTAATGAGATAGAGGACCAGGCTCATAGTGGAATGTCAGCCCCGAGTAGGATGAGTCCTGGAGGTGCCTACCACAGCCTTGCAAGGGGAGTGAACTCTCCCTCTCAGGCAGAGGAAACCATCCTGACACCAGCTGGTCACCAAAGTGTGTGGAGCAGTCCCCAAACCCTGGGCACCACAGCTCAAAGGTGTGTGCTGAGCTCATTCCCAGGTGGACTCAGAGAGGCCTGGGGCTTTGTCGGGTATAATATTTTCTTTTTGTATGAAAAAGCTCGGTGCCAGGGGCATCTCATAACTCAGGCGTTGATCAAAGCATTTAGTGTTAATAAGGGATGTGCCAGGTTCCATAGTGGATCAGAACTTCCTATCTGAGATATAGCTGGACAGGGCCTTTGGAGATGGTAGCTCCCAGGCCCAGAGAGATACGTGGGAAGCAGCAGGTTGGGCTCATTCACCAGTGAGCATGGAGAAAACACTCACTGCCTGAAGACATGTTTCCAGGCATGTTGCATAATTCAGTGAACAATGGGGTCAAAATTTCTGCCATTGTGTCCCTTTTCATGGGGGTCAGCCTGAAGCCGCAGGTGCCATGAGTACATATCCTACATGTGACAGCATCCCTGACTCCATGAGGCATAACTGCACGTTGTCCTCTTCAGTGAACATGGTGGACCCCTGGACCAACTTCAACATGGAATAGGCTTGGGGTCAAGAGGGTCGGCTCCTGTTTCCAGAGTAGGGACCTGCAAGGTGATTTGACTGGGAAGGCTGAGCAAACACTGGTTGCTCCAGTTCTGTTTCCTGCATGCAGCTTAAGGTCTAGAGCTTTAACTGAAGGAGGAATAAGGCAAAGAGCTATAGGTAGAGTCATGGTCCTCTGGGGAACTGAGAGGAGATGTTGGCCTCAGAGAAAGCTCCTGTGACAATTGACCCCGCCATAGCCAATCCCAGTCCAACTACACTCCTCTGTCCTCCTCCAGGGCCACAGAGATGTTGGCTTCACTTGTTGAAAAAGAGAGATCAGTTGCTTCTCCAAGGAACTCGGTGAGAGCTCAAGAGAATAAAGTAGCATGGCAGCCCAAGCCAGGAGAGGAGGCATCCCTGCATCCCTGATAATAGTGGGCATGAGAACAGATAACTTCTGGAGGTTGAATTCCAGGTTGGAGAGCATGTAGCAAAGAGAAAAGTGTCAGGCATATGTCCCGAGGCGGGCAGAGCTGGTCATACCATGGATCTAATGTTCCTTTCAATGTAGTTTCTTTGCCTAGAGACCTGACCTGTCGCTGCCTGTACAGCCACTATGTCTTATCTGGGTGGACTGGTCTATGCAGAGACAGGGAAAATTCAGAAGTCCAGGTTTACAGTTTTGTTACTGGAGGCTGCAGGGAAGGAGAGACCAGGCTTCTGCACACCTGCCTCCCCACAGTGCCACACCTTCCTTCGCAGGTATCTGGATGGACTTGTACACTGAGGCTTCCCATCAGCCTCCAGGATCTCTGATTCTCCAGCTGCTGCTGCCATACATGCGGCTCCTCCTGGGTGGCTTGAACCTGGAGCACCAAGCACACCACCCGCTGGCCCAGATTGAAGATGGCAAGTCAACTGAGGCAGAGCCTGAGAGCCAGGAGGCCTGGGTGGGGTTGGGAGAGGTACATAAGGGTAGATGAAGAAAGGTCCAGGTTTTTTCCCCACTGGGTGGGATGTGTATGGCTGGTGTTGGGCTGGGAACAAGGATAAGCCTTTATCCACTCAGGCAATGGCCCCTGTCTGCAAAGAGGCCCCTGTGGGCTCAGAGCTGAGATCTTCCTGTCAGCAGGGGTATTGTCTGTCTGTGCCAAGCTCAGGGCAAGGCAGTCATGTGGGCATCTTTCTCCTCTAGCTACAAGCTCAGTTCCAATGAAGGCTCCTAAGCCAACCCCAGAGCTAGAGCCTTCTCCAGGAATGGCTCTGGTGCCCTGGGAAGGGGCAGCAACAGTATGTCATCCAGAGCTGGAGTCCAGGAGATCAGGGGTCTCCACTAGGTACTCCTCACGGCCCCAGTACAACAAGCGGGTTGGAGGCAGCTGCCTCATTCACATCTACCTGGAAAACGAAAGGACAACACAGTAGAAGAGCATCCTGGTGAGTCTTCTAGCAGCGGAGTCTCCTGGGAGCCCACACTGGGGAAGACCGAGTCCACAGCAAACACCTTGGACTAGGCCTGTCTTCTTGAATTAGAGCTTCTGGAAGGTCAGGAAGGAGAGCAGGGAATAAAGGAGAGAGAGAGAGGTCATGCTAAGAGCTTGACTTGAGGGATGGGAGAGTACCAGGATACCCAGTTCCATGAGTGAGTGGGCCTATGTGTTTTGGGGTGTGCAGGCCAGAGTGCAGATGAAAGTGCTGGGTTGAGAAGACTCAGAGAAATATGTAGGCTGCAGGCTGCACTCTATGGACCTTGGTATTGTTGACGAGTGTGCAGGGCCTTAGATGAACACTTGCTCCAGCAGGAAGATCCAGAAAACTTTGAGCTTCTGCATATTGTCTCAGACTATTAGAGTAAAAGTGGAACAATTAGATGGTGTGGAGCAATGAGTCACAGTGGGCTCAGAATAACTTGCAGCCCAAACACAGTGTGCGTTAGCCTGAAAAATAGGCAGAGTGTGGTGGGAGTGGTGCACAAAACAAACTGCAACGATGGGGGCATAAATCTACAGGTACTTAACTTTGCCCCCATGGCCGCTGGACCTCTCTAACATGTGTCCTCCCATGGACCTGATCATGCATTGCAGAGCTAATATCCATGAGGGGAAAAGAAGATAGGAATCTATGTCTTCTATCAAAGGATAGGCAACCACAGCGTATCTATTTAGTCAGCCTTTCATGACTGTGACAAGTACATGTTAAGAGCAGTTCAATGAAGAATCATGTCTTTTAGACACCTGGTTTCCAATCTTTCTGTTCATTGCAAACTGACTCCATTTAGGACCAGAGGACATATCTAGGCAGAAGTGTGTGGTAGAATAGAACTCTTCACAGCTTGGTGAACTGGAGTGGAAGAGAAATAAAAAGAAGGAGGAGAAAAAGAAGAGGAAAATGAGTTGAAGGAGGAGACAATGAATAAGAACATGAAGAAGACTAGAAAAAGAATATTCAGAGAAGATGAAGAAGAAGAAACAGAACAAGAAGGAGAAACACAAGAAGAACAAGAAGTATGATAAATAGATTAAAAATGTGATCAGAATTATAATGATGAAAAGAAATGGAGAAGTAAGGAACTCAAAAAACATATTATTTTTGAGGGACAGCTCCTGTGGACATCCTCCATTCCAACAGACCTCCAATTTATACCCCCTGCCATTAGTGTATTCACCTATGGATGGATTAATCCACTGGCAAGGTCAAAGCACCCACCATCAAGTCTTCCCCACAAACTCACATGTGATCATTGCTGCACCAGGGAGAAAATCTTTACCACATAAGTCTTTGAATCTGGATGCAAACTCTAGCACTGTCTCTTTGGAAGTTTCAACCTGACGTGAGAGGTTCTGAGGTGCAAAGGGCTTTTTTCCTGAAAGGTTAGATCCTGTGCATAGTGGGTCCTCAGGGAGGAATGAATCACTGAGGTAGTCTTGGGTGGAACAGTAGCTAGGTTAGAGGGCTCTCAGTTCTGTTTCTCAGGTCTGACCTGGCAGAAACTCTCAGTTATGGGGGGGATTTTCTGTTGTGTACTCTTTGAGTATCATTTACCACACCTGTGCCCCTCCCTCTCCAGAGCTGAGGATGCCTGTTGATGGAAATGTGTATTATGCTATGAATGGCAGAGTGAACTACCATTTTATCCTCAGGGAAAGACCTGCCAGCAAGTGGTTCAAGGTTAAGCAAAAGGAGGTAAACACCCACCTTCTTCCTAGTGCCACTCCACCTCCTCCAAGGTGACAAGCACCTCAGCTTCTGGATGGATGTTGTAGAACACCCACAGAGCCAACTGACAGGCTGGGTGGGGTTTAGCTGCTGGGCTTTGCTGATGTTGTCATTCCCTGCAGTTCTTGGAGTCTCCTAAGAACACATCCAGGAACCCACCAGCCTTGAGCATCACCTCTTCTGCAGCCGCCAGACCATTGCCCCAGGCCACCCAAAGCAATGAGTGCTGCAAGAGAAAAATCACCAGTAGCAGCTCCTCACTGCTTCACTCCAGCAAGCAGGTGGAAGACAGCTGCTTTGTTCACGTCCTCCTAGAGGGACAGAGCCGGAGGGAGACAAAGCGCACCCTGGTAAGCCTGACAGCAGGGCTGCCTCCTGGGTGTCCACATCGTGGAAGGCAGGAGACACAGCCAACCCCGGGGCTGTGGTGGGAAATAAAGAAGAGAGAGGTCCATCTTAAGGGCTTGACCTGAGGAGGGAGAGCCTCAGCATGCCCAGCTCCAGTGGTGAGTGGGCCTGTGTATTGTGGGTTTTGCAGGCCAGAAGTGCAGACGGAAGTGCTGTGGGCAGATGAGGTCAGAGAAATGTCCAGGGTGCCGGCTGCAATGCCTAGAACTTGGTATTCTCAATGAGTGAGGTTGGAGCAGAGGAGGTGGCAGTGACTTGTCACATGGGTAGGAGGGGATGTGTTGCTGGTGGCTGGGAAGAGAACCTCCTTAGCATGACTAGGTATGGGAATTTGGGGTCGGGATCACCTGGGGGGTCATGCCAAAGCTTCGGAATGTCAGCCTTTGCATGTATGTGAATAGGGAGCTAAAGGGGTTCTTGGCAGAATTTCTATGGATGTGCAGTAGACACGCTAATGCTGCAGGTGTCCAGCTGCAGAGGAGACATGTCCAGTGCCTGCCAGTGCTGAGTCAAGTACCTCATTACAACCAGACCCGCACCGAGCTTCCAGAGGCCAGGGCCTCTCGAGGCTATCATGAAGCACTCAAGTGCACACTCTTGTATCTGAGTCTGTTTTGTGTAGTGGCAGTCAGGACCAAAATTTTTAGTGTATCTGCCTCTTCCACCCACAAAGGCAGCCTGCATCCCAGAGCACACTTGGCACGCAGGTCCCTGACCCATTGCTCTCATCTCAGTGAGTTGAGAGTGTGTCTGTGCATAGGCAGTTTGGTCCTTTGACCTGAGTGGAATGTGGCTCCCCAGGGGGAGGGGGGATGGCAGGTACAGGCAGATATTTGTATCAGGATTGTTCTAGTAGCACATTGCAAGAACCCAGGGGGTATATGGAGGCCACACTCAGGTAGCAGGATAACAAGATTGTGCCCTTGTATATACAGCTGAGGTTTCTCCTGAATGTCCTCGACTGCTGTCCTTTGTGTAGCTCCTCCAAAATCAGTTCTCTGATGAAATTTCTCTCATCCTGATCCAGGTGACCTGCCAGGAGAAGATTACGGGCATCATCCACAGGGCCTTGACCACTATTTTCTCAAGAACAAGAATCCAGAAGACTTTGAGCTGCTCAAAATGGTCTCTCAGCATGAGAATAAGTGTGACAATCAGATAATTGGGAGAAATGATGCACAGTGGGCTCAAGATAACTCACAGCTAAGAGAAAGTGGGCCTTAGTCCCCAAAACAGCCAGTGTGGTGGGCCTGGTGCAGGAAACCAACTGCAGTGATGGGCGTGTGAAATCTGCAGGTTCTCAAAGAGGCCCCAGGGGGCTGCTAGACCTCCCTAAATGTGTCCTGCCCTGAACCTGGGCAGGCATTGCAAAGCTAATATCCATGAGGGGCAAAGAAGAAGGGCTCAGTCAATCAGCAGTTGGTTTATAGCTCACTGATAAGGATGCCTTCAGATGGGATCAGCACTGATGTGGACTGACGCAGCACATGTTAAAATCCATGGGCAGGACATGAGAAGTCCCGCCTAGTCACAGGAATGTCAGGATTGCAGCAACTGGGAAGAGGACTCAGTGAAGAGGAAGTCAAGGCCAGGGGATAGCGTGTTTGGTTTGTTTTTGGAGCAATTCCAAGTCCTCTGTGCCTGGGTGTCCATCTCCCAAAGATATCAGAATGGCCAGGTTATTATTTCTGCCAGCATCAAAGAAGGGCATCTGAAGATCATAGGCCACAATGCTGAGCTGTCCACACTGCCAGTGCTCTTCCTTTCTTGTGAGCCAGACACTCCTAGCCTCCACCATCCCAGCCTGTCCACAATAGAACCCACTATCTTTAGGGCATTTGTGGTCAGTTTTCCCATTTTCACACACCAAGTCGGTTCGCTTAGCTCTGTCTTACACATGAGGAAGACTGAGGTCCAGATAGTCCAAGGAGCTGGGCAAGGTAACAGTGGCTAGGAATCTCAGTGCTTGGGAGGCTGTGCAGGAGGATCAGAAGTTCAAAAGAGCCTTGGAAACTTAGTGCCTGCCAGTGCCGAGTCAAGTACCTCATTACAACCAGGCCCACACTGAGCTTCCAGAGGCCAGGGCCTGGTTCAGGGGAGCCTGAATCAAAGTAAAAAGGCCTAGAAATGTGTCTCAGTGCAGTGACTCTGGGTTCAATCTCTGGTAAAAAAAAAAAAAAAAAAAAGCCAGTCAATAAGGAATTACAAAACTGAGAGTCTATGAAGGTGATTTCAGAAACAGACACTTTCAACCCAAGCATCAGTTGAGAGCAGGCTCCAGACCAGGGGAGGTTTGTGTTTAACAGACGTCAAAAGGGAGGACTACCGGGGGCCTGGAACCCACTAGGTGTGATGGCATCTATGTCTTATGGCAGGAGGGTGGCAGTGATGCTGGCCCTCTCCTAGATCTTGGAAACCTTGTTTTCATTGGGGAAGCTTTTTGGAGGTGGAATCTATTTTAGCAATCCTGGTCCAGATCAGGTGCTGACTACCACAGGTAGAAGCCTATCCAGAATACGGTGTCTGTTAGGAAGTCTTTCCTGACTGTGACAATGACAAAGAAAGGAAGTTACTTGTCAAGTCTTGGTTTCACTCCTGGCCATTGATTGAGAACTGATTTCATCTTGGGGTTCTGAAGAGAGGCTGCATCTGGGCAGAAGAGTGTGATAGATTTGAACTCCTTAGAGGACGCCCCACCATTGCCAGAGAAACAAGGAGAAGGAGGAGGAGGAGAAAGAGGACACTCCTGAGTGGGGAGAGGATCAAAGATGAAGAGCAGGAGGAAGAAGAAGAAAAAGAAGGAGGCAAAACAGAAGGAAGGGTGGAGGGAGATACACAGAAGAAGAACAAGAAGAAATCATGTAAGAACAAGAAAAAGACCCAGAAAGAACTAAAAGAAGATGCAGGACAGAAAGAAGATCCAGAAGTAGAACAAGAACCAGAATAAAAGTACCAAGCAGACAGCTCATGATGAGAAACAAGGGGGAGGAGAGCGAACCTATAGAGTTCTCAGGGCACCACCCTGCTGAAGTCCTCCATATCCATGCCCAACACACCTCTGATGGATACACCTCCCCTCTGCGTATTCATCCATGAGTGGATTCATCCAGGGCAAGGGGATGAATTGACCCACCATCCAACACTTCCCTGAATGCCCATGTGTGAGCGTGGCTGCCCTGGGGAGAAAGGCCTAAGCACAGGAGCCTTTGGGGCAATCCTGATGCAAAGCCTAGCAGTGTCTCTATGGCAGGTCCAACCTGCACTGAGAAGTTCTGGGGCCCCAGGTGCTGTTTCCATTGTCAGGTGCTCTTTTGGTTTAGATCCTGTGCATCATCTTCGTTCATGGAAGAATCACTGAGGGAGTCTTTGGTGGCACTGTAGCTGGATTGGAGGGCTCTCAAATCTGGTGCTGGCCTGCCCTGGCAGAGACTCTCAGGGGTTGGGGGTGTCTGTGGTATAATCCATGAGTGTCACCTACCAATCGCCTCCACCTCTCTGCAGAAGTAAAGGTCCCTGACCATGCAGTCATGTATCTGTCCATGAATCCCGGAATAAAGTATCATTTCATCCCGAGAAAACATCCCACCATCAAGAGGAAACAAGCAAGGGAAAGGAGGAAAACACCTACCTTATTCAAGCTGTACTTGTGCTGCCATTCCACATCCACCTTGGAAATAAGAAGCCTCATCACCTGGACATATGTGCTAGAAGCCCATAGAGCCAACTGACAGGCTGGGCTAGCTTTCTGTTTCTGGGTTTGCTGATGTTGCTTCCCCCACATTCTCAGAATCAACCTGCAAGTCCTCCAGGCGGCTTTCCCACAAGCAGGTGGGAGATACCTGCTTAATTCGCATCCACTTAGAGACACAAAGCCCAAAGACGTCCAAGACTGTCCTGGTAAGCCTGGGAGCAGGGGTGTCCCCTGGTGCTTACCCCTGGGCAGGAAACAAATACTAATCCAATACCATGAACTACTCATGAGCCCTCTTGAATTGGACCTTCTGGTTGGTCAGGAGGAGAGATAGGAATAAAGGAGGCAGAGGTCAGTGTGAAGGACTTGACCTGAGATGAGGGAGAGCAGCAGCATGTCCACCACCATGACTGAGGGAGTCTGTGTGTCGGGTGGCAGCGTGCAGTCCAGAAGAGCAGGGGCAGGTATTGGTGGCCGATTAAAACAGGATAGGACTTAGGGTTCAGATTCCCCTGTATGGGATGCTGGCGTCCATGGAGGAGGACAGCAGTATGAGGTTCTGCATGTTTTTTCAACAAGGAGCTGAGAGGGTCTCTCTGCAGAATCGATAAGGATGTGGAGTAAACACATGAAATGTCCAGGTAACCTGCAGGACAGGAGCCTTTTCCAATGACCACCCTTGCCGGATGAGGTGCCCTCCCACACCCCAGCCAGCACTGAGCCTCTGGAGGCCAGGAGCTCTCGTGGCTGTCTTTCAGCACTCCTGTGTGTGGTCATGTTCCTGGGTCTGTTTTGGGCCCTGGCAATCCAGACCAAAGCCTCTAGGTTTTGTGTCTGGGCCACCCCAAATGCCACCTGCATCCTCAGGCAGACCTGGGATCTTGGAGGCCACTGTCCCATTCCTCCCAACTTGTGAGATGAGATTGCATCTGTATACAGGGAGTGGGGTCCTTTCACTTCGAGTGGAGTGCGGCTCCACAAAGAGCAATGGCAGGTCCAGAAAGTCCTATGTACATGGATTGGGCCAGTAGCCTATGGGAAGAGCCCACACGATGAGCAGGAGGCCAGCCTCAGGTGGTAGGGTCATGGATGTTGCCCTTGTATTTAGAGTGGAGGTGCCTCCAGAATGCCCATGTCCACTGTCCTTGAGTAGTCACTTCAAGGCCCATTTCCTGAAGGCCTGTCTCCCATGCTGCTCCAGGCGACCTGCCACGATAGGGCTCCTGTCGTCATCCGCAGGGCCCTCGAGCTACACTTGCTTGATCAGGAGAAGCCGGAGGATTATGAGCTGGGCCAAATCATCTCTAACCATTGGAGTAAGTGGGACAGTCAGATGATCAGGAAGTGGACTCAGGTCAACTCATAGCACCAAAGAGTAGTCTCTGACTCTTGTACACTCAAAAGTGTGTGTGGGCTCTCGTGCACAAAGAATACTGAATTAGAGCTGGTGTAAAGTCTCTAGGTGTGACTCTAATGTGACTCCCTACCAGGTGTCCTCCTCTGGTCATGAACAGGCATCCAATGCTGACATCAGGAGTAGCGAAGAGGAAAGCCTCCTTCCAGAGAATGTAGGGCCCCACGGCTCTCTGATAGGAGTGGTTTAGAGGAACATGGGAATGCATGGGCTAACGATGGAACTGGCACTTTTGTGGACTGAATCAGCAATATTGAAAGCCTTCTGTGTGACCAGAAAACCACTGCCTGGGCAGAGCATGCCCAGGATCCTAGCAAGCAGTAACAGGATGAAATTGGGAAGAGAGAACAGGCTGTGAGACAGGCTGAATCATCTGTGTTTGGACAAATTCCTTGGTTGTCTGTACCTGAGTCCACCTGCCCAGAAGTGATCACAGACCCCTAACTAAAGTCACATGAGGGCTTCCTGAGCACGTCGGCCACAAAGCTCATCTGTTAATAATGCCAGCGCTTTTTGGTGGGTTGGTTTGTTTTTGTGAGCCCAACACCCACAGCAGCCATGATCCCAGCCTATGTACACTGAAGACCACCACCCCTATGAGTTCTAGGATCAGTTTTCTCCCATCTTAACCTACTGTTAGGTCAGTAGAGTCTATAGAAGAGGAAGTCGGTCTGGGACCTTGGTAGCCTAAGAAATTCATAGCAGAGATCCCCTCATCCAACCCAGAAATGATGGAGAACAGGCTCTAGGTTAGAGGAGGGTGACAGGAAACAGGTGTGCAGAGGAAGGAGAAGCGGGCTGTTGTATTTCTCCACTCGGGGTCATGGCACCACTGGACCATACACCATGTTGGAGGGAAGCAGTCCCTTTGCTGGTCTTTGGAATCATTGTTCTCAGTAGGGCTGCATTTGGAATGTGGCCTCCATTCTCGGAAGCCTGGTCCACATGGAGGCTGGCTCCACCAATGCAGAAGCATGGCTCTAATGTGGTATCTGTTGTGGTCAGCCTGTCCTCACTGTGGCCATACTTGAGGAAAATAACTCAGAGGAGGAATCCTAGGCCTTTTCTCCGGGTTTCCTAGCTTTCTCTCTGGTTGTGCACTGAGGCTGTCCATAAAGCTCTAGTGTGTGGCAGTGGAGAGCTCCTCAGCCCTTGCCAAACAGGCATAGACTGGGAGAGAGAGAACGAGGCTGGGAGAGAGGGAGAGAGAGAAAGACAGAGAGGAGAGGAGGACCTCTACTTGGAGGATGAGGATTCAGTGGAGCCAACAGGGACAAGGTACTATTGTCCAGTGCGCACCCCTGTTTAGGTCTTCCTCCAACCATACCCAACCTTTCTTCCAGTCCCTCCCACCTCCCAGTAGTGTGTTCATCTTGAATGAGAATTTCATGATGACATCAGAGCACTCACCATCCAATGCTTCCCTCCAAAGCCACCTATGAAGACGGCCCATGTGGGGTCTGAATCTTCAGCACAGGAGCCTTTTGTGGGAGATTTCAGATGCAAACCCTAGGGGTGTGCTTTGGAAGATGCAAGAGGACCTGGGATGTTCTGGAGTCTAAAGCCTTTGGAAGGAATAAACATTAGGTGTGTTGAAGTGCTCTGCCTAGTTTTTGCTCAGGGAGGACTGTGGAGGCTGTCTTTGTTGGTATTGGTGCTGAATTGGAGAGCTCCCAGGTCTGTGGCTCAGGTCGTTTCTGGCCGAGCTTTTCATATTTTGGGGTGTCCCATGTTGTACCTCTTGCATGCCAACTTCTTCCCATATACTCCTCTCCTCCCAGAGCTGAAGATTCCTCACCATTGCAATGTTTTTTATGCTATGAACCCTCACATTGAATACGACTTTGTGCTGAGGAAGAGGACCATCTCTAAGAAGAAGGATGAGTGGATCCAGCCCAAACCTACCCCTTATGATGCAAAAGAGGCTCAAGCTCTCCATAGGATCCTTCTAAGAACATTCTTCTGCTGTTTGGTTGGGCAGTGCTGAAGCATCCTATGATCATTTACATTTATTAATATTTGCTTCAAAATTTTGAAGTTGCCAATCTATAGTGTGGCATTAGATATTTGTTATATATTCCCTTTAGTAACATATTCATTACTATATCATATATTTGTTATTTAAACTAAGCACTTTTTAAAATATAATTTTTTTGTTATCTGATCTACTTTGATGATTTGAGTGTATTAATTGTAGTAGTTGATTCCTAGAAGAAACATATAAGCCCAGAGGAAGAAATGTTTCATTTAATCACAAAGAAATTTTGTTTTTAGGAGTTTGACAGATGGTATTAAATGAGTTAATTTTCTAATGGGAGCAATGAAATATCAGGCATCATGACACAAACACAAAGAAAGACACACAAACAAATCTGAAAGACTTCTCCAAAGTGCACACACACACTTGTTGAAGGATAGATAGACAGTTTGAGTTGGTCTATGCTGAAATACTTTGGAGAAGTCTTTCAGATTTCTCCAATTTTGGAGTATTTTCAATTTCATAAGGTATCTTGTGGATGAAACCTAAGTCTAAAGGGACATGCCTGTGTGCTTCACATGCAACTTTATACATTATCTGAAGGTAATTTCATGCAATATTTTTAGTGAAGCTGATTTTGACTGTGAACCATCCCCAGAGGTCCGGTGTGGAATTTTCTACTTGTAGCATCACAATGGGGTTCCACTGTTTTGATTTTGCAATATTTCCAATTTTAATTGTTCAGATTTTAATGATATATAACATATATAGTGTATATGTTATGTATTATATATATATATATATAGTATATAATTTACAGATAATGAATTTTATACATCTAGGAATCTGTAGGCCCATAAAAAATGAATGGATGCCTACTGCTGCCTGGACTGGTCTGCAGGATCCTGTAACCTTTGAGCATGTGTGAGGGCTGCATAGGGCTTGCAAAAAATCCTGCATCAAACTGAGCTCCTAGAAATCTCCACCACAGCATAAGGGCCAATGAGAAGTACACTTCCGCTCAGAAGCTGGGAAGCTACCTTATGAAGGTGATCATAGGTGTGGGGCCCTCTTGCTAGGACACTTTTTCTATTGGGCCAAAACTGTGCTCTGAATGTGTTTTCTGAGAAGGGTTTGACATTTCAGAACTGAAATAGTTTGTGAAAGCTGCTTCCACTTGCAGGAACAAAGCGTGTTCTCAGTGAGTACTCTGGGACTGTCCCTGGTTGAATTAGAGTGTGTCAGAAACACTTGTAATGATTGGCATTCACGGTTTCACATTGAAGCATCTGTGCCATCTGTAAACCACAGTTTGTTGCCTGTGGGGCCAGCGTTTCAATGAGTTTTCTGAAAAAGTATGACTTACGGATTTCAATGGAACTTTAGAGAATAGATCTTCTGAGCATTCCCCTTGCCTCCCTATATTTGGTGATGTAAGGTACAAGGGCTCTCTTGGTAGCACACATTGGGATGGAATGTGCTTACTGAAAACAGCTAGGTAATGGAGAATTGAAACCACTTCTGCAAAGCAGTTCAACTTGCAGGACTAACTTAGTTGTAAGTGAGCACATGGTGTTTTTTCTGGTTGAACTAGAATGAAGCAGAACCGCTTCTTAGAGGTGACAAGCACGCTTTCACATTGAAGCATCTGTGCCAAAAAACAAACAAAAACCAGTTAATTCATGTGGGTACCTGCACTTCAAATGTATGTTGTCAACTAGTTTGACAAATGGATGTCAATAACACTTTGGAGAACTGATCTTCTCGGCTGGTCCTCTTTCCTCCTGCAAGTTGGTGATGATAGATACAAGAGATCTCTTTCTGGCACACTTTGTGTTTCATGCCTGAACTGTGCTCTGAATGTGCTTGGTGAGAACAGCTTAGAAGTGCAGAAGTGAAGCTGTTTGTGGAAGCAGCTTTAAGTAGCACAAACTAACTTGTTCCCAGTGAGCACGTGGGGATTTTTCCCCGGCTGATACAGTGAAAATGAGAACTGCTTCTCAGAGCTGATAGGCATGTTTGCATTTGGAGATGTCTTTGCCATCAGTCATCTAGAGTTCCTTGCATGCAGAAACCTGCATTTCAAGTGAGTTTTCAGAAAGGTCTGATGAATGGGTTTCCAAGAAATTTGGTTGAATTGATCTTGCCTTCTCAAAATTGGTGATCCTAGGTGCAAGGAATCTCTTGTAAGCCAACATTGTATTTTGGGCCTGACCTCGGCTCTGAATGAGCTTGCTGAGAATATTTTGGGGTGCATAAGTGAAGTAGTCTCTCAGCAGCTTCAACATTCAGGAACTTACCTTGTTCTCAGTGAGTACATTGGGGTTTGTCGCTGCTTAAATTAACATGAAGAACAACTGCTTCTCAGAGGTGGCAGTTTCCCTTTGAAGCATGGGTACAATTGGTCAATGCGATTCATTGCAGGCAGGCACTTGCATTTCAAGTGAATTTTGTGACAAAAGATTGAGCAATGGATTTCAATCAACCTTGGTAAAACTGATCTTTCCAGAAGGCTCACATTTTTTTCTCAAAGTTGTTAAACCCTAGGTATAGGGCTCTCTTGCTAGCATCCTTTGTATATGGGCTGAAACTGTGCTCTGAATGTAATTCCTGAAAATATTTTGGAAGTGCAGCACTGAATAATTTTGCAAGCAGTTTTAATATTAGGAAATAACTTTCTTCTCAGTGTGCACATTAAGCTTTGTACCTGGCTGAACTAGCATTAAATCAAAATGCTTCTGGGAGCTCTGGGCACTGTTTCAATTTGAAACTGTGCCATTGTTAAATTTTTTGCTGTCAGGCACCTGCAGTTTCAAGGAATTGTCAGCGAAGATTGAGTAAGGGAATACAAGGATACTTTGTGCAATTCATCTTCTCAGCAAGACCACCTTCCTAATCAATGTTGGTGATGCTAGACAAGAGTGGACTTTTGCAATGATACTTTGTAATGTCTTTCAGGAAATGTGTTCTGAATGTGCATCCTGAGATCCATTTGTAGGGGGAAAACAGAAACAGTTTGTGCAAGAAGCATCAAAGTAGCTTTGTTCTCAGTGAACACATGGGGGGTTTCCCTGGTTGAACTTGCAAGAAGCAGAACCTCTTGTCAGAGCTGATGGCACAGTTTCACTTGCAACCATCTACACACTCAGTAAAGCATAGGTCATTGCAGACAGGCTCATGCAATTTCAAGATGGTTTTCAGAATCTGTTTGAGGAATGGATTCCAAAGAATCTTTAAGGAATTGACCCACCCAGCAGTCCCATCGCTTCCTATCTGAGCAAGTGCTCCGAGGTACAAGGGCTTTCCTGCTAGCACACTTTGGATATTGAGCCTGAACTGTTCTCTGAATGTGCTCAATGAGAAGAGTGTGAAGTGCAGAAGAGAAGCAGGGTGTGCAAACAGCTTCAATTGCAGGATGTAAAAGTGTTCCTAGAGAGCACATTGAGATTTGGTCCTGGCTGAACTAATCCGAATTGGAACCCCTTCTGAGATCCAGCAGTCACTGGCTTTACTTAGAAGTTTCTGTGTCTTATATAAAGCAGAGTTTGTTGCTCGTGGGCACCTTCATTTCCAATGAGTTTTCAGAAAAATTTGAGAAGAGGATTTCAATGAAACTGGGCAACTGATCTTGTCAGCCGTCCAACTTTCCACGTGAATATTGGTGATGTTAGGTCCAAGGGCTCTCTGGGTAGCACAGTTTGTACTTTGGGTGTAAAGTGTTGTCTGAAGTTGCTGGCTGAGAAAAGCTTGGAAGTGTGCAGAATGGAAGCATTTTGTGCAGGCAGCTTCCAATTGAAGGAAGGGTCTTTGTTTCTGGTTGAAGCTTCATGAAGCAGTACCGCTTCTCAGAACCAGCACTCTCTGTTTCTCTTTAGCCTCTGTTACATTGGAAATGCAGGTTCCCTGCATGAAGGCACCTGCGTTTCCAGTTAAGTTTTCTGAATGAGTGGGAACCATTCATTTCAGTGAAACATTGGCAAATGGATTTTCTTCAAAGGGCAGCTTTCCTCTTTAAAGTTGGTGATTGGAGCTACAGGGGCTCTCTTGCAGGTACACTTTTCCTATTGGGCCAGAAGTGGGTTCTGAATGTGCTTGCTCAGGAGAGCTTAGAAGTTCAGAAGTGAAGCAGTTCCTGCAAGCAGCTTCCACTTGCAGGAACAAAGTGTGTTCTCAATTAGCAATTTGTGGCTGTCTCTGGATGAACTAGAATGTGGCAGAATGACATGTAATAACTGGCAGACACAGTTTCACTTTGAAGCCTCTGTGTGGGTATGATGTCTAAGAAAGAGAATTTTCTGTGGTCCTGGGTTTATAACTTAGTATTTTGGTGACCATGTGTGCTGGAGTCTGATCATCTTCAGTGAAATTCACTTTCTCCTCCACCCTTCCCCTTAGGTTGGAAGGGGAGATTTTCCTCCACATGGAAGGTTAGAGGGAGTTCATAATTTCCCTTCCCCCCATGCCAGCAAACACAGCCTGAAGTTGCAGTTTTCCTCTTCTCCAGATCAGATGAGCCCTGAGAATGAGTTTTTATTTCTCTTTCATGAGATTTAAGTTTCAATTATTATGACATGTACTTCTTTTTTGTTTTTATTATTATTTTTATTTTTTAAATATTTAATTGATTTTATTTTTTAAACAACGAGAGTGGAATGCATTACAATTCTTATTACACACATAGAGCACAATTTTTCATATCTCTGTATATAAAGTATGTTCACACCAATTCGTGTCTTCGTACATGTCCTTTGGATAATGATGTCCATCACATTCCACCATCATTGCTGTCTCCATCATTCCACATCACCTGTCCCCTCCCTTCCCCTCTCACCCCTCTGTCCTGTCCAGAGTTCGCCTATTCTTTTCATTGTGTTCACCAATAGCCAGGAGGCAGGTGGCCTTGTGAGTCCATTCATTCAAACCAAAATCAATGGGAGACTGGATTGTGACTCAGGGAGAGGCTACTGCCTGGCTGGCCAAGGGTATTGGGCATTGAGACCACTGTGTGAAAAATAAGTGGTCTGAGGCCTCTGTTGTCTTTTTCTGGTTCCCTGTTGCATATCATCTGACCAAGAAAGCCTAGGAAGTCTGAAGGTGTAATTTTGAGGAAGAGTAAAGGTGATTCCTTCAATTCTGTTATTGCAATCCCTAGTACCTTTCCCTGTGTCATATTAAAACATCCAGCTAACATATATTATTCATGTTCATTTTTTTCTCATCACTACAATGTAAGTTTCACAAGGAAAGGATTTGATTTTGTTCATTGCTTTAAACTGTACCTTGAACTTTGCCAAGTACACAATGACTCCTCAAAAAGTATTTTTGAATGAAAGAATCCTTCTGATATATAAAACCTTCTGTGAAGTGTCTTTACCACCTCTGACTAAATTTTGTGTATTTTTACCTTATCAGCCAGAACTCTGGAGGGAAACTGGGGACAGGTGGTTGGTTTTAGACCACAAACTTCCCTTTCCTGTAGTGGCTAATGAAACACTTTGGTTACATTTATTGTTTTTTAAGTAGTCCCTTTCACTGACTTGTTCATCACAGATGTTATCTTTCTGACCCACAGGAAACTCTCCAAATCCTCTGAAATATTCAGCAATTTTTTTAAAAAAATTCTTTTGACCAAAAGAAAATATGAAAACATTTTCCCATGATAGAGGCATAAATTACATCATTATTTCAGCAGGACATGATGAATATTTTGGCATGGATTCTGCTTCTTAACATCAAATGTGGTATAATGGATACCTTTATCTGGAACTTTGTCATCTGATTTCTTTCCAATAAGTTCTGCTGGATTCTGAATTTCATACTCTATATTCTATAATCAGAGTCAAGAGAAAAGTGAAGATTTGATACAAAAGAGGGTAGAAAGGATATTGAAATGGATTAATGACAATAACCAGTAATATATCATAGGTTAGGAAAAAAGAACACTTATCTCACAAAAGGTCAACCTTCCAGAAACAGCTCATTTTTCTTTTTTAATTTTCATACAAAGATGGAACACAGGGGTACTTTACCACTGAGCACATCTCTAGCCCCTTTTATTTTTTATTTTATTAGGGTGACACTATGTTGCATGGGGACTTGCTAAGTTTATGAGGTTGGCCTTGAACTTTGAATCATTTTTAATATGGCAATTGATAACTATTTTGTTTTTATTAATTGGGAATTATGAAGCATTTTTATTCTTAGTAAGTTTTAAACATGAACTAGTTCAGATCATTGAAATGTTTACCAGACAATGACATAAGGTGCCTGGTCGATGTTTCAGTATGGAATTGTGTCCAGAGCTCTATCCAGAAGTCCTGCTCTGGCCAGGGCATCTAAGTCAGCTAGACATCTAACGGGGAGAGCCCATAGATCTGACCCAAAGGAATTGTGATGTATTTCTACCTTTGATAGAAATGTCCCCAGACCATGGCAGTAGCCATATCATGTGGTGGCAGGAGGCAGGGGGAGATATTTTAATGTTTCTCACAAGGCACCCAAGACTAGTGACTCTTGGGCCCAGCTTGATCTGGGGTTGAGGTCAGTTCCAGCATGGCCACTGATTGTTCGTCAGAAGGACACACAACCCTGTGACACCACTGTGGTTGTGGGAATCCCCTGAGGTGTGGAAAAGTAGAATGGCCTAGGCTGACCACTGTGTCTGTGGTGGGCTTCTGCTCTAAACTGTGAATAGCAAGTGTGCTTAATTTCCCTGGAATCACAGAATGAGAATCACAATGAATACTGAAAACTGTGAGCTGTTGATTCTGAGAACTGTGGGGGATGGACATCAGCAAAGCCCAGAAACTGAAGGCCACCCCAACTTGCCAGTTTGCTCTATGGGCATTCTAGAACATATGTCCATATGAGGCTTCTTATCACCTTGTGTGGATGTGGAATGGCACCAGGAGTCAGCATGAATAAGGTGGGTGCTTACCTCCTTTCCCTTGACCTGGGTCCTCTTCATGGTGGGATGTTTTCTCACGAGTAAATGATACTTCATTTGAGGATGCATGGAGAAATAGATGATTGCATGGTCAGGGACATTACTTCTGCAGAGAGAGGTGGAGAGGATTGGTAGGTGACACTCAAGGATTCTAGCACAAGACACCCCCAACCCCTGAGAGTCTCTGCCAGGGCAGGCCTGCGCCACAGACTTGAGAGCCCTCTGATCCAGCTACAGTTCCACCAAAGACTTCCTCAATGATTCTTCCCTGAAGGAAGATTATGCACAGGATCTAAACCACAGACTCCCCCAGATGTGGGGTGGACATGCTGGTGCTCTCCCTCATCTCAGGTCAAGCTCTTCATATTGACCTCTCTCTTTTTTCTGTCTATCCTTCCTGACCATCCAGAAGCTCTGTTGAGAGCCACAGCCAAAAGGGGCCCCAGCAAACTTCCAGCTGCCAGCTGATGATTGGCTCACAGAGGCCCCAGCAAACTTCTAGCTGCCAACTGATTGGCTCCTCTGCGGTGATGCTCATTGGGCTATTTCCCGGCCCTTTCAGACCATGGAGCTGCTCATTGGGGGACTTTTTTGGACTCTGCCCACCGACCCAGTCAATCGGCCTCAAGAGCAGGAGGAGTGGGGGAGGTTGAGAGGTTTGTGGGAAGCCGGTGGTGGCAGTTGGGCTCTGAAGGTTTTTCCTGAGGAGCTGTGTGGTTTGGTGTGTGTGTTCTAAAAATAAAGTTCATTACTTTTGTCAAGTGGCTCCTGAATTGTGCCAGCAGACTGTGGCAAAGCTCCAGTTCTAAGTGGCCTTTGATATGTGTTAGTTCCCTCCCTGGGCTAAGCACCAGGAGACACCCCTGCTGCCAGGCTTATCAGGACATTCTTGTACTTTTTTCTGCTCTGCTCCTCTGAGCTGAAATGAACCAAACAGCTGTCTCCCACACGCTTATTGTAGAAGGTCCTTGAGGATCTGCAAATAATGCCTCCAGTGACACTGGACATCTTGATCCATTTGGTGGCCATGAACCTAGGTCTTGCTTTTGGAAAAGAGGTGCCGTTCAAGGTTGGAGTGATGCTGGACATCATTGCAGAGGACTCCAAAGTTGATCTGAAAAACTGTGGGGTATGGCAACATCAGCAAAGCCCAGAAAATATAACCCACCCCAGCCTGTTTCTAGAACATATATCCAGGAGCTGAGGGTTTTTACCTCCTCGTGTGGATGTGCAGTGGCACCAGGAGGAAAGAGTGAATAAGGAGGGTGTTTATCTTCCTTCCTTTACCTTGTCTCACTTGCTGGTGTATGGTTTCTCTGAAGTCATATTTGACTCGAGTATTCATGGAATAAAAGACATTTCCTTTGTCAGGGATCTTCAGCTCTGAAGAGAGGGCCAATGGGTGGTAAGTGACTCTCAAGGGGTACACCACAGGACACGTGCAACACCTGAGAGTCTCTGCCAGGGTCAGGCCTGAGCCACAGACCTGAGAGCCCTCTAATCCAGCTACAGTTCTACCAAAGGCTTTCTCAGTGATTCTTTCCTGAGGAAAGACTGTGCACAGGAACTAAACCAAACTACCACCTTTCAGTGAAAAAGCACCTTGGACTCCAGAATGTCTCAGTTGAGGTTGGACCTGCTGAAGAGACACTGCTAGAGTCTGCATCAGGATCTGCCCCAGTGGCTCCTGTGCTGAAGCTCTTCTCCCAGTGAAGTCATGTCCACACATGGGTTTTCGGGGAAGCATTTGATGGTGAGTGCTTTGACCTTCTTAGTGGATTAATCCATTCATAAATGAATACAGTCCTGGGAGGTGGTATAAATTGGAAGTCTTTTGTGCATGGATGAAGGATGACTTAAGGAACTATATATTTTTTAGATCAGCTCCACTTCCTCTTCCTCCTCATCATTAACCTTCTGATTTGGAATCTCATTCTGGTTATTTCATATCTTCGTGTGCTTTTTATATTCCTCCTCCTCCTCCTCCTCCTCCTCCTCCTCCTCCTCCTCCTCCTCCTCCTCCTCCTCCTCCTCATATCTTGCTTCCCCTTATCCTTCTTCTTTTTCTCTCTATGGCCTATTGGCCTGCTCTGAGTAGCTTGCCTCTCCCACACACTTCTGCCTATGTATGGCCTCTGTTAAGGACCCCAAAATGGAGTGAGTTCACAAAGAATGGAAAGTAGTGCACCCAGAAGCCGAAAGAAATGTCTCTTCATTTAAGGATTTTCCAGGTGCTTGTCACAGTCATGAGAGAAAGAATGTCTAACCAGGCGCCCCACTGTGACCATGCTTCCTCTCTTGGTGGCGACCACCTCCAGCTGGACCAGGCTTTCTAAAGTAGAGGCCACACTCCATAGTTCCCCTAATGCAAACAAGAGTCCAATGACCAGGAGAGGTCTGGCATCACTGCAACCCTCCTGCCATAATTCATATGTCATAACACAAAGTGGGTTTCATGCATCCAGCTTGTCCTTTCTTTGGACATCTGTTACCCACAATCCTCACTGGCCCAGAGCTTGCTCTCAATCAATGATGGATTGGATGTGTCTACTTTTGATTCCACTTTCTTAGGCTATTCTTTTGTTGGGGGGGTGGGCGGTTACAGGGATTGAACCCAGAGGCCTTAACGACTGGTCCATATTCCCAGGTTTTTTCATTTTAGACAGGGTCTTGCTAAGTTGCTGAGGCTGGCTTGAAACTTGTGATCATCCTGCCTCACCCTCCCAAGAGGCTGGGATTACAGGCATGAGACACCATGCCTGCAACTTAGCCAATCTTGGCCTGAGCCTTCCTTGCATGTAAGACACTCCAACCTCAGATTTGGTTATTTATGAAAATGTTAGAGAACTGATCATATGAGCCCATAGGGATGGTATGTTTCACTGTGGACAGACTGGGATCCTGGCTGCTATGAGTTCCTGGCTCACAGGAAAGAAAACAGCAATGAAATTATATACAGATCAGCTTTTTGGCCTATGTGTTTAGGATGCCCTTAGCTGACACAGGAAGGGATAATAACCTGGCTGTTCTGATCTCATTTGGAGATGGGCACCCACGCACAAAGGACTTGGAATATTCAAAAGACAGCTCAAACAGGCTGTCTCCTGGCCTTTATGTGTTATTGTGTCCTGTTCCCAGTTGCTACAATACTGACATTTCTCCCAGTAGGCAGGGCTTCTCAGGTCCTACACCTGGTTTTTAACATGTGCTGCTTCAGTCCACATCAGTGCTGATTCACTTGTAGCCCATTTCTTCCCATGTTAGTGTTAAATCATCCCTATCAGTGACCCATGTTATACTGCTGCTTGAAGGAGCTTTTCTTCTTTGCCCCTATGGATGTTAGCTTTTCAATGGCTGATCAGGTGCAGGGGAGGATACATGTTAGGGAGGTCCAACAGGCCCTGGGGCCGCACAGAGAATCTACTACAGAATTTAGGCCCACTTCAGTGCAGTTTCCTTGGTGCACAAGGCCCACTACACATTCTGCCTGTTTTTTTAGGCTAAGGCACTCTTCCATTGGGTTGAGTTGTCCTGAGCCTGCTCATTGATCATTTCTCCCCACTGTCTGATTGTCCCACTTACTCTAATGCTTGGAGATGATTTGCAGCAGCTCAAATTTATTCAGATCCTCCCTCCTCCTTAAGCAAGTGTTGGTCTAAAGCCCTCTACCCTGGCTGGTCACCTGGATCAGGGTGGGAGACAGGTCATCAGGGTATGTGCCCCGGAGGCGATACCCACTGGATAGTGGTCTGGGACATTCAGGAGACACCTTAGCTATGAATGCAAGGGCACCATCTTGTTATCCTGCTTCTAGTGTCTGGTCCCCATGTAATTATATGGGGTCTTCTGACGGGCTACTAGCCCAATCTTCATACAAAAGACTGTCTGTATCTGCCATTGTCCTATGTGGAGCCACATTTCACTCGAGTAGAAGTTCCATTCTACTTTCCACTTCCACTGAGATCAGAGGAACGGGCCAGTGGCACCCTATATGCCAGATTTACTCTGGGATGCAGGATGAATCTGCTTATCTCAGGTAGAAACTCTAAAGGCTTTAGTCCTGACAGCCAAGACACCAAACAAACCCCTTAGTCAGCAGGGGGAGGATTGAACATGGCTCCTCTGCAGCTGGACATCTGGAATATTGGGAATATACTGCACATCCATACAAATTTTTCTACAAAGAGACCCTCCAATTCTTCGTTCAAGGGATATGCAGACTCTGACATTCCTGGCCTCTTTCATGGCTCCTAGGTAAGTGTAGACCCCAAATAACAGACCTATATCATGCCAAGGAGGCTCTCAGCCCCTCCCCACCAGCAACAAATCCCCTCCCATACATTGGAGAAATCCCTGCCACCTCCTCTGTAACAAACCCCAGAGTCTGGCTCAGAAACACCAAGGTCCACACTGTGTAGACTCCACCCTGGATACGTCTCTAACTTTATCTTCCTCCAGCCCTTGCTCTTGCACTTGTGGCCTGCAAACCCCACAGCATGCAGGCCCACTCACACCTGGATCTGGGCATAATGGTGCTCTCCCTCCTCTCAGGTCAAAGCCTTCTCTTTCATTCCCATCTTATCATTCCTGACCATCCAGATGCTCCTGTTCAAGAGGACAGGACTCGTCATGGTGTTTGCTATGTTTTCTGCCTTTTCCAGTGTGGGCACCCAGGTGACACCCCTGCTGTCAGCCACACTAGGATGCTCTTGCACTCCATGCTCTGCTCCTCTAGCTGGATATGTGGCAGTGAGGAACTGCTACTGGATACCCATGAGATACTGGACTCAATGTTGCTTTTGATGGCCATGGGAAAGGTCCTGGATGACATAAAGAGGTGCTGCTCAAAGATGCAGTGATGCTGGACATCATTGCCGAGGACTCTGAATTTGACTCCAAGAACCATGGGGATGGCAACATCAGTAGAATCTCAGAAACTGCGGGATACATCAGGTTCACAGTTCTGTTTGGGGGGTTCTGGAAATTATACCCATGCATGAGCCATCTTGGCTCCTTGGGTTGGACAAAGATTGAGGATGCAGTCAGAGACAGCATTGTCCTCACATTCTGCCACCAAACAGGGAAGCTGAACTTTGCACAGGGTCTGCTTCTAAAGGTTCTTTATCCCCCAAAATGCCGCTTGTACTTTTGGTTACCTTGCTTCTCTCTGCATGCTGCTCCTTCTGGAAAGTACAAAGGCACACCTACCCCACTGACATTGGGAGGACTGTCACTTTGCTGCCATTGATGCTGTCCTGATTCACCTGCCCTGCTCGGAGTTCATGGACATATCATTTCCTTTGGAACCTCGTCACCTCCCAGGAGTCAGCACCCCTGGCTGCAATGGTGACCTGGGGTTGGGACAGGAACACAGGCTCTGGAGCATGGAACAGCAGTTCTAGGCAGCAGAGACCAGAAGGAAGTTCAACCGCCCTGATCAGCCATGCCAATACACCTCATCCATCAGCACAAAGCTCTCTGCCCCCAGGTCTGGAGGGAATGTTAACACCTGAGGCTTTTCCTCCCTCAGCACTTTCTCTGTGGCCACAGGATAAGACTGGCAAGCTCTACTGATAGAACTGGCACTAGGGTGGACTCCAGATCTAGAGTTGGGGACAGACTTGGATCCAGCAGTGGAGCAAGAGCTGAAGCTACCTTTAGCTCTGGAGCTGACACTACATCTAACACTGGAACCACCTCTTGCTTCCAAAGAGATGCTGGAGCTGACTTGAGCTCTGGATCTGACGTTAGTGCTGCCACTTGACTGGGCAGCAGTGTAGCTCCTGGAGAAGGCGCTCTCTCTGCAGGTGATTTTAGAGTTTGCGCTGGACCTGAGGCTGTAGCTATAGGAGAAAAGATTCCAGCATGACTGCCTTGCCTATACCTCTATCTGCCAGGAAGACCTTGGCCCCAGAGCCCACTCAGGACCTTTCTCCAGACTGGGGCCATTGCCTGAGTGGTCAAAGCATTATAATTGTTCCCAGTCCAACACCAGACTCAAGAGATTCCATTCAGTGGGCTAAAATATAACTGTTTCTTCATTTACCCTTATGTACTCACCCTAGGCCTCCTTGCCTTCAGGCTCTGCCTCATAGCGTGCCCTTCATGTCCTCAAGCTGGGCCTGCAGGTAGTGGGCACCGTGCTCCAGGTTCAAGCCACCCATGTTGAGCTGCATGAAAGGCAACAGCAGCTGAAGGCACAGAAGGCCTGGAGGCTGATGGAAATCTCTCTATCCCAGTGCTCAGAATGAAAGGCATGGCACCGTGGGCAGGCAGGTGTGCAGTCAGCAAAAGCCTGGCCTTTCCTTCCCACAGCCTTCTATAGCACTCCTATGGACCTTGACTTCTGTACCTCCCCTGTCTCTCCACAGGCCAGTCCACACCAGCCAAGACACAGTGGCTATACAGGCAGTGACAGGACAGGTCTCTCTCCTTCCAAAAAAAACCAAACTCTAGATCCATGGTGTGACCAGCTCTCCTGTACCGTGGAAGAGGCCTGACACTCTTCTTTTGGTTTGCCATATGCTTTCCAAACTGGAATGCAATCTCCAGGAGGGTCTGTCCTCCTGTCCATCATTGTCAGGGCTCTATTGCACCTCATACCCAGGTTTCTGCCATGCTACCTCATTCTCTGTAATCTCTCTGTGTATCTTGCTCCCCACTGACACTATTCTTTTAGAGGGCACTCGCTGAGTGCCTGAGTGCCCTCTAAAAGAATAGTGTCAGTGGGGAGCAAGATTCTAGCTCTCATTTCCAAAAAGTGAGGCCTTGGATGAGTGCTACTATTCTAGAAATTTCGGTGGCCCTAGGGGAGAGAACAGGGGGTGGTGCATTCAGAATGGGATGGGTGTGGTGGGGTCGATTTGCACATGAGCTGGCTTTGAGGCCAAAGTCTCCTTATTCCCCAAATGACCAAGATTCCACCTACATCTCCTACCTTCTTCTACAATTGAGGCTCCAGGCCTTATACTGCAAGCAGGACTCAAAAGTGTGGGAACCAGAGCTGGAGTTGTAGCTCAGAGGTAGAGCGCTCACCTAGCATGTGTGAGGCACTGGGTTCGACCCTCAGCACCACATAAAAATAAAATGAGGGTATTGTGTCCACTTACAACTAAAAAACAATAATAAAAAATGTTAAAAAAAATTGTGAGAACCAGTGTTTTCTCAGTCTTCCCAAGCCACAAAACCTTATATATCCCCACACTGGAGATAGGAGCCCTCCATCTTGACCCCAAGTCAACTCCATTTTTAGTTGATCCAGTGGTCCACCATCTTCACTGGAGTAGGACAAGATGCAGCCATGTCTTCTAGAGGACAGGTTGATGTGATAATTAGAATATGTACTTATGACACCCGAGGTTTCTGATTCTGATATAATTATATGGCAATTTTATCTTGCTTGGCCTCCCCAAGCAAGAGAGCTGGGATAACTTTCTGAAGAAAGATGGCACGGATTCCCCCCATTTTTCACTAAATTATGTGATGTGCTGAGAAACGTCTTCACACAATAGGTGCTTCTTATATATGCTCATCAAAGAATGAGCCCAACCAGTTGTTTACCACATATCTCACCGGGCATGGGAGCTGCCAGCCCCCCGGCCCTTCTCTGGCTATAACTAGGATGGGAATTTCTCTCTATGGAATCTGGAACATGCTTTATGAATGCAAAATTGCTTTGCCCAAGTTAAGTGAGGCCCCTGGCAGACACCTTCTTCAATGTCACACTAGAGAAACCCACAGCCCTCACTGAGTCCACTTGGAAATGAGCTGGGAACACAATATCAAGGAGTGAGGCCCCCCAGTGTGAGTAGGCTGCTCCACATACTTCTGTGGCCCGGCTGGAGACAGGGTGTTTTAGTCTGGGTGACAAGGTGAATCCACTTTCTAATGCAAGGCAGTGGCAGACACTTCCAGGACTCATCCCATTGGTCCTGACAATACACTGTGAGGATGGTCCTCTAAACTCCTCAGTTTTCACACAGCAAATTGGGACTTAGAAAGTTACAGGCCATTCTCAAGTTCAGCTAGGTGGTGGTATCTTTGGGTTAGAGGTTGGGTGTTTAGCTTGGGAGCTCCGCAGGTGCAGCACCTGCTGAGTAGTGATGAACCTTGAGTAGTTGCACACAAAGGTGGTACCTAAGTCTGGGTTCCTGCATACAAGACAGGCATGAACTGCTTCATGAACTCTTCCTCCCTATTTGACTCAATGATCTCTACAGATACCATCCATGTTCTGAGTGGGCTAATTTTCACACTGGGGTGGGACCAAGAATGGTGGGTTTAAAGATGGAAATAGCAGCAAACAGAAAAATGACTCCTTCCAATAAAGTAAAGTAAAACCATTGCAGAACAGTTGTCCTCAGTGTACACACACACACACACACACACACACACACACACACACACGGTGGGGGGGGGCGAAGAGTTGGAATTCTGGGCCATGAATGAGTGATCAGACATGAAGGCCTGCCTCAGCTAACCTTCCCTTTGCTACTCAGTGTTAGTCTTGGGCTTCTCTGGAAAAATCGCCAGAGGCTCTGGCAACTAGGGCAAAGGCTCAACCAGTGTTCCCACTCTTGGGCAATGGGGCACCCCTGAGATTTCCTGAGGCCTGAGCCTCAGCATGCTGTGGAACAGAACACCCCTCTTACTCCAGCCTCCCCAAGCAAGAGAGCTGGGACAGCTTTGTGAGGAAAGTGGGTACCTTTTTTATTTTTTAACCATCCACCAAGTGAAAGCACTTCCTGTTGTCCCTGTACCTGAGCCTTTTATTCACACAAGACCACTCCAAAGCCCCATGGACTGCTGACTGTCCCCACACCCACCCACATCAAGTACACAACTGAACAGATTTTCACTAACGATCCCCATCATCCCTTGCCCGGCTTGGCTTCAGCTAGAGCTCCAGCTTTGAGGATTCAAAAACTGGATTCATAACCAGTCCCCCCTCCTCACCAGCTTTGTGATGCTAGACCTACCTTTGTGCCTCATGGGTGCTCCAGTGTCCCCAGCTCTTCCCTGGGAATTACTGTCACAGGGATTCATAACCAGTCCCCCCCTCCTCACGAGCTTTGTGATGGTAGACCTACCTTTGTGCCTCATTGGTGCTCCAGTGTCCTCAGCTCTTCCCTGGGAATTACTGTCACACCACTTCCTAGGATGTCATTGGGCAAATGTGCCCATAAATGTCTGTATTGTCTGTGAAACTCAAAGACAGGATTCACAATTACAAGAAGGAAACAATGAAACATAACCCATTCAGGCCTGTGTCCCACGCAGGGACCTGGGCAATGCCACTTTCCCCTCTTGTTTGCAGTTCCCACTCTGATCTATAGTCAGTTTGAAGCTATTGGGATTCAGACTGTCAATCCTCTAGCATAGAACTTCCCAAGACTTCTTGTGAGATTTCACATTGGCCCAAGTGCCTCTTCTCAGTCTAGGAGATAGGTAACCCACAGAGACTCTAAGATACCATAGCTTCCTGGTTCCCTCTTGTGTCTAAGGAATAGAATTGGGCAAAAGTGATGGGATGTCATCTCCAAGATTGAGTTATGGGAAGTCTTACTTCTGTCTGGCTCCCTCTCCAGCATTTTCCCCAACTCTGTCTCCCTTTCAATCTTGATCCAAGGAATGAAATGATATGCTGTCTTTGTATACAACTTTGTGATAAAGACCAGTCCTCCCATCAGAAAAGTGTTGAGTCTCAGCCAAACTGGTTTTTTACCAGGATCACAGGCATGAGCTCAGGGGCAGATTCTCCCAGCTAAGCCTCAGTGGGATCTGCAGTCAAAGCCTCCAGGGACATGGAGACAGAGGCATCCAGCTGAGCCACCTTGGACCCAGTTGCACAGAAACTTGACCTTATAAATGCCCATGGCTTTCAGTTGTGAGTTAGCAGGTGATGATCCACAACTCTGGACACTGAGTGCAGTCTCCAGGCTGTGCGGTGTGGCCTAACCTATCCCTATCTGCCCAGGCCCTCCAGCCGTATTGGTCTTTTATCCATCCTCCTCTTGTGGCCACACTGAATCAGGACTTCCAATTTCTATGTGGCCATACCTTCCCCAACACACTGTTCCCAAAATGAGCAGGACTGGCTTCCTTTTGTCATTCTAGTTCCTGCAGCAATGCCACATCACAGAGATGGTTCTCAGTCCCCACCTAGTGACTCCAGCTTTCCTTCACACTGGGCCCTATTTTGCCTCTGGCTCTTGTTCTATTCTTTCACGTGCATCTGCTTTGTGATTTTGTGCACCTCCAGCTGCAGATGTGCAGCTACCAGAGGGTAGGGCTCATGGTGGTGATTTTCAGAGCCTGTGCAGGCCCAGCATGACCTTTAGGTAGGGTGAGTGCTGGAATACAGTGATGAGTGAAGAAATGGATTCAGAAACCCCCTGCCTCTTAGTTGCTCCTACTATGCACAGGAATGCTAATGATGGGAGGTCCCATGGCATGGGACACTTTGGACATACCATGACTAGGGCCCTCTGAGCATGGATAATACTGCAACCCCTGGTGGTCAGCATCAGCACTATGCCCCAGGGAGGAAACCCCAAATCAAAACCTTGACCTGAGTGTGGGTATTCCCAAGGCAATGAGATCTCAGAGTCCCTGGTGCAAAGCAGTAAATCCTCTAAATTCCAGGGGAATGAAGGGAAATCAGAGTCTCCCTTGTTTCTTTTTTCCCTCTGCAGGACCCAGAGTGTTGTCCTCACTTCAGCCAGGGCTATGACCCTGGCCCCATACCCAAATGAGGATCATTAGATTTCAAAAGGACAGTCCTTTCATTGGACCCAGTGTTATGGGCCAGGCTATCTGGGCAATGACCAAACACATCCCATTTTACAGTGAGACTCCATATCATGTAACAAATGCTTCTCCCATGGGAAAGCCCCTCCTCTGTACCTATTAATAGTTACCTAGCATAACATACTTGGCAACACAAAATAGCAATTCTTATACAATGTAAAATTGTTCTTTTTGGTTTCCATTTTTCTTGGGCAATGTACCTTCTCAGAGATTGATTGTCTAGACGTTAGTATCCATTTTCTAACTTGTACTGAACTAGGGTCATTTTGACCCACTTCCCTTCTTGCTTGCTTGCTGCTATGCCAACCTGGAAAGTCCCATGGGAAATACCAACGTACCCATTGCATTGTCTTGCTAACTGCCTAATTCAGTTTCTGTACCTGCTTGCTTGGAGCTACGTCACCCCAGATGGTTTTTTGCCTTTAAATATTCTAAAATGTTCAGGCTTGGGGCTGTTCCTTGCAGAAACAGTTATGGGAGTGCGGGGAGCAGTCACTGGCTGTCTGGCTAAATAAAGACTCTTCAATTTGGACAAAACTGGGACGTGTGTGTTTTCTGAGTGACATGCCCCACGATACCAGGAGGAGTGGCCCAATCTAACAACCCTCTGCACAATCCAAGTCCCTGTTCCCCCTAACCCCAAGCTTCTTGCTCTTGAGAAAACCTGGGAAAGGAAGATAATTTTCCAAGGATCATGTTAGGCAAGTGATTCATAGATGGTGAACTGTCGCCACCAGAAACTACTGGGAGCATACATGGACCTTGCATCCCTGGCTCATGCACCTGGATTTTCTTCCCACATTGATTTTTTAGAGGAAGTGAGGCTTCTCATGTGGCACCCCCACACTAAGGCATCTCTTACTTCTTCCATGGGAACAAGTGGTGGGCAATGGACCTCATACCATGTCTTTCAAGAGCATGCTGGGGCATCCCCAGCCCATCCTGACCCTAGGGAACCTTGGGGACATTCCACAAACAGCATAGCATTTCTCCACTTCACATGCAAAGATCCCAGGTGAGAGCCCTACATTCCACTCTGGACTCTGCCCCTGTCATGTGCCTTGAACAGTCCTTCCTCTTTCCTGTCATGGTTCCTTGATTGTCCTTCTACGGTTAGTTCATGGAACCCAGGGGGCTTGTGGCCCACCCTACCCTTCTGGGATCAACTGTTGAGATCTATAGAGAAAGTAGTGACACTGTGGAATATGTCTGGGAACCTGTGTATGATGGAAAGCCCCACCCTCCAGGTTTTCATCTTCAAGGTAATGTGTCGAAAGGGAGCCAGAAAGGTTCTGCCAGATAGAGACAGGTGTGAGAACTGACTGAGCCTCCAAAGGTGCCCAGGTCTTGGGTGCAGAGTTAGTTTTATGTGGAATTGCTGGGGACCCTGAAGAAAACCTATTTACCTTGATGCAAAGAGAAGGTGGACTCCCTCAGTCTGGTCATGCTGCTGTGCTTCTCAGAACCCTGGGACATCCCAGGTGTGTGGAGGTGGGAGTCCACATAACATCCCAGTCTGCACCTGGGCACCTCTATCTGGATTTGAAGCATGTGTATCTGCCTCAGGGATCATCAGAACAATGTAACCCCCTCTGAAAGTGGGCTTAAAGACACTCAGGTCTGAAATAGCCCTGTCCTCTGGACTCCCTAGTCCCTGTTCTTTAGGAGACAACACCAATTCTTAGCCCACAGACTGGGCGCATTCAGATCCCAGGAGAATCCAGGTAGTGTTTTTTCTACCTCTAGCCTTCATGACCCACAAGACAGTGTGTGGATGGACAAAATCAGATTCCTCTTCACCATGGGGATGGCCCCAGCCCACTTCTTAGCATGCTCACGTCTGTACATTGGCCTGTAGAGACCTGGAGAGGAGGGAACCCACAGGCTGGGACCCAAGACCCTAGATCCTATCATCAGAGCAGTCCACTGACATGAACAAACAGGTCATAGCACATAGTCACCACTACCTGTCACTGAGAATTCAATTGAGACACCTGCAGAGTTGAAGTTGACCTGGTATTCCCAGGAGTGGGGGTAAACTGCATCCAATTACAATGACAGTTTTCACAAAAACATAAATGTTTTAGAATTTCACTTATCTCACATTCCCAGTAATCAGGTTCATAAAAATATAAAGTAGAATTTTCTTTTCTTGGGCCTGGGGAGGGCACTAGAATTCAGTCTTGACAGCAAAATGAGAGTCCTGGGGATAGATGGTGGTGACGGCTGTGCAGCAACATGAATGTACTTAATTCCATTGAACTGTGCACATAAAAATGGCTAAAATTACAAAATGGATGTTTCATGTATTTTACACAATTACAAAATTAGAGAAATTGTTGATTTACTCCTTGGGGTTGTTCGTGTTGTGATGGCAGAGACCGTGTAATTTATAGAAGAGCCTTTATTTCTCAAAGTTCTGGAGGTTGGAAATCCAATATCAGGTGCCACGTTCTGAGAACATTCTTGCCGTGACCTCCTGTGTCAGAAGGTAAAACAGGGTGGGACAAGGGCGGCTTTGAGAAGCCTCCTTTGTAAGGACCTTAATGCCATTCTCAAGGAAGGAGTCTCCATGGCCTAATGACCTCTTAATGTCCCCACCTGTTAACACATCATATTCAGGAGACACACGTTGAAAGTATAAAACCACTAAGTAGAGACAAAACACAATGATATAGCATGGTCCTGCTGTGCCTTCCCGGGGCCCCTGTCCTCCTGTGCAGCAGTCCTGTCACCCTGTCTAACTGTCACCTGTCACCCTGTCTAGCTGTTTCAGACCAGAAAGCCCAGCATCCGGCCCAGTGCACAGGGTCCCACGGCCACTAGGGGGCAGCCGCAGGCCTCACACTAGGGAGTTTGTGTCTAGGTGAGGATCTGGTGGCAACCTAGGTAACCAGCTGAGGGGACAGGCCAGCAGGCGGAGCGCGCGGAGGGCACCGCCCCCAGCAGGCCAACCCTAAGGGGAAGCGGAGCCGTCGCCAGGGAGACGGGGGCGGGGCCTCTTCCAGGGCGGGAACTTGGAGCCGCGGTCGCGTGGAGGGCACCGCCCCCAGCAGGCCAACCCTAAGGGGAAGCGGAGCCGTCGCCAGGGAGACGGGGGCGGGGCCTATCCAGGGCGGGAACTTGGAGCCGCGGTCGCGCGGAGGGCACCGCCCCCAGCAGGCCAACCCTAAGGGGAAGCGGAGCCGTCGCCAGGGAGACGGGGGCGGGGCCTCTGCCAGGGCGGGAACATGGAGCCGCGGTCGCGCGGAGGGCACCGCCCCCAGGGGGCCAACCCTAAGGGGAAGCGGAGCCGTCGCCAGGGAGACGGGGGCGGGGCCTATCCAGAGCGCGAACTTGGAGCGGCTGTCTCGCGGAGCTCCGTGTGGGAGGAGCCCGGAAGTAGCGCCCGGCGGCGGGGCTGCAGGTCCTGGCGGGTTGGCTCGCGGGGTCCGTGACAGGAGAAGGTGAGCTGCCGGGAGCGGCCCCGGTCTAGGCGCCCACACGAGGGTGCGACCCGGGAGGACGCTGCCGCCGCCTTGGAGCCTCGGTCCCGGCTGCCTGTCCCCGGAGCCGCCAGGGCGGTCCCCACAGCGCCCACCCGGACCCCGCTGTCCCGGTCCTCACCTGAGGGCTCTCCTCAGCGGAGCTGCTGGCCACAGCTGGTGGGTTCTGATCTGCAGGGTCCTGTTCAGGATGCGGTGGCCTCAGCAGTGTGGCCTGCGCCGCGGACCTCAGAGGAGAAGAGGTGGCCTGACCCGCAGGCCCCTGGAGAGGGGAGGGCGACGAGGAGCCAGGTGACCTGGGAGCAGGAGGCGGTTTACAGAGGGACCCGCCCAGGTACTTGGGTCTCACTGACTCTGTGTCCTTCTGTTTCCTGTCCACCTGTGGGTCTTGTCTTAAGTCCTCGCTTTAAAAACCCTTTCCTGTGTCCTCCTGCTCCTGGTGAGCACTGGGCAGAGACCCTGCGGGGTTTTAATCGTGTAGTTACTGGAAGTGCCTCGGAGAGAGCAGCGACTTAGGGTGGGAATCAAGGGAGTGCGTCCTGGCTCCAGGGTCTCCACTGTGAGAGAGTCGCCTGAGGACGGTTTTGCAGTCTGTGCCACGGGATGATCCCAGCGATGGCGGTTGGTTGCTAAAACGTGTTGTCTGCTTGCTTGGTTTCAGACACCAGCCTAAGCCCTGATTCCTCTAGGAAACTCCATGGAACCACGAGGTGGACAGTCCTGGGGACCTTCTGTTTTAGAGGTGAGGAAAGTGAGCTGGCAGGGTTAAGTGGTTTTCAAAAGGACGGTGCCCGAGTTTTTATTGAAAACCTCAGTGTTTCCTGATGCATGTTGTTGTGGGAGATGTGCTTCCCTTCTCCTGTGACCAGGGGTTTCTATTCAGCTTGGCAGAGAATGAATTGGACACCTGTAAGGAACGTGAACTAGCACGTGTTCTGACTGCTCCATGTATGTTAAGTCAGAACCTAGGACATGTGAGTCTGTAAAAGAGCACAGTGTGCGAGGTGAGGGTTGCATGTTCCCTAATACAAGTTATTGAGTTGAATTGCATTTGTTCATTTTAAAATATAGAAGGAAGTATGGAGTTTGGTCCACTTGAGGATTTATTCAATGGAATATCAGACTTTGTTTCTTTTTACTGGCACTGTGGAGATGTGAATGAGAACGAGTTGGTGACATCTTTCAGGTGGAAACATTGCCCGAGGAGGAGGTCATCAAGTTGGCCGAGAAGCCATTTTGTGAAGCACCTGTTGACTCAAGGCTTTTGATGATGAACTCACGTATGGAGACTTTAATTCTTCCTAGATCTTTGCATTTGGTGAGTCACAGAAAGTATCTGAGTAGATAATTATTTGTAAGCATGTCCACAATAATCTCATGTAGTGTGCTTAACTGAGTAACAGATCTCGGATGGGGAAATATTGACATTTCCTTTGTTGCATTGAAGAAAAGTAATCATGACATAATATTTTCTTTTTTTAAAAAAATTTTTTATTTTGCCTTGAGGTATGCCAGTGTGTTGACCAAGCATGATTGTTGGTAGGTAGGATAGGAAGAACTTGAATTCAGGGATTTGACTGTCATGTGTCCATCTGTTGTTTTTCATTGATTTCTTTGAATAGATCCAGATTGGCAGCCGTCACAGTTTTAGCTCTTGACTTTCCCAGCTGTGGGCATCCTGATGGCCCTCAACTCCCTGTCAACACAGACAAGTCTATAAGGAACATGAGGATAAATATCCCTATGCATGTCCCCTTGCTTAAGCAATATGTAGGTAAAGTAAGGACAGGTGGAATTTCTGGGTCAAAGAATGTCTGTTTACATCTTTGACTAAGCAGTGCCAGGTGGCTCTTCTGAAGAGCTCAACCTGTCCACATATGGCCAGCATTCTCTTCTCTAGGTTTCTGACTTGTGCATGTTGAGTAGCTAGCACACTGTTTTTGTTGGTATTTTTCTTAGTGTCTATTCTGATGCTTTTCATTGGGGGATTCTCTCCCGTGAAAATGAGCTTCCTCTGGATCCCCCTACCCATTCCTCTGCTTGACCTTGTTTTTTTCTTATCGCACATGTAAGTTCTCTGGAGATGTTGGATTATTTGTCCATTATGAGACCAACACAGGCCCTCTAGAACTTTCAAACAATTAGTAAATTCCTAAAGAGAAAGTGAGCCCAGAAATTGTGCTAGCATTTTGGGAAGAAAAGTGTTGGATGATATATTCAAAGCATGAGGTTCTATTTTATTCTTTCCAAAATATCTCTGGGCAATGAAATGGAAGTCAGGGTATCTGAGGAAATAATCATCTGTTTCCAATTTTCTGGGATTTGGTTTAAGTGGTCAAGTTGTGATATGTATTAATTCATGGATCCAATAGGGTGATAGTTCTTTTAGGTTGTCTTAGGTGCCTTCAAACTGAGGTTGTTAGCTGTCCTCGGCATAGTTAGTGACATGGAGCCATGACAGTTGTTGATACACTTGCAACTCTAGTGCAGTCTTGAAGAGGCAATGTGTCTGGTCCCATTTCCCCCCTTCAGGCTCCATGTGCACATTTGAGAATGGTTCCAGCCATTTTCTCATCCCTTAGATCATTCCCCTCATATGTCCTGTGAGACATTTTCTATGTGAGGCTTGAAGAAGAGACTATTCTGTAAAGAAAACCTTGTGATCTGTGTAGTATCATATTGAATAAGGTCATTGAGAAATCACAAATTCTGTTTAAAGATATTTGCATCTTAGCCAAATAAAACCTATTTCTAGGCATCCTGGTGCAGACAAGGATTTATCTTTATATCTACCATCATCTGTTTTTTTTCGCTTGCATGAAGTTCATCAATTTACAGGCCATTTTATCAGATGTGCAACTAGATCCCATTTAAATGACACACTTTTAAATGGTAGACCTTTTTACATGAGTGCTTTTTCAAACACAGGTTTGGGCTCACGAGCCCACATGCCAGTAGTTAGCTGGAACAGGTTCTTCAGTTTGGCCTATCCCTCAGTATCCCCCCGACATCATCTATTCAATCAGCTTCATTCCTCCAGCTCCGTCACTGGCTTTCATAGAAACCACATGCTGTCTATGAATCAGGGATTCCAGTCCTACAACATTGCATTCTTTGAGTATTTAAAGTAATCCAGTTTTCACATCACCATGCCTGACATCAGCAGTAATATTTATCAGCAAATGTTCGCTTTTCCAAGATGCAATTCTATGTGCTCCTCTCCCAAAGAGTCTTACTAGGCATATTGCATACGTAATTATTAAGTAAAGACCGTAATGTTTAAAATGTCATTCATTGTGCAGTTGACATATGTCTGAGATACTTTTTATTTTGGAGGAGGTATTATTTAATGGGGAATTTCAACAGCTACGTAATAGTGAAATGAGAAATCTTGCATCCATTTTTTTCTTTGTGTATGATGATTTTTATGAGTAAGGATAAGATACTTCCTTGTTCCGATGCAGATGTTGCCCACTTCTGTGAATGGATGCGGGGTGTCACCTGCTACTTGGATGTCTGCGTGTTGTGCTTGACACTAACATCGTACTTGGTAGGTGGCAGAAAGTCAATACCGAAGTTAAGCTTCTGTGTTCTAGCAGCTGTGCTGAAGATCCTTGGTGTGCCACCTTCTGCAATCCATGCTGCTCTGTTCGAGTCCTTTAATGACTTCCTGGTGATGCGCATCATGGTCTCCTGGTCTTTAGAATGGCCAAGCATTGCTTTGTGAAATCGGAAGATGGTCATGTGGAGGGCTCCAGGGAGGACGGATCATTGAACTAGTACTCTAATCCGTATGCCTCTTTAATGACCTGTTTTTTCTTCTTGGGTTTTAAGGGAGACAGTGCCCTCAAACACTTCTGTGCAGCTGGGAATCCAGGTTTCTGCTTCACCTTGAAGGAAGCATTAATGATTCCTTTCCAGAAGACATGAGAAGAGAGAAGTGAGCCTCTGGTATCATGCAGGTTCCTTGCATTGCCCATGGGCTAGAAGAGAGAAGAGTTGCTGCATGAGATTTGATCCCCCTTTTCCTGAAAAGTTCCACACAGAGGTGAGTCCCCAGCATGTTTAGACACCATTTCAGACATCTTTGTTGACGGAAATGAATCAGAGCCCCTGATGATGTGGAAGAGCTAAAGATGGGTTTGCTATGAATTTTCTATGTCATTTCTCAGGGCCTGAGTCAAGCCAGCCATGATGCTGTCAACGCATGAGCTGCTGCTCAAATGTGAGGAAGTGGTCTTGCTTTGTGAAAACACCACCCTGATTCAGGGAGCCAGAGGCAGCCTGCAGTCCCTTTGTTTTCCTGTAAAGGCAGATTGCTGTGGATGGCCTCTGGCCTTGTCATGCAGCCCTGCTCAGAGTAGGGGATTGAGGGTCCAGGCAGATCCTTAGTTCCTTTGGACCTTTTTTGCCATTGGGCCGCCCCAGGGTCCTTGGACTCTACCTGGTCTTCTGGCCTGGGTCAGTGGATGTGAGGTTTGGAATCCCCCTCTGTGGCAGGATCCCAGGCCCCCCACCACTTGAGGGCAGGCACAGCGTTCCCCAATTGTGTTAGAGGGGGAGACTTCTCCCACCCATCCTCATCCATGCTCATCCCGCATCGTGTGGCTTGACACCTGAGGACCTTTATTCATTGACTTAGTGGTTAGTGATGATGGTTGCTAAGACCAAGTGACTCTTTCAAGGTCACATCACTTGTATAATAGGGCTAGAGCATGGATCTTCCTAATTGATTTCATGGGACTCTCTCATGGGAACTGTGACTGCCTCCTAAACACACACACTACATTTGCAGTGTCAAAATTCATGGCGCTGTCTCCTTGGCAAGTGTATCTTGTCTTGTACTTGGGAATTTCACAAATATTTTCCTTTGGTTTGTGGAGGTCATGCAGAAGGGATTTCATTTGAAATAGCCCAAACAAGAAATACCAGTTGTCTTTTTCACACATTGATTTGTGTATTGAATATCTCTGTCTGTGTGCTTACATGAGTTGCTCCTTTGAATTTGTTGAAAAATGGTTGGCTGGGGAGCAAGGTGACGAGAGATGGATATCAAAGCTTGTCCAGTATTCTGAGGTGAAGAATGTATTCAGGATGTGAAGGCTTTTCTAGCCATTTCCTATGACTCAGTCAGGGATCAGTCAGAGGATTCTGTCTGGTAGACTCTTTGGAGCATACATCAAAGTGGCCTGGTCTTACCCTGTCCAGGACTGAATGCTGAGCTTGAATGGGAGCTTCTTGTCATTTCAAGCATTTCCATGAGTCTGTCCTCTGTTCTCTTGTATCCAAGCGGTTTCTAACAGGAAAGGAGAACAAAAATTGAAAGTATGGTGATTGATTATTTATACCAATGTCATTTCAATCAACTTTGTATTATACAAAATTAACTTTCTGCTAGTCAAATTTCATATGTTGAAGAAATAATGAAAATATTGGGTTTGGGGTATGAGGATGTACAAATCAAATATTTTTGAGCACCAAGACCTGTTTTTTTTGTTTGTTTGTTTGTTTTTTTTACTTAAATAATAAAGTGCCAGAGGACCGCACCTGCCATTCAGCCTCAAAAACCTCCAGGTCCAGCGTCCAGGTGGACCATTTCATCAGGGTGTGTGGAACCACACTGTCCTGGGATGAGAGAGCAGTACCCAGGGATGTTGTCATCTCACCGAGTAGATATTGCCAGAGACAGTGGGGAGGTAGCGGCACATGAGGAAGGGAAGAGCTCTCAGGATAGGAAGAGGGGGCCACTTTGGGACTCACTGGGTATGGCACGAGGCTGCTGGATGTGGTATATGCCTGGGACCACTGAGTGGGGCAGATCCCTGCTCTGTGTCCCTGTACCCTCCTCGTAGCCTTTGTTGGCAGCAGATTAGGGAATTGGGATCAGAAGTGCTCCCAGTAACACAGGCACCAGCCCCCACAGTGTGTTCCTAGCCCTTTCCCCACCTGGCCTGACTTGGCGCTTTTCTTGCTTCAGGGCTGAGACCCTACAGTCATTAGAGTGTGTCTGTGACCTAGATCCACCCTGCATGGCCAACATGCTCAGACCTTCAGCTGGGTCCTAAGCGCTGCAACCAAACCCTATCAACTGGGTGGCCTACAGCAGAGGAAGGGCCTTCGGTTGAAATCCAGAGGCTCAACACAGTAGGTGTTGGGCTGTCCCAGTGCCAAAACCCCTCCCAGGTTTCTAGGGGAGTGTCCCCCCAACTCTGTCAGCCCTTGCCCACTCTCCTCCGGCTGCCCACGATCTGTGGTTCCCGTATGGGCATCCCCTCCTGACTCCAACCTCACGTAGGCAGTGTTCCCAAGTCTCCCTGGTCTCTGGGTCCAGACTTTCCTCTTCCTACAAGAATATCAGATATTGGATTTGGGCCCAGTTGATGCTGTATTCCATCATGTGAGCTCTTAGCTTCATCACTGTGCAAAGACTCTTTTTCTACACAAGTTCGCACGAATTTTGGGTGGCTAAGAATTTTCAGGGGACACTTTTCTAATGAGTAAACTTTCCTTCCTTCAGATCTCTCCCCACTGAGCCTTCCTTGCACCCTTGTTCTAATTCCTTTATGGCAGGTTTCTTCCTTATGGCTGAGAGGACCTAGTGACCCCTAGATTCATACATTCTCTTTAATCACCAACACACTGCAGAATTCTCCATGGGACTGCGGTGTTTGCATTGGAACCCACCCCCTGACCTCTAAAAGTGTCTAGACAATTGGGTTGGCTCCCTCCCTCCTGAACCTCTTTGATGTCCTTTGAAGTAAGTTATTCTTTTGGATTCCTCCCACAGTAGGCAAGTCCTTGGATCCCCTGCAAGAAACTCTTCTGGCCTGAAGGTCAGATGTGTCCAGATGTTGACTTGAAGGATATCAGCTCCTAGAAGCCCTCATCCTGGCTGCAGTGTTTCCTCGCCTCAATGCAAAGCAAGAAAGTGCAGTTGGCCCTGCACCCATTCTTCTGCATCCATGGTCCCCACCAGCTGGAAATCCAAACTATCAGGAAAGGAGTTGTGTCTCTCTGGACAGATACTTCTCTCCTCCTTGTTTCCTGGATCTTACAGTGTTACAGAGAATGACACTGCCCTTTCATTGTATTAGGTGTCAGAAGTCATCTGGAGATAATGGAAGTGCTACAGGAAGAAGATATGCAGCATTTAGATGCAAATACTCTGGCATTTTTGTAAGAGACTTGAGCCTGTGTGGCTGGTGTTTTTGGAGGACTTTGAACAAATCTCCCTTGGATTTCCTGTGACATTTCTGGTTTTTGGGCTTGGGAGTGTTCAGGACTTGAGTGTGAGTCAGCCCCATGGGGATGTGATAGGGGGCAGTCGGAGCTGTTGTGCAGAACCTCAGTGATGGCTTGTAAGGCCACATGCAACACTGCAAGCAGCAGATGAGAAGGGAGTTCTCTCCCCATGTGTTTAGCTTAGCTCTTGTCTTTTATCCAAAATCATGACTTGTGAAATGTTGCAGAAATGGACTCATGCCAAGAAGTTGGGATGTTCTGGGGAGCATGGGCTGTCATTCTATTCTGTCTCTGCATTATGATGTGTTAGAGGGTGGGAACTTGAAGATGTGCTTAGGCCATGGATTCTTCTTTCCTGGGAAGAGTCTTCTCAAAGCAGCCCTTGTCCCTGTTTCACCTGCTTCCCCAGGAGGACACAACAAGAACATTCTTACAAGTTGGCCCCCAGTCTTTGTCTTCCAGCCTCCCAAATTTGAGAAATAAAATCTGAGCTATGAATTAACAGTGTCTTGTATTCTGCCATCACAACACAAACTATGCTAAGATGAGTCAATCAGTAGTCTCCCAAGTGTTTCCATTGTGGTAATCAACACCAAACATCCATTTTGTAATTGAACCATTTTGGAGTGCACAGTTGAGTGGCATTAAGCATGTTCATATTGGTGCATAGGCATCGCCACCATGCATCTCTAGAACTCACATGGACATGCTCTTGCCATCAATACTGAATTCTAGTGCCCTCCCAGGCCCAGGCAAAAAACATTGTACTTTATCTTTTGTGGAACCTGATAATTGGGAACCTGAGATGAGTGAGATCCTACAAAATTTGTTTTTCTCTGGACATCATCATTTTCAAGGGATGCAGTTCACCCCCACTCGTGGACATACCAGGACCGCTGCCAAATCTGTGGGTGTCTCAATTGCATTCTCAGTGACAGTGGTGGTTTTGTTCACATGAGCTGTCGTCTGTCCAGCTCAGATCCCAGGATCTAGGGTCTTGGGTTCCACACAGCCTTTAAGTCCCCTCCTCCTCCAGGTCTCTACAGGCCAGTGTGCATGAAGGCTCTGTGCCTGGTGGTTTCTTTAGCTGATTGCAGGATGTGTCCATTGTGTTGTAGGTCATGATGGACTATAAATAGAACCAATGCCTGGATACTCCTGGGATGTGAGGGGGCCCAGCCCGTGTGCTGAGAATTGGTGTGACCTCCTAATTAATAGGCCCTCAGGATCCCAGAGGAAAGGGCAAGTCCAGAGCCAGCGGAATCTCAGTGTCTCTGAGAGAACTTTTGGGGTGGGGGGCTGGGATATATTGATGTGATGACTCTGATGGAGAGTCACGTACTTCGAATCCAGGTCGAGGTGCTCAGGAGCAGCCTGGGATGGCACTTGGGTTCCCCACCTCCACACCCATGGGACATCTCAGGGCTCTGAGAAGCACAGCTGCCCGACCACAATGAGGGCATCTGCTGTCTCTGCATACAGTGAGCTGGGTTTTCTTCACGTCTCTCAACAATTCCACATAACACCAGCTCTGAACCCAGAGTCCTGGGCACTTAGTTGAGGCTTAGTGAGCTCCCACCTCTCTCTACCTGACAGAGCACTCCTGGCTCCCTCTGCACTCATTGCGTTGAAGATGAAAACCTGGAGGGTGGGACTTCCCATCATCCCGAAGTTCCCAGACACATTCCACTGTGTCATTTGTTCCTGGCACCCAGACGGTTGTGGTGGGCCACAAGCACCCTGGCATCCATGTCTGGAACCATAGCAGTACAATCAAGAAACAGAAAGGAGAGGGGTCCGACTGATCAGGTCAGATGACAGGGCATAGTACAGAGTGGAATGGAGAGTTCCCACCCGGGGTGATTGTTGTGATGTGCAGAAATGCTCTGCTGGTGCTGGGTGCCCCCATGGTTCCCAGGGTCTTGAAAGGCTACAGATGCCCCCTGAATGATTCAGATGCACATAGTAGGAAGCCCGTTGCCCACTATTTTCTTGTGGAAGAAGTAGGAGACCCTCCTAGTGTGGAGGTGCCATCTAAGAGACAGCCTCACTTCTCTGAAAAAATTGATGGGAAAAAAAGGGTATGGACCTGTGCCCAAAGGGCCATATGCTCCTGGAGGTTGGTGGTGGCCATAGTTCTCCATCAATTAAATACTCCCTCACCCACTAATGTCCTTGTGTCCTTGAGAAATGCTCTCCCTTTCCTGGTTTTCCTGAATAGAAATTCTTTTGCATGGGTGAATAGGGTTATGGGTTGTGCAGAGGGTGTTTGTCCACTGAACACCTTAGAGACTGTCCTTTATGGAGCCTAATGCTCCTCATTGAGGTTGAGGCCAGGGTCCTACCTGTGGTTAGTGTGAGGACACCCTGGGTTCAGCAGAGGGAAAGAAGGACAAGGGAAACTCAGACTGTCCCTTCATTGTCCCTGGACTTGAGAGGACTTACCCCTTTGCACCTGGGATCAGGAGACCTCATTTCCTCAAGGACACCCACACTCAGGGGTAGGTCTTGAGTTTGGGGTCCTTACTGGGGTCCAGGGCTGTTGTTAGCCACCAGGAATGACAGTGCTCTCCATGCTCAGTGGAGCCAGTGTTTCCAGGGAAGAGAGCCCATGGTCACGCCTTGTCTAAAGCATCCCACACCAGGGGCTCCCATCCCTAGCACTCCTGTCCTGAAAGGAAGCCCCTGAGAGGCAAGGTGGGTCCAACCACGTCTCATGTGTTCACTCATCACCGTGTTCCAACAGTCACCCCAGTTAACAGTCCTGACAGGCTTGAACATGGCTCAGAATGGAACCTCATGAGCTCTACCCTGCTGTAGCTGCAGATCTGTGGCTGTAGAGACACAAAATCTCAAAACATATGCACTTGAAAGAAAAGAGCAAGAGCCAGCGCCCAAACAGGCCAGTTGTGGCAAGGACAGCCTGAGTGCCTAGGTTGGGACTCAGAATTATGTCAGTGGGGTGGCATTGCTGCTGGCACCAGCATGAAAACAGAGAGCCAGCCCTGCTCAATTTTGGGACCAGTGTGTTGGGGAAGGCAGCAGAAATTGAGAGGCAGGATTGAGTTTGGCCCTAGAAGGAGGCTGGATAAAAGGCCAGTGTGGGTTGGAGGGCCTGGGCAGATAGAGAGAGGCCAGGGCCCACCCCAAAGCCTAGAGCCTGCACTTGATGTCCAGGGTTGTGAAACGCCACCTCCCCTCTTATTCACAACTAATTGCAAGAGGCATTGATAAGTTCAGTTTGTGTGCAGCTCATCCAAGATGGCTTGGGTAGGCACCTCTATTTCCTTGTCTCAGGAGGCTGGGAGTCCAGGCCCTACCGAGGCTCGGCTGGGAGGATCAGAGTCTGAGTTCATGCCTGTGTTCCTGGTGGGATCCATGTTGGCTAGCCTCAGGGCTTTTGTGATGAGAGGATAGGTGATTGTCATGTCTTTATCCCAGGACACACTTGCTAAATGGATTTGTTCTGTTCCCATGAATCCAGAGACAGAGTCTGAGCCCTCTTGAGGTGAGGGGTGAACTGGTTCTGGGCAGCAGGATGCTGTGGTACCTCGGAGTCTCTGTGGGACCCCAACACTAGACACACTTGGCCCTTTTGAAATCTTAGGAGAAGCCTTGGGAAGTTGTATGGCAGAGGGGAGCAGCCTCTGCATCTCAGTCACCTCCAACTTGCCATGGTGTAGAGTGGGAACTTCAGCCACGATGGGACGGACATTGGCCACGTCCCTGTGTGGGACACAGGCCTGATTGAGTTAGGGTGCATTCTCTGTCTCTCCCCTTCTTGTGATTGTCCCATCTCTACGTTTGTGCTTTAGCCACCTATGAGTCCCATCTCTGGTCTCCGAGAGAATACAGGGTTTTATGGGCCAATAGACACAATAATCCCTAGAAATTAGATGCTAGCCTACTTTCCAGAAAAGACTGGGCACTCCATGAGTGGCACAATGATGGGATCAGAGTCCCAAAGCTGGTGAGAGGGATGGACTTGTTGTGAATGCATTTGTGAAGGCTCCAAGCTGGAATTCTATTGAAACCAAGCTGGGCAGGCACTGGTGGGGATATTTGGGTATTTGTTGGTGAACTCATGTGCAGTTGATGTTGGTAGGCACGGGGGAGAAATCAGCAGCCCATAGAGCTTTTCAAAGTGGACTTATGTGAAAAGAGTCTCAGGTATGGGGAGCACAGGAAATGACATCATTGTCTTGACAATGGATCAAACAGAACATGGAACCCTGGTATCCAGGCACCCACTTCACTGACCAAGCCATCCGAGCTCATTTGGTTGGAGTCACTGGAGTGAGAAGGATGTTCTCCTGTGGTTGCAAACAATGCCGAGCCTCAGGCCCCCAGGAATCTCAGGGGGGCCAAGTAGCCCTTTTGGGGAAACATTGGAGGCTTCATCTTAGATGCCAGAGCCTCTGGCGAATGTCGCAGAGGAGCTCAAGAGTAACCCTGTGTAGCACAGGGCAGGTGAGCCCAGCAGGCCTTCTAGTCTGATCCCTGATGAATGGCCCAGGACTCCTATTCTGACTGTGTGTGTGTGTGTGTGTGTGTGTGTGTGTGTGTGTGTGTGTTTGTACTGATGGGAACTGTCCCATTGTGCTTTGACTCAAGTCATTTTTCTGTTTGTCACCTTTTCCATTTTGAACCCACCATTCTTGGTCCCAACCCAGGGTGAAAATGATCAGAACACGGATGAGCCCTGCAGGGTACAGAGCCTTGTACCTTACAGGCAAGACCAGCTTAGGAATCGGCTCCTGCCTGTCATTTGTGGGAGGAACCTAGATTTCAGCAGCAACATGGGGTTCATCTACTGGGATTTCATCCCCACCCAGCAGGTGCTGGACCTGCTGTTCCCAAGGTAAGCACCAGACCACCAAGCCCAAGTGTGTAGCCCCCTCATGCCTGGGTCTTGGGGCTGCCATGTACCTCTCAGGGACCCAAAGTTTTGTGATACCTAGTGAGATAGAGGACCACGCTCATAGTGGAATGTCAGTCCCGAGTGGGATGAATCCTGGAGGTGCCTGCCACAGCCTTGCAAGGGGAATGAACTCCCCCTCTCAGGCAGAGAACCATCCTGACTCCAGGTGGTCCACAGAGGTCCGTGGAGCAGCCCCCACACACTGGGCACCACAGCTCAATGGTGTACGCTGAGCTCCTTCCCAGGTGGACTCAGTGAGGCTAGGTGGCCGTTCTGGTGTGATGTTGGCTTCGTGAAGAAATAGTTCTGTGCCAGAGGCGTCTCATAACTCAGGCCTTGGGCAAAGCACTTTTGGGTTCATAAAAGACATGTGAGTTTACATAGTGGGACAGAGCTTCCTAGCTGGGATATAGCTGGACAGGGGCTTTGGAGATGGCAGCTCCCACACCCAGAGAGATATGTGGGAATCAGCAGTTTGGGCTCATTCACTGATGAACATGGAGAAAGCACCCACTGTGTGAAGACACGTTTTCAGTCACGTTTCATAATTCAGTGAAAAATGGGGTACAAATGACTGCCACTGTGTCCCTTGTCATGAGGGTCAGCCCGAAACCGCAGGTGCCATGAGTACATATCCTACATGTGACAGCATCCCTGACTCCATGAGGCATAACTGCACGTTGTCCTCTTCAGTGAACATGGTAGACCCCTGGACCAACTTCAACATGGAATGGGCTTGGGGTCAAGAGGGTGGGCTCCTGTTTCCAGAATAGGAACCTGCAAGGTGATTTGACTTGGGAAGGCTGAGGAAAGACTGCTCTCCCCAATTCTGTTTTCTGCCTGCAGTGTAAGGTGTGGGGCTTCAACAGTAGGACGGGTAAGGCAGGGAGTTGTAGGTGGAGTCATGGTCCTCTGGGGAAGCCCCTGGGACAATGGATCCCCCCACACTACACCTCCCTGTCCTCCCCCAGGGCCACAGAGATGTGGCCTGCACTCATGGGAAAAGAAAGGTCCACTGCTACTCAGGGGGACTCAGTGAGAGCTCACAGAGAATGAGGTAGCATTGCAGCCCACGCCAGGGGAGGAGGGGTCTCTTGAGCCCTGAGAAGAGTGGGCAGGAGGACAGACACTCCTGGAAGGTGCATTCCAGGTTGGAGAGCACGTAGCCAAGAGGAAGAAGAGTGTCAGGCCTGCCCAGAGGAGGGGAGAGCTGGTCATGCCATGGATCTAACGCTCCTTGGTTGAAGGTTCTTTGCCTAGCGACCTGTCCTGTCCCTGCCTGTACAGCCACTGTGTCTTGTCTGGGGTGGACTGGTGTGTGCAGAGCCAGGGAAGGTTCAGGAGTATACGGTCCGAGTTTTGCTCTGGAGGCCGCGGCGAAGGCGAGGCCAGGATTTTGCTGACTCCATACCTGCCTCCCCACAGTGCCTCACCTTCCTTCCCGGGGACCTGGGCGAACTTCCACAGTGAGGCTTCCCATCAGCCTCCAGGCTCGCTGAGTCTGCAGCTGCTGCTGCGATCCATGTGGCTCCTGCTGGGTGGCTTGAACCTGGAGCACCAGGCACACCACCTCCTGGCCGCAATTGAAGATGGCAAATCAAGCCAGGCAGAGCCTGAGAGCCAGGCAGACTGGGGTGAGTACCTAAGGGTACATGAGGAAAGGTCCGAGTGTTGTCCCACTGCGGGATGTCTGTATGTCCGGTGTTGGGCTGGAAATTAGGATAAGCCTTTGTCCACTCAGGAAGTGACCCCAGTGTGCAAAGAGGTCCTGTGTGGGCTAAGGGCCTGAGGTCTTCTTGGCAGCAGGGGCATTGTCTGTCTGCTCCAAGGTCAGGGCAAGGCAGTCATGTTGGCATCTTTTCTCCTCTAGCTACCAGCTCAGTTCCTGTCACGGCTCCTAAGCCAACCCCAGAGCCAGAGCCTTCTCCCTGGGAAGGGGCAGAGCCGGAGTCCAGGACATCAGGGGTCTCCACTAGGAACTCTTCACGGCCCCAATTCAGCAAGCGGGTGGGAGGCAGATGCCTCATTCACGTGTACATGGAAAATGAAAGGACAAAGTATAAGAGCATCCTGGTGAGTCTTCGAGCGGGGGAGACTCCTGGGAGCCCACACTGGGGAAGACCAAGTCCACAGCAAACACCTTGGACTAGGCCTGTCTTCTTGAATTGGAGCTTCTGGAAGGTCAGGAAGGAGAGCAGAAAATGAGGAAGAGAGACTTTGGTGTTAAGAGCTTGACCTGAGAGGCGGGGAGCAGCAGCATGCCAGGTCTGGGTGAAAGTGGGCCTGTGTGTTTTGGGGTGCGCAGTTCAGAAGTGCAGGAGTGAGTGCTGGGTTCAGAGGAGGTCAGAGAAATATCGAGGGTACAGGCCATCCTCTACTGACCTTGGTATTGAGGAGGAGCATATTGAACCATGGAGTTTGAAGCAGAGGAGTTGGCATCATTTTCTTATGTGTGGGAGGGGACATGTTGCTGGTTGAAGGGAAGGGAGCCATTGTGGGATGATTAAGGTGGGTAGGTGTGGGTCACAGACAACTGGGGGCCTTGGAGGAGCCCATTAGTGTCCTAGTTTGTATGTATGTGAATAGAGAGTGAGCGGCTCTCTCTGCAGAATTTTCCTGGGTGTGGAGTATCCATCATGAGACTCTGGTGTCCAGCTGCAGGGGAGCCATGCTGAACCACCACACCTGCTGGGTCTGTACCTCCTGACACCCCAGCAAGCACTGACACTCTCGAGCCCAGCAGCTTCCATGCCTATCATTAAAGAGTCCTAAGTGTGTGTTGTGCCCTGGCTGTCAGGACCAAAGCACCTAGGGTTTGTGCCTGGTCCACACAAAAATGCAGCTGCATCCCAGACCAGAGCAGGGATATGGAAGTCCACTGGACCACACCTCCCATCTTGATGGGACTAGAGTGTGTCTGTGCAAAGCCTTTTGGTCCTTATTCCCTTCTCCCTGCAGGGCATAGCAGGTTGAAGCAAACTCTTGTACCAAGATTGGGATTGGGCTAGAAGCACATAGGAAGACCCCACATGATCACATGAAGGCCTCAGGTAGCAGGGTAACAAGATGGTGCCCTTGTGTTGAGAGCTCAGTTGTCTCTGATTGTCCTTGAGCACTGTCCTCTGGGTAGCTACTCCCAAATTCCCTCTCTGATGAGCTTTCTCCAACCCTGCTCAGGTGACCTGCCAGGACAGGGCTCCAGTCATCATCCGCAGGGCCTTAGATGCACACTTGCTCCAGCAGGAGGATCCAGAAAACTCTGAGCTTCTGCAAATTGTCTCGAACCATCAGAGTAAGTGAAACCATCAGAGGGTAGGGAGCAGTGAGTCACAGTGGGCTCAAGAAAACTGGGAGCCAAAACACAGTGTGCGTCCACCAAATGCCCAGGAAGAGTATGGTGGCACTTGTGCATAAGACAAAGTGTAGTGATGGGGCATAAATCTGTAGGTTCTTCATATTCCCCAGGGACTGTGGACCTGCCTACCATGTATTCTTTCCTTGGCCTGAGGAGGCATTGCAAAGCTATTATCCATGAGGGACCAAGAAGAGAGGCTTCTTTGTCTTGTGTCAAAAAAACAGACAACCACAGGGTGCCTACTTTGGCAGCCTTTCCTGACTGAGACAAGTACATGAGAAAAGCAGTTCAATGAAGAATCATTTCTGGCTTCCAATCTTTCTATTCATTGCAAACTGAGTCCACTTAGGACCAGAGGCCATTTCTAGAGAGAAGTGTGTGGTAGAATAGAACCCTTCACAGCTTGTAAACTCTTGTTGGAGCGAGAGAGAGAGAGAGAAAGAGAGAGAGAGAGGAGAAAGAAGGAGGAGGAGGAGGAGGAGGAGGAGGAGGAGGAGAGAAAGTGAAAATGAGTTGAAGGAGAGGACAATGAATTAGATGGTCAAGATGACTATAAGAAGAAGCATGAGGAGAAGATAAAGAAGGACAAGAACAAGAAGGAGAAACACAAGCAGAACAAGAAGTATAACAATAAATTGATTAAAAATGTGAATGAGAATTATACTCATGAGGAGGAAATGCAGAAGTGGGGAACTCAAGAGAAATATATTGCTCTGAATGGCACAGCCCTGCTGTGGACATCCTCCACCCACGCTCAACACACCTCCAAACCATACCCCTCAAGTTAGCGTAGCCCCGTGTGAGTGGATGAATGCACTGGCAAGGTGGAGGCACCCACCATCAAGTGTTTTTCCCCAAACCCACCTGTGATCATTGCTGCAGTGGGGAGAAAACCTTCAACACATGAGTCTTTGGGGGACAATCCAGATGCAAAGTCTAGCTGTTTCTCTTTGGCGGGTTCAACATGAACTGAGAGGTTCTGGGGTGCAAGGGGCTATTTCCTTGAAAGTGATCCTGTAGTGGACCTCCTGTGCATAGAGGGTCCTCAGGGAGGAATCAGTGGGGAGTCTTTGGTGGAACAGTAGCTGGATTGGCGGGCTCTCAGGTCTGTGTGTGAGACCTGCGCTGGCAGAGGCTCTCAGTTGTGGGGGATGTTGGGTAGTGTATTCCTTGAGTGTCACCTACCACGCCTCTGCCCCTTCCTATCCAGAGCTGAGGATCCCTGCTGATGGGAACGTATATTACGCCCTGGATGGCAGAGTGGATTATAACTTCGTTCTTCGGGAAACAGCTGCCAGAAAGTGGTTCAAGGTCAAGCCAAAAGAGGTAATCAGCCACCTTCTTCAGTCTTTACTCCTGGGGCCACTCCACATCCTCCAAGGGGACAAGAACCTCAGGTTCTGAATGGATGTTGTAGAATGCCCACGGAGCCAACTGCCAGGCTGGGTGGGGTGCAGGTGCTGGGCTTTGCTGATGTTGTCATCCCCCACAGTTCTCGGAGCCTTCTGTGGCAGTGGCATCCAGGATCCCAGCAGCTGGGAGCAGCAGCTCTGCAGTGGCTGCAGGACCATTGCCCCAGGCCACCCAAAGCAATGAGTGGGGCAAGAGAAAAGTCACCAGTAGCAGCTCCTCACTGCTTCACTCCAGCGAGCAGGTGGAAGACAGCCGCTTTGTTCACGTCCTCCTAGAGGGACAGAGCCGGAGGGAGACAAAGCGCATCCTGGTAAGCCTGACAGCAGGGCTGCCTTCTGGGTGTCCACACAGTGGAAGGCAGGAGACACAGCCAACCCCGGGGCTGTGGTGGGAAATAAAGAAGAGAGAGGTCCATCTTAAGGGCTTGCCCTGAGGAGGGAGAGCCTCAGCATGCCCAGCTCCAGTGGTGAGTGGGCCTGTGTATTGTGGGTTTTGCAGGCCAGAAGTGCAGACGGAAGTGCTGTGGGCAGATGAGGTCAGAGAAATGTCCAGGGTGCAGGCTGCAGTGCCTAGAACTTGGTATTCTCAATGAGTGAGGTTGGAGCAGAGGAGGTGACAGTGACTTGTCACATGGGTAGGAGGGGATGTGTTGCTGGTGGCTGGGAAGAGAACCTCCTTAGCATGACTAGGTGTGGGAATTTGGGGTCGGGATCACCTGGGGGGTCATGCCAAAGCTTCGGAATGTCAGCCTTTGCATGTATGTGAATAGGGAGCTAAAGGGGTTCTTGGCAGAATTTCTATGGATGTGCAGTAGACACGCTAATGCTGCAGGTGTCCAGCTGCAGAGGAGACATGTCCAGTGCCTGCCAGTGCTGAGTCAAGTACCTCATTACAACCAGACCCGCACCGAGCTTCCAGAGGCCAGGGCCTCTCGAGGCTATCATGAAGCACTCAAGTGCACACTCTTGTATCTGAGTCTGTTTTGTGTAGTGGCAGTCAGGACCAAAATTTTTAGTGTATCTGCCTCTTCCACCCACAAAGGCAGCCTGCATCCCAGAGCACACTTGGCACGCAGGTCCCTGGTCCATTGCTCTCATCTCAGTGAGTTGAGAGTGTGTCTGTGCATAGGCAGTTTGGTCCTTTGACCTGAGTGGAATGTGGCTCCCCAGGGGGAGGGGGGATGGCAGGTACAGGCAGACATTAGTATCAGGATTGTTCTAGTAGCACATTGCAAGAACCCAGGGGGTATATGGAGGCCACACTCAGGTAGCAGGATAACAAGATTGTGCCCTTGTCTATGTAGCTGAGATTTGTCCTGAATGTTTGACCACAGTCTTCTGGGTAGCTCCTCTAAAAGCCATTCCCTGATGACATTTGTCCCACCCTGATCCAGGTGACCTGCCAGGAGAGGGTGACTAGCCTCATCCGCAGGGCCTTGGACCAAAATAGGTTGCAGCATGAGGATGTGGACAACTATGAGCTTCTGCGAATGATGTCTCTGCAGGAGAGTAAGTAGGACAATCAGACAGTAGGGAGAAATGATCCACAGTGGGCTCAGGATAACTCACTAGAGAAAGTGGGCCTTGGCCCTAAAAAAACCAGAGTGTGGTGGGCCTGGTGCAGGAAACCAACTGCAGTGATGGGCGTGTCCAATTTGGAGGTGCTCAATGAGGCCCCAGGGGGCTGCTGGACCTCCCTAAATGTGTTCTCCCCTGGACCTGGTCAGGCAATGCAAAGCTAATATGGATGAGGGGCAAGGAAGAGAGAGGCTTAATCAATCATCAGTTTGGTTTATGGCTCACTGATAAGGATGCCTTCAAATGAAGAGGAGGAGAACATGGGTCCTGATTGGATCAGCATTGCTATGGACGGAAGCAGCACAGGTCCCAATCCATGGCCAGGATATGAGAAGTCCTGCCTACTCACAAGAATGTCAGGATGGCAGCAGCTGGGAACAGGACTCAGTGAAGAGGAAGTCAAGGCCAGGGGACAGCCTGTTTGGGTTCTTTTTGGAATAATTCCAAGTCCTCTGTGCCTGGGTGCCCATCTCCTGAAGATACCAGAATGGCCAGGTTATGATTCCTTCCAGCAATAAAGAAGGGCATCTGAAGAACATAGGCCACAATGCTGAGCTGTCCACAATGAAAGTGCTCTTTCCTTTCTTGTGAGCCAGACACTCCTAGCCTCCACCATCCCAGCCTGTCCACAATAGAATCCACCATCTGTCGGGCATGTAAGTGAGTTTTCCCATTTTCACACACCACCTCATTTGGGTTGGCTCTGTCTTACACATGAGGAAGACTGAGGTGCAAGGAGCTGGGCAAGGGGGCAGTGTCTGCGAATCTCAGGGACTTGGGAGGCTGTGCAGGAGGACCAGAAGTTCCCAACAGCCTCAGAAACTTAGGGAGACCCTGTACCCAAGTCAAAAGGCCTGGGAATGGTCTCAGTGCTTAAGTGCCTCTGGTTTTATCCCTGGTACAAAAATAAGCCAGTCAATAAGGAATTACCAAACTGAGAATCTACGAAGGTGATTTCAGAAACACACTTTCAACCCAAGCATCAGTTGAGAGCAGGCTCCAGACCAGGGGAAGTTTGTGTGTAACAAACGTCAAAAGGGAGGACTAGCAGGGGGCCTGGAACCCACTAGGTGTGATGGCATCTATGTCTTATGGCAGGAGGGTGGCAGTGATGCTGGCCCTTTCCTAGATTTTGAAAATCTTGTTTTCATTGGGGAAGCTTTTTGGAGGTGGAATCTAGTTTAGCAATCCTGGTCCAGATGAGGTGCTGACTACCACAGGTAGAAGCCTATCCAGAATGCGGTGTCTGTTATTCAATCTTTCCTGACTATGAGTATGACAAAGAAAGGAAGTCACATGTCTTTGGTCTTGGTTTCACTCCCGGCCATTGATTGAGAACTGATTTCATCTTGGGGTTCTGAAGAGGGGCTGCATCTGGGCAGAAGAGTGTGATAGATTTGAACTCCTCAAGATGCCCAGCCATTGCCAGAGAAAGAAGGAGAAGGAGGAGGAGGAGGAGGAGAAAGAGGACACTCCTGAGTGGGGAGAGGATCACACGATGAAGAGCAGGAGGAGAAGAAGGAAAAAAGGAGGTGAAACGGAAGGAAGTGTGGAGGGAGATACACAAGAAGAAGAACAAGAAGGAATCATGTAAGAACAAGAAAAAGACCCAGAAAGAACTACAAGAAGATGCAGGACAGAAAGAAGAGCCACAAGTAGAACAAGAACCAGAATACAAGCACCAAGCAGACAGTCATGATGAGAAACAAGGGGAAGGAGAGCGAACCTAGAAAACAATAGAGTTCTCCAGGGCACCACCCTGCTGAAGTCCTCCCATGTCCATGCCCAACACACCTCTGATGGATACCACCTCCCCTCCGTGTATTCATCCATGAGTGAATTCATCCAGGCAAGAGGATGAATTGACCCACCATCCAACGCTTCCCTGAATGCCCATGTGTAAGCATGCAGGAGCCTTTGGGGTGCCAATCCTGATGCAAAGTCTAGCAGTGTCTCTTTGGCAGGTGCAACCTGCACTGAGAAGTTCTGGGGCCCAAGGTGTTGATAGCAGGAAACAGTTTAATTTGGCTGCAGCCAGGTTCAGAGGGTACAGCTTTCGCTGTAATCAATCAATCCCCTGAACCCCGAGTTCAGGGAGTTTCAGGGTTTTATACCCAGCATGTAAGGGGAGGGGCTCAGAAGTTCACAGTCTGCAGAAGTTCACATAAAAGCAGCTTTTCTTTCACTTTTGTGGGCAAGTTAACTCTTCAAGGACAACACCTGAGAAGGGGAGAGCTTCTTCTCCCCTTTCTTTCCTCCCCCTGCCAGCTGTTACCATGGAGCCCATTTGTAACTTATCTTAAAAAAAATGTAGACATCTCTGTGAAGCTCAGCTCAAAGCCAGAGGCCTTGTTTGCACATTTCTTCAAAGTACTATACTGGATACGTTTGTGAAAAACTAGTAAGAAGGTGTCCAACACCTGGAGTGTTGGTATCTTCTTAGCCAGTGGCCAAGTAAACAGGGTGACATGAATATAGGAAGTTTATCTACGATGGACTCTCTTGCTGACAGTCTTCAAATCAGCCATGTGTGTAGAAGGCTTTTCTGTGGAGAAAGGGGGTGCCAGTTCAAAGGTGCTATTTCCATTGTCAGGTGCTCTTTTGGTTAAAATCCTGTGCATCATCTTCTCCAGGGAAGAATCATTGAGGGAGTCTTTGGTGGCACTGTAGCTGGATTGGAGGGCTCTCAAGTCTGGTGCTGGCCTGCCCTGGTGGAGACTCTCAGGGGTTGGGGGTGTTTTGTGGTATAATCCTTGAGTGCCCCCTAACAATTCTCTCCACTTCTCTCTGCAGAAATCAAGGTCCCTGACCACTCACTCATGTATCTGTCCATGAATCCGCGAATAAAATACCATTTCATCGTGAGGAAACGCCCCCAGGTCAAGGGAAAGGAGGTAAACACCTACCTTATTCAAGCTGTACTTGTGCTGCCATTCCACTTCTTGTAACAAGAAGCCTCATCACCTGGACATATGTGCTAGAAGCCCATAGAGCTAACTGACAGGCTGGGGTGGCTTTCTGTTTCTGGGTTTGCTGATGTTCCATCCCCCACAGTTCTCAGAATCATCCTGCAAGTCCTCCAGGCCACTTTCCCACAAGCAGGTGGGAGACACCTGCTTAATTCGTGTCCACCTAGAAACACAAAGTCCAAAGCTGGCCAAGACTGTCCTGGTAAGCCTGGGAGCAGGGGTGTCCCCTGGTGCTTACACCTGGGTGGGGAGCAGACACTGGTCCAATACCATGGACTACTCATGCCCTCTTGCATTGGAGTTTCAGGATGATCAGGAGGATAGATGGGAATCAAGAAGGGAGAGGTCAGTGTGAAGGGCTGGAGCTGAGATGAGGGAGAGCAGCAGCTGTCCACCGCCACGTCTGAGGGAGTCTGTGTGTCAGGTGGCAGCATGCAGTACAGAAGGGCAGAGGCAGGTATGGGTGACAGATGAGAATAGGACAGGACCTAGGTGGCAGGTTCCCCTATATGGGATGCTGTCATCCATGGAGGAGGACAGCAGTGTGAGGTTCTGCATGTTCCTTGAACAAGGAGCTGAGAGGGTCCCGCTGCAGAGTCGATATGGATGTGTAGAGCAAGCACACTAAATGTCCAGGTAATCTGCAGGACAGGAGCCCTTTCCAATGACCACCCTTGTCGGATGAGGTGCCCTCCCACACCCCAGCCAGCACTGAGCCTCTGGAGGCCAGGAGCTCTCGTGGCTGTCTTTCAGCACTCCTGTATGTGGTCATGTTTTTGGGTCTGTTTTGGGCCCTGGCAATCCAGACCAAAGCCCTCTAGGTTTTGTGTCTAGGCCACCCAAATGCCGCCTGCATCCTCAGGCAAACCTGGGATCTTGGAGGCCACTGTCCCATTCCTCCCAACTTGTGAGATGAGATTGCATCTGTATACAGGGAGTGGAGTCCTTTCACCTCGAGTGGAGTGGGGCTCCACAAAGAGCAATGGCAGGTCCAGGAAATCCTATGTACAAGGATTGGGCCAGTAGCCTATGGGAAGAGCACACATGATGAGCAGGAAGCCAGCCTCAGGTAGTAAGGTCATGGATGTTGTCCTTGTATTTAGAGTGGAGGTGCCTCCAAAATTCCCCTGCCCACTGTCCTTGAGTAGTCACTTCAAGGCCCATTTCCTGAAGGCCTGTCTCTCATGCTGCTCCAGGTGACCTGCCACGATAGGGCTCCTGTCGTCATCCGCAGGGCCCTCGAGCTACACTTGCTTGATCAGGAGAAGCCGGAGGAATATGAGCTGGGCCAAATCATCTCTCACCGTCAGAGTAAGTGGAACAATCAGGTGGCAGGGAGCAAGGGTCAGGATGTGGACTCAGGTCAACTCTTAGCACCAAAGAGTAGTCTCTGACCCCCAAGAACACTCCAGCAGGGTGTATTGGGGCTCGTGTACAAAGACAACTGCACTTCTGCTGGTGTAATTCTCGAGGTTCTAAGGTATACCCCAGTGGCTATTGCGGCTCCCCACCAGGTGCCCTCCCCTGGACATGAACAGGCATCTAAAGCTGACATCAGTGAGGAGTGAGGAGGAAAGCCTGCTTACAGGCTGTGGTCTGGGATAGGAGTGGTTTCAGAGGAACATGGGAATGCATGGGCTAAAGATGGAACTGGCACTTTTGTGGACTGAATCAGCAATATTGAAAGCTTCTGTGTGACCAGAAAACCACTGCCTGGGCAGAGCATGGCCAGGATTCTAGCAAGCAGTAACAGGATGAAATTGGGAAGAATACACAGCCTGGGAGACAGCCTGAATCATCTGTGTTTGGATAAAGTCCATGGTCTTCCGCACCTGAGTCCACTTGCCAAGGAGAGATCACAATAGCCAGGTTATGACCCCTAACTGAAGTCACATGAGGGCTTCCTGAGCACGTCGGCCACAAAGCTCATCTGTTAATAATGCCAGCACTTTTTGGTGGGTTGGTTTGTTTTTGTGAGCCCAACACCCACAGCAGCCATGATCCCAGCCTATGTATGCTGAAGACCACCACCCCTATGAGATCTAGGATCATTTTTCTCCTATCTTAACATACTGTTAGGTTAGTAGAATCTATGGAAGAGGAAGTCTGTCTGGGGCCTTGGTAGCCTAAGAAATTCATAGCAGAGATCCACACATCCAACCCAGAAGGGATGGAGAACAGGTTCTAGGTTAGACGAGGCTGAAAGGAAACAGGTGTTCAGAGGAAGGAGAAGTGGGCTGTTGTATTCCCCCACTCGGGGTCGTGGCACCACTGGACCATACACCATGTTGGAGGGAAGCATTCCCTTTGCTGGTCTTTGGAACCATTGTTCTCAGTAGGGCAGCATTTGGAGTGTGGCCTCCATTCTCAGAAGCCTGGTCCACATGGAGGTGGGCACCAACAATGGCAGAAGCATGGCTCAAATGTGGTATCTGTTCTGGTCAGCCTGTCCTCACTGTGGCCATACTTGAGGAAAATAACTCAGAAGAGGAATCCTAGGCCTTTTCTCCGGGTTTCCTAGCTTTCTCTTTGCTTGTGCACTGAGGCTGTCCATAAAGCTCTAGTGTGTGGCAGTGGAGAGCTCCTCAGCCCTTGCCAAACAGGCATAGACTGGGAGAGAGAATGAGGCTGGGAGAGAGGGAGAGAGAGAAAGACAGAGGAGAGGAGGACCTCTACTTGGAGGATGAGGATTCAGTGGAGCCAACAGGGACAAGGTACTATTGTCCAGGGCGCACCCCTGTTTAGGTCTTCCTCCAACCATACCCACCCTTTCTTCCAGTCCTTCCCACCTCCCAGTAATATGTTCATCTTGAATGAGAATTTCATGATGACATCAGAGCACTCACCATCCAATGCTTCCCTCCAAAGCCACCTATGAAGACGGCCCATGTGGGGTCTGAATCTTCGGCACAGGAGCCTTGTGTGGGAGATTTCAGATGCAAACCCTAGTGGTGTGCTTTGGCAGATGCAAGAGGACCTGGGATGTTCTGGAGTCCAAAGCCTTTGGAAGGAACAGACATTAGGTCTGTTGAAGTGCTCTGCCTAGTTTTTGCTCAGGGAGGACTGTGGAGGCTGTCTTTGTTGGTATTGGTGCTGAGTTGGAGAGCTCTCAGGTGTGTGGCTCGGGTCCTTTCTGGCACGCACAGGCTCTCAGATGTTGGGGTGTCCTAGGGAGCACCTCCTGAGTGCCACCTTCTTTTTGTACTTGCCTCTCTCCCCAGAGCTGAGGATTCCAGCGCAGGCCAACGTATTTTATGCAAAGAACCCTCACACAAAATCCAACTTCGTGCTGAGGAAAAGGAGCCTCTCCCAAAAGAATGATGAGTGGATCCAGCCTCAACCTCCCTCTCGTCCTGCAAAGAAGGCTCCAGCCCTCCTGAGGATGCTCGCAAAACCATTCTGCTGCTGTGTGCCTGGGCGGGGCTGAGGCAGCCCAGGAATATTTATATTGATTACTATTGGCTTGGAAAGTTTGAACCTATAGTTTGCCATTGTCCTTGACCTTGTCTAGTAACACAGTTGTTACTCTATCCTGTATTTGTTGTTTCCATTAATATATTATTATTTTAAAAGGTATATGTTTTTGTTACCTGATCTACTGTGATGATTTGAGTGTACTAAATGTAGCAGTGATTCCTAAAGGACACATCCAAACCAACAGGAAGGAATGTTTCATTCTATCAGCAAGAACTTTGGTTTTTAGGAGTTTTGCAGATGGCATTATCTGAGTCAGTTTTCCAATGGGGGCAATGAAGTATCGACTAGTCATCATGGTACAAACACACACTAGAGCGCACAAACACACACACACACACACACACACACACACACACACACACACACTAGAGCACACACACTCACTGAGAGATAGATAGATGGCTTGGTCTGTGCTGAAATACTTTGGAGACATGGTTCTGATTTCTCTCATTGTGGAGTATCTTCAATTGCATAAGATGTCCTGCAAATGAATCCCATGTCTGAAGAAGACATGAATGTGTGCTTCACATGCCACTTTCCACATAACCCCAAGGTCATGTCATGTAATATTTTTCATGCAGCTGTATTTTGACTGTGAATCATCCCATGAGGTCAGCTGTAGAATTTTCCACTTGTAGCATCACAATAGGGATCCTCTCTTTGGATCCAAATATATATATATGGTTTTTGATCAAAATTCTGCCTTTGATGATAATGAATGCCATGCATCTAGGAATCTGTAGACTTTAGGCAATGAATGGGTGCCTAGTGTTGCCTGGACTGGTCTGCAAAGTCCTGTAGCATCTGAGCATGTGTGAGGGCTGTACAGGTCTTGCAAAAAGTCCAGGTCAGATGATCCTGCACAAAGCTGAGCTCCTAGTGGTCTCTACAACAGCGTAATGGCCAAGGAGAAACACACTTCCACACAGAAGTTGGGAAGCTACCTTATGAAGGTGATCATAGGTACAGGATCCTCTTGTGGAACCCTTTTTCTATTGGACCAGAACTGTGCTCTGAATGTGCTTGCTGAGAAGAGCTTGGAATTTTCTAATTGAAGCAGTTCGTGCAAGCTGCTTCCACTTGCAGGAACAAAGTGTGTTCTCGTTGAGCACTTTGGGCTGTCCCTGGTTGAACTAGAGTGTGTCAGAAGCACTTGTAATGATTGGCATTCACGGTTTCACATTGAAGCCTTTGTGCCATCTGTCAACCACTGATGGCTGCAAGTGGGGAATGGAAGCCATTTGCTGCAAGCAGTTTCAACTTGCAGGACTAACTTTGTTGTAAGTGGGCACATGGTGTTTTTTTTTTTTTTTTTTTTTTTTTTTCTGGGTGAGCTAGAAGAAAGCAAAACTGCTTCTTACAGGTGCAGGCATGCTTTCACATTGAAGACTCTGTGCCATTGATCCAAAACAGTTCACTCATGTGGGCACCTGCACTTCAAGTGTATGTTGTAAACAAGTGTGACATATGGATGTCAATGAGACTTTGGAGAACTGATCTTCTCAGCTGGTCCTCTTTCCTCCTGCAAGTGGGTGATGCTAGATTCAAGAGATGTCTTTCTGGCACCCTTTGTGTTTCATGCCTGAACTGTGCTCTGAATGTGCTTGAGGAGAACAGCTTAGAAGTGCAGAAGTGAAGCTGTTTGTGGAAGCAGCTTCAAGTAGCAGAAGCTAACTTGTTCTCAGTGAGCACATGGGAATTTTTCCCTGGTTGAAGCAGTGTGAATGAGAACGGCTTCTCAGAGCTGGTAGGAATGTTTGCATTTGGCAAATGTTGCCATCTGTCACCCAGAGTTGCTTGCATGCAGAAACCTGCATTTCAAGTGTTCTCAGAAAGGTCTGATGAGTGGGTTTCCATGGAATTTTGTGGAATTGATCTTTTCAGCAGTCTCTATTGCCTTCTCAAAATTGGTGATGCTGGGTGCAAGGACTCTCTTGTCAGCCAACATTGTATTTGAGCTCTGAATGTGCTTGCTGAGAGGAGTTTGGGAGTGCAAACACCAAACAGTCTCTCTGCAGCTTCAACATTCAGGAGCTCATTTTTTTCTCAGTGAGCACATTGGGGTTTGTCACTACTTAAACTAGCATGAAGAACCGCTGCTTCTCATAGGTAGCAGTTTCCCTTTGAAGCATTGATACAATTGGTCAGTGCGAGTTCAATGGAGGCAGGCACTTGCATTTCAAGTGAATTCTGTGACAAACAATTGAGCAATGGATTTCAATCAACCTTGGGGAATTGCTCTTCCCAGTGGGCCCACAGTTCTCCTCCAAGTTGCTGAACCTAGGTCCTAGGGCTCTCTTGCTAGCACTCTTTGCATATGGGCTGAAACTGTGCTCTGAGTGTGCTTCCTGAAAATAGTTTGGAAGTGCAGCACAGAAGAATTTTGGCAAGCAGCTTCCATATTAGGAAATGACTTTTTTTTCTCATCGTGACCATTGAGCTTTTGTACCAGGCTGAAGTAGTCTTAAATCCAACTGCTTCTGAGAGCTAGCAGGCACAGTTTCCATTGGAAACAACTGAGCTCTTGGTCAATGGCAAGTTGGTTGCTGTCACGCCCCTGCAGTATCAATGAGTTTTTAGAAGAGGGAGACCAAGGGAATACAATGAAACCTTGTGCAATTCATTTCCTAATCAATGTTTGTGATGCTACACCAGAGTGGACTTTTCAATGATACTTTGTCATGTTTTTGTAGCAGATGTGTTTTGAATGTGCATCCTGAGATCCATTTGTAGGGGGCAAACAGAAAAGGTTTGTGCACAAAGTAGCTTTGTTCTCAGTGAACACCTGGCGGTTTTTCCCTGGTTGAACTTTCAGGAAGCAGAAACTCTTGTCAGAGCTGATGGCCTAGTTTCACTTGGAACCATCTACGCACTCAGTAAAGCACAGGTCACTGCAGATGGGCTCATGCAATTTCAAGATAGTTTTCAGAATCTGTTTGAGGAATGGATTCCAAAGAATCTTTGAGGAATTGACCCACCCATCAATTGCGTCCTATCTGAGCAAGTGCTCCCAGTTACAAGGGCTCTCCCGCTAGCCTACTTTGCATATTGTGCCTGAACTATTCTCTGAATGTGCTCAATGAGAAGAGTGTGAAGTGCAGAAGAGAAGCAGGGTGTGCAAACAGCTTCAATCATAGAATGTAAAAGTGTTCCTAGAGAGCACATTGGGATTTGGGCCTGGTTGAACTAGTAGGAATTGGGACCCCTTCTCAGAGCCAGCAGTCACTGGCTTTACTTTGAAATTTCTGTGCTTGTATAAAGTACAGTTTGTTGCTCGTGGGCACCTTCATTTCCAGTGAGTTTTCAGAAAAATTTGAGAGAGAGATTTCAATGAAACTCTGGGCCATTGATCTTGTCAACTGCCCAACTTTCCATGTGAATATTGGTGATGTTAGGTCCAAGGGCTCTCTGGGTAGCACAATTTGCACTTTGGATGTAAAGTGTTGTCTGAAAGTGCTGGCTGAGAAAAGATTGAAAGTGCAGAATGGAAGCATTTTGTGCAGGCAGCTTCCAGTTGAAGGAACGGTCTTGTTCTCTGTAAGCACATTGGGTTTTGTGTCTGGTTGAAGCTGCCTGAAGCAGAACTGCTTCTCAGAGCTGGCACTCTCGGTTTCTCTCTGAAGCATCTGTTCTATTGGAAATGCAGGTTCCCTGCATGAAGGCTCCTGCAATTCCAGTTTGTTTTCTGAGTGAGTGGGAACCGTTGACTTCAATGAAACATTGGCAAATGTATTTTCTTCAAAGGGCAGCTTTCCTCTTTAAAGTTGGTGATTGGAGCTACAAGGGCTCTCTTCCAGGTACACTTTTCCTATTGGTCGAGAAGGGGGGTCTGAATGTGCTTGCTCAGGAGAGTTCAGAAGGTCAGACATGAAGCCCTTCATCCAAGCAGCTTTCACTTCCCAGAACAAAGTGGATTCCCAGTGAGCAATTTGTGGCTGTCCCTGTTTGAACTAGAGTGCCGCAGAATGACATATAATAACTGGCAGACACCTTTTCACTTTGAAGCCTTTGTGCCATCAGGAAACTTGTTTGTTGCATGCAGATCCCTGAATGTCATTTACCACTAAACTCATCCAAGTCCAGCATGGTAGTGGTTGTCATAAAAAAAAAAAAAAAAAAAAAATCTGAAATGTCTATTGCACACGAAGCTCACACGTTGGCAAGGAAGGCTGTGCTTGAAAACTCCTCAGGCCCGCTCGGGTGTCTTCAGCTGTGAGTCTGTAGAATTTCCTCCTGGGGCCTCTTTTCCAGTGATCTGCCGCCCTGCCCTCGCCAGCTTCCCTCCCTTTCCCATCTTTCCTCTCTCTGGTCCACTCCTCAGATCCCATCCTCCCTTCAATAGGGCCTCATCCAGGAAGCCTGCCCATGTGCCTCTCACTTGATTCAAACTTCTCCAGTGCACTTGTTGTCAAAGCAGGGACTCCCAGGAGAGAGGAGCTCTCCATGCTCCACATTGATGTCTCTCAGCAGGGAGGACTCCTCCATGCTTGGATGGCAGGGCTGTGGTCACCTGGGAAGGTGGAAATAGGAGGCTTCCAGGGGGCTGTGGTGTTCCTAGCCAGGGTGCTGGTCACTGCAGTGCATTTAATCTATGCACCTGAAGGAGCCTTATGCTGCAGATTTGTGTACTTCTGCATCTGTATGCACCTAGTTCTTCATGTGGGGGGAAAAAAGCAATGTTCTCAAAGTTTGCTTTATATTATACTCAACTGGTAATTTACAAACCCCAGTGTCGCATCTTAGCCCAGAGCCATTCCATCAGCCCAAGGCCAGTGGGTGGTCCAGCGGTCAGTACTATGTACAGTTCCCAGGTGGTTCCAGTGTGCAGCTGAATTTGAGAGCCAGTGTTCCGTAGGATTGCCCTTGAGGTTAGAATTCACTGACTTCCTCTTATGTCATTTGACTGGTTCAGGATATTCTTTGTCTTATTAACTATTCTGTGAAATTTTCAAGTTAGCAATCTCTGGTCATTTCTACCCTCTGATGGCATCTGGTTCAACAGCTTATTGTTGGGTGGGGTCGGTCACAGGCAGTCCTGGGTCACAGAGAGGGACAGGAAGACCATAATGTGGAATGGTGGTGTAGAGAGTAAGGGTGGGGCCAGAGCCCACACTGTGGTTAGGGTAGGGAAGGGATCTGAAGAGACTACCTTGAAAGCGAGATCTGGCTGCATTAACCAGGAATCAGGGCCTGGAATTGGAAGCAATGACAGGGCTTCTGACTAGAAAGGACACATCCTTGTGGGCTGAATTGGAGGTCCAGCCAGGCAGAGGAACACAGAGAGGATGCAGGAGAGGGGGATGGTCTAGATCATAGAGCTGCTCCATCATCATACCTTAGAGTGAATTTTTTTCTTCCAGTTGTTGGTAAATGCTAATTCATTCACATGTTACATCACATCCACCTCGTCCATTGCAAAGGCCAGCTCAACCAACACAGGCAGTGATATCTTGGTGGATGTGTGCATTCCATTCTAAAAGGAGGTGCCCGTGGGCACTCAGGCATTGGCAAGCTTGCTTTGGAGAGTGAATCTTCTCAATGTTATTGGACTGGCTTTTGAAAGCTCATGTGGTTTGGCTAGATGTAGAATTCTTCCACACAATTAAGCATGATGTACATTTTAGAGAGCATTTTCACTGAAGGGAAGGTTGGGGGTGTGGAGCCGTGAGCATTAACATCTATCGTGTTTCTCACCTGGAGTTGGCTACCTACAACTGGTGACCGTGTTTTGCTATTGCTGAGCAATACTGAACAAGTCTCTGGCCCAGTAATCCATTGCTGAACTACATCACCAACAAAAAGACATTGAGTGAAGGTGAGGACCAGAAGAGCCCGGGAACCACCTGACAGCTGCCTTGAAGTCCTGAGCTCTGGTACATCACATGCCAACTCAACCGTGTATCAACCTTGTCTTCCTGGGCTTATTAGAATTGTGTACCAACAGGTGTCCTCTATTTTCAGAAGCAAATGCAGAATGATAGAATCTGCTCTGAGGACCCATTTCTAAGTCTTGTTTGCCGCACATCTTCTACGTCTTATTGGCAGCATGTCTTCACTGGAATGAGTAGTCATTTGGCATTCTATTGTCCTTAAAATTTCATGAGATTCTACACCTACTTGGTAGGTTGTGTTTTTAAAGAGACTTGGCCTGAAATCATTTTCCATGCCAAAATATGGCTTGTCTTTTCTCCTAAACCTATCAGGGCAGTCAGAGCAGCCAAGGAGAACTAAATACAAGCGTAAAATGGCCAAATAGACTGGGATCACTGCACACCTTTCTAGAACCTTCTTTCATGCTCTGGCTTCCCTGAGGTTAAAATGGGGGGACCTGTGATCCAGATTTGTTAGCAAGTAGTTTTCTTGGGAGGCAATTCTAGAAAACTCCAGGTGGGAACAGGAAGTGATTAGGAACTGGAAGTCAGGGTGTACCAGCCAGTTGTTGCCACTGAGCGACCAAGCACAGGCCTGCTAAGGAGTGCTGGGGTTCCATGTAGATCATGCTACTAATAGAAGCCCTCTTACAGGGTGAGAGAGCTTGGGTGTTCTCCACCCACTCCTTCCAGCCATGGCAGGAAGCTGCTGTTGGCCTTCACTATAGGCAAATGGGCCATGCTGCTGGGGGCTGGAGGTCAGCTGGGGTGTGAAGAAATGGCATAGTGCTGAACAGTGACTTCCAGCTTTGAATCCCCAGACTGGGATCTTTAGCAGAGCAAGGTCAGAGACTGTGCCCAATGCAGCGTCTACTTCTCAGCATAGTGCCAGGCACACAGCAGACCTTCATCAATCCCCGTGGAATGTGCTGGCTCGCCCCAGCCCTACTCCAGTCCTCTCAGCTGCGCTCTCTCCTGGTCCTGTCTGTTCTAGTGTATTCAGCTCTTGCTTCTACGTCTTTCGCTGTCCCAAATTTTGTCCTCTCTCTCCACACTAGTGTGGTCACTCTGCCTTCTTCCCAGGTGACTGTGTGGCGGGCCTGTGGCATAGACATCTCATTACTACCAGAGATGGAGTTTTTAAACCAAATATGACATGTGCTGTGCTGCTTAGGATTGTCTTCAGCATAAGGTGAGGTAGAAGGTTTGAAATTTGGATTGCCCTCCCAATCTTAAGGCATGTAATCCCTGTATGCAGACCAGGAAGTGCCCTGGGAAGAAAGGCAGGTGTGGGTTTGGAATCAGAGACCAGCATGAGAAGAACACTTTCACTGCTTACTAGACAATGACCTTGGGCATGTTCTGTAACCTCTTGGAGCCTCAGTGTTTGCATGTCTGAAATGGGGATAGTTGTATGACTGACTTCAGGAGTTGGGTAGAAAGACTCCTAGAAGTAGAGGAAGAAAACACCTGGCATCTGTGAAGCACCCGCTCCCATCATTAGACTTTCCATGATTTTCTAAGCATGTGTTGACTGTTGGTTACTGCATACATGTAGATTTACCTTAGGTCCCGTCTAATCCACACAGATAGAGAAGCTCACTTTTGCCCAGTTGCCCATTTGCAAGGACACCTTCTAATAGAATTCGATCTAGGAATCTGAGGGCCCTTTTCAGAACATACAGGATCCACAGCAAAGTTCAAGCCCCTGAGGCAGAGGGCTTCTGCTGGTGTCCTCATGTTCTCATGGGCACTGCAATGCCTTTCTCCACTGATATTCATTGAGAGCCTGATGCAGGCCAGGCCAGGGCTCCCTGGTGAGGATGTGGCAGAGAATGAAGCACCTGCCTGGCTGACTTGTAGGGGACTCAACAATCGGGGGCAAGACAGGCAAGTGATGGTGAAGATGAGACCAGTAGGTGACGTGTCCGAAGCTCTTGGTGCTGAGCACTCTTCTAAGCAACTTACCATAAAGGCTTTCTCATCCCTTGATAGTTGCAGGAGAAACAGTGCTTTTGTTGTCCACAGGTGGCAACTGAGGCACTGACAGATCAGGTCACATAGGCAAGGTCATGGAGATAGCACAGGGGGAAGTGTGGCTGCAAACCCTCCCATGTGGCTCCAGATTTGGGCTCTTTATCACCCATGGCCTGCAACCTCTTGGTCATGCTGGGCCCCTGTGACTTCTCTGTCACCAAATAGTGATTCACTGCAGGGCCTTTCCTGAGTCCTCTTCCACCTCAGAGTGCCTGTGTCTCGCAGAGAGTTACTTAGTTTCCCGGGCCCCACTGGAGCTCCTGGTTTTGCCAATCTGGGGCGGGGTCTGAGAATGTGTGTTTGTAAAGAGGTCTCAGGTGACCCTAAAGGTGATGGGTCACACAGGTGACTTTCCCCCTCCCCTGGGGTCATTTGACAATGCCTGGAGACCTTTTGACTTATCACAAGTCAGAGGTGCTGGTGCGCAACTCAGGTAGAGGCCATGGGTGCTGCTGAATGGCTACACTGCACGGGAAGACCTCTGCAGACCAAGAAGGATCAGGCCTGATGGGCCAGGGGCGCCAAGGTGAGGAACCCAGTGTGGAGTACAAGCACATGAACTTGGGTGTGTGCAGGTATGGCCTTGAGGCTTGTTTGAATAAACATATATTTGATGTAGCTTACCCCGAGACATCATATTGATGGGTTTTAAAAATTGATTCATTTTACAAATTCAGAAGCTTATTCAGAAATTCCTTTGCTATACAGATAATTTTACCCATTTTTGACAACTATTTGATAGGATGTCATGGATGTTTTAATTGTTAGAATTTGTGTGTGCATGTGTGTGTGTGTGTGTCAGTGTGTGGTTTGGAAACAGGGCATAAATTTGGCATTCTTCATGGGCCATGTTAGTATATACAACTGCTAACACATGCTTCACAGTAATTACAAGTCACATTTCCTTCCTTTAATCTTTTCCTAAAGATGTGCCTTCCATGTGTAAAGACAAGTGTTTTCAAAGTTGACTCTCTGGACAGATCTTTGGGCTCAGGTGGTCAGTGTTCCAAACTGTGCCAGAAAACCCCAAATCTGATTTCACAGGCTGGGCTGTCCTTAGCTCTGGCCTCCAAATTCTTTCCCCTTCCTGGCTGTACAACCCATGATATTTGGCAGAAAGGAAGAGCCATGGAAGACTTTAATGAGGACAGCCACAGGATCCTCTTTGCTCCTAGCCTCTTGAGAAAATAATAAAAACAATAACATCAAGCAAACACATGGTATAGATCCTTCTTCTGTAAATAATTAGTATTTAACATATTGATACGTGTGCCGTGGTCCAAATTTTATTTCATTGAGAGGGTCTCTGTGTGTGTGTGTGTGTGTGTGTGTGTGTGTGTGTTTGATTCTGAAGAATCAAAGCCAGAGAACAGAGATAATTCTATTAGCTTCATCTGGATAGCACTTGGCCTCCTTTCTTAGCAGGGAAGGACCTGAAGTCAATGGCAGAGCTTGTTTGTGGTGTAGCCAAGTGTCTCTGCAGCATTTTCAATGCTAGAGCATCTGTTCTGAGAATTTTAGTATAGCACCTAATTTTTTTTTATCTTTGCAGCAACTTGCAAATGTGGGTGTTGAATGAGGGGTATGGATCAGAGGAGAAAAGCCATTGTTTTGGAGAAGCAGAATGTCTAAAGTCTTGTTAGAACCAGTGGAATGAGGTCACTTAAGAATTAAAGGAGAGACAGCAAAAGCAGGGGTGGGGGTAGATATTCAACAAACCTCAGAGATGTTCCTTCCATGTCAGGAGGTAGCAGGACATTGGAGCAATGCCTGTGCATCCACTGCTCAGTTCCATCTTGGGGGCAGACCCAGCACTGCAAGCTGATGAGGGACAGGACATAGGAAAGCCATCTTTAATGCAGATGACACAACTGAGCATCTAGCTCATCCCAGAGGATGGAGGGAGGCAGATGAAAGTCAGGCTTGGACAAACCCATGGAGTACTATCAGGTGACCAACAGCCAGTTCAAAATTCTATTGTTCCTTAGAAAACTTGGAATGGAACCACCATTTGGCCCAGCTACCCCACTCCTCCGTCTATACCCAAAGGACTTAATATCAGCATACTGTAGTAAGCAGCCACACCAATGTTTATAGCAACTCAATTCATAATAGATAAACTGTGGAAGCAACCTAGATGTTCTGCTGTGGATACAAAAAAAAATTGTCCTATATAAACACAATGGACTACTACTCAGCATTAAAAGAAAATATAATGATGGCATTTGCAGGTAAGTGGTTGGAATTGGAGACTATCATGCTAAGTGAAGTAAACCAATTTCATAAACCCAGAAGCTGAATGTTCTCTCTAAGAACTGGATTCTGATCCCAAATGGGGGGAATGTGAGAAATGGAGAAATTTTGACCAAATGGGAGGGAGGGGAGGGGAGGACGTATGGGCCAGGATAGATGGTGGAATGAGATGGACATTATTCCCCCAGGTACATGGATGAGTAACCTAGGGTGCAATGCTACATCGTGTCCAATTAGGTAAATGAAAAGTTGTGTTGCAATAGTGTACAATGAATCCAAATGCATTCTGCTGTCACATATACTGAATTTTAAAAAATCAATTAACAAAAAACCCCTATGGTAAGAGAGCTTACAGTCCTGGGGCACAAAGAGTACCAGGGGCCTCTGGGATAAGAGACAGTAGCAAGACAGAACGACACATGCCGGTGACCTTACTCATGGGGAATGGAACACAGTCACATATTAGAGGTAGAAAAATGGTTGTGAGCGACTTTTTCCTAATGACTATTAAGGCAGATGGCAATTGGTTGTTGGTGTCCTGACCCACAGCAGTCATTTTACAAGCAATGCTCATCCAGCGCTCTGTCTGGGCCTTGCTCTGGGCCACTCTCCCTGCCTGGCCTTATGTCACAGTGTCCCCTTGCAAGCAAAGAGAGTGGCAGCCGCCTTTTCAGGGGCCCTGTCCTCCTAGGCAGTTGTCCCCTGTCCCTGGCTGAGGAGCCATTTCCCATGGAAAAGCCCAGCATCCAGGGCCGCGTCCACAGGTTGCCATGGCCACGAGGGGCAGCCGCAGGCCTCACACCCAGGAAGTTGGGGACAGGTGAGGAGGCTAGTTAGTTGCTGTTCCACCCTAGGTCACCAGCTGAGCTGACAGCAGCAGGCTGGGCGCCCAGAGCCCCGCCCACAGCACCGCCCACAGCACGCTGAGTGGGTCGCGGAAGAGGGGTGGGGCCGTCGCCAGGGAGACGGGGGCGGGGCCTAAGCCAGGGCGGGAACTTTGAGCCTGGTCCCCTGGAGCTCAGAGCGGGAGGAGCCCAGAAGTAGCACAGGGCGGCGGGGCAGCGGGCCTGCGGGTCCCGGTTGTGGGGTCCGGCTCGCGGGTCCATGACGGGAGAAGGTGAGCTGGCCTGAGCGGCCCCGGTCTAGGCGCCCACACGACGGTGGGACCCGGGAGGACTCTGCCGCCGTCTTGGAGCCTCGGTCCCGGCTGCCTGTCCCCCGGAGCCGCCAGGGCGGTCCCCACAGCGCCCACCCCCGACCCCGCTGTCCCGGTCCTCACCTGAGGGCTCTCCTCAGCGGAGCTGCTGGTCACAGCTGGTGGGTTTTGATTTGCAGGGTCCTGTTCAGGATGCGGTGCCCTCAGCAGTGTGGCCTGGGCCGCGGACCTCAGAGGAGAAGAGGTGGCCCGACGCACAGGCCCCTGGAGAGGGGTGGGCTACAGAGGAGCCCAGTGTGACCTGGGGAGCAGGAGGAGGTTTAAAAGACAGACTCGCCCAGGTATTTCAGTTCTCACTCTGTGCCTGGTTTTCCTGCTGCACCTGTGAGTGGTTTTTTTTGTTTTGTTTTTTTTGTTGTTGTTTTTTAAGTTCTTGCTTTAAAAACCCTTTCCTCTTTCCTTCTGTGTACCTGACCCATCATTTTAAACCATGTTCCAAGGTCACTTTTTGGTGTATGTGTGGTTCTGGAGATTGATCCTAGGGCCCTGAGCCTGTTAGGCAAGTGACCTACCTGTGCTACACCCTCAGAGACCCCTGTAAACGTTTATCCCCTTGGCCATGGGGTCTAAGTTGCCAAGGCTGACCTCAGACATTCCTCTTGCCTCAAACGTTCCAACCTCCCTGGTGGTTGGCATGACAGGCTTGCACCTGGGACTGTCACACTGTAGCCTGTGATGGGAACTCATGTGCATCTGTCCAGGGCTGAGCATGGTTATGCAGAGCTGTGCTCCAGGCTCCCTGCAGGGCTGTGGAGGCTTCTGCTGCCCAGCAGCCCTGGTGCCATGGCCAGTGCTTCTCCCAGCACTTCTCCCAGTGCTTCTCCCAGCTGCCCATTGCTATAGGCTGACCTTATTTTGTTCTTATGGCACTCATATGTTCTCTGGAGTATGTTGGATCGTTTGCCAATTACAAGTCTAACAGGTCCTCTAGAACATTCAAACAATTAGTAAAATTCCTAAAGAGTAAATTGGGCTAATGTTTTGGGAAGAACAATGTTGGATGATAATTTCATGCCTTGAATATATCATCCAACATGATATATTCAAGGCATGAAATTATCATCCAACATTACTTACAAAATAATAAAATATTGAAGCAGTACCATGGTCTGAGCCAAAATAGATCCTCAGGATCTTAGGCATTCTGTAATAAATCTGCATCACTTGAAGTATAGAGTTGATCATCTCTGGGTAATGAAATGGAAGTAAAGGTATCAAAGCCAATGATCATCTGTTTCCAATTTTCTGTGATTTGGTTCAAGTGGTAAAATGGTGATATTTATTAATTAATGGATCAAATAGGTTCATAATTGTTTTAGACTACAATTAGATGCCTTCAAACTTCAGGCTATATGTGCTCATTTGAGAAGGGTTCCAGCCATTCTCTCATCCTTTGAGTCATTTCCCTCATATGTCCTGTGAGACATTTTCTATGTGAGGCTTCAAGAAGAAGAGAATATTCTATAAGGAAAGCCATGTGATCTGTGCAGTATAATATTGAATAAAGTCATTCAGATATCAGAAATTCTATTGAAAGATATTTGCATCTAAGCCAAATAAAACAGATTTCTAGGCATCCTGGTAAAGACAAGGTTTTTCCTTTATATGTATCATCTTTTTTTTGTTAAAATGGTCTGCCAATTTATGAATTTCATTCTATCAGATGTGTAACTAGATGCCTTTGATATTACCCACTCTTAAATGGTAGACAGTACATGAACACTGCCTGTCTGCACCTTTTTAAAAAACAGGTCTGGGATCAGGAGCCCAAACACCAATGTTAGCTGGAACATGTTCTTCAGTTTGGCCTATCTGCCAGTATCCCCTCAGGTCACCTGTTCAGCTTTGTTACTCCTGCTCCCTCACTGGCTTTCCTAGAAACCATATGCTATGTATGAATCAGGGACACCAATCCCACACATTGTGTTCTTTGAGTATCCAAAGTCCCACTTTTCACTTCGCCATGCCTGACATAGTAACATTTGTCAGCAAATGTGAGATTTTCCAAGATTCAGTTTTATGTGCTCCTTTCCCAAAGAGCATTAGGGCAGGGATAAAGCATACATAAATATTAAGTAAAGGCCGTAGTTTTTAAAATGTCATCCAATGAATAGTTGACACAAGTCTGAGGTACCTTTTATTTTGGAGGTATTATATAATAGGGAATTCCAACAGCTACGTAATAGTGAAATGAGAAAACTTACATCCATTTTATTTTTTGTTTCTGATGATTTTTTATGAGTAAGGGTAAGATACTTCCTTGTTCCGATGCAGATGTTGCCCACTTCTGTGAATGGATGCGGGGTGTCACCTGCTACTTGCATGTCTGCATGTTGTGCTTGACACTAACATCGTACTTGGTAGGTGGCAGAAAGTCAATACTGAAGTTAAGCTCTTGTGTTCTAGCAGCTGTGCTGAAGATCCTTGGTGTGCCACCTTCTGCAATCCATGCTGCTCTGTTCATGTTCCTTATTGACTTCCTGGTGATGAGCATCATGGTCTCCTGGTCTTTGAGAATGTCCAAGCATTGCTCTGTGAATGTGGAAGATGGGCATGTGGAAGACTCCAGGGAGGAGGGATCATTGATCATGTACTCTAATCCATATGCCTCTTTAATGACCTGTTTTTTCTTCCTGGGTTTTAAGGGAGACAGTGCCCTCAAACACTTCTGTGCAGCTGGGAATCCAGGCTTCTGCTTCACCTTGAAGGAAGCATTAATGATTCATTTCCAGAAGACATGAGAAGTGAGCCTCTGGTATCCTGCAGGTTCCTTGCATTGCCCATGGGCTAGAAGAGAGAAGAGTTGCTGCATGAGATTTGATCCCCTTTTTCCTGAAAAGTTCCACACAGAGGTGAGTCCCCAGCATGTGTAGACACCATTTCAGACATCTTTGTGTGACGGAAATGAATCAGAGCCCCTGATGATGTGGAAGAGCTAAAGATGGGTTTGCTATGAATTTTCTATGTCATTTCTCAGGACCTGAGTCAAGCCAGCCATGATGCTGTCAACGCATGAGCTGCTGCTCAAATGTGAGGAAGTGGTCTTGCTTTGTGAAAACACCACCCTGATTCAGGGAGCCAGAGGCAGCCTGCAGTCCCTGTTTTCCTGTAAAGGCAGATTGCTGTGGATAGCCTCTGGCCTTGTCATGCAGCCCTACTCAGAGTAGGGGATTGAGGGTCCAGGCACATTCGTAGTTCCTTTGGACCTTTTTTGCCATTGGGCCGGCCCAGGGTCCTTGGACTCTACCTGGTCTTCTGGCCTGGGTCAGTGGATGTGAGGTTTGGAATCCCCCCTCTGTGGCAGGATCCCAGGCCCCACAGCCACTTGAGGGCAGGCACAGCCTTCCCCAATTGTGTTAGAGGGGGAGACTTCTCCCACCCATCCTCATCCATGCTCATCCCGCATCGTGTGGCTTGACACCTGAGGACCTTTATTCATTGACTCAGTGGTTAGTGATGATGGTTGCTAAGACCAAGTGACTCTTTCAAGGACACATCACTTGCATAGTAGGGCTAGAGCATGGATCTTCCTAATTGATTTCATGGGACTCTCTCATGGAAACTGTGACTGCCTCCTAAACACACACTCTACATCTGGAGTGTCAAAATTCTTGGCACTGCCTCCTTGGCAAGTGGATCTTGTCTTCTTCTTTGGAAATTAACAAATATTTTCATTTGGTTTGTGGAGGTCATGCAAAAGGGATTTCATTTGAAATAGCCCAAACAAGAAATACCAGTTGTCTTTTTCATACATGGATGTGTGTAGTGAACATCCCTTTCTGTGTGCTTGCATGAGTTGCTCCTTTGACTTTGTTGAAGAATGGTTGGCTGGGGAGCAAGGTAACGAGAGATGGATACCAATCGTTGTCCAGTATTCTGAAGTGAAGAATGTATTGAGGATGTGAAGGATTTTCTAGCCAGTTCCTATGGCTGAGTCAGGGATCAGCCAGAGGATTCTGTCTGGTAGACTCTTGGGAGCAGATATCAAGTGACCTTGTCAAACCCTGTCCAGGACTCAATGCTAAGCTTCGGTGTTCATTTCAAGCATTTCCATGAGTCTGTACTGTGTTCTCTTGTATCCAAGCAGTTCCTGATAAAAAAGGAGAAGAAAAATTCAAGGTTTGGTGATTGATTATTTATATAAATGTTATTTCAATCAACTTTCTATAATACAAAATTAACTTTACACTGGTCAAATTTCATATGTTGAGGAAATAATTAAAATATCAGGAGGGGGTGAGGATTTGCAAATCAAATATGTTTTATTTAACTTAAAAAACAAAGTGCCAGAAGTGCACACCTGTAATTGAGCCTTAATAACCTTTAGTTCCAGCCTCCAGGTGGCCAACTCCATTAGGGTGTGTGGAAGCACACTGTCCTGGGATCATAGGCTCCCCTTCTATTCAACAGACAGCAGTTCCCAGGGATGTTGTCCTTGCACTGAATAGATATTGCCAGAGGCAGTGGGGAGGTAGTAGTACATGAGGAGGGGAGGAGCTCTCAGGATGGGAAGAAGGGGCCACTCACTTAGGGACTCACTAGGCATGGCATGAGGCTGCTGGCCATGGTGCATGCCTGAGCACACCGAGTGGGACAGATCCGTGCTCTCTGTCCCTCTACACTCCTATGTAGGCTATGTTGGCAGCAGATCAGGGAACTGGGGTCGTAAGTGCTCCCAGTGACACAGGCACCGTCTGCCACAATGTGTGCCTAGCCCTTTCCCCATCTTCCTACTTGGCGCTTGTCTTGCCTCAGGGCTGAGACCGTGCAGTCATCAGAGTGTATCTGTGACCCAGATCCCACCTGCATGGCCAACATGCTCAGACCTTCAGGCGGGTCCTGGGTTGCTGCAACCAAACTGAGCCATCTGGGTGGCCTACAACAGAAGAAAGGCCTTCCCTTGCGATCCAGAGGCTGAACACAACGCCGGTGTGGGCTGTTTCAGTGCCACACTCGTCACAGGGTCTAGGGGAGTATCCCCCCAGCTCTGCCAGCCTTTGTCCACTCTCTTGCTGCTGCCCACAATCTGTGGTTCCCTTATGGGAATCCAGTCTCTGCCTCAAACCTCACACAGTCTGTTTCCCCAGGTCTCCCTAGTCTTTGGGTCCAAACTCCCCTCTTCCTTCAAGAACACCACATATTGGATTTAGGGCTAGTTGATGCTGTGTTCCATCATGTGAGCTCTTATTAGCTTGAGCACTGTGCAAAGACTGTTTCCACACAAGGTCACACCCACTTTTGGGTGGACAAGAATTCAGGGGAAACTATTCTATCCAGTACACTTGCCTTTCTTCAGATCTCTCCCCAGTGAGGCTTCCTGGTATCTGTTGTCCTAATTCCTGTCATGGCAGGTTCCTTCCTTATGTCTGAGAGGACCTTGTGACTCCTGGATTCACACATTTTCTGAAATCACCAACATTCTCCAGCGTTCTCCATGGGACTCTGCAGTGTTTTGCATTGGAACCCACCCTCTGACCTGAAAACATGGTCTAGCAATTGGATTGACTCCCTCCCTCCTGAAAGATCAGTGTTTGACACCCTTTGCAGTAAGTTATTCTTTTGGATTCCTTCCACAGTAGGCAAGTCCTTGGATCCTCTCCCAGAAAGTCTTCCAGACTGAAGGTCAAATGTGTCCAGATGGTGACTTGAAGGATATCAGCTCCTTTAAGCCCTTGTCTTGGCTTCATTGTTTTCTCCCCTCAATGCAAAGCAAGAAAGAAGAGTTGGCCCTGTACCATCCTTCTCCATCCAAAGTCCCCACTCGCTGCAAATAAAAAATATCAGGAAATCTGTTATGTCTCTACGGACAGATACTTCTCCCGTCATTGTTTCCTAGATTATGTAGTAAGACAGACAACTACAGTGCCCTTTCACTGTATTAGGTGTCAGAAGTCATGTAGAGATAATGTAAACAATACAGGAAGAAGATATGCATTGTTCTGCCATTTTTGTAAGAGACTTGAGCATGTGTGAACTGTGGTGTTTTCAGTGGTCTTTGAACAAATCTCCCATGGATTTCCTGTGACATTTCTGATTTCTGGACTTGAGTGTGAGTCAGCCCCATGGGGATGTGGTAGGAGGGCAGTCAGAGCTGTTGTGCAGAACCTCAGTAATGACTTGTAAGGCCACATGCAACACTGCAAGCAGCAGCAGAGAAGGGAGCCCTCTCCCCATGTGTTAAGCTTAACTCTTTTCTTATCCAAAATCATGACTTGTAAACTTGCAGAAATTGAGTCATCCCAAGAAGTTGGGATGATCTGGGGAGCATGGGCTGTCATTCTATTTGGTCTCTTTGATATGAAGTGCTAGCAGCTGGGAACTTGAAGTTGTGCTTAGGCCATGGAGTCTCCTTCCCTGGGAAGGGGTTTTCATAGCAGCCTTTGTTCCTGTTTTACCTTCTGCCCCAGGAGGACACAACAAGAACGTCCTCAGAAGTTGGCCCCTGATCTTAGACATCCAGCCTCCAGAATTTGAGAAATAAAATCTGTCCTATTAATCACCCAGTCTCTTGTATTCTGCTATCACAACACAAACAATCTGAAGACAAGTAAATCAGCAATCTCTCTAATGTTTACATTGTGGTAATCTACACCAACATCCATTTTGTAATTGAACCATTTTTGAAGTACACAGTTTAGTAGCATTAAACATGTTCATATTGTTGATAGCCATCGCCACTATCCATCTCTAGAACTCACGTTGACATACTCTTGCCATTAATACTGAATCCTACTTCCCTCCCCAGGCCCAGGAAAAGAACATTGTCCTTTATGTTTTTATAAACCTGATTATCAGGAATATGAAACAAGTGAAATTCTAGAAAATTTGTCTTTCTCTGAACACCAACATTTTCAATGGATGCAGTTTACCCCAACTCCTTGGGTATACCAGGTCCACTGCCAAGTCTGCTGGTATCTCATTTGGCCTCTCAGTGACAGCAATACTGACTGTGTGCACATAAGCTGTCTGTCCATGTCAGTGGGCAGCTGTATCCCAGGATCTAGGGTCTTGGGTCCCACCCAGCCTGGGAGATTCCCTCCTCCCCCAGGTCTTTGACCCCCAGGTCTTTGCAGGCCAGTATGCACCAAGGCCCTGTGCCTGGTGGTTTCTGTTGTTGACTGGAGGATGTGTCCTGAGCAGGGAGTAGGGCCGTCTGTGGCATAAAGGACTCTGGATTTGTGTGGCCAGGCATTGTGTCGTGGGTCATGATGGACTACAAGTAGAAGCAAAGCCTGATTCTCCTGGGATCTGAGCGAGCCCAGCCTATGTATTGAGAATTGGTGTGACCTCCTAATAAACAGGATCTCAGAGGAAAGGGTGAGTCCAGAGCCAGCAGAACCTCAGTGTCTTTAAGAGCACTTTTGGGGTGGGAGGCCCGGAAACATTGATGTGATGACTCTGATGCAAAGTCACAAGCTTCGAATCCAGGTAGAGGTGCTCAGGAGCAGCCTGAGATGGCTCGTGGATTCCCCACCTTCACACACCTGGGATATCCCAGGGCTCTGAACAGCACAGCTGAGGCCACATGCAACACTGAGGGCATCCACTGTCCCTTTTCATAGAGTACATTGGTCCCTTAGCAATTCCACCTAAAGCCAGCCCTGAACCCAGAATCCCAGGCACTTATTTGAGGCTCAGTCATTGTCTACTCATCTCTACCTGGCAGAGACCTCCTGTCCCCTTGTAACTCATTATGCTGAAGATGAAAACTTGGAGAGTGGGACTTTCAGTCATCCAGATTTCCCAGCCACATTCCCCATTGTCATTTATTCCTGGCACACAGATGGTTGGGGTGGGCCACAAGCACGCTGGCATCCATGTGTGGGAACCATAGCAGTACAATCAAGAAACAGGAGAGGGGTCCGACTGATCAGGTCAGATGACAGGGCATAGTACAGAGTGGAATGGAGAGTTCTCACCCGGGGTGATTGTTGTGATGTGCAGAAATGCTCTGCTGGTGCTGGGTGCCCCCATGGTTCCCGGGGTCTTGAAAGGCTGCAATGCCCCCAGAATGTTCTCAGATACACATAATGGGAGGCCCGTTGCCCACTTCCAACATTCTGTGGAAGTAGGAGACCCCCTTAGTGTAGAGGTGCCATCTGAGAGAAAGACTCACTTTTTTGAAAAAAAAAATTGATGGGAAAAAAAGGGTAAGGACCTGTGCCCAAAGGGCCACATATGCTCCTGGAAGTTGGTGGTGGCCATAGTTCTCCATCCATTAAGGACTCCCTCACCCACTAATGTCCTTGTGTCCTTGAGAAATGCTCTCCCTTTCCTGGTTTTCCTGAATAGAAATCCTCTTGCATCTTGGGTGAATAGGGTTATGGGTTGTGCAGAGGGTGTTGGTCCACTGAACATCTTAGAGACTGTCCTTTATGGAGCCTAATGATCCTCATTGAGGTTGAGGCCAGGGTCCTACCTGTGGTTAGTGTGAGGACACCCTGGGTTCAGCAGAGGGAAAGAAGGACAAGGGAAACTCAGATGTCCCTTCATTGTCCCTGGACTTGAGAGGACTTACCCCTTTGCACCTGGGATCAGGAGACCTCATTTCCTCAAGGACACCCACACTCAGGGGTAGGTCTTGAGTTTGGGGTCCTCACTGGGGTCCAGGGATGTTGTGAGCCACCAGGAATGACAGTGCTGTCCATGCTCAGTGGAGCCAGTGTTTCCAGGGAAGAGAGCCCATGGTCACGCCTTGTCTAAAGCATCTCACACCAGGGGCTCCCATCCCTAGCACTCCTGTCCTGAAAGGAAGCCCCTGAGAGGCAAGGTGGGTCCAACCACGTCTCATGTGTTCACTCATCACCGTGTTCCAGCAGTCACCCCAGTTAACAGTCCTGACAGGCTTGAACATGGCTCAGAATGGAACCTCATGAGCTCTACCCTGCTGTAGCTGCAGATCTATGGCTGTAGAGACAAAATCTCAAAACAAATGCACTTGAAAGAAAAGAGCAAGAGCCAGAGCCCAAATAGGCCAGTTGTGGCAAGGACAGCCTGAGTCCCTAGGTTGGGACTCAGAATTATGTCAGTGGGGTGGCATTGCTGCTGGCACCAGCATGATAACAGAGAGCCAGCCCTGCTCAATTTTGGTAGCAGTGTGTTGGGGAAGGCAGCAGAAATTGAGAGGCAGGATTGAGTTTGGCCCTAGGAGGAGGTTGGGTAAAAGGCCAGTGTGGGTTGGAGGGCCTGGGCAGATAGAGAGAGGCCAGGGCACACCCCAAAGCCTAGAGACTGCACTTGATGTCCAGGGTTGTGAAAGGCCACCTCCCCTCTTATTCACAACTGAGAGCAAGAGGCATTGATGAGTTCAGTTTATGTGCAGCTGCATCCAAGGTGGCTCGGCTAGGCACCTCTGTTTCCTTGTCTCAGGAGGCTGGGACTCCAAGTTCCAATGAGGCTCAGCTGGGAGGATCAGAGTCTGAGTTCATGCCTGTGTTCCTGGTGGGATCCATGTTGGCTGAGCCTCAGTACTTTTCTAATGGGAGGATGGGACTATGTCCTGTCTTTATCACAGGGGTGTGTCCATAGACATCTCATGCTAAATCAATTTGCTTGGATTTAAGATGAAGTAAAGAGAGAGGTGCTGGAGACAGGGATCCAGAGAGAAGTCAGAACTTTGCACAACTCAATCTTGGAGATGATATCCCATCACCTGTGCCCACTTCTATTACCATGATTTCAGAGGCAGAGTCTGAGCCATCTTGAGGTGAGGAGTGTCCTGGCTTTGGGCAGCAGGATACTGTGGTACCATGGAATCTTTTTGATGCCCCCAACCGCTAGACTGAGTAGAAGCACTTGGGCAGTCTGAAGTCTTAGGAGAAACCTTGGGAAGCTGTATGCCAGAAAGGGACAGCCTCTGAACCTCAGTCACCTCAACCTTGTTATGGTTCAGAGTGGGGACTACAACCAAAAGGGAACTGACATGCCAAGCCCTGTGTGAAACACAGGCCTGTTTGAGCTGAGGTGCATTCTTTGTCTCTCCCCCTTTTCGTGATTCTCCCATCTCTATGTTTGAGCTTTAGCCACCTGTGAGTCCCATCTCTGGTTTCAGCGATAATGTAGGCTCTTATGGGCAAATGTGCCCAATAAATCCTAGAAATTAGATGCTACACTGATTTCTAGAAAGAGCTAGGGACACTGGGGAGCCCATGAGTGACACAATGATGGAACCATGATCACGCAGCTGGTGAGAAGGATGAACTGGTGAATCCAGTTGTTAATCCTCAAAGCTGGAACTCTAGTGGCAGCCAAGTTGGGTAGGGGCTGGTGCGGGTAATTGGGAAGTTTTTGCTAAACTTGATATGGGTGGGTACAGGGGAGAAATCAGCAGCCCATAGGGCTTTGAAAGTGGTCTTAAGAGAAAAGGAGGCTCAGGTATGGGCACCGCAAGAAGTGATATTATTGCCTTGACAATGAATGAAACAGCATGGAACCCTGGTACCCAGGCACCCACCTCACTGACCAAGCCATCTGAGCTCACTTGATTGGAGACACTGGAGTGAGAAGGATGCTCTCCTGTGGTTTCAAACCATGTCGAGCCTCAACCCCCCAGGAATCTCAGGGGGGCCGCCTTGCCCTTTTGGGGGAACACTGGGTGGGGCTTTGTCCTAGACTCCAGAGCCTCTGGCGATTGTCGCAGAGGAGCTCAAGAGTAACAGTGAGTAGCACAGGGCAGGTGAGCCCAGCAGGCCCTCTAGTCTGATCCCTGATGAATGGCCCAGGACTCCTATTCTGACTCTGTGTGTGTGTGTGTGTGTGTGTGTGTGTGTGTGTGTGTGTACTGATGGGAACTGTCCCATTGTGCTTTGACTCTAGTGTATTGGCACAAGTCATTTTTCTGTTTGTCACCATTTCCATTTTTGAACCCACCATTCTTGGTCCCAACCCAGGGTGAAAATGATCAGAACACAGATGAGCCCTGCAGCGTAGAGAGCCTTGAACCTTACAGGCAGGACCAGCTTAGGAATGAGCTCCTGCCTGTCATTTGTGGGAGGAACCTAGATTTCAGCAGCAACTTGGAGTTCATCTACTGGGATTTCATCCCCACCCAGCAGGTGCTGGACCTGCTGTTCCCAAGGTAAGCACCAGACCACCAAGCCCAAGTGTGTAGCCCCCTCATGCCTGGGTCTTGGGGCTGCCATGTACCTCTCAGGGACCCAAAGGTTTGTGATCCCTAATGAGATAGAGGACCAGGCTCATAGTGGAATGTCAGCCCCGAGTAGGATGAGTCCTGGAGGTGCCTACCACAGCCTTGCAAGGGGAGTGAACTCTCCCTCTCAGGCAGAGGAAACCATCCTGACACCAGCTGGTCACCAAAGTGTGTGGAGCAGTCCCCAAACCCTGGGCACCACAGCTCAAAGGTGTGTGCTGAGCTCATTCCCAGGTGGACTCAGAGAGGCCTGGGGCTTTGTCGGGTATAATATTTTCTTTTTGTATGAAAAAGCTCGGTGCCAGGGGCATCTCATAACTCAGGCGTTGATCAAAGCATTTAGTGTTAATAAGGGATGTGCCAGGTTCCATAGTGGATCAGAACTTCCTATCTGAGATATAGCTGGACAGGGCCTTTGGAGATGGTAGCTCCCAGGCCCAGAGAGATACGTGGGAAGCAGCAGGTTGGGCTCATTCACCAGTGAGCATGGAGAAAACACTCACTGCCTGAAGACATGTTTCCAGGCATGTTGCATAATTCAGTGAACAATGGGGTCAAAATTTCTGCCATTGTGTCCCTTTTCATGGGGGTCAGCCTGAAGCCGCAGGTGCCATGAGTACATATCCTACATGTGACAGCATCCCTGACTCCATGAGGCATAACTGCACGTTGTCCTCTTCAGTGAACATGGTGGACCCCTGGACCAACTTCAACATGGAATAGGCTTGGGGTCAAGAGGGTCGGCTCCTGTTTCCAGAGTAGGGACCTGCAAGGTGATTTGACTGGGAAGGCTGAGCAAACACTGGTTGCTCCAGTTCTGTTTCCTGCATGCAGCTTAAGGTCTAGAGCTTTAACTGAAGGAGGAATAAGGCAAAGAGCTATAGGTAGAGTCATGGTCCTCTGGGGAACTGAGAGGAGATGTTGGCCTCAGAGAAAGCTCCTGTGACAATTGACCCCGCCATAGCCAATCCCAGTCCAACTACACTCCTCTGTCCTCCTCCAGGGCCACAGAGATGTTGGCTTCACTTGTTGAAAAAGAGAGATCAGTTGCTTCTCCAAGGAACTCGGTGAGAGCTCAAGAGAATAAAGTAGCATGGCAGCCCAAGCCAGGAGAGGAGGCATCCCTGCATCCCTGATAATAGTGGGCATGAGAACAGATAACTTCTGGAGGTTGAATTCCAGGTTGGAGAGCATGTAGCAAAGAGAAAAGTGTCAGGCATATGTCCCGAGGCGGGCAGAGCTGGTCATACCATGGATCTAATGTTCCTTTCAATGTAGTTTCTTTGCCTAGAGACCTGACCTGTCGCTGCCTGTACAGCCACTATGTCTTATCTGGGTGGACTGGTCTATGCAGAGACAGGGAAAATTCAGAAGTCCAGGTTTACAGTTTTGTTACTGGAGGCTGCAGGGAAGGAGAGACCAGGCTTCTGCACACCTGCCTCCCCACAGTGCCACACCTTCCTTCGCAGGTATCTGGATGGACTTGTACACTGAGGCTTCCCATCAGCCTCCAGGATCTCTGATTCTCCAGCTGCTGCTGCCATACATGCGGCTCCTCCTGGGTGGCTTGAACCTGGAGCACCAAGCACACCACCCGCTGGCCCAGATTGAAGATGGCAAGTCAACTGAGGCAGAGCCTGAGAGCCAGGAGGCCTGGGTGGGGTTGGGAGAGGTACATAAGGGTAGATGAAGAAAGGTCCAGGTTTTTTCCCCACTGGGTGGGATGTGTATGGCTGGTGTTGGGCTGGGAACAAGGATAAGCCTTTATCCACTCAGGCAATGGCCCCTGTCTGCAAAGAGGCCCCTGTGGGCTCAGAGCTGAGATCTTCCTGTCAGCAGGGGTATTGTCTGTCTGTGCCAAGCTCAGGGCAAGGCAGTCATGTGGGCATCTTTCTCCTCTAGCTACAAGCTCAGTTCCAATGAAGGCTCCTAAGCCAACCCCAGAGCTAGAGCCTTCTCCAGGAATGGCTCTGGTGCCCTGGGAAGGGGCAGCAACAGTATGTCATCCAGAGCTGGAGTCCAGGAGATCAGGGGTCTCCACTAGGTACTCCTCACGGCCCCAGTACAACAAGCGGGTTGGAGGCAGCTGCCTCATTCACATCTACCTGGAAAACGAAAGGACAACACAGTAGAAGAGCATCCTGGTGAGTCTTCTAGCAGCGGAGTCTCCTGGGAGCCCACACTGGGGAAGACCGAGTCCACAGCAAACACCTTGGACTAGGCCTGTCTTCTTGAATTAGAGCTTCTGGAAGGTCAGGAAGGAGAGCAGGGAATAAAGGAGAGAGAGAGAGGTCATGCTAAGAGCTTGACTTGAGGGATGGGAGAGTACCAGGATACCCAGTTCCATGAGTGAGTGGGCCTATGTGTTTTGGGGTGTGCAGGCCAGAGTGCAGATGAAAGTGCTGGGTTGAGAAGACTCAGAGAAATATGTAGGCTGCAGGCTGCACTCTATGGACCTTGGTATTGTTGACGAGTGTGCAGGGCCTTAGATGAACACTTGCTCCAGCAGGAAGATCCAGAAAACTTTGAGCTTCTGCATATTGTCTCAGACTATTAGAGTAAAAGTGGAACAATTAGATGGTGTGGAGCAATGAGTCACAGTGGGCTCAGAATAACTTGCAGCCCAAACACAGTGTGCGTTAGCCTGAAAAATAGGCAGAGTGTGGTGGGAGTGGTGCACAAAACAAACTGCAACGATGGGGGCATAAATCTACAGGTACTTAACTTTGCCCCCATGGCCGCTGGACCTCTCTAACATGTGTCCTCCCATGGACCTGATCATGCATTGCAGAGCTAATATCCATGAGGGGAAAAGAAGATAGGAATCTATGTCTTCTATCAAAGGATAGGCAACCACAGCGTATCTATTTAGTCAGCCTTTCATGACTGTGACAAGTACATGTTAAGAGCAGTTCAATGAAGAATCATGTCTTTTAGACACCTGGTTTCCAATCTTTCTGTTCATTGCAAACTGACTCCATTTAGGACCAGAGGACATATCTAGGCAGAAGTGTGTGGTAGAATAGAACTCTTCACAGCTTGGTGAACTGGAGTGGAAGAGAAATAAAAAGAAGGAGGAGAAAAAGAAGAGGAAAATGAGTTGAAGGAGGAGACAATGAATAAGAACATGAAGAAGACTAGAAAAAGAATATTCAGAGAAGATGAAGAAGAAGAAACAGAACAAGAAGGAGAAACACAAGAAGAACAAGAAGTATGATAAATAGATTAAAAATGTGATCAGAATTATAATGATGAAAAGAAATGGAGAAGTAAGGAACTCAAAAAACATATTATTTTTGAGGGACAGCTCCTGTGGACATCCTCCATTCCAACAGACCTCCAATTTATACCCCCTGCCATTAGTGTATTCACCTATGGATGGATTAATCCACTGGCAAGGTCAAAGCACCCACCATCAAGTCTTCCCCACAAACTCACATGTGATCATTGCTGCACCAGGGAGAAAATCTTTACCACATAAGTCTTTGAATCTGGATGCAAACTCTAGCACTGTCTCTTTGGAAGTTTCAACCTGACGTGAGAGGTTCTGAGGTGCAAAGGGCTTTTTTCCTGAAAGGTTAGATCCTGTGCATAGTGGGTCCTCAGGGAGGAATGAATCACTGAGGTAGTCTTGGGTGGAACAGTAGCTAGGTTAGAGGGCTCTCAGTTCTGTTTCTCAGGTCTGACCTGGCAGAAACTCTCAGTTATGGGGGGGATTTTCTGTTGTGTACTCTTTGAGTATCATTTACCACACCTGTGCCCCTCCCTCTCCAGAGCTGAGGATGCCTGTTGATGGAAATGTGTATTATGCTATGAATGGCAGAGTGAACTACCATTTTATCCTCAGGGAAAGACCTGCCAGCAAGTGGTTCAAGGTTAAGCAAAAGGAGGTAAACACCCACCTTCTTCCTAGTGCCACTCCACCTCCTCCAAGGTGACAAGCACCTCAGCTTCTGGATGGATGTTGTAGAACACCCACAGAGCCAACTGACAGGCTGGGTGGGGTTTAGCTGCTGGGCTTTGCTGATGTTGTCATTCCCTGCAGTTCTTGGAGTCTCCTAAGAACACATCCAGGAACCCACCAGCCTTGAGCATCACCTCTTCTGCAGCCGCCAGACCATTGCCCCAGGCCACCCAAAGCAATGAGTGCTGCAAGAGAAAAATCACCAGTAGCAGCTCCTCACTGCTTCACTCCAGCAAGCAGGTGGAAGACAGCTGCTTTGTTCACGTCCTCCTAGAGGGACAGAGCCGGAGGGAGACAAAGCGCACCCTGGTAAGCCTGACAGCAGGGCTGCCTCCTGGGTGTCCACATCGTGGAAGGCAGGAGACACAGCCAACCCCGGGGCTGTGGTGGGAAATAAAGAAGAGAGAGGTCCATCTTAAGGGCTTGACCTGAGGAGGGAGAGCCTCAGCATGCCCAGCTCCAGTGGTGAGTGGGCCTGTGTATTGTGGGTTTTGCAGGCCAGAAGTGCAGACGGAAGTGCTGTGGGCAGATGAGGTCAGAGAAATGTCCAGGGTGCCGGCTGCAATGCCTAGAACTTGGTATTCTCAATGAGTGAGGTTGGAGCAGAGGAGGTGGCAGTGACTTGTCACATGGGTAGGAGGGGATGTGTTGCTGGTGGCTGGGAAGAGAACCTCCTTAGCATGACTAGGTGTGGGAATTTGGGGTCGGGATCACCTGGGGGGTCATGCCAAAGCTTCGGAATGTCAGCCTTTGCATGTATGTGAATAGGGAGCTAAAGGGGTTCTTGGCAGAATTTCTATGGATGTGCAGTAGACACGCTAATGCTGCAGGTGTCCAGCTGCAGAGGAGACATGTCCAGTGCCTGCCAGTGCTGAGTCAAGTACCTCATTACAACCAGACCCGCACCGAGCTTCCAGAGGCCAGGGCCTCTCGAGGCTATCATGAAGCACTCAAGTGCACACTCTTGTATCTGAGTCTGTTTTGTGTAGTGGCAGTCAGGACCAAAATTTTTAGTGTATCTGCCTCTTCCACCCACAAAGGCAGCCTGCATCCCAGAGCACACTTGGCACGCAGGTCCCTGACCCATTGCTCTCATCTCAGTGAGTTGAGAGTGTGTCTGTGCATAGGCAGTTTGGTCCTTTGACCTGAGTGGAATGTGGCTCCCCAGGGGGAGGGGGGATGGCAGGTACAGGCAGATATTTGTATCAGGATTGTTCTAGTAGCACATTGCAAGAACCCAGGGGGTATATGGAGGCCACACTCAGGTAGCAGGATAACAAGATTGTGCCCTTGTATATACAGCTGAGGTTTCTCCTGAATGTCCTCGACTGCTGTCCTTTGTGTAGCTCCTCCAAAATCAGTTCTCTGATGAAATTTCTCTCATCCTGATCCAGGTGACCTGCCAGGAGAAGATTACGGGCATCATCCACAGGGCCTTGACCACTATTTTCTCAAGAACAAGAATCCAGAAGACTTTGAGCTGCTCAAAATGGTCTCTCAGCATGAGAATAAGTGTGACAATCAGATAATTGGGAGAAATGATGCACAGTGGGCTCAAGATAACTCACAGCTAAGAGAAAGTGGGCCTTAGTCCCCAAAACAGCCAGTGTGGTGGGCCTGGTGCAGGAAACCAACTGCAGTGATGGGCGTGTGAAATCTGCAGGTTCTCAAAGAGGCCCCAGGGGGCTGCTAGACCTCCCTAAATGTGTCCTGCCCTGAACCTGGGCAGGCATTGCAAAGCTAATATCCATGAGGGGCAAAGAAGAAGGGCTCAATCAATCAGCAGTTGGTTTATAGCTCACTGATAAGGATGCCTTCAGATGGGATCAGCACTGATGTGGACTGACGCAGCACATGTTAAAATCCATGGGCAGGACATGAGAAGTCCCGCCTAGTCACAGGAATGTCAGGATTGCAGCAACTGGGAAGAGGACTCAGTGAAGAGGAAGTCAAGGCCAGGGGATAGCGTGTTTGGTTTGTTTTTGGAGCAATTCCAAGTCCTCTGTGCCTGGGTGTCCATCTCCCAAAGATATCAGAATGGCCAGGTTATTATTTCTGCCAGCATCAAAGAAGGGCATCTGAAGATCATAGGCCACAATGCTGAGCTGTCCACACTGCCAGTGCTCTTCCTTTCTTGTGAGCCAGACACTCCTAGCCTCCACCATCCCAGCCTGTCCACAATAGAACCCACTATCTTTAGGGCATTTGTGGTCAGTTTTCCCATTTTCACACACCAAGTCGGTTCGCTTAGCTCTGTCTTACACATGAGGAAGACTGAGGTCCAGATAGTCCAAGGAGCTGGGCAAGGTAACAGTGGCTAGGAATCTCAGTGCTTGGGAGGCTGTGCAGGAGGATCAGAAGTTCAAAAGAGCCTTGGAAACTTAGTGCCTGCCAGTGCCGAGTCAAGTACCTCATTACAACCAGGCCCACACTGAGCTTCCAGAGGCCAGGGCCTGGTTCAGGGGAGCCTGAATCAAAGTAAAAAGGCCTAGAAATGTGTCTCAGTGCAGTGACTCTGGGTTCAATCTCTGGTAAAAAAAAAAAAAAAAAAAAAAAAAAAGCCAGTCAATAAGGAATTACAAAACTGAGAGTCTATGAAGGTGATTTCAGAAACAGACACTTTCAACCCAAGCATCAGTTGAGAGCAGGCTCCAGACCAGGGGAGGTTTGTGTTTAACAGACGTCAAAAGGGAGGACTACCGGGGGCCTGGAACCCACTAGGTGTGATGGCATCTATGCCTTATGGCAGGAGGGTGGCAGTGATGCTGGCCCTTTCCTAGATTTTGAAAATCTTGTTTTCATTGGGGAAGCTTTTTGGAGGTGGAATCTAGTTTAGCAATCCTGGTCCAGATGAGGTGCTGACTACCACAGGTAGAAGCCTATCCAGAATACGGTGTCTGTTAGGAAGTCTTTCCTGACTGTGACAATGACAAAGAAAGGAAGTTACTTGTCAAGTCTTGGTTTCACTCCCGGCCATTGATTGAGAACTGATTTCATCTTGGGGTTCTGAAGAGAGGCTGCATCTGGGCAGAAGAGTGTGATAGATTTGAACTCCTTAGAGGACGCCCCACCATTGCCAGAGAAACAAGGAGAAGGAGGAGGAGGAGAAAGAGGACACTCCTGAGTGGGGAGAGGATCAAAGATGAAGAGCAGGAGGAAGAAGAAGAAAAAGAAGGAGGCAAAACAGAAGGAAGGGTGGAGGGAGATACACAGAAGAAGAACAAGAAGAAATCATGTAAGAACAAGAAAAAGACCCAGAAAGAACTAAAAGAAGATGCAGGACAGAAAGAAGATCCAGAAGTAGAACAAGAACCAGAATAAAAGTACCAAGCAGACAGCTCATGATGAGAAATAAGGGGGAGGAGAGCGAACCTATAGAGTTCTCAGGGCACCACCCTGCTGAAGTCCTCCATATCCATGCCCAACACACCTCTGATGGATACACCTCCCCTCTGCGTATTCATCCATGAGTGGATTCATCCAGGGCAAGGGGATGAATTGACCCACCATCCAACACTTCCCTGAATGCCCATGTGTGAGCGTGGCTGCCCTGGGGAGAAAGGCCTAAGCACAGGAGCCTTTGGGGCAATCCTGATGCAAAGCCTAGCAGTGTCTCTATGGCAGGTCCAACCTGCACTGAGAAGTTCTGGGGCCCCAGGTGCTGTTTCCATTGTCAGGTGCTCTTTTGGTTTAGATCCTGTGCATCATCTTCGTTCATGGAAGAATCACTGAGGGAGTCTTTGGTGGCACTGTAGCTGGATTGGAGGGCTCTCAAATCTGGTGCTGGCCTGCCCTGGCAGAGACTCTCAGGGGTTGGGGGTGTCTGTGGTATAATCCATGAGTGTCACCTACCAATCGCCTCCACCTCTCTGCAGAAGTAAAGGTCCCTGACCATGCAGTCATGTATCTGTCCATGAATCCCGGAATAAAGTATCATTTCATCCCGAGAAAACATCCCACCATCAAGAGGAAACAAGCAAGGGAAAGGAGGAAAACACCTACCTTATTCAAGCTGTACTTGTGCTGCCATTCCACATCCACCTAGGGAAATAAGAAGCCTCATCACCTGGACATATGTGCTAGAAGCCCATAGAGCCAACTGACAGGCTGGGCTAGCTTTCTGTTTCTGGGTTTGCTGATGTTGCTTCCCCCACATTCTCAGAATCAACCTGCAAGTCCTCCAGGTGGCTTTCCCACAAGCAGGTGGGAGACACCTTTTTAATTCACTTCCACTTAGAGACACAAAGCCCAAAGACGTCCAAGACTGTCCTGGTAAGCCTGGGAGCAGGGGTGTCCCCTGGTGCTTACCCCTGGGCAGGAAACAAATACTAATCCAATACCATGAACTACTCATGAGCCCTCTTGAATTGGACCTTCTGGTTGGTCAGGAGGAGAGATAGGAATAAAGGAGGCAGAGGTCAGTGTGAAGGACTTGACCTGAGATGAGGGAGAGCAGCAGCATGTCCACCACCATGACTGAGGGAGTCTGTGTGTCAGGTGGCAGCGTGCAGTCCAGAAGAGCAGGGGCAGGTATTGTTGGCCGATTAAAACAGGATAGGACTTAGGGTTCAGATTCCCCTGTATGGGATGCTGGCGTCCATGGAGGAGGACAGCAGTATGAGGTTCTGCATGTTTTTTCAACAAGGAGCTGAGAGGGTCTCTCTGCAGAATCGATAAGGATGTGGAGTAAACACATGAAATGTCCAGGTAACCTGCAGGACAGGAGCCTTTTCCAATGACCACCCTTGCCGGATCAGGTGCCCTCCTACACCCCAGCCAGCACTGAGCCTCTGGAGGCCAGGAGCTCTCGTGGCTGTCTTTCAGCACTCCTGTGTGTGGTCATGTTCCTGGGTCTGTTTTGGGCCCTGGCAATCCAGACCAAAGCCTCTAGGTTTTGTGTCTGGGCCACCCCAAATGCCACCTGCATCCTCAGGCAGACCTGGGATCTTGGAGGCCACTGTCCCATTCCTCCCAACTTGTGAGATGAGATTGCATCTGTATACAGGGAGTGGGGTCCTTTCACTTCGAGTGGAGTGCGGCTCCACAAAGAGCAATGGCAGGTCCAGAAAGTCCTATGTACATGGATTGGGCCAGTAGCCTATGGGAAGAGCCCACACGATGAGCAGGAGGCCAGCCTCAGGTGGTAGGGTCATGGATGTTGCCCTTGTATTTAGAGTGGAGGTGCCTCCAGAATGCCCATGTCCACTGTCCTTGAGTAGTCACTTCAAGGCCCATTTCCTGAAGGCCTGTCTCCCATGCTGCTCCAGGCGACCTGCCACGATAGGGCTCCTGTCGTCATCCGCAGGGCCCTCAAGCTACACTTGCTTACTCAGGAGAAGCCGGAGGATTATGAGCTGGGCCAAATCATCTCTAACCATTGGAGTAAGTGGGACAGTCAGATGATCAGGAAGTGGACTCAGGTCAACTCATAGCACCAAAGAGTAGTCTCTGACTCTTGTACACTCAAAAGTGTGTGTGGGCTCTCGTGCACAAAGAATACTGAATTAGAGCTGGTGTAAAGTCTCTAGGTGTGACTCTAATGTGACTCCCTACCAGGTGTCCTCCTCTGGTCATGAACAGGCATCCAATGCTGACATCAGGAGTAGCGAAGAGGAAAGCCTCCTTCCAGAGAATGTAGGGCCCCACGGCTCTCTGATAGGAGTGGTTTAGAGGAACATGGGAATGCATGGGCTAAAGATGGAACTGGCACTTTTGTGGACTGAATCAGCAATATTGAAAGCTTCTGTGTGACCAGAAAAAAACTGCCTGGGCAGAGCATGCCCAGGATCCTAGCAAGCAGTAACAGGATGAAATTGGGAAGAGAGAACAGGCTGTGAGACAGGCTGAATCATCTGTGTTTGGACAAATTCCCTGGTTGTCTGTACCTGAGTCCACCTGCCCAGAAGTGATCACAGACCCCTAACTGAAGTCACATGAGGGCTTCCTGAGCACATCGGCCACAAAGCTCATCTGTTAATAATGCCAGCGCTTTTTGGTGGGTTGGTTTGTTTTTGTGAGCCCAACACCCACAGCAGCCATGATCCCAGCCTATGTACACTGAAGACCACCACCCCTATGAGTTCTAGGATCAGTTTTCTCCCATCTTAACCTACTGTTAGGTCAGTAGAGTCTATAGAAGAGGAAGTCGGTCTGGGACCTTGGTAGCCTAAGAAATTCATAGCAGAGATCCCCTCATCCAACCCAGAAATGATGGAGAACAGGCTCTAGGTTAGAGGAGGGTGACAGGAAACAGGTGTGCAGAGGAAGGAGAAGCGGGCTGTTGTATTTCCCCACTCGGGGTCATGGCACCACTGGACCATACACCATGTTGGAGGGAAGCAGTCCCTTTGCTGGTCTTTGGAATCATTGTTCTCAGTAGGGCTGCATTTGGAATGTGGCCTCCATTCTCGGAAGCCTGGTCCACATGGAGGCTGGCTCCACCAATGCAGAAGCATGGCTCTAATGTGGTATCTGTTGTGGTCAGCCTGTCCTCACTGTGGCCATACTTGAGGAAAATAACTCAGAGGAGGAATCCTAGGCCTTTTCTCCGGGTTTCCTAGCTTTCTCTCTGGTTGTGCACTGAGGCTGTCCATAAAGCTCTAGTGTGTGGCAGTGGAGAGCTCCTCAGCCCTTGCCAAACAGGCATAGACTGGGAGAGAGAGAACGAGGCTGGGAGAGAGGGAGAGAGAGAAAGACAGAGAGGAGAGGAGGACCTCTACTTGGAGGATGAGGATTCAGTGGAGCCAACAGGGCCAAGGTACTATTGTCCAGTGCGCACCCCTGTTTAGGTCTTCCTCCAACCATACCCAACCTTTCTTCCAGTCCCTCCCACCTCCCAGTAGTGTGTTCATCTTGAATGAGAATTTCATGATGACATCAGAGCACTCACCATCCAATGCTTCCCTCCAAAGCCACCTATGAAGACGGCCCATGTGGGGTCTGAATCTTCAGCACAGGAGCCTTTTGTGGGAGATTTCAGATGCAAACCCTAGGGGTGTGCTTTGGAAGATGCAAGAGGACCTGGGATGTTCTGGAGTCTAAAGCCTTTGGAAGGAATAGACATTAGGTGTGATGAAGTGCTCTGCCTAGTTTTTGCTCAGGGAGGACTGTGGAGGCTGTCTTTGTTGGTATTGGTGCTGAATTGGAGAGCTCCCAGGTCTGTGGCTCAGGTCGTTTCTGGCCGAGCTTTTCATATTTTGGGGTGTCCCATGTTGTACCTCTTGCATGCCAACTTCTTCCCATATACTCCTCTCCTCCCAGAGCTGAAGATTCCTCACCATTGCAATGTTTTTTATGCTATGAACCCTCACATTGAATACGACTTTGTGCTGAGGAAGAGGACCATCTCTAAGAAGAAGGATGAGTGGATCCAGCCCAAACCTACCCCTTATGATGCAAAAGAGGCTCAAGCTCTCCATAGGATCCTTCTAAGAACATTCTTCTGCTGTTTGGTTGGGCAGTGCTGAAGCATCCTATGATCATTTACATTTATTAATATTTGCTTCAAAATTTTGAAGTTGCCAATCTATAGTGTGGCATTAGATATTTGTTATATATTCCCTTTAGTAACATATTCATTACTATATCATATATTTGTTATTTAAACTAAGCACTTTTTAAAATATAATTTTTTTGTTATCTGATCTACTTTGATGATTTGAGTGTATTAATTGTAGTAGTTGATTCCTAGAAGAAACATATAAGCCCAGAGGAAGAAATGTTTCATTTAATCACAAAGAAATTTTGTTTTTAGGAGTTTGACAGATGGTATTAAATGAGTTAATTTTCTAATGGGAGCAATGAAATATCAGGCATCATGACACAAACACAAAGAAAGACACACAAACAAATCTGAAAAACTTCTCCAAAGTGCACACACACACTTGTTGAAGGATAGATAGACAGTTTGAGTTGGTCTATGCTGAAATACTTTGGAGAAGTCTTTCAGATTTCTCCAATTTTGGAGTATTTTCAATTTCATAAGGTATCTTGTGGATGAAACCTAAGTCTAAAGGGACATGCCTGTGTGCTTCACATGCAACTTTATACATTATCTGAAGGTAATTTCATGCAATATTTTTAGTGAAGCTGATTTTGACTGTGAACCATCCCCAGAGGTCCAGTGTGGAATTTTCTACTTGTAGCATCACAATGGGGTTCCACTGTTTTGATTTTGGAATATTTCCAATTTTAATTGTTCAGATTTTAATGATATATAACATATATAGTGTATATGTTATGTATTATATATGTAGTATATAATTTACAGATAATGAATTTTATACATCTAGGAATCTGTAGGCCCATAGAAAATGAATGGATGCCTACTGCTGCCTGGACTGGTCTGCAGGATCCTGTAACATTTGAGCATGTGTGAGGGCTGCATAGGGCTTGCAAAAAATCCTGCATCAAACTGAGCTCCTAGAAATCTCCACCACAGCATAAGGGCCAATGAGAAGTACACTTCCGCTCAGAAGCTGGGAAGCTACCTTATGAAGGTGATCATAGGTGTGGGGCCCTCTTGCTAGGACACTTTTTCTATTGGGCCAAAACTGTGCTCTGAATGTGTTTTCTGAGAAGGGTTTGACATTTCAGAACTGAAATAGTTTGTGAAAGCTGCTTCCACTTGCAGGAACAAAGCGTGTTCTCAGTGAGTACTCTGGGACTGTCCCTGGTTGAATTAGAGTGTGTCAGAAACACTTGTAATGATTGGCATTCACGGTTTCACATTGAAGCATCTGTGCCATCTGTAAACCACAGTTTGTTGCCTGTGGGGCCAGCGTTTCAATGAGTTTTCTGAAAAAGTATGACTTACGGATTTCAATGGAACTTTAGAGAATAGATCTTCTGAGCATTCCCCTTGCCTCCCTATATTTGGTGATGTAAGGTACAAGGGCTTTCTTGGTAGCACACATTGGGATGGAATGTGCTTACTGAAAACAGCTAGGTAATGGAGAATTGAAACCACTTCTGCAAAGCAGTTCAACTTGCAGGACTAACTTAGTTGTAAGTGAGCACATGGTGTTTTTTCTGGTTGAACTAGAATGAAGCAGAACCGCTTCTTAGAGGTGACAAGCACGCTTTCACATTGAAGCATCTGTGCCAAAAAACAAACAAAAACCAGTTAATTCATGTGGGTACCTGCACTTCAAATGTATGTTGTCAACTAGTTTGACAAATGGATGTCAATAACACTTTGGAGAACTGATCTTCTCGGCTTGTCCTCTTTCCTCCTGCAAGTTGGTGATGATAGATACAAGAGATCTCTTTCTGGCACACTTTGTGTTTCATGCCTGAACTGTGCTCTGAATGTGCTTGGTGAGAACAGCTTAGAAGTGCAGAAGTGAAGCTGTTTGTGGAAGCAGCTTTAAGTAGCACAAACTAACTTGTTCCCAGTGAGCACGTGGGGATTTTTCCCCGGCTGAAACAGTGAAAATGAGAACTGCTTCTCAGAGCTGATAGGCATGTTTGCATTTGGAGATGTCTTTGCCATCAGTCATCTAGAGTTCCTTGCATGCAGAAACCTGCATTTCAAGTGAGTTTTCAGAAAGGTCTGATGAATGGGTTTCCAAGAAATTTGGTTGAATTGATCTTGCCTTCTCAAAATTGGTGATCCTAGGTGCAAGGAATCTCTTGTAAGCCAACATTGTATTTTGGGCCTGACCTCGGCTCTGAATGAGCTTGCTGAGAATATTTTGGGGTGCATAAGTGAAGTAGTCTCTCAGCAGCTTCAACATTCAGGAACTTACCTTGTTCTCAGTGAGTACATTGGGGTTTGTCGCTGCTTAAATTAACATGAAGAACAACTGCTTCTCAGAGGTGGCAGTTTCCCTTTGAAGCATGGGTACAATTGGTCAATGCGATTCATTGCAGGCAGGCACTTGCATTTCAAGTGAATTTTGTGACAAAAGATTGAGCAATGGATTTCAATCAACCTTGGTAAAACTGATCTTTCCAGAAGGCTCACATTTTTTTCTCAAAGTTGTTAAACCCTAGGTATAGGGCTCTCTTGCTAGCATCCTTTGTATATGGGCTGAAACTGTGCTCTGAATGTAATTCCTGAAAATATTTTGGAAGTGCAGCACTGAATAATTTTGCAAGCAGTTTTAATATTAGGAAATAACTTTCTTCTCAGTGTGCACATTAAGCTTTGTACCTGGCTGAACTAGCATTAAATCAAAATGCTTCTGGGAGCTCTGGGCACTGTTTCAATTTGAAACTGTGCCATTGTTAAATTTTTTGCTGTCAGGCACCTGCAGTTTCAAGGAATTGTCAGCGAAGATTGAGTAAGGGAATACAAGGATACTTTGTGCAATTCATCTTCTCAGCAAGACCACCTTCCTAATCAATGTTGGTGATGCTAGACAAGAGTGGACTTTTGCAATGATACTTTGTAATGTCTTTCAGGAAATGTGTTCTGAATGTGCATCCTGAGATCCATTTGTAGGGGGAAAACAGAAACAGTTTGTGCAAGAAGCATCAAAGTAGCTTTGTTCTCAGTGAACACATGGGGGGTTTCCCTGGTTGAACTTGCAAGAAGCAGAACCTCTTGTCAGAGCTGATGGCACAGTTTCACTTGCAACCATCTACACACTCAGTAAAGCATAGGTCATTGCAGACAGGCTCATGCAATTTCAAGATGGTTTTCAGAATCTGTTTGAGGAATGGATTCCAAAGAATCTTTAAGGAATTGACCCACCCAGCAGTCCCATCGCTTCCTATCTGAGCAAGTGCTCCGAGGTACAAGGGCTTTCCTGCTAGCACACTTTGGATATTGAGCCTGAACTGTTCTCTGAATGTGCTCAATGAGAAGAGTGTGAAGTGCAGAAGAGAAGCAGGGTGTGCAAACAGCTTCAATTGCAGGATGTAAAAGTGTTCCTAGAGAGCACATTGAGATTTGGTCCTGGCTGAACTAATCCGAATTGGAACCCCTTCTGAGATCCAGCAGTCACTGGCTTTACTTAGAAGTTTCTGTGTCTTATATAAAGCAGAGTTTGTTGCTCGTGGGCACCTTCATTTCCAATGAGTTTTCAGAAAAATTTGAGAAGAGGATTTCAATGAAACTGGGCAACTGATCTTGTCAGCCGTCCAACTTTCCACGTGAATATTGGTGATGTTAGGTCCAAGGGCTCTCTGGGTAGCACAGTTTGTACTTTGGGTGTAAAGTGTTGTCTGAAGTTGCTGGCTGAGAAAAGCTTGGAAGTGTGCAGAATGGAAGCATTTTGTGCAGGCAGCTTCCAATTGAAGGAAGGGTCTTTGTTTCTGGTTGAAGCTTCATGAAGCAGTACCGCTTCTCAGAACCAGCACTCTCTGTTTCTCTTTAGCCTCTGTTACATTGGAAATGCAGGTTCCCTGCATGAAGGCACCTGCGTTTCCAGTTAAGTTTTCTGAATGAGTGGGAACCATTCATTTCAGTGAAACATTGGCAAATGGATTTTCTTCAAAGGGCAGCTTTCCTCTTTAAAGTTGGTGATTGGAGCTACAGGGGCTCTCTTGCAGGTACACTTTTCCTATTGGGCCAGAAGTGGGTTCTGAATGTGCTTGCTCAGGAGAGCTTAGAAGTTCAGAAGTGAAGCAGTTCCTGCAAGCAGCTTCCACTTGCAGGAACAAAGTGTGTTCTCAATTAGCAATTTGTGGCTGTCTCTGGATGAACTAGAATGTGGCAGAATGACATGTAATAACTGGCAGACACAGTTTCACTTTGAAGCCTCTGTGTGGGTATGATGTCTAAGAAAGAGAATTTTCTGTGGTCCTGGGTTTATAACTTAGTATTTTGGTGACCATGTGTGCTGGAGTCTGATCATCTTCAGTGAAATTCACTTTCTCCTCCACCCTTCCCCTTAGGTTGGAAGGGGAGATTTTCCTCCACATGGAAGGTTAGAGGGAGTTCATAATTTCCCTTCCCCCCATGCCAGCAAACACAGCCTGAAGTTGCAGTTTTCCTCTTCTCCAGATCAGATGAGCCCTGAGAATGAGTTTTTATTTCTCTTTCATGAGATTTAAGTTTCAATTATTATGACATGTACTTCTTTTTTGTTTTTATTATTATTTTTATTTTTTAAATATTTAATTGATTTTATTTTTTAAACAACGAGAGTGGAATGCATTACAATTCTTATTACACACATAGAGCACAATTTTTCATATCTCTGTATATAAAGTATGTTCACACCAATTCGTGTCTTCGTACATGTCCTTTGGATAATGATGTCCATCACATTCCACCATCATTGCTGTCTCCATCATTCCACATCACCTGTCCCCTCCCTTCCCCTCTCACCCCTCTGTCCTGTCCAGAGTTCGCCTATTCTTTTCATTGTGTTCACCAATAGCCAGGAGGCAGGTGGCCTTGTGAGTCCATTCATTCAAACCAAAATCAATGGGAGACTGGATTGTGACTCAGGGAGAGGCTACTGCCTGGCTGGCCAAGGGTATTGGGCATTGAGACCACTGTGTGAAAAATAAGTGGTCTGAGGCCTCTGTTGTCTTTTTCTGGTTCCCTGTTGCATATCATCTGACCAAGAAAGCCTAGGAAGTCTGAAGGTGTAATTTTGAGGAAGAGTAAAGGTGATTCCTTCAATTCTGTTATTGCAATCCCTAGTACCTTTCCCTGTGTCATATTAAAACATCCAGCTAACATATATTATTCATGTTCATTTTTTTCTCATCACTACAATGTAAGTTTCACAAGGAAAGGATTTGATTTTGTTCATTGCTTTAAACTGTACCTTGAACTTTGCCAAGTACACAATGACTCCTCAAAAAGTATTTTTGAATGAAAGAATCCTTCTGATATATAAAACCTTCTGTGAAGTGTCTTTACCACCTCTGACTAAATTTTGTGTATTTTTACCTTATCAGCCAGAACTCTGGAGGGAAACTGGGGACAGGTGGTTGGTTTTAGACCACAAACTTCCCTTTCCTGTAGTGGCTAATGAAACACTTTGGTTACATTTATTGTTTTTTAAGTAGTCCCTTTCACTGACTTGTTCATCACAGATGTTATCTTTCTGACCCACAGGAAACTCTCCAAATCCTCTGAAATATTCAGCAATTTTTTTAAAAAAATTCTTTTGACCAAAAGAAAATATGAAAACATTTTCCCATGATAGAGGCATAAATTACATCATTATTTCAGCAGGACATGATGAATATTTTGGCATGGATTCTGCTTCTTAACATCAAATGTGGTATAATGGATACCTTTATCTGGAACTTTGTCATCTGATTTCTTTCCAATAAGTTCTGCTGGATTCTGAATTTCATACTCTATATTCTATAATCAGAGTCAAGAGAAAAGTGAAGATTTGATACAAAAGAGGGTAGAAAGGATATTGAAATGGATTAATGACAATAACCAGTAATATATCATAGGTTAGGAAAAAAGAACACTTATCTCACAAAAGGTCAACCTTCCAGAAACAGCTCATTTTTCTTTTTTAATTTTCATACAAAGATGGAACACAGGGGTACTTTACCACTGAGCACATCTCTAGCCCCTTTTATTTTTTATTTTATTAGGGTGACACTATGTTGCATGGGGACTTGCTAAGTTTATGAGGTTGGCCTTGAACTTTGAATCATTTTTAATATGGCAATTGATAACTATTTTGTTTTTATTAATTGGGAATTATGAAGCATTTTTATTCTTAGTAAGTTTTAAACATGAACTAGTTCAGATCATTGAAATGTTTACCAGACAATGACATAAGGTGCCTGGTCGATGTTTCAGTATGGAATTGTGTCCAGAGCTCTATCCAGAAGTCCTGCTCTGGCCAGGGCATCTAAGTCAGCTAGACATCTAACGGGGAGAGCCCATAGATCTGACCCAAAGGAATTGTGATGTATTTCTACCTTTGATAGAAATGTCCCCAGACCATGGCAGTAGCCATATCATGTGGTGGCAGGAGGCAGGGGGAGATATTTTAATGTTTCTCACAAGGCACCCAAGACTAGTGACTCTTGGGCCCAGCTTGATCTGGGGTTGAGGTCAGTTCCAGCATGGCCACTGATTGTTCGTCAGAAGGACACACAACCCTGTGACACCACTGTGGTTGTGGGAATCCCCTGAGGTGTGGAAAAGTAGAATGGCCTAGGCTGACCACTGTGTCTGTGGTGGGCTTCTGCTCTAAACTGTGAATAGCAAGTGTGCTTAATTTCCCTGGAATCACAGAATGAGAATCACAATGAATACTGAAAACTGTGAGCTGTTGATTCTGAGAACTGTGGGGGATGGACATCAGCAAAGCCCAGAAACTGAAGGCCACCCCAACTTGCCAGTTTGCTCTATGGGCATTCTAGAACATATGTCCATATGAGGCTTCTTATCACCTTGTGTGGATGTGGAATGGCACCAGGAGTCAGCATGAATAAGGTGGGTGCTTACCTCCTTTCCCTTGACCTGGGTCCTCTTCATGGTGGGATGTTTTCTCACGAGTAAATGATACTTCATTTGAGGATGCATGGAGAAATAGATGATTGCATGGTCAGGGACATTACTTCTGCAGAGAGAGGTGGAGAGGATTGGTAGGTGACACTCAAGGATTCTAGCACAAGACACCCCCAACCCCTGAGAGTCTCTGCCAGGGCAGGCCTGCGCCACAGACTTGAGAGCCCTCTGATCCAGCTACAGTTCCACCAAAGACTTCCTCAATGATTCTTCCCTGAAGGAAGATTATGCACAGGATCTAAACCACAGACTCCCCCAGATGTGGGGTGGACATGCTGGTGCTCTCCCTCATCTCAGGTCAAGCTCTTCATATTGACCTCTCTCTTTTTTCTGTCTATCCTTCCTGACCATCCAGAAGCTCTGTTGAGAGCCACAGCCAAAAGGGGCCCCAGCAAACTTCCAGCTGCCAGCTGATGATTGGCTCACAGAGGCCCCAGCAAACTTCTAGCTGCCAACTGATTGGCTCCTCTGCGGTGATGCTCATTGGGCTATTTCCCGGCCCTTTCAGACCATGGAGCTGCTCATTGGGGGACTTTTTTGGACTCTGCCCACCGACCCAGTCAATCGGCCTCAAGAGCAGGAGGAGTGGGGGAGGTTGAGAGGTTTGTGGGAAGCCGGTGGTGGCAGTTGGGCTCTGAAGGTTTTTCCTGAGGAGCTGTGTGGTTTGGTGTGTGTGTTCTAAAAATAAAGTTCATTACTTTTGTCAAGTGGCTCCTGAATTGTGCCAGCAGACTGTGGCAAAGCTCCAGTTCTAAGTGGCCTTTGATATGTGTTAGTTCCCTCCCTGGGCTAAGCACCAGGAGACACCCCTGCTGCCAGGCTTATCAGGACATTCTTGTACTTTTTTCTGCTCTGCTCCTCTGAGCTGAAATGAACCAAACAGCTGTCTCCCACACGCTTATTGTAGAAGGTCCTTGAGGATCTGCAAATAATGCCTCCAGTGACACTGGACATCTTGATCCATTTGGTGGCCATGAACCTAGGTCTTGCTTTTGGAAAAGAGGTGCCGTTCAAGGTTGGAGTGATGCTGGACATCATTGCAGAGGACTCCAAAGTTGATCTGAAAAACTGTGGGGTATGGCAACATCAGCAAAGCCCAGAAAATATAACCCACCCCAGCCTGTTTCTAGAACATATATCCAGGAGCTGAGGGTTTTTACCTCCTCGTGTGGATGTGCAGTGGCACCAGGAGGAAAGAGTGAATAAGGAGGGTGTTTATCTTCCTTCCTTTACCTTGTCTCACTTGCTGGTGTATGGTTTCTCTGAAGTCATATTTGACTCGAGTATTCATGGAATAAAAGACATTTCCTTTGTCAGGGATCTTCAGCTCTGAAGAGAGGGCCAATGGGTGGTAAGTGACTCTCAAGGGGTACACCACAGGACACGTGCAACACCTGAGAGTCTCTGCCAGGGTCAGGCCTGAGCCACAGACCTGAGAGCCCTCTAATCCAGCTACAGTTCTACCAAAGGCTTTCTCAGTGATTCTTTCCTGAGGAAAGACTGTGCACAGGAACTAAACCAAACTACCACCTTTCAGTGAAAAAGCACCTTGGACTCCAGAATGTCTCAGTTGAGGTTGGACCTGCTGAAGAGACACTGCTAGAGTCTGCATCAGGATCTGCCCCAGTGGCTCCTGTGCTGAAGCTCTTCTCCCAGTGAAGTCATGTCCACACATGGGTTTTCGGGGAAGCATTTGATGGTGAGTGCTTTGACCTTCTTAGTGGATTAATCCATTCATAAATGAATACAGTCCTGGGAGGTGGTATAAATTGGAAGTCTTTTGTGCATGGATGAAGGATGACTTAAGGAACTATATATTTTTTAGATCAGCTCCACTTCCTCTTCCTCCTCATCATTAACCTTCTGATTTGGAATCTCATTCTGGTTATTTCATATCTTCGTGTGCTTTTTATATTCCTCCTCCTCCTCCTCCTCCTCCTCCTCCTCCTCCTCCTCCTCCTCCTCCTCCTCCTCCTCCTCTCATATCTTGCTTCCCCTTATCCTTCTTCTTTTTCTCTCTATGGCCTATTGGCCTGCTCTGAGTAGCTTGCCTCTCCCACACACTTCTGCCTATGTATGGCCTCTGTTAAGGACCCCAAAATGGAGTGAGTTCACAAAGAATGGAAAGTAGTGCACCCAGAAGCCGAAAGAAATGTCTCTTCATTTAAGGATTTTCCAGGTGCTTGTCACAGTCATGAGAGAAAGAATGTCTAACCAGGCGCCCCACTGTGACCATGCTTCCTCTCTTGGTGGCGACCACCTCCAGCTGGACCAGGCTTTCTAAAGTAGAGGCCACACTCCATAGTTCCCCTAATGCAAACAAGAGTCCAATGACCAGGAGAGGTCTGGCATCACTGCAACCCTCCTGCCATAATTCATATGTCATAACACAAAGTGGGTTTCATGCATCCAGCTTGTCCTTTCTTTGGACATCTGTTACCCACAATCCTCACTGGCCCAGAGCTTGCTCTCAATCAATGATGGATTGGATGTGTCTACTTTTGATTCCACTTTCTTAGGCTATTCTTTTGTTGGGGGGGTGGGCGGTTACAGGGATTGAACCCAGAGGCCTTAACGACTGGTCCATATTCCCAGGTTTTTTCATTTTAGACAGGGTCTTGCTAAGTTGCTGAGGCTGGCTTGAAACTTGTGATCATCCTGCCTCACCCTCCCAAGAGGCTGGGATTACAGGCATGAGACACCATGCCTGCAACTTAGCCAATCTTGGCCTGAGCCTTCCTTGCATGTAAGACACTCCAACCTCAGATTTGGTTATTTATGAAAATGTTAGAGAACTGATCATATGAGCCCATAGGGATGGTATGTTTCACTGTGGACAGACTGGGATCCTGGCTGCTATGAGTTCCTGGCTCACAGGAAAGAAAACAGCAATGAAATTATATACAGATCAGCTTTTTGGCCTATGTGTTTAGGATGCCCTTAGCTGACACAGGAAGGGATAATAACCTGGCTGTTCTGATCTCATTTGGAGATGGGCACCCACGCACAAAGGACTTGGAATATTCAAAAGACAGCTCAAACAGGCTGTCTCCTGGCCTTTATGTGTTATTGTGTCCTGTTCCCAGTTGCTACAATACTGACATTTCTCCCAGTAGGCAGGGCTTCTCAGGTCCTACACCTGGTTTTTAACATGTGCTGCTTCAGTCCACATCAGTGCTGATTCACTTGTAGCCCATTTCTTCCCATGTTAGTGTTAAATCATCCCTATCAGTGACCCATGTTATACTGCTGCTTGAAGGAGCTTTTCTTCTTTGCCCCTATGGATGTTAGCTTTTCAATGGCTGATCAGGTGCAGGGGAGGATACATGTTAGGGAGGTCCAACAGGCCCTGGGGCCGCACAGAGAATCTACTACAGAATTTAGGCCCACTTCAGTGCAGTTTCCTTGGTGCACAAGGCCCACTACACATTCTGCCTGTTTTTTTAGGCTAAGGCACTCTTCCATTGGGTTGAGTTGTCCTGAGCCTGCTCATTGATCATTTCTCCCCACTGTCTGATTGTCCCACTTACTCTAATGCTTGGAGATGATTTGCAGCAGCTCAAATTTATTCAGATCCTCCCTCCTCCTTAAGCAAGTGTTGGTCTAAAGCCCTCTACCCTGGCTGGTCACCTGGATCAGGGTGGGAGACAGGTCATCAGGGTATGTGCCCCGGAGGCGATACCCACTGGATAGTGGTCTGGGACATTCAGGAGACACCTTAGCTATGAATGCAAGGGCACCATCTTGTTATCCTGCTTCTAGTGTCTGGTCCCCATGTAATTATATGGGGTCTTCTGACGGGCTACTAGCCCAATCTTCATACAAAAGACTGTCTGTATCTGCCATTGTCCTATGTGGAGCCACATTTCACTCGAGTAGAAGTTCCATTCTACTTTCCACTTCCACTGAGATCAGAGGAACGGGCCAGTGGCACCCTATATGCCAGATTTACTCTGGGATGCAGGATGAATCTGCTTATCTCAGGTAGAAACTCTAAAGGCTTTAGTCCTGACAGCCAAGACACCAAACAAACCCCTTAGTCAGCAGGGGGAGGATTGAACATGGCTCCTCTGCAGCTGGACATCTGGAATATTGGGAATATACTGCACATCCATACAAATTTTTCTACAAAGAGACCCTCCAATTCTTCGTTCAAGGGATATGCAGACTCTGACATTCCTGGCCTCTTTCATGGCTCCTAGGTAAGTGTAGACCCCAAATAACAGACCTATATCATGCCAAGGAGGCTCTCAGCCCCTCCCCACCAGCAACAAATCCCCTCCCATACATTGGAGAAATCCCTGCCACCTCCTCTGTAACAAACCCCAGAGTCTGGCTCAGAAACACCAAGGTCCACACTGTGTAGACTCCACCCTGGATACGTCTCTAACTTTATCTTCCTCCAGCCCTTGCTCTTGCACTTGTGGCCTGCAAACCCCACAGCATGCAGGCCCACTCACACCTGGATCTGGGCATAATGGTGCTCTCCCTCCTCTCAGGTCAAAGCCTTCTCTTTCATTCCCATCTTATCATTCCTGACCATCCAGATGCTCCTGTTCAAGAGGACAGGACTCGTCATGGTGTTTGCTATGTTTTCTGCCTTTTCCAGTGTGGGCACCCAGGTGACACCCCTGCTGTCAGCCACACTAGGATGCTCTTGCACTCCATGCTCTGCTCCTCTAGCTGGATATGTGGCAGTGAGGAACTGCTACTGGATACCCATGAGATACTGGACTCAATGTTGCTTTTGATGGCCATGGGAAAGGTCCTGGATGACATAAAGAGGTGCTGCTCAAAGATGCAGTGATGCTGGACATCATTGCCGAGGACTCTGAATTTGACTCCAAGAACCATGGGGATGGCAACATCAGTAGAATCTCAGAAACTGCGGGATACATCAGGTTCACAGTTCTGTTTGGGGGGTTCTGGAAATTATACCCATGCATGAGCCATCTTGGCTCCTTGGGTTGGACAAAGATTGAGGATGCAGTCAGAGACAGCATTGTCCTCACATTCTGCCACCAAACAGGGAAGCTGAACTTTGCACAGGGTCTGCTTCTAAAGGTTCTTTATCCCCCAAAATGCCGCTTGTACTTTTGGTTACCTTGCTTCTCTCTGCATGCTGCTCCTTCTGGAAAGTACAAAGGCACACCTACCCCACTGACATTGGGAGGACTGTCACTTTGCTGCCATTGATGCTGTCCTGATTCACCTGCCCTGCTCGGAGTTCATGGACATATCATTTCCTTTGGAACCTCGTCACCTCCCAGGAGTCAGCACCCCTGGCTGCAATGGTGACCTGGGGTTGGGACAGGAACACAGGCTCTGGAGCATGGAACAGCAGTTCTAGGCAGCAGAGACCAGAAGGAAGTTCAACCGCCCTGATCAGCCATGCCAATACACCTCATCCATCAGCACAAAGCTCTCTGCCCCCAGGTCTGGAGGGAATGTTAACACCTGAGGCTTTTCCTCCCTCAGCACTTTCTCTGTGGCCACAGGATAAGACTGGCAAGCTCTACTGATAGAACTGGCACTAGGGTGGACTCCAGATCTAGAGTTGGGGACAGACTTGGATCCAGCAGTGGAGCAAGAGCTGAAGCTACCTTTAGCTCTGGAGCTGACACTACATCTAACACTGGAACCACCTCTTGCTTCCAAAGAGATGCTGGAGCTGACTTGAGCTCTGGATCTGACGTTAGTGCTGCCACTTGACTGGGCAGCAGTGTAGCTCCTGGAGAAGGCGCTCTCTCTGCAGGTGATTTTAGAGTTTGCGCTGGACCTGAGGCTGTAGCTATAGGAGAAAAGATTCCAGCATGACTGCCTTGCCTATACCTCTATCTGCCAGGAAGACCTTGGCCCCAGAGCCCACTCAGGACCTTTCTCCAGACTGGGGCCATTGCCTGAGTGGTCAAAGCATTATAATTGTTCCCAGTCCAACACCAGACTCAAGAGATTCCATTCAGTGGGCTAAAATATAACTGTTTCTTCATTTACCCTTATGTACTCACCCTAGGCCTCCTTGCCTTCAGGCTCTGCCTCATAGCGTGCCCTTCATGTCCTCAAGCTGGGCCTGCAGGTAGTGGGCACCGTGCTCCAGGTTCAAGCCACCCATGTTGAGCTGCATGAAAGGCAACAGCAGCTGAAGGCACAGAAGGCCTGGAGGCTGATGGAAATCTCTCTATCCCAGTGCTCAGAATGAAAGGCATGGCACCGTGGGCAGGCAGGTGTGCAGTCAGCAAAAGCCTGGCCTTTCCTTCCCACAGCCTTCTATAGCACTCCTATGGACCTTGACTTCTGTACCTCCCCTGTCTCTCCACAGGCCAGTCCACACCAGCCAAGACACAGTGGCTATACAGGCAGTGACAGGACAGGTCTCTCTCCTTCCAAAAAAAACCAAACTCTAGATCCATGGTGTGACCAGCTCTCCTGTACCGTGGAAGAGGCCTGACACTCTTCTTTTGGTTTGCCATATGCTTTCCAAACTGGAATGCAATCTCCAGGAGGGTCTGTCCTCCTGTCCATCATTGTCAGGGCTCTATTGCACCTCATACCCAGGTTTCTGCCATGCTACCTCATTCTCTGTAATCTCTCTGTGTATCTTGCTCCCCACTGACACTATTCTTTTAGAGGGCACTCGCTGAGTGCCTGAGTGCCCTCTAAAAGAATAGTGTCAGTGGGGAGCAAGATTCTAGCTCTCATTTCCAAAAAGTGAGGCCTTGGATGAGTGCTACTATTCTAGAAATTTCGGTGGCCCTAGGGGAGAGAACAGGGGGTGGTGCATTCAGAATGGGATGGGTGTGGTGGGGTCGATTTGCACATGAGCTGGCTTTGAGGCCAAAGTCTCCTTATTCCCCAAATGACCAAGATTCCACCTACATCTCCTACCTTCTTCTACAATTGAGGCTCCAGGCCTTATACTGCAAGCAGGACTCAAAAGTGTGGGAACCAGAGCTGGAGTTGTAGCTCAGAGGTAGAGCGCTCACCTAGCATGTGTGAGGCACTGGGTTCGACCCTCAGCACCACATAAAAATAAAATGAGGGTATTGTGTCCACTTACAACTAAAAAACAATAATAAAAAATGTTAAAAAAAATTGTGAGAACCAGTGTTTTCTCAGTCTTCCCAAGCCACAAAACCTTATATATCCCCACACTGGAGATAGGAGCCCTCCATCTTGACCCCAAGTCAACTCCATTTTTAGTTGATCCAGTGGTCCACCATCTTCACTGGAGTAGGACAAGATGCAGCCATGTCTTCTAGAGGACAGGTTGATGTGATAATTAGAATATGTACTTATGACACCCGAGGTTTCTGATTCTGATATAATTATATGGCAATTTTATCTTGCTTGGCCTCCCCAAGCAAGAGAGCTGGGATAACTTTCTGAAGAAAGATGGCACGGATTCCCCCCATTTTTCACTAAATTATGTGATGTGCTGAGAAACGTCTTCACACAATAGGTGCTTCTTATATATGCTCATCAAAGAATGAGCCCAACCAGTTGTTTACCACATATCTCACCGGGCATGGGAGCTGCCAGCCCCCCGGCCCTTCTCTGGCTATAACTAGGATGGGAATTTCTCTCTATGGAATCTGGAACATGCTTTATGAATGCAAAATTGCTTTGCCCAAGTTAAGTGAGGCCCCTGGCAGACACCTTCTTCAATGTCACACTAGAGAAACCCACAGCCCTCACTGAGTCCACTTGGAAATGAGCTGGGAACACAATATCAAGGAGTGAGGCCCCCCAGTGTGAGTAGGCTGCTCCACATACTTCTGTGGCCCGGCTGGAGACAGGGTGTTTTAGTCTGGGTGACAAGGTGAATCCACTTTCTAATGCAAGGCAGTGGCAGACACTTCCAGGACTCATCCCATTGGTCCTGACAATACACTGTGAGGATGGTCCTCTAAACTCCTCAGTTTTCACACAGCAAATTGGGACTTAGAAAGTTACAGGCCATTCTCAAGTTCAGCTAGGTGGTGGTATCTTTGGGTTAGAGGTTGGGTGTTTAGCTTGGGAGCTCCGCAGGTGCAGCACCTGCTGAGTAGTGATGAACCTTGAGTAGTTGCACACAAAGGTGGTACCTAAGTCTGGGTTCCTGCATACAAGACAGGCATGAACTGCTTCATGAACTCTTCCTCCCTATTTGACTCAATGATCTCTACAGATACCATCCATGTTCTGAGTGGGCTAATTTTCACACTGGGGTGGGACCAAGAATGGTGGGTTTAAAGATGGAAATAGCAGCAAACAGAAAAATGACTCCTTCCAATAAAGTAAAGTAAAACCATTGCAGAACAGTTGTCCTCAGTGTACACACACACACACACACACACACACACACACACACACACGGTGGGGGGGGGCGAAGAGTTGGAATTCTGGGCCATGAATGAGTGATCAGACATGAAGGCCTGCCTCAGCTAACCTTCCCTTTGCTACTCAGTGTTAGTCTTGGGCTTCTCTGGAAAAATCGCCAGAGGCTCTGGCAACTAGGGCAAAGGCTCAACCAGTGTTCCCACTCTTGGGCAATGGGGCACCCCTGAGATTTCCTGAGGCCTGAGCCTCAGCATGCTGTGGAACAGAACACCCCTCTTACTCCAGCCTCCCCAAGCAAGAGAGCTGGGACAGCTTTGTGAGGAAAGTGGGTACCTTTTTTATTTTTTAACCATCCACCAAGTGAAAGCACTTCCTGTTGTCCCTGTACCTGAGCCTTTTATTCACACAAGACCACTCCAAAGCCCCATGGACTGCTGACTGTCCCCACACCCACCCACATCAAGTACACAACTGAACAGATTTTCACTAACGATCCCCATCATCCCTTGCCCGGCTTGGCTTCAGCTAGAGCTCCAGCTTTGAGGATTCAAAAACTGGATTCATAACCAGTCCCCCCTCCTCACCAGCTTTGTGATGCTAGACCTACCTTTGTGCCTCATGGGTGCTCCAGTGTCCCCAGCTCTTCCCTGGGAATTACTGTCACAGGGATTCATAACCAGTCCCCCCCTCCTCACGAGCTTTGTGATGGTAGACCTACCTTTGTGCCTCATTGGTGCTCCAGTGTCCTCAGCTCTTCCCTGGGAATTACTGTCACACCACTTCCTAGGATGTCATTGGGCAAATGTGCCCATAAATGTCTGTATTGTCTGTGAAACTCAAAGACAGGATTCACAATTACAAGAAGGAAACAATGAAACATAACCCATTCAGGCCTGTGTCCCACGCAGGGACCTGGGCAATGCCACTTTCCCCTCTTGTTTGCAGTTCCCACTCTGATCTATAGTCAGTTTGAAGCTATTGGGATTCAGACTGTCAATCCTCTAGCATAGAACTTCCCAAGACTTCTTGTGAGATTTCACATTGGCCCAAGTGCCTCTTCTCAGTCTAGGAGATAGGTAACCCACAGAGACTCTAAGATACCATAGCTTCCTGGTTCCCTCTTGTGTCTAAGGAATAGAATTGGGCAAAAGTGATGGGATGTCATCTCCAAGATTGAGTTATGGGAAGTCTTACTTCTGTCTGGCTCCCTCTCCAGCATTTTCCCCAACTCTGTCTCCCTTTCAATCTTGATCCAAGGAATGAAATGATATGCTGTCTTTGTATACAACTTTGTGATAAAGACCAGTCCTCCCATCAGAAAAGTGTTGAGTCTCAGCCAAACTGGTTTTTTACCAGGATCACAGGCATGAGCTCAGGGGCAGATTCTCCCAGCTAAGCCTCAGTGGGATCTGCAGTCAAAGCCTCCAGGGACATGGAGACAGAGGCATCCAGCTGAGCCACCTTGGACCCAGTTGCACAGAAACTTGACCTTATAAATGCCCATGGCTTTCAGTTGTGAGTTAGCAGGTGATGATCCACAACTCTGGACACTGAGTGCAGTCTCCAGGCTGTGCGGTGTGGCCTAACCTATCCCTATCTGCCCAGGCCCTCCAGCCGTATTGGTCTTTTATCCATCCTCCTCTTGTGGCCACACTGAATCAGGACTTCCAATTTCTATGTGGCCATACCTTCCCCAACACACTGTTCCCAAAATGAGCAGGACTGGCTTCCTTTTGTCATTCTAGTTCCTGCAGCAATGCCACATCACAGAGATGGTTCTCAGTCCCCACCTAGTGACTCCAGCTTTCCTTCACACTGGGCCCTATTTTGCCTCTGGCTCTTGTTCTATTCTTTCACGTGCATCTGCTTTGTGATTTTGTGCACCTCCAGCTGCAGATGTGCAGCTACCAGAGGGTAGGGCTCATGGTGGTGATTTTCAGAGCCTGTGCAGGCCCAGCATGACCTTTAGGTAGGGTGAGTGCTGGAATACAGTGATGAGTGAAGAAATGGATTCAGAAACCCCCTGCCTCTTAGTTGCTCCTACTATGCACAGGAATGCTAATGATGGGAGGTCCCATGGCATGGGACACTTTGGACATACCATGACTAGGGCCCTCTGAGCATGGATAATACTGCAACCCCTGGTGGTCAGCATCAGCACTATGCCCCAGGGAGGAAACCCCAAATCAAAACCTTGACCTGAGTGTGGGTATTCCCAAGGCAATGAGATCTCAGAGTCCCTGGTGCAAAGCAGTAAATCCTCTAAATTCCAGGGGAATGAAGGGAAATCAGAGTCTCCCTTGTTTCTTTTTTCCCTCTGCAGGACCCAGAGTGTTGTCCTCACTTCAGCCAGGGCTATGACCCTGGCCCCATACCCAAATGAGGATCATTAGATTTCAAAAGGACAGTCCTTTCATTGGACCCAGTGTTATGGGCCAGGCTATCTGGGCAATGACCAAACACATCCCATTTTACAGTGAGACTCCATATCATGTAACAAATGCTTCTCCCATGGGAAAGCCCCTCCTCTGTACCTATTAATAGTTACCTAGCATAACATACTTGGCAACACAAAATAGCAATTCTTATACAATGTAAAATTGTTCTTTTTGGTTTCCATTTTTCTTGGGCAATGTACCTTCTCAGAGATTGATTGTCTAGACGTTAGTATCCATTTTCTAACTTGTACTGAACTAGGGTCATTTTGACCCACTTCCCTTCTTGCTTGCTTGCTGCTATGCCAACCTGGAAAGTCCCATGGGAAATACCAACGTACCCATTGCATTGTCTTGCTAACTGCCTAATTCAGTTTCTGTACCTGCTTGCTTGGAGCTACGTCACCCCAGATGGTTTTTTGCCTTTAAATATTCTAAAATGTTCAGGCTTGGGGCTGTTCCTTGCAGAAACAGTTATGGGAGTGCGGGGAGCAGTCACTGGCTGTCTGGCTAAATAAAGACTCTTCAATTTGGACAAAACTGGGACGTGTGTGTTTTCTGAGTGACATGCCCCACGATACCAGGAGGAGTGGCCCAATCTAACAACCCTCTGCACAATCCAAGTCCCTGTTCCCCCTAACCCCAAGCTTCTTGCTCTTGAGAAAACCTGGGAAAGGAAGATAATTTTCCAAGGATCATGTTAGGCAAGTGATTCATAGATGGTGAACTGTCGCCACCAGAAACTACTGGGAGCATACATGGACCTTGCATCCCTGGCTCATGCACCTGGATTTTCTTCCCACATTGATTTTTTAGAGGAAGTGAGGCTTCTCATGTGGCACCCCCACACTAAGGCATCTCTTACTTCTTCCATGGGAACAAGTGGTGGGCAATGGACCTCATACCATGTCTTTCAAGAGCATGCTGGGGCATCCCCAGCCCATCCTGACCCTAGGGAACCTTGGGGACATTCCACAAACAGCATAGCATTTCTCCACTTCACATGCAAAGATCCCAGGTGAGAGCCCTACATTCCACTCTGGACTCTGCCCCTGTCATGTGCCTTGAACAGTCCTTCCTCTTTCCTGTCATGGTTCCTTGATTGTCCTTCTACGGTTAGTTCATGGAACCCAGGGGGCTTGTGGCCCACCCTACCCTTCTGGGATCAACTGTTGAGATCTATAGAGAAAGTAGTGACACTGTGGAATATGTCTGGGAACCTGTGTATGATGGAAAGCCCCACCCTCCAGGTTTTCATCTTCAAGGTAATGTGTCGAAAGGGAGCCAGAAAGGTTCTGCCAGATAGAGACAGGTGTGAGAACTGACTGAGCCTCCAAAGGTGCCCAGGTCTTGGGTGCAGAGTTAGTTTTATGTGGAATTGCTGGGGACCCTGAAGAAAACCTATTTACCTTGATGCAAAGAGAAGGTGGACTCCCTCAGTCTGGTCATGCTGCTGTGCTTCTCAGAACCCTGGGACATCCCAGGTGTGTGGAGGTGGGAGTCCACATAACATCCCAGTCTGCACCTGGGCACCTCTATCTGGATTTGAAGCATGTGTATCTGCCTCAGGGATCATCAGAACAATGTAACCCCCTCTGAAAGTGGGCTTAAAGACACTCAGGTCTGAAATAGCCCTGTCCTCTGGACTCCCTAGTCCCTGTTCTTTAGGAGACAACACCAATTCTTAGCCCACAGACTGGGCGCATTCAGATCCCAGGAGAATCCAGGTAGTGTTTTTTCTACCTCTAGCCTTCATGACCCACAAGACAGTGTGTGGATGGACAAAATCAGATTCCTCTTCACCATGGGGATGGCCCCAGCCCACTTCTTAGCATGCTCACGTCTGTACATTGGCCTGTAGAGACCTGGAGAGGAGGGAACCCACAGGCTGGGACCCAAGACCCTAGATCCTATCATCAGAGCAGTCCACTGACATGAACAAACAGGTCATAGCACATAGTCACCACTACCTGTCACTGAGAATTCAATTGAGACACCTGCAGAGTTGAAGTTGACCTGGTATTCCCAGGAGTGGGGGTAAACTGCATCCAATTACAATGACAGTTTTCACAAAAACATAAATGTTTTAGAATTTCACTTATCTCACATTCCCAGTAATCAGGTTCATAAAAATATAAAGTAGAATTTTCTTTTCTTGGGCCTGGGGAGGGCACTAGAATTCAGTCTTGACAGCAAAATGAGAGTCCTGGGGATAGATGGTGGTGACGGCTGTGCAGCAACATGAATGTACTTAATTCCATTGAACTGTGCACATAAAAATGGCTAAAATTACAAAATGGATGTTTCATGTATTTTACACAATTACAAAATTAGAGAAATTGTTGATTTACTCCTTGGGGTTGTTCGTGTTGTGATGGCAGAGACCGTGTAATTTATAGAAGAGCCTTTATTTCTCAAAGTTCTGGAGGTTGGAAATCCAATATCAGGTGCCACGTTCTGAGAACATTCTTGCCGTGACCTCCTGTGTCAGAAGGTAAAACAGGGTGGGACAAGGGCGGCTTTGAGAAGCCTCCTTTGTAAGGACCTTAATGCCATTCTCAAGGAAGGAGTCTCCATGGCCTAATGACCTCTTAATGTCCCCACCTGTTAACACATCATATTCAGGAGACACACGTTGAAAGTATAAAACCACTAAGTAGAGACAAAACACAATGATATAGCATGGTCCTGCTGTGCCTTCCCGGGGCCCCTGTCCTCCTGTGCAGCAGTCCTGTCACCCTGTCTAACTGTCACCTGTCACCCTGTCTAGCTGTTTCAGACCAGAAAGCCCAGCATCCGGCCCAGTGCACAGGGTCCCACGGCCACTAGGGGGCAGCCGCAGGCCTCACACTAGGGAGTTTGTGTCTAGGTGAGGATCTGGTGGCAACCTAGGTAACCAGCTGAGGGGACAGGCCAGCAGGCGGAGCGCGCGGAGGGCACCGCCCCCAGCAGGCCAACCCTAAGGGGAAGCGGAGCCGTCGCCAGGGAGACGGGGGCGGGGCCTCTTCCAGGGCGGGAACTTGGAGCCGCGGTCGCGTGGAGGGCACCGCCCCCAGCAGGCCAACCCTAAGGGGAAGCGGAGCCGTCGCCAGGGAGACGGGGGCGGGGCCTATCCAGGGCGGGAACTTGGAGCCGCGGTCGCGCGGAGGGCACCGCCCCCAGCAGGCCAACCCTAAGGGGAAGCGGAGCCGTCGCCAGGGAGACGGGGGCGGGGCCTCTGCCAGGGCGGGAACATGGAGCCGCGGTCGCGCGGAGGGCACCGCCCCCAGGGGGCCAACCCTAAGGGGAAGCGGAGCCGTCGCCAGGGAGACGGGGGCGGGGCCTATCCAGAGCGCGAACTTGGAGCGGCTGTCTCGCGGAGCTCCGTGTGGGAGGAGCCCGGAAGTAGCGCCCGGCGGCGGGGCTGCAGGTCCTGGCGGGTTGGCTCGCGGGGTCCGTGACAGGAGAAGGTGAGCTGCCGGGAGCGGCCCCGGTCTAGGCGCCCACACGAGGGTGCGACCCGGGAGGACGCTGCCGCCGCCTTGGAGCCTCGGTCCCGGCTGCCTGTCCCCGGAGCCGCCAGGGCGGTCCCCACAGCGCCCACCCGGACCCCGCTGTCCCGGTCCTCACCTGAGGGCTCTCCTCAGCGGAGCTGCTGGCCACAGCTGGTGGGTTCTGATCTGCAGGGTCCTGTTCAGGATGCGGTGGCCTCAGCAGTGTGGCCTGCGCCGCGGACCTCAGAGGAGAAGAGGTGGCCTGACCCGCAGGCCCCTGGAGAGGGGAGGGCGACGAGGAGCCAGGTGACCTGGGAGCAGGAGGCGGTTTACAGAGGGACCCGCCCAGGTACTTGGGTCTCACTGACTCTGTGTCCTTCTGTTTCCTGTCCACCTGTGGGTCTTGTCTTAAGTCCTCGCTTTAAAAACCCTTTCCTGTGTCCTCCTGCTCCTGGTGAGCACTGGGCAGAGACCCTGCGGGGTTTTAATCGTGTAGTTACTGGAAGTGCCTCGGAGAGAGCAGCGACTTAGGGTGGGACAGGGAGTGCGTCCTGGCTCCAGGGTCTCCACTGTGAGAGAGTCGCCTGAGGACGGTTTTGCAGTCTGTGCCACGGGATGATCCCAGCGATGGCGGTTGGTTGCTAAAACGTGTTGTCTGCTTGCTTGGTTTCAGACACCAGCCTAAGCCCTGATTCCTCTAGGAAACTCCATGGAACCACGAGGTGGACAGTCCTGGGGACCTTCTGTTTAGAGGTGAGGAAAGTGAGCTGGCAGGGTTAAGTGGTTTTCAAAAGGGCGGTGCCCGAGTTTTTATTGAAAACCTCAGTGTTTCCTGATGCATGTTGTTGTGGGAGATGGGCTTCCCTTCTCCTGTGACCAGGGGTTTATATTCAGCTTGGCAGAGAATGAATTGGACACCTGTAAGGAACGTGAACTAGCACGTGTTCTGACTGCTCCATGTATGTTAAGTCAGAACCTAGGACATGTGAGTCTGTAAAAGAGCACAGTGTGCGAGGTGAGGGTTGCATGTTCCCTAATACAAGTTATTGAGTTGAATTGCATTTGTTCATTTTAAAATATAGAAGGAAGTATGGAGTTTGGTCCACTTGAGGATTTATTCAATGGAATATCAGACTTTGTTTCTTTTTACTGGCACTGTGGAGATGTGAATGAGAACGAGTTGGTGACATCTTTCAGGTGGAAACATTGCCCGAGGAGGAGGTCATCAAGTTGGCCGAGAAGCCATTTTGTGAAGCACCTGTTGACTCAAGGCTTTTGATGATGAACTCACGTATGGAGACTTTAATTCTTCCTAGATCTTTGCATTTGGTGAGTCACAGAAAGTATCTGAGTAGATAATTATTTGTAAGCATGTCCACAATAATCTCATGTAGTGTGCTTAACTGAGTAACAGATCTCGGATGGGGAAATATTGACATTTCCTTTGTTGCATTGAAGAAAAGTAATCATGACATAATATTTTCTTTTTTTAAAAAAATTTTTTATTTTGCCTTGAGGTATGCCAGTGTGTTGACCAAGCATGATTGTTGGTAGGTAGGATAGGAAGAACTTGAATTCAGGGATTTGACTGTCATGTGTCCATCTGTTGTTTTTCATTGATTTCTTTGAATAGATCCAGATTGGCAGCCGTCACAGTTTTAGCTCTTGACTTTCCCAGCTGTGGGCATCCTGATGGCCCTCAACTCCCTGTCAACACAGACAAGTCTATAAGGAACATGAGGATAAATATCCCTATGCATGTCCCCTTGCTTAAGCAATATGTAGGTAAAGTAAGGACAGGTGGAATTTCTGGGTCAAAGAATGTCTGTTTACATCTTTGACTAAGCAGTGCCAGGTGGCTCTTCTGAAGAGCTCAACCTGTCCACATATGGCCAGCATTCTCTTCTCTAGGTTTCTGACTTGTGCATGTTGAGTAGCTAGCACACTGTTTTTGTTGGTATTTTTCTTAGTGTCTATTCTGATGCTTTTCATTGGGGGATTCTCTCCCGTGAAAATGAGCTTCCTCTGGATCCCCCTACCCATTCCTCTGCTTGACCTTGTTTTTTTCTTATCGCACATGTAAGTTCTCTGGAGATGTTGGATTATTTGTCCATTATGAGACCAACACAGGCCCTCTAGAACTTTCAAACAATTAGTAAATTCCTAAAGAGAAAGTGAGCCCAGAAATTGTGCTAGCATTTTGGGAAGAAAAGTGTTGGATGATATATTCAAAGCATGAGGTTCTATTTTATTCTTTCCAAAATATCTCTGGGCAATGAAATGGAAGTCAGGGTATCTGAGGAAATAATCATCTGTTTCCAATTTTCTGGGATTTGGTTTAAGTGGTCAAGTTGTGATATGTATTAATTCATGGATCCAATAGGGTGATAGTTCTTTTAGGTTGTCTTAGGTGCCTTCAAACTGAGGTTGTTAGCTGTCCTCGGCATAGTTAGTGACATGGAGCCATGACAGTTGTTGATACACTTGCAACTCTAGTGCAGTCTTGAAGAGGCAATGTGTCTGGTCCCATTTCCCCCCTTCAGGCTCCATGTGCACATTTGAGAATGGTTCCAGCCATTTTCTCATCCCTTAGATCATTCCCCTCATATGTCCTGTGAGACATTTTCTATGTGAGGCTTGAAGAAGAGACTATTCTGTAAAGAAAACCTTGTGATCTGTGTAGTATCATATTGAATAAGGTCATTGAGAAATCACAAATTCTGTTTAAAGATATTTGCATCTTAGCCAAATAAAACCTATTTCTAGGCATCCTGGTGCAGACAAGGATTTATCTTTATATCTACCATCATCTGTTTTTTTTCGCTTGCATGAAGTTCATCAATTTACAGGCCATTTTATCAGATGTGCAACTAGATCCCATTTAAATGACACACTTTTAAATGGTAGACCTTTTTACATGAGTGCTTTTTCAAACACAGGTTTGGGCTCACGAGCCCACATGCCAGTAGTTAGCTGGAACAGGTTCTTCAGTTTGGCCTATCCCTCAGTATCCCCCCGACATCATCTGTTCAATCAGCTTCATTCCTCCAGCTCCGTCACTGGCTTTCATAGAAACCACATGCTGTCTATGAATCAGGGATTCCAGTCCTACAACATTGCATTCTTTGAGTATTTAAAGTAATCCAGTTTTCACATCACCATGCCTGACATCAGCAGTAATATTTATCAGCAAATGTTCGCTTTTCCAAGATGCAATTCTATGTGCTCCTCTCCCAAAGAGTCTTACTAGGCATATTGCATACGTAATTATTAAGTAAAGACCGTAATTTTTAAAATGTCATTCATTGTGCAGTTGACATATGTCTGAGATACTTTTTATTTTGGAGGAGGTATTATTTAATGGGGAATTTCAACAGCTACATAATAGTGAAATGAGAAATCTTGCATCCATTTTTTTCTTTGTGTATGATGATTTTTATGAGTAAGGATAAGATACTTCCTTGTTCCGATGCAGATGTTGCCCACTTCTGTGAATGGATGCGGGGTGTCACCTGCTACTTGGATGTCTGCGTGTTGTGCTTGACACTAACATCGTACTTGGTAGGTGGCAGAAAGTCAATACCGAAGTTAAGCTTCTGTGTTCTAGCAGCTGTGCTGAAGATCCTTGGTGTGCCACCTTCTGCAATCCATGCTGCTCTGTTCGAGTCCTTTAATGACTTCCTGGTGATGCGCATCATGGTCTCCTGGTCTTTAGAATGGCCAAGCATTGCTTTGTGAAATCGGAAGATGGTCATGTGGAGGGCTCCAGGGAGGACGGATCATTGAACTAGTACTCTAATCCGTATGCCTCTTTAATGACCTGTTTTTTCTTCTTGGGTTTTAAGGGAGACAGTGCCCTCAAACACTTCTGTGCAGCTGGGAATCCAGGTTTCTGCTTCACCTTGAAGGAAGCATTAATGATTCCTTTCCAGAAGACATGAGAAGAGAGAAGTGAGCCTCTGGTATCATGCAGGTTCCTTGCATTGCCCATGGGCTAGAAGAGAGAAGAGTTGCTGCATGAGATTTGATCCCCCTTTTCCTGAAAAGTTCCACACAGAGGTGAGTCCCCAGCATGTTTAGACACCATTTCAGACATCTTTGTTGACGGAAATGAATCAGAGCCCCTGATGATGTGGAAGAGCTAAAGATGGGTTTGCTATGAATTTTCTATGTCATTTCTCAGGGCCTGAGTCAAGCCAGCCATGATGCTGTCAGCGCATGAGCTGCTGCTCAAATGTGAGGAAGTGGTCTTGCTTTGTGAAAACACCACCCTGATTCAGGGAGCCAGAGGCAGCCTGCAGTCCCTCCGTTTTCCTGTAAAGGCAGATTGCTGTGGATGGCCTCTGCCCTCGTCTTGGGTTTGAGCGTCCAGGCAGATCCCTAGTTCCTTTGGACCTTTTTTGCCATTGGGCTGCTCCAGGGTCCTTGGACTCTACTTGGTCTTCTGGCCTGGGTCAGGGGATGTGAGGTCTGGAATCCCCCTCTGTGGCAGGATCCCAGGCCCCCCACCACTTGAGGGCAGGCACAGCGTTCCCCAATTGTGTTAGAGGGGGAGACTTCTCCCACCCATCCTCATCCATGCTCATCCTGCATCGTGTGGCTTGACACCTGAGGACCTTTATTCATTGACTTAGTGGTTAGTGATGATGGTTGCTAAGACCAAGTGACTCTTTCAAGGTCACATCACTTGTATAATCGGGCTAGAGCATGGATCTTCCTAATTGATTTCATGGGACTCTCTCATGGGAACTGTGACTGCCTCCTAAACACACACACTACATTTGCAGTGTCAAAATTCATGGCGCTGTCTCCTTGGCAAGTGTATCTTGTCTTGTACTTGGGAATTTCACAAATATTTTCCTTTGGTTTGTGGAGGTCATGCAGAAGGGATTTCATTTGAAATAGCCCAAACAAGAAATACCAGTTGTCTTTTTCACACATTGATTTGTGTATTGAATATCTCTGTCTGTGTGCTTACATGAGTTGCTCCTTTGAATTTGTTGAAAAATGGTTGGCTGGGGAGCAAGGTGACGAGAGATGGATATCAAAGCTTGTCCAGTATTCTGAGGTGAAGAATGTATTCAGGATGTGAAGGCTTTTCTAGCCATTTCCTATGACTCAGTCAGGGATCAGTCAGAGGATTCTGTCTGTTAGACTCTTTGGAGCATACATCAAAGTGGCCTGGTCTTACCCTGTCCAGGACTGAATGCTGAGCTTGAATGGGAGCTTCTTGTCATTTCAAGCATTTCCATGAGTCTGTCCTCTGTTCTCTTGTATCCAAGCGGTTTCTAACAGGAAAGGAGAACAAAAATTGAAAGTATGGTGATTGATTATTTATACCAATGTCATTTCAATCAACTTTGTATTATACAAAATTAACTTTCTGCTAGTCAAATTTCATATGTTGAAGAAATAATGAAAATATTGGGTTTGTGGTATGAGGATGTACAAATCAAATATTTTTGAGCACCAAGACCTGGTTTTTTTTTTTTTTTTTTTTTTTTGTTTGTTTTTTTTACTTAAATAATAAAGTGCCAGAGGACCGCACCTGCCATTCAGCCTCAAAAACCTCCAGGTCCAGCGTCCAGGTGGACCATTTCATCAGGGTGTGTGGAACCACACTGTCCTGGGATGAGAGAGCAGTACCCAGGGATGTTGTCATCTCACCGAGTAGATATTGCCAGAGACAGTGGGGAGGTAGCGGCACATGAGGAAGGGAAGAGCTCTCAGGATAGGAAGAGGGGGCCACTTTGGGACTCACTGGGTATGGCACGAGGTTGCTGGATGTGGTATATGCCTGGGCCCACTGAGTGGGGCAGATCCCTGCTCTGTGTCCCTGTACCCTCCTCGTAGCCTTTGTTGGCAGCAGATTAGGGAATTGGGATCAGAAGTGCTCCCAGTAACACAGGCACCAGCCCCCACAGTGTGTTCCTAGCCCTTTCCCCACCTGGCCTGACTTGGCGCTTTTCTTGCTTCAGGGCTGAGACCCTACAGTCATTAGAGTGTGTCTGTGACCTAGATCCACCCTGCATGGCCAACATGCTCAGACCTTCAGCTGGGTCCTAAGCGCTGCAACCAAACCCTATCAACTGGGTGGCCTACAGCAGAGGAAGGGCCTCTGGTTGAAATCCAGAGGCTCAACACAGTAGGTGTTGGGCTGTCCCAGTGCCAAAACCCCTCCCAGGTTTCTAGGGGAGTGTCCCCCCAACTCTGTCAGCCCTTGCCCACTCTCCTCCGGCTGCCCACGATCTGTGGTTCCCATATGGGCATCCCCTCCTGACTCCAACCTCACGTAGGCAGTGTTCCCAAGTCTCCCTGGTCTCTGGGTCCAGACTCTCCTCTTCCTACAAGAATATCAGATATTGGATTTGGGCCCAGTTGATGCTGTATTCCATCATGTGAGCTCTTAGCTTCATCACTGTGCAAAGACTCTTTTTCTACACAAGTTCGCACGAATTTTGGGTGGCTAAGAATTTTCAGGGGACACTTTTCTAATGAGTAAACTTTCCTTCCTTCAGATCTCTCCCCACTGAGCCTTCCTTGCACCCTTGTTCTAATTCCTTTATGGCAGGTTTCTTCCTTATGGCTGAGAGGACCTAGTGACCCCTAGATTCATACATTCTCTTTAATCACCAACACACTGCAGAATTCTCCATGGGACTGCGGTGTTTGCATTGGAACCCACCCCCTGACCTCTAAAGGTGTCTAGACAATTGGGTTGGCTCCCTCCCTCCTGAACCTCTTTGATGCCCTTTGAAGTAAGTTATTCTTTTGGATTCCTCCCACAGTAGGCAAGTCCTTGGATCCCCTGCAAGAAACTCTTCTGGCCTGAAGGTCAGATGTGTCCAGATGTTGACTGGAAGGATATCAGCTCCTAGAAGCCCTCATCCTGGCTGCAGTGTTTCCTCGCCTCAATGCAAAGCAAGAAAGTGCAGTTGGCCCTGCACCCATTCTTCTGCATCCATGGTCCCCACCAGCTGGAAATCCAAACTATCAGGAAAGGAGTTGTGTCTCTCTGGACAGATACTTCTCTCCTCCTTGTTTCCTGGATCTTACAGTGTTACAGAGAATGACACTGCCCTTTCATTGTATTAGGTGTCAGAAGTCATCTGGAGATAATGGAAGTGCTACAGGAAGAAGATATGCAGCATTTAGATGCAAATACTCTGGCATTTTTGTAAGAGACTTGAGCCTGTGTGGCTGGTGTTTTTGGAGGACTTTGAACAAATCTCCCTTGGATTTCCTGTGACATTTCTGGTTTTTGGGCTTGGGAGTGTTCAGGACTTGAGTGTGAGTCAGCCCCATGGGGATGTGATAGGGGGGCAGTCGGAGCTGTTGTGCAGAACCTCAGTGATGGCTTGTAAGGCCACATGCAACACTGCAAGCAGCAGATGAGAAGGGAGTTCTCTCCCCATGTGTTTAGCTTAGCTCTTGTCTTTTATCCAAAATCATGACTTGTGAAATGTTGCAGAAATGGACTCATGGCAAGAAGTTGGGATGTTCTGGGGAGCATGGGCTGTCATTCTATTCTGTCTCTGCATTATGATGTGTTAGAGGGTGGCAACTTGAAGATGTGCTTAGGCCATGGATTCTTCTTTCCTGGGAAGAGTCTTCTCAAAGCAGCCCTTGTCCCTGTTTCACCTGCTTCCCCAGGAGGACACAACAAGAACATTCTTACAAGTTGGCCCCCGGTCTTTGTCTTCCAGCCTCCCAAATTTGAGAAATAAAATCTGAGCTATGAATTAAGAGTGTCTTGTATTCTGCCATCACAACACAAACTATGCTAAGATGAGTCAATCAGTAGTTTCCCAAGTGTTTACATTGTGGTAATCAACACCAAACATCCATTTTGTAATTGAACCATTTTGGAGTGCACAGTTGAGTGGCATTAAGCATGTTCATATTGGTGCATAGGCATCGCCACCATGCATCTCTAGAACTCACATGGATATACTCTTGCCATCAGTACTGAATTCTAGTGGCCTCCCAGGCCCAGGCAAAAAACATTGTACTTTATCTTTTGATGAACCTGATAATTGGGAACCTGAGATGAGTGAGATCCTACAAAATTTGTTTTTCTCTGGACATCATCATTTTCAAGGGATGCAGTTCACCCCCACTCGTGGGCATACCAGGTCCACTGCCAAATCTGCGGGTGTCTCAATTGCATTCTCAGTGACAGTGGTGGTTGTGTTCACATGAGCTGTCGTCTGTCCAGCTCAGATCCCAGGATCTAGGGTCTTGGGTTCCACGCAGCCTTTAAGTCCCCTCCTCCTCCAGGTCTCTACAGGCCAGTGTGCATGAAGGCTCTGTGCCTGGTGGTTTCTTTAGCTGATTGCAGGATGTGTCCATTGTGTTGTAGGTCATGATGGACTATAAATAGAACCAATGCCTGGATACTCCTGGGATGTGAGGGGGCCCAGCCCGTGTGCTGAGAATTGGTGTGACCTCCTAATTAATAGGCCCTCAGGATCCCAGAGGAAAGGGCAAGTCCAGAGCCAGCGGAATCTCAGTGTCTCTGAGAGAACTTTTGGGGTGGGGGGCCGGGATATATTGATGTGATGACTCTGATGCAGAGTCACATACTTCGAATCCAGGTCGAGGTGCTCAGGAGCAGCCTGGGATGGCACTTGGGTTCCCCAGCTCCACACCCATGGGACATCTCAGGGCTCTGAGAAGCACAGCTGCCCGACCACTATGAGGGCATCTGCTGTCTCTGCATACAGTGAGCTGGGTTTTCTTCACATCTCTCAACAATTCCACATAACACCAGCTCTGAACCCAGAGTCCTGGGCACTTAGTTGAGGCTCAGTGAGCTCCCACCTCTCTCTACCTGACAGAGCCCTCCTGGCTCCCTCTGCACTCATTGCATTGAAGATGAAAACCTGGAGGGTGGGACTTCCCATCATCCATAAGTTCCCAGACACATTCCACTGTGTCATTTGTTCCTGGTACCCAGACGGTTGTGGTGGGCCACAAGCACCCTGGCATCCATGTCTGGAACCATAGCAGTACAATCAAGAAACAGAAAGGAGAGGGGTCCGACTGATCAGGTCAGATGACAGGGCATAGTACAGAGTGGAATGGAGAGTTCCCACCCGGGGTGATTGTTGTGATGTGCAGAAATGCTCTGCTGGTGCTGGGTGCCCCCATGGTTCCCAGGGTCTTGAAAGGCTACAGATGCCCCCTGAATGATTCAGAAGCACATAGTAGGAAGCCCGTTGCCCACTATTTTCTTGTGGAAGAAATAGGAGACCCTCCTGGTGTGGAGGTTCCATCTAAGAGACAGCTTCACTTCTCTGAAAAATTTGATGGGAAAAAAGGGTATGGACCTGTGCCCAAAGGGCCACATATGCTCCTGGAAGTTGGTGGTGGCCATAGTTCTCCATCCATTAAGTACTCCCTCACCCACTAATGTCCTTGTGTCCTTGAGAAATGCTCTCCCTTTCCTGGTTTTCCTGAATAGAAATCCTCTTGCATCTTCATGAATAGGGTTATGGGTTGTGCAGAGGGTGTTTGTCCACTGAACACCTTAGAGACTGTCCTTTATGGAGCCTAATGATCCTCATTGAGGTTGATGCCAGGGTCCTACCTGTGGTTAGTGTGAGGACACCCTGGGTTCAGCAGAGGGAAAGAAGGACAAGGGAAACTCAGATGTCCCTTCATTGTCCCTGGACTTGAGAGGACTTACCCCTTTGCACCTGGGATCAGGAGACCTCATTTCCTCAAGGACACCCACACTCAGGGGTAGGTCTTGAGTTTGGGGTCCTTACTGGGGTCCAGGGCTGGTGTTAGCCACCAGGAATGACAGTGCTCTCCATGCTCAGTGGAGCCAGTGTTTCCAGGGAAGAGAGCCCATGGTCACGCCTTGTCTAAAGCATCCCACACCAGGGGCTCCCATCCCTAGCACTCCTGTCCTGAAAGGATCCCCTGAGAGGCAAGGTGAGTCCAACCACCTCTCATGTGTTCACTCATCACCGTGTTCCAGCAGTCACCACAGTTAACAGTCCTGACAGGCTTGAACATGGCTCAGAATGGAACCTCATGAGCTCTACCCTGCTGTAACTGTAGATCTGTGGCTGTAGAGACACAAAATCTCCAAACACATGCCCTTGAAAGAAAAGAGCAAGAGCCAGAGCCCAAACAGGCCAGGTGTGGCAAGGACAGCCTGCGTGCCTAGGTTGGGACTCAGAATTATGTCAGTGGGGTGGCATTGTGCTGGCACCAGCATGATAACAGAGAGCCAGCCCTGCTCAATTTTGGGACCAGTGTGTTGGGGAAGGCAGCAGAAATTGAGAGGCAGGATTGAGTTTGGCCCTAGAAGGAGGCTGGATAAAAGGCCAGTGTGGGTTGGAGGGCCTGGGCAGATAGAGAGAGGCCAGGGCCCACCCCAAAGCCTAGAGCCTGCACTTGATGTCCAGGGTTGTGAAACGCCACCTCCCCTCTTATTCACAACTAATTGCAAGAGGCATTGATAAGTTCAGTTTGTGTGCAGCTCATCCAAGATGGCTTGGGTAGGCACCTCTATTTCCTTGTCTCAGGAGGCTGGGAGTCCAGGCCCTACCGAGGCTCGGCTGGGAGGATCAGAGTCTGAGTTCATGCCTGTGTTCCTGGTGGGATCCATGTTGGCTAGCCTCAGGGCTTTTGTGATGAGAGGATAGGTGATTGTCATGTCTTTATCCCAGGACACACTTGCTAAATGGATTTGTTCTGTTCCCATGAATCCAGAGACAGAGTCTGAGCCCTCTTGAGGTGAGGGGTGAACTGGTTCTGGGCAGCAGGATGCTGTGGTACCTCGGAGTCTCTGTGGGACCCCAACACTAGACACACTTGGCCCTTTTGAAATCTTAGGAGAAGCCTTGGGAAGTTGTATGGCAGAGGGGAGCAGCCTCTGCATCTCAGTCACCTCCAACTTGCCATGGTGTAGAGTGGGAACTTCAGCCACGATGGGACGGACATTGGCCACGTCCCTGTGTGGGACACAGGCCTGATTGAGTTAGGGTGCATTCTCTGTCTCTCCCCTTCTTGTGATTGTCCCATCTCTACGTTTGTGCTTTAGCCACCTATGAGTCCCATCTCTGGTCTCCGAGAGAATACAGGGTTTTATGGGCCAATAGACACAATAATCCCTAGAAATTAGATGCTACCCTACTTTCCAGAAAAGACTGGGCACTCCATGAGTGGCACAATGATGGGATCAGAGTCCCAAACCTGGTGAGAGGGATGGACTTGTTGTGAATGCATTTGGGAAGGCTCCAAGCTGGAATTCTATTGAAACCAAGCTGGGCAGGCACTGGTGGGGGTATTTGGGTATTTGTTGGTGAACTCATGTGCAGTTGATGTTGGTAGGCACGGGGGAGAAATCAGCAGCCCATAGAGCTTTTCAAAGTAGACTTATGTGAAAAGAGTCTCAGGTATGGGGAGCACAGGAAATGACATCATTGTCTTGACAATGGATCAAACAGAACATGGAACCCTGGTATCCAGGCACCCACTTCACTGACCAAGCCATCCGAGCTCATTTGGTTGGAGTCACTGGAGTGAGAAGGATGTTCTCCTGTGGTTGCAAACAATGCCGAGCCTCAGGCCCCCAGGAATCTCAGGGGGGCCAAGTAGCCCTTTTGGGGAAACATTGGAGGCTTCATCTTAGATGCCAGAGCCTCTGGCGAATGTCGCAGAGGAGCTCAAGAGTAACCCTGTGTAGCACAGGGCAGGTGAGCCCAGCAGGCCTTCTAGTCTGATCCCTGATGAATGGCCCAGGACTCCTATTCTGACTGTGTGTGTGTGTGTGTGTGTGTGTGTGTGTGTGTGTGTGTGTGTTTGTACTGATGGGAACTGTCCCATTGTGCTTTGACTCAAGTCATTTTTCTGTTTGTCACCTTTTCCATTTTGAACCCACCATTCTTGGTCCCAACCCAGGGTGAAAATGATCAGAACACGGATGAGCCCTGCAGGGTACAGAGCCTTGTACCTTACAGGCAAGACCAGCTTAGGAATCGGCTCCTGCCTGTCATTTGTGGGAGGAACCTAGATTTCAGCAGCAACATGGGGTTCATCTACTGGGATTTCATCCCCACCCAGCAGGTGCTGGACCTGCTGTTCCCAAGGTAAGCACCAGACCACCAAGCCCAAGTGTGTAGCCCCCTCATGCCTGGGTCTTGGGGCTGCCATGTACCTCTCAGGGACCCAAAGTTTTGTGATACCTAGTGAGATAGAGGACCACGCTCATAGTGGAATGTCAGTCCCGAGTGGGATGAATCCTGGAGGTGCCTGCCACAGCCTTGCAAGGGGAATGAACTCCCCCTCTCAGGCAGAGAACCATCCTGACTCCAGGTGGTCCACAGAGGTCCGTGGAGCAGCCCCCACACACTGGGCACCACAGCTCAATGGTGTACGCTGAGCTCATTCCCAGGTGGACTCAGTGAGGCTAGGTGGCCGTTCTGGTGTGATGTTGGCTTCGTGAAGAAATAGTTCTGTGCCAGAGGCGTCTCATAACTCAGGCCTTGGGCAAAGCACTTTTGGGTTCATAAAAGACATGTGAGTTTACATAGTGGGACAGAGCTTCCTAGCTGGGATATAGCTGGACAGGGGCTTTGGAGATGGCAGCTCCCACACCCAGAGAGATATGTGGGAATCAGCAGTTTGGGCTCATTCACTGATGAACATGGAGAAAGCACCCACTGTGTGAAGACACGTTTTCAGTCACGTTTCATAATTCAGTGAAAAATGGGGTACAAATGACTGCCACTGTGTCCCTTGTCATGAGGGTCAGCCCGAAACCGCAGGTGCCATGAGTACATATCCTACATGTGACAGCATCCCTGACTCCATGAGGCATAACTGCACGTTGTCCTCTTCAGTGAAGATGGTAGACCCCTGGACCAACTTCAACATGGAATGGGCTTGGGGTCAAGAGGGTGGGCTCCTGTTTCCAGAATAGGGACCTGTAAGGTGATTTGACTTGGGAAGGCTGAGGAAAGACTGCTCTCCCCAATTCTGTTTTCTGCCTGCAGTGTAAGGTGTGGGGCTTCAACAGTAGGACGGGTAAGGCAGGGAGTTGTAGGTGGAGTCATGGTCCTCTGGGGAAGCCCCTGGGACAATGGATCCCCCCACACTACACCTCCCTGTCCTCCCCCAGGGCCACAGAGATGTGGCCTGCACTCATGGGAAAAGAAAGGTCCACTGCTACTCAGGGGGACTCAGTGAGAGCTCACAGAGAATGAGGTAGCATTGCAGCCCACGCCAGGGGAGGAGGTGTCTCTTGAGCCCTGAGAAGAGTGGGCAGGAGGACAGACACTCCTGGAAGGTGCATTCCAGGTTGGAGAGCACGTAGCCAAGAGGAAGAAGAGTGTCAGGCCTGCCCAGAGGAGGGGAGAGCTGGTCATGCCATGGATCTAACGCTCCTTGGTTGAAGGTTCTTTGCCTAGCGACCTGTCCTGTCCCTGCCTGTACAGCCACTGTGTCTTGTCTGGGGTGGACTGGTGTGTGCAGAGCCAGGGAAGGTTCAGGAGTATACGGTCCGAGTTTTGCTCTGGAGGCCGCGGCGAAGGCGAGGCCAGGATTTTGCTGACTCCATACCTGCCTCCCCACAGTGCCTCACCTTCCTTCCCGGGGACCTGGGTGAACTTCCACACTGAGGCTTCCCATCAGCCTCCAGGCTCGCTGAGTCTGCAGCTGCTGCTGCGATCCATGTGGCTCCTGCTGGGTGGCTTGAACCTGGAGCACCAGGCACACCACCTCCTGGCCGCAATTGAAGATGGCAAATCAAGCCAGGCAGAGCCTGAGAGCCAGGCGGACTGGGGTGAGTACCTAAGGGTACATGAGGAAAGGTCCGAGTGTTGTCCCATTGCGGGATGTCTGTATGTCCGGTGTTGGGCTGGAAATTAGGATAAGCCTTTGTCCACTCAGGAAGTGACCCCAGTGTGCAAAGAGGTCCTGTGTGGGCTAAGGGCCTGAGGTCTTCTTGGCAGCAGGGGCATTGTCTGTCTGCTCCAAGGTCAGGGCAAGGCAGTCATGTTGGCATCTTTTCTCCTCTAGCTACCAGCTCAGTTCCTGTCACGGCTCCTAAGCCAACCCCAGAGCCAGAGCCTTCTCCCTGGGAAGGGGCAGAGCCGGAGTCCAGGACATCAGGGGTCTCCACTAGGAACTCTTCATGGCCCCAATTCAGCAAGCGGGTGGGAGGCAGATGCCTCATTCACGTGTACATGGAAAATGAAAGGACAAAGTATAAGAGCATCCTGGTGAGTCTTCGAGCGGGGGAGTCTCTTGGGAGCCCACACTGGGGAAGACCAAGTCCACAGCAAACACCTTGGACTAGGCCTGTCTTCTTGAATTGGAGCTTCTGGAAGGTCAGGAAGGAGAGCAGAAAATGAGGAAGAGAGACTTTGGTGTTAAGAGCTTGACCTGAGAGGCGGGGAGCAGCAGCATGCCAGGTCTGGGTGAAAGTGGGCCTGTGTGTTTTGGGGTGCGCAGGTCAGAAGTGCAGGAGTGAGTGCTGGGTTCAGAGGAGGTCAGAGAAATATCGAGGGTACAGGCCATCCTCTACTGACCTTGGTATTGAGGAGGAGCATATTGAACCATGGTGTTTGAAGCAGAGGAGTTGGCATCATTTTCTTATGTGTGGGAGGGGACATGTTGCTGGTTGAAGGGAAGGGAGCCATTGTGGGATGATTAAGGTGGGTAGGTGTGGGTCACAGACAACTGGGGGCCTTGGAGGAGCCCATTAGTGTCCTAGTTTGCATGTATGTGAATAGAGAGTGAGCGGCTCTCTCTGCAGATTTTCCTGGGTGTGGAGTATCCATCATGAGACTCTGGTGTCCAGCTGCAGGGGAGCCATGCTGAACCACCACACCTGCTGGGTCTGTACCTCCTGACACCCCAGCAAGCACTGACACTCTCGAGCCCAGCAGCTTCCATGCCTATCATTAAAGAGTCCTAAGTGTGTGTTGTGCCCTGGCTGTCAGGACCAAAGCACCTAGGGTTTGTGCCTGGTCCACACAAAAATGCAGCTGCATCCCAGACCAGAGCAGGGATATGGAAATCCACTGGACCATACCTCCCAACTTGATGGGACTAGAGTGTGTCTGTGTAAAGCCTTTTGGTCCTTATTCCCTTCTCCCTGCAGGGCATAGCAGGTTGAAGCAAACTCTTGTACCAAGATTGGGATTGGGCTAGAAGCACATAGGAAGACCCCACATGATCACATGAAGGCCTCAGGTAGCAGGGTAACAAGATGGTGCCCTTGTGTTGAGAGCTCAGTTGTCTCTGATTGTCCTTGAGCACTGTCCTCTGGGTAGCTACTCCCAAATTCCCTCTCTGATGAGCTTTCTCCAACCCTGCTCAGGTGACCTGCCAGGACAGGGCTCCAGTCATCATCCGCAGGGCCTTAGATGCACACTTGCTCCAGCAGGAGGATCCAGAAAACTTTGAGCTTCTGCAAATTGTCTCGAACCATCAGAGTAAGTGGAACCATCAGAGGGTAGGGAGCAGTGAGTCACAGTGGGCTCAAGAAAACTGGGAGCCAAAACACAGTGTGCGTCCACCAAATGCCCAGGAAGAGTATGGTGGGACTTGTGCACAAGACAAAGTGTAGTGATGGGGCATAAATCTGTAGGTTCTTCATATTCCCCAGGGACTGTGGACCTGCCTACCATGTATTCTTTCCTTGGCCTGAGGAGGCATTGCAAAGCTATTATCCATGAGGGACCCAGAAGAGAGGCTTCTTTGTCTTGTGTCAAAGAAGACAGACAACCACAGGGTGCCTACTTTGGCAGCCTTTCCTGACTGAGACAAGTACATGAGAAAAGCAGTTCAATGAAGAATCATTTCTGGCTTCCAATCTTTCTATTCATTGCAAACTGAGTCCACTTAGGACCAGAGGCCATTTCTAGAGAGAAGTGTGTGGTAGAATAGAACCCTTCACAGCTTGTAAACTCTTGTTGGAGCGAGAGAGAGAGAGAGAAAGAGAGAGAGAGAGGAGAAAGAAGGAGGAGGAGGAGGAGGAGGAGGAGGAGGAGGAGGAGAAAAGTGAAAATGAGTTGAAGGAGAGGACAATGAATTAGATGGTCAAGATGACTATAAGAAGAAGCATGAGGAGAAGATAAAGAAGGACAAGAACAAGAAGGAGAAACACAAGCAGAACAAGAAGTATAACAATAAATTGATTAAAAATGTGAATGAGAATTATACTCATGAGGAGGAAATGCAGAAGTGGGGAACTCAAGAGAAATATATTGCTCTGAATGGCACAGCCCTGCTGTGGACATCCTCCACCCACGCTCAACACACCTCCAAACCATACCCCTCAAGTTAGCGTAGCCCCGTGTGAGTGGATGAATGCACTGGCAAGGTGGAGGCACCCACCATCAAGTGTTTTTCCCCAAACCCACCTGTGATCATTGCTGCAGTGGGGAGAAAACCTTCAACACATGAGTCTTTGGGGGACAATCCAGATGCAAAGTCTAGCTGTTTCTCTTTGGCGGGTTCAACATGAACTGAGAGGTTCTGGGGTGCAAGGGGCTATTTCCTTGAAAGTGATCCTGTAGTGGACCTCCTGTGCATAGAGGGTCCTCAGGGAGGAATCAGTGGGGAGTCTTTGGTGGAACAGTAGCTGGATTGGCGGGCTCTCAGGTCTGTGTGTGAGACCTGCGCTGGCAGAGGCTCTCAGTTGTGGGGGATGTTGGGTAGTGTATTCCTTGAGTATCACCTACCACGCCTCTGCCCCTTCCTCTCCAGAGCTGAGGTTCCCTGCTGATGGGAACGTATATTACGCCCTGGATGGCAGAGTGGATTATAACTTCGTTCTTCGGGAAACAGCTGCCAGAAAGTGGTTCAAGGTCAAGCCAAAGGAGGTAATCAGCCACCTTCTTCAGTCTTTACTCCTGGGGCCACTCCACATCCTCCAAGGGGACAAGAACCTCAGGTTCTGAATGGATGTTGTAGAATGCCCACGGAGCCAACTGCCAGGCTGGGTGGGGTGCAGGTGCTGGGCTTTGCTGATGTTGTCATCCCCCACAGTTCTCGGAGCCTTCTGTGGCAGTGGCATCCAGGATCCCAGCAGCTGGGAGCAGCAGCTCTGCAGTGGCTGCAGGACCATTGCCCCAGGCCACCCAAAGCAATGAGTGGGGCAAGAGAAAAGTCACCAGTAGCAGCTCCTCACTGCTTCACTCCAGCGAGCAGGTGGAAGACAGCCGCTTTGTTCACGTCCTCCTAGAGGGACAGAGCCGGAGGGAGACAAAGCGCATCCTGGTAAGCCTGACAGCAGGGCTGCCTTCTGGGTGTCCACACAGTGGAAGGCAGGAGACACAGCCAACCCCGGGGCTGTGGTGGGAAATAAAGAAGAGAGAGGTCCATCTTAAGGGCTTGCCCTGAGGAGGGAGAGCCTCAGCATGCCCAGCTCCAGTGGTGAGTGGGCCTGTGTATTGTGGGTTTTGCAGGCCAGAAGTGCAGACGGAAGTGCTGTGGGCAGATGAGGTCAGAGAAATGTCCAGGGTGCAGGCTGCAGTGCCTAGAACTTGGTATTCTCAATGAGTGAGGTTGGAGCAGAGGAGGTGACAGTGACTTGTCACATGGGTAGGAGGGGATGTGTTGCTGGTGGCTGCGAAGAGAACCTCCTTAGCATGACTAGGTGTGGGAATTTGGGGTCGGGATCACCTGGGGGGTCATGCCAAAGCTTCGGAATGTCAGCCTTTGCATGTATGTGAATAGGGAGCTAAAGGGGTTCTTGGCAGAATTTCTATGGATGTGCAGTAGACACGCTAATGCTGCAGGTGTCCAGCTGCAGAGGAGACATGTCCAGTGCCTGCCAGTGCTGAGTCAAGTACCTCATTACAACCAGACCCGCACCGAGCTTCCAGAGGCCAGGGCCTCTCGAGGCTATCATGAAGCACTCAAGTGCACACACTTGTATCTGAGTCTGTTTTGTGTAGTGGCAGTCAGGACCAAAATTTTTAGTGTATCTGCCTCTTCCACCCACAAAGGCAGCCTGCATCCCAGAGCACACTTGGCACGCAGGTCCCTGGTCCATTGCTCTCATCTCAGTGAGTTGAGAGTGTGTCTGTGCATAGGCAGTTTGGTCCTTTGACCTGAGTGGAATGTGGCTCCCCAGGGGGAGGGGGGATGGCAGGTACAGGCAGACATTTGTATCAGGATTGTTCTAGTAGCACATTGCAAGAACCCAGGGGGTATATGGAGGCCACACTCAGGTAGCAGGATAACAAGATTGTGCCCTTGTCTATGTAGCTGAGATTTGTCCTGAATGTTTGACCACAGTCTTCTGGGTAGCTCCTCTAAAAGCCATTCCCTGATGACATTTGTCCCACCCTGATCCAGGTGACCTGCCAGGAGAGGGTGACTAGCCTCATCCGCAGGGCCTTGGACCAAAATAGGTTGCAGCATGAGGATGTGGACAACTATGAGCTGCTGCGAATGATGTCTCTGCAGGAGAGTAAGTAGGACAATCAGACAGTAGGGAGAAATGATCCACAGTGGGCTCAGGATAACTCACTAGAGAAAGTGGGCCTTGGCCCTAAAAAAACCAGAGTGTGGTGGGCCTGGTGCAGGAAACCAACTGCAGTGATGGGCGTGTCCAATTTGGAGGTGCTCAATGAGGCCCCAGGGGGCTGCTGGACCTCCCTAAATGTGTTCTCCCCTGGACCTGGTCAGGCAATGCAAAGCTAATATGGATGAGGGGCAAGGAAGAGAGAGGCTTAATCAATCGTCAGTTTGGTTTATGGCTCACTGATAAGGATGCCTTCAAATGAAGAGGAGGAGAACATGGGTCCTGATTGGATCAGCATTGCTATGGATGGAAGCAGCACAGGTCCCAATCCATGGCCAGGATATGAGAAGTCCTGCCTACTCACAAGAATGTCAGGATGGCAGCAGCTGGGAACAGGACTCAGTGAAGAGGAAGTCAAGGCCAGGGGACAGCCTGTTTGGGTTCTTTTTGGAATAATTCCAAGTCCTCTGTGCCTGGGTGCCCATCTCCTGAAGATACCAGAATGGCCAGGTTATGATTCCTTCCAGCAATAAAGAAGGGCATCTGAAGAACATAGGCCACAATGCTGAGCTGTCCACAATGAAAGTGCTCTTTCCTTTCTTGTGAGCCAGACACTCCTAGCCTCCACCATCCCAGCCTGTCCACAATAGAATCCACCATCTGTCGGGCATGTAAGTGAGTTTTCCCATTTTCACACACCACCTCATTTGGGTTGGCTCTGTCTTACACATGAGGAAGACTGAGGTGCAAGGAGCTGGGCAAGGGGGCAGTGTCTGCGAATCTCAGGGACTTGGGAGGCTGTGCAGGAGGACCAGAAGTTCCCAATAGCCTCAGAAACTTAGGGAGACCCTGTACCCAAGTCAAAAGGCCTGGGAATGGTCTCAGTGCTTAAGTGCCTCTGGTTTTATCCCTGGTACAAAAATAAGCCAGTCAATAAGGAATTACCAAACTGAGAATCTACGAAGGTGATTTCAGAAACACACTTTCAACCCAAGCATCAGTTGAGAGCAGGCTCCAGACCAGGGGAAGTTTGTGTGTAACAAACGTCAAAAGGGAGGACTATCAGGGGGCCTGGAACCCACTAGGTGTGATGGCATCTATGTCTTATGGCAGGAGGGTGGCAGTGATGCTGGCCCTTTCCTAGATTTTGAAAATCTTGTTTTCATTGGGGAAGCTTTTTGGAGGTGGAATCTAGTTTAGCAATCCTGGTCCAGATGAGGTGCTGACTACCACAGGTAGAAGCCTATCCAGAATGCGGTGTCTGTTATTCAATCTTTCCTGACTATGAGTATGACAAAGAAAGGAAGTCACATGTCTTTGGTCTTGGTTTCACTCCCGGCCATTGATTGAGAACTGATTTCATCTTGGGGTTCTGAAGAGGGGCTGCATCTGGGCAGAAGAGTGTGATAGATTTGAACTCCTCAAGATGCCCAGCCATTGCCAGAGAAAGAAGGAGAAGGAGGAGGAGGAGGAGGAGAAAGAGGACACTCCTGAGTGGGGAGAGGATCACACGATGAAGAGCAGGAGGAGAAGAAGGAAAAAAGGAGGTGAAACGGAAGGAAGTGTGGAGGGAGATACACAAGAAGAAGAACAAGAAGGAATCATGTAAGAACAAGAAAAAGACCCAGAAAGAACTACAAGAAGATGCAGGACAGAAAGAAGAGCCACAAGTAGAACAAGAACCAGAATACAAGCACCAAGTAGACAGTCATGATGAGAAACAAGGGGAAGGAGAGCGAACCTAGAAAACAATAGAGTTCTCCAGGGCACCACCCTGCTGAAGTCCTCCCATGTCCATGCCCAACACACCTCTGATGGATACCACCTCCCCTCCGTGTATTCATCCATGAGTGAATTCATCCAGGCAAGAGGATGAATTGACCCACCATCCAACGCTTCCCTGAATGCCCATGTGTAAGCATGCAGGAGCCTTTGGGGTGCCAATCCTGATGCAAAGTCTAGCAGTGTCTCTTTGGCAGGTGCAACCTGCACTGAGAAGTTCTGGGGCCCAAGGTGTTGTAGGGCCAAAGAGGCAAGGCACTGAAGATAGCAGGAAAAAGTTTAATTTGGCTGCAGCCAGGTTCAGAGGGTACAGCTTTCACTGTAATCAATCAATCCCCTGAACCCCGAGTTCAGGGAGTTTCAGGGTTTTATACCCAGCATGTAAGGGGAGGGGCTCAGAAGTTCACAGTCTGCAGAAGTTCACATAAAAGCAGCTTTTCTTTCACTTTTGTGGGCAAGTTAACTCTTCAAGGACAACACCTGAGAAGGGGAGAGCTTCTTCTCCCCTTTCTTTCCTCCCCCTGCCAGCTGTTACCATGGAGCCCATTTGTAACTTATCTTAAAAAAAATGTAGACATCTCTGTGCAGCTCAGCTCAAAGCCAGAGGCCTTGTTTGCACATTTCTTCAAAGTACTATACTGGATACGTTTGTGAAAAACTAGTAAGAAGGTGTCCAACACCTGTGGTGTTGGTATCTTCTTAGCCAGTGGCCAAGTAAACAGGGTGACATGAAAATAGGAAGTTTATCTACCATGGACTCTCTTGCTGACAGTCTTCAAATCAGCCATGTGTGTAGAAGGCTTTTCTGTGGAGAAAGGGGGTGCCAGTTCAAAGGTGCTATTTCCATTGTCAGGTGCTCTTTTGGTTAAAATCCTGTGCATCATCTTCTCCAGGGAAGAATCATTGAGGGAGTCTTTGGTGGCACTGTAGCTGGATTGGAGGGCTCTCAAGTCTGGTGCTGGCCTGCCCTGGCGGAGACTCTCAGGGGTTGGGGGTGTTTTGTGGTATAATCCTTGAGTGCCCCCTAACAATTCTCTCCACTTCTCTCTGCAGAAATCAAGGTCCCTGACCACTCACTCATGTATCTGTCCATGAATCCGCGAATAAAATACCATTTCATCGTGAGGAAACGCCCCCAGGTCAAGGGAAAGGAGGTAAACACCTACCTTATTCAAGCTGTACTTGTGCTGCCATTCCACTTCTTGTAACAAGAAGCCTCATCACCTGGACATATGTGCTAGAAGCCCATAGAGCTAACTGACAGGCTGGGGTGGCTTTCTGTTTCTGGGTTTGCTGATGTTCCATCCCCCACAGTTCTCAGAATCATCCTGCAAGTCCTCCAGGCCACTTTCCCACAAGCAGGTGGGAGACACCTGCTTAATTCGTGTCCACCTAGAAACACAAAGTCCAAAGCTGGCCAAGACTGTCCTGGTAAGCCTGGGAGCAGGGGTGTCCCCTGGTGCTTACACCTGGGTGGGGAGCAGACACTGGTCCAATACCATGGACTACTCATGCCCTCTTGCATTGGAGTTTCTGGATGATCAGGAGGATAGATGGGAATCAAGAAGGGAGAGGTCAGTGTGAAGGGCTGGAGCTGAGATGAGGGAGAGCAGCAGCTGTCCACCGCCACGTCTGAGGGAGTCTGTGTGTCAGGTGGCAGCATGCAGTACAGAAGGGCAGAGGCAGGTATGGGTGACAGATGAGAATAGGACGGGACCTAGGTGGCAGGTTCCCCTGTATGGGATGCTGTCATCCATGGAGGAGGACAGCAGTGTGAGGTTCTGCATGTTCCTTGAACAAGGAGCTGAGAGGGTCCCTCTGCAGAGTCGATATGGATGTGTAGAGCAAGCACACTAAATGTCCAGGTAATCTGCAGGACAGGAGCCCTTTCCAATGACCACCCTTGTCGGATGAGGTGCCCTCCCACACCCCAGCCAGCACTGAGGCTCTGGAGGCCAGGAGCTCTCGTGGCTGTCTTTCAGCACTCCTGTGTGTGGTCATGTTCCTGGGTCTGTTTTGGGCACTGGCAATCCAGACCAAAGCCCTCTAGGTTTTGTGTCTAGGCCACCCAAATGCCGCCTGCATCCTCAGGCAAACCTGGGATCTTGGAGGCCACTGTCCCATTCCTCCCAACTTGTGAGATGAGATTGCATCTGTATACCGGGAGTGGAGTCCTTTCACCTCGAGTGGAGTGGGGCTCCACAAAGAGCAATGGCAGGTCCAGGAAGTCCTATGTACAAGGATTGGGCCAGTAGCCTATGGGAAGAGCACACATGATGAGCAGGAAGCCAGCCTCAGGTAGTAAGGTCATGGATGTTGTCCTTGTATTTAGAGTGGAGGTGCCTCCAAAATTCCCCTGCCCACTGTCCTTGAGTAGTCACTTCAAGGCCCATTTCCTGAAGGCCTGTCTCTCATGCTGCTCCAGGTGACCTGCCACGATAGGGCTCCTGTCGTCATCCGCAGGGCCCTCGAGCTACACTTGCTTGATCAGGAGAAGCCGGAGGAATATGAGCTGGGCCAAATCATCTCTCACCGTCAGAGTAAGTGGAACAATCAGGTGGCAGGGAGCAAGGGTCAGGATGTGGACTCAGGTCAACTCTTAGCACCAAAGAGTAGTCTCTGACCCCCAAGAACACTCCAGCAGGGTGTATTGGGGCTCGTGTACAAAGACAACTGCACTTCTGCTGGTGTAATTCTCGAGGTTCTAAGGTATACCCCAGTGGCTATTGCGGCTCCCCACCAGGTGCCCTCCCCTGGACATGAACAGGCATCTAAAGCTGACATCAGTGAGGAGTGAGGAGGAAAGCCTGCTTACAGGCTGTGGTCTGGGATAGGAGTGGTTTCAGAGGAACATGGGAATGCATGGGCTAAAGATGGAACTGGCACTTTTGTGGACTGAATCAGCAATATTGAAAGCTTCTGTGTGACCAGAAAACCACTGCCTGGGCAGAGCATGGCCAGGATTCTAGCAAGCAGTAACAGGATGAAATTGGGAAGAATACACAGCCTGGGAGACAGCCTGAATCATCTGTGTTTGGATAAAGTCCATGGTCTTCCGCACCTGAGTCCACTTGCCAAGGAGTGATCACAATAGCCAGGTTATGACCAATAACTAAATTCACATGAGGGCTTCCTGAGCACGTCGGCCACAAAGCTCATCTGTTAATAATGCCAGCGCTTTTTGGTGGGTTGGTTTGTTTTTGTGAGCCCAACACCCACAGCAGCCATGATCCCAGCCTATGTACGCTGAAGACCACCACCCCTATGAGTTCTAGGATCAATTTTCTCCTATCTTAACATAATGTTAGGTCAGTAGAGTCTATGGAAGAGGAAGTCGGTCTGGGACCTTGGTAGCCTAAGAAATTCATAGCAGAGATCCACACACCCAACCCAGAAGGGATGGAGAACAGGCTCTAGGTTAGAGGAGGGCAACAGGAAACAGGTGTGCAGAGGAAGGAGAAGCGGGCTGTTGTATTCCCCCACTCGGGGTCATGGCACCACTGGACCATACACCATGTTGGAGGGAAGCATTCCCTTTGCTGGTCTTTGGAACCATTGTTCTCAGTAGGGCAGCATTTGGAGTGTGGCCTCCATTCTCAGAAGCCTGGTCCACATGGAGGTGGGCACCAACAATGGCAGAAGCATGGCTCAAATGTGGTATCTGTTCTGGTCAGCCTGTCCTCACTGTGGCCATACTTGAGGAAAATAACTCAGAAGAGGAATCCTAGGCCTTTTCTCCGGGTTTCCTAGCTTTCTCTTTGCTTGTGCACTGAGGCTGTCCATAAAGCTCTAGTGTGTGGCAGTGGGAGCTCCTCAGCCCTTGCCAAACAGGCATAGACTGGGAGAGAGAATGAGGCTGGGAGAGAGGGAGAGAGAGAAAGACAGAGGAGAGGAGGACCTCTACTTGGAGGATGAGGATTCAGTGGAGCCAACAGGGACAAGGTACTATTGTCCAGGGCGCACCCCTGTTTAGGTCTTCCTCCAACCATACCCACCCTTTCTTCCAGTCCTTCCCACCTCCCAGTAATATGTTCATCTTGAATGAGAATTTCATGATGACATCAGAGCACTCACCATCCAATGCTTCCCTCCAAAGCCACCTATGAAGACGGCCCATGTGGGGTCTGAATCTTCGGCACAGGAGCCTTGTGTGGGAAATTTCAGATGCAAACCCTAGTGGTGTGCTTTGGCAGATGCAAGAGGACCTGGGATGTTCTGGAGTCCAAAGCCTTTGGAAGGAACAGACATTAGGTCTGTTGAAGTGCTCTGCCTAGTTTTTGCTCAGGGAGGACTGTGGAGGCTGTCTTTGTTGGTATTGGTGCTGAGTTGGAGAGCTCTCAGGTGTGTGGCTCAGGTCCTTTCTGGCATGCACAGACTGTCAGATGTTGGGGTGTCCTAGGGAGCACCTCCTGAGTGCCACCTTCTTTTTGTACTTGCCTCTCTCCCCAGAGCTGAGGATTCCAGCGCAGGCTAACGTATTTTATGCAAAGAACCCTCACACAAAATCCAACTTCGTGCTGAGGAAAAGGAGCCTCTCCCAAAAGAATGATGAGTGGATCCAGCCTCAACCTCCCTCTCTTCCTGCAAAGAAGGCTCCAGCCCTCCTGAGGATGCTTGCAAAACCATTCTGCTGCTGTGTGCCTGGGCGGGGCTGAGGCAGCCCAGGAATATTTACATTGATTACTATTGGCTTGGAAAGTTTGAACCTATAGTTTGCCATTGTCCTTGACCTTGTTTAGTAACACAGTTGTTACTCTATCCTGTATTTGTTGTTTCCATTAATATATTATTATTTTAAAATGTATATGTTTTTGTTACCTGATCTACTGTGATGATTTGAGTGTACTAAATGTAGCAGTGATTCCTAAAGGACACATCCAAACCAACAGGAAGGAATGTTTCATTCTATCAGCAAGAACTTTGGTTTTTAGGAGTTTTGCAGATGGCATTATCTGAGTCAGTTTTCCAATGGGGGCAATGAAGTATCGACTAGTCATCATGGTACAAACACACACTAGAGCACACCCACACACACACACACACACACACTAGAGCACTCACACTCAATGAGAGATAGATAGATGGAGTTGGTCTGTGCTGAAATACTTTGGAGACATGGTTCTGATTTCTCTCATTTTGGAGTATTTTCAATTGCATAAGGTGTCCTGCAAATGAATCCCATGTCTGAAGAAGACATGAATGTGTACTTCACATGCCACTTTCCACATAACCCCAAGGTCATGTCATGTAATATTTTTCATGCAGCTGTATTTTGACTGTGAATCATCCCATGAGGTCAGCTATGGAATTTTCCACTGGTAGCATCACAATAGTGATCCACTCTTTGGATTTGGGGATATTTTCTATTTTCTTGATTCAGATTGGAGACAAATATATATACATATATATGGTTTTTGATCAAAATTCTGCCTTTGATGATAATGAATGCCATGCATCTAGGAATCTGGAGACTGTAGGCAATGAATGGGTGCCTACTGTTGCCTGGACTGGTCTGCAAAGTCCTGTAGCATCTGAGCATGTGTGAGGGCTGTACAGGTCTTGCAAAAAGTCCTGGTCAGATGATCCTGCACAAAGCTGAGCTCCTAGTGGTCTCTACAACAGCGTAATGGCCAAGGAGAAACACACTTCCACACAGAAGTTGGGAAGCTACCTTATGAAGGTGATCATAAGTACGGGATCCTCTTGCTAGAACCCTTTTTATATTGGGCCAGAACTGTGCTCTGAATGTGCTTGCTGAGAAAAGCTTGGGATTTTCTAATTGAAGCAGTTCATGCAAGCTGCTTCCACTTGCAGGAACAAAGTGTGTTCTCGTTGAGCACTTTGGGCTGTCCCTGGTTGAACTAGAGTGTGTCAGAAGCACTTGTAATGATTGGCATTCACGGTTTCACATTGAAGCCTTTGTGCCATCTGTCAACCACTGATGGCTGCAAGTGGGGAATGGAAGCCATTTGCTGCAAGCAGTTTCAACTTGCAGGACTAACTTTATTGTAAGTGGGCACATGGTGTTTTTTTTTTTTTTTTTTTTTCTGGGTGAGCTAGAAGAAAGCAAAACTGCTTCTTACAGGTGCAGGCATGCTTTCACATTGAAGACTCTGTGCCATTGATCCAAAACAGTTCACTCATGTGGGCACCTGCACTTCAAGTGTACGTTGTAAACAAGTGTGACATATGGATGTCAATGAGACTTTGGAGAACTGATCTTCTCAGCTGGTCCTCTTTCCTCCTGCAAGTGGGTGATGCTAGATTCAAGAGATGTCTTTCTAGCACCCTTTGTGTTTCATGCCTGAACTGTGCTCTGAATGTGCTTGAGGAGAACAGTTTAGAAGTGCAGAAGTGAAGCTGTTTGTGGAAGCTGCTTCAAGTAGCAGAAGCTAACTTGTTCTCAGTGAGCACATGGGAATTTTTCTCTGGTTGAAGCAGTGTGAATGAGAACGGTTTCTCAGAGCTGGTAGGAATGTTTGCATTTGGCAAATGTTGCCATCTGTCACCCAGAGTTCCTTGCATGCAGAAACCTGCATTTCAAGTGTTCGCAGAAAGGTCTGATGAGTGGGTTTCCATGGAATTTTGTGGAATTGATCTTTTCAGCAGTCTCTATGGCCTTCTCAAAATTGGTGATCCTGGGTGGAAGGACTCTCTTGTCAGCCAACTTGTATTTTGGGCCTGACCTCGGCTCTGAATGTGCTTGCTGAGGGTAGTTTGGGAGTGCAAAAGTAAAGCAGTCTCTCAGCAGCTTCAACATTCAGGAGCTCATTCTGTTCTCAGTGAGCACATTGGGGTTTGTCACTACTTAAACTAGCCTGAAGAACCACTGCTTCTCAGAGGTGGCACTTTCCCTTTGAAGCATTGGTACAATTGGTCAGTGGGAGTTCAATGCAGGCAGGCATTTGCATTTCAAGTGAATTCTGTGACCAACAATTGAGCAATGGATTTCAATCAACCTTGGGGAATTGCTCTTCCCAGTGGGCCCACAGTTCTCCTCCAAGTTGCTGAACCTAGGTCCAAGGGCTCTCTTGCTAGCACTCTTTGCATATGGGCTGAAACTGTGCTCTGAGTGTGCTTCCTGAAAATAGTTTGGAAGTGCAGCACAGAAGATTTTTGGCAAACAGCTTTCATATTAGGAAATGACTTTTTTCTCATCGTGCCCATTGAGCTTTGTACCTGGCTGAAGTAGCCTTCAATCCAATGGCTTCTGAGAGCTAGCAGGCACAGTTTCCATTGGAAACAACTGAGCTCTTGGTCAATGGTAAGTTGGTTGCTGTCAGTCATGAAAGTTTCAATGAGTTTTTAGAAGAAGGAGACCATGGGAATACAACAAAACCTTGTGCAATTCATTTCCTAATAATATTTGTGATGCTACACCAGAGTGGACTTTTGCAATGATACTTTCTCATGTGTTTTGCAGGAAATGTGTTCTGAATGTGCATCCTGAGATGCATTTGAAGGGGGCAAACAGAAAAAGTTTGTGCACAAAGTAGCTTTGTTCTCAGTGGCGGTTTTTCCCTGGTTGAACATGCAGGAAGCAGAACCTGTTGTCAGAGCTGATGGCACCATTTCACTTGGAACCATCTATGCACTCAATAAAGCACAGGTCATTGCAGACAGGCTCATGCAATTTCACGATAGTTTTCAGAATCCGTTTGAGGAATAGATTCCACAGATTCATCGAGGAATGGAACCATCCATCAGACCTATCGCTTCCTATCTGAGCAAGTGCTCGGAGGTACAAGGGCTCTCCTGCTAGCACACTTTGGATATTGAGCCTGAACTGTTCTCTGAATGTGCTCAATGAGAAGCGTGTGAAGTGCAGAAGAGAAGCAGGGTGTGCAAACAGCTTCAACTGCAGGATGTAAAAGTGTTTCTGGAGAGCACATTGGGATTTTGGCTTGCTTGAACTAGTAGGAATTGGAACCCCTTCTTAGAGCCAGCAGTCACGGGCTTTACTTAGAAGTTTCTGTGTCTTGTATAAAGCACAGTTTGTTGCTCGTGGGCACCTTCATTTCCGGTGACTTTTCAAAAAATTTGAGGAAAAAGATTTCAATGAAACTCTGGGGCATTGATCTTGTCAACTGCCCAACTTTCCATGTGAATATTGGTGATGTTAGGTCCAAGGGCTCTCTGGGTAGCACAATTTGCACTTTGGATGTAAAGTGTTGTCTGAAAGTGCTGGCTGAGAAAAGATTGAAAGTGCAGAATGGAAGCATTTTGTGCAGGCAGCTTCCAGTTGAAGGAACGGTCTTGTTCTCTGTAAGCACATTGGGTTTTGTGTCTGGTTGAAGCTGCCTGAAGCAGAACTGCTTCTCAGAGCTGGCACTCTCAGTTTCTCTCTGAAGCATCTGTTCTATTGGAAATGCAGGTTCCCTGCATGAAGGCTCCTGCAATTCCAGTTTGTTTTCTGAGTGAGTGGGAACCGTTGACTTCAATGAAACATTGGCAAATGTATTTTCTTCAAAGGGCAGCTTTCCTCTTTAAAGTTGGTGATTGGAGCTACAAGGGCTCTCTTCCAGGTACACTTTTCCTATTGGTCGAGAAGGGGGGTCTGAATGTGCTTGCTCAGGAGAGTTCAGAAGGTCAGACATGAAGCCCTTCATCCAAGCAGCTTTCACTTCCCAGAACAAAGTGGATTCCCAGTGAGCAATTTGTGGCTGTCCCTGTTTGAACTAGAGTGCCGCAGAATGACATATAATAACTGGCAGACACCTTTTCACTTTGAAGCCTTTGTGCCATCAGGAAACTTGTTTGTTGCATGCAGATCCCTGAATGTCATTTACCACTAAACTCATCCAAGTCCAGCATGGTAGTGGTTGTCATAAAAAAAAAAAAAAAAAAAAATCTGAAATGTCTATTGCACACGAAGCTCACACGTTGGCAAGGAAGGCTGTGCTTGAAAACTCCTCAGGCCCGCTCGGGTGTCTTCAGCTGTGAGTCTGTAGAATTTCCTCCTGGGGCCTCTTTTCCAGTGATCTGCCGCCCTGCCCTCGCCAGCTTCCCTCCCTTTCCCATCTTTCCTCTCTCTGGTCCACTCCTCAGATCCCATCCTCCCTTCAATAGGGCCTCATCCAGGAAGCCTGCCCATGTGCCTCTCACTTGATTCAAACTTCTCCAGTGCACTTGTTGTCAAAGCAGGGACTCCCAGGAGAGAGGAGCTCTCCATTCTCCACATTGATGTCTCTCAGCAGGGAGGACTCCTCCATGCTTGGATGGCAGGGCTGTGGTCACCTGGGAAGGTGGAAATAGGAGGCTTCCAGGGGGCTGTGGTGTTCCTAGCCAGGGTGCTGGTCACTGCAGTGCATTTAATCTATGCACCTGAAGGAGCCTTATGCTGCAGATTTGTGTACTTCTGCATCTGTATGCACCTAGTTCTTCATGTGGGGGGAAAAAAGCAATGTTCTCAAAGTTTGCTTTATATTATACTCAACTGGTAATTTACAAACCCCAGTGTCGCATCTTAGCCCAGAGCCATTCCATCAGCCCAAGGCCAGTGGGTGGTCCAGCGGTCAGTACTATGCACAGCTCTCAGGTGGCTCCGGTGTGTAGCTGAATTTGAGAGCCAGTGTTTTGTAGGATTGCCCTTGAGGTTAGAATTCATTGACTTCCTCTTATGTCATTTGACTGGTTCAGGATATTCTTTGTCTTATTAACTATTCTGTGAAATTTTCAAGTTAGCAATCTCTGGTCATTTCTACCCTCTGATGGCATCTGGTTCAACAGCTTGTTGTTGGGTGGGGTCGGTCACGGGCAGTCCTGGGTCACAGAGAGGGACAGGAAGACCATAATGTGGAATGGTGGTGTAGAGAGTAAGGGTGGGGCCAGAGCCCACACTGTGGTTAGGGTAGGGAAGGGATCTGAAGAGACTACCTTGAAAGCGAGATCTGGCTGCATTAACCAGGAATCAGGGCCTGGAATTGGAAGCAATGACAGGGCTTCTGACTAGAAAGGACACATCCTTCTGGGCTGAGTTGGAGGTCTAGCCAGGCAGAGGAACACAGAGAGGATGCAGGAGAGGGGGATGGTCTAGATCATAGAGCTGCTCCATCATCATATCTTAGAGTGAGTTTTTTTCTTCCAGTTGTTGGTAAATGCTAATTCATTCACATGTTACATCACATCCACCTCGTCCATTGCAAAGGCCAGCTCAACCAACACAGGCAGTGATATCTTGGTGGATGTGTGCATTCCATTCTAAAAGGAGGTGCCCGTGGGCACTCAGGCATTGGCAAGCTTGCTTTGGAGAGTGAATCTTCTCAATGTTATTGGACTGGCTTTTGAAAGCTCATGGGGTTTGGCTAGATGTAGAATTCTTCCACACAATTAAGCATGATGCACATTTTAGAGAGCATTTTCACTGAAGGGAAGGTTGGGGGTGTGGAGCCGTGAGCATTAACATCTATCGTATTTCTCACCTGGAGTTGGCTACCTACAACTGGTGACCATGTTTTGCTATTGCTGAGCAATACTGAACAAGTCTCTGGCCCAGTAATCCATTGCTGAACTACATCCCCAACAAAAAGACATTGAGTGAAGGTGAGGACCAGAAGAGCCCGGGAACCACCTGAAAGCTGCCTTGAAGTCCTGAGCTCTGGTACATCATATGCCAACTCAACTGTGCATCAACCTTGTCTTCCTGGGCTTATTAGAACTGTGTACCAACAGGTGTCCTCTACTTTCAGACGCAAATGCAGAATGGTAGAATCTGCTCTGAGGACCCATTTCTAAGTCTTGTTTGCCGCACATCTTCTAAGTCTTATTGGCAGCCTGTCTTCACTGGAATGAGTAGTCATTTGGCATTCTATTATCCTTAAAATTTCATGAGATTCTACACCTACTTGGTAGGTTGTGTTTTTAAAGAGACTTGGCCTGAATGCCTTTTCCATGCCAAAATATGGCTTGTCTTTTCTCCTAAACCTATCAGGGCAGTCAGAGCAGCCAAGGAGAACTAAATACAAGCGTAAAATGGCCAAATAGACTGGGATCACTGCACACCTTTCTAGAACCTTCTTTCATGCTCTGGCTTCCCTGAGGTTAAAATGTGGGGACCTGTGATCCAGATTTGTTAGCAAGTAGTTTTCTTGGGAGGCAATACTAGAAAACTCCAGGTGGGAACAGGAAGTGATTAGTCACTGAGCGACCAAGCACAGGCCTGCTAAGGAGTGCTGGGGTTCCATGTAGATCATGCTACGAATAGAAGCCCTCTTACAGGGTGAGAGAGCTGGGGTGTTCTCCACCCACTCCTGCCAGCCATGGCAGGAAGCTGCTGCTGGCCTTCACTGTAGGCAAATGGGCCATGGTGCTGGGGGCTGGAGGTCAGCTGGGGTGTGAAGACATGGCATAGTGCTGGACAATGTCATCTAGCTTTGAATCCCCAGACTGGGATCTTTAGCAGGGCAAGGTCAGAGACTGTGCCCAATGCAGCGTCTACTTCTCAGCATAGTGCCAGGCACACAGCAGACCTTCATCAATCCCCTTGGAATGTGCTGGCTCGCCCCAACCCTGCTCCAGGCCTCTCAGCTGCGCTCTCTCTGCTGGTCCTGTCTGTTCTAGTGTATTCAGCTCTTGCTTCTACGTCTTTCGCTTTCCCGAATTTTGTCCTCTCTCTCCACACTCGTGTGGTCACTCTGCCTTCTTCCCAGGTGGCTATCTGGCGTTGCTGTGGCATAGAGATCTCATTACTACCAGAGATGGAGTTTTTAAACCAAATAAGACACGTGCTCTGCTGCTTAGGATTGTCTTCAGCATAAGGTGAGGTAGAAGGTTTGAAATTTGGATTGCCCTCCCAATCTTAAGGCATGTAATCCCTGTGTGCAGACCAGGAAGTGCCCTGGGAAGAAAGGCAGGTGTGGGTTTGGAATCAGAGACCAGCATGAGAAGAACACTTTCACTGCTTACTGGACAATGACCTTGGGCATGTTCTGTAACCTCTTGGGGCCTCAGTGTTTGCATATCTGAAATGGGGATAGTTGTATGACTGACTTCAGGAGTTGGGTAGAAATACTCCTAGAAGTAGAGGAAGAAAACACCTGGCATCTGTGAAGCACCCCGCCCCCATCATTGGACTTTCCATGATTTTCTAAGCGTGTGTTGATTGACTGTTGGTTACAGCATGCCTGTAGATCTACCTGATGTCCCGTTTAATCCACACAGATAGAGAAGCTCACTTTTGCCCAGTTGCCACATTTGCAAGGACACCTTCTAATAGAATTGGATCTAGGAAGCTGGGGTCCCTTTGCAGAACATACAGGATCCACAGCAAAGATCAAGCCCCTGAGGCAGAGGGCTTCTGCTGGTGTCCTCATGTCCTCGTGGGCACTGCAATGCCTTTCTCCACTGATATTCATTGAGAGCCTGATGCAGGCCAGGCCAGGGCTCCCTGCTGAGGATGTGGCAGAGAATGAAGCACCTGCCTGGCTGACTTGTAGGGGACTCAACAATCGGGGGCAAGACAGGCAAGTGATGGTGAAGATGAGACCAGTAGGTGACGTGGCCGAAGCTCTTGGTGCGAAGCACTCTTCTAAGCAACTTACCGTAAAGGCTTTCTCATCCCTTGATAGTTGCAGGAGAAACAGTGCTTTTGTTGTCCACAGGTGGCAACTGAGGCACTGACAGATCAGGTCACATAGGCAAGGTCATGGAGATAGCACAGGGCGAAGTGTGGCTGCAAACCCTCCCATGTGGCTCCAGATTTGGGCTCTTTATCAACCATGGCCTGCAACCTCTTGGTCATGCTGTGGCCCCTGTGACTTCTTTGTCACCAAATAGTGATTCACTGCAGGGCCTTTCCCGAGTCCTCTTCCACCTCAGAGTGCCTGTGTCTCGCAGAGAGTTACCCAGTTTCCCGGGCCCCACTGGAGCTCCTGGTTTTGCCAATCTGGGGTGGGGTCTGAGAATGTGTGTTTGTAACAAGGACTCAGGTGACCCTAAAGGTGATGGGTCACACAGGTGACTGACTTTCCCCCTCCCCTGGGGTCATTTGACAATGCCTGGAGACCTTTTGACTTATCACAAGTCAGGGGTGCTGGTGCACAACTCAGGTAGAGGCCATGGGTGCTGCTGAATGCCTACACTGCACGGGAAGACCTCTGTAGACCAAGAAGGATCTGGGCTGATGGGCCAGTGGCGCCAAGGTGAGGAACCCAGTGTGGAGTACAAGCACATGAACTTGGGTGTGTGAAGGTATGCCCTTGGGGCTTGTTTCAAACGTGGCTTCTGTCAGTGCAAAACTCTAGCACCTCTGAGTGGCAGCGTTTCTAACAATCTCTGAGCAGGGATGCTGGTGCTGCTGACCAAGCGACTCCATTTTGAGTAGCCAAAGTGACGTGGAGTTCTTAGGACACCATGAACTTCTCAGAATCGCAAAGTAGACATCTCCTGTGTTAGTTCAGAAGAAAAGAAACTCTGAGTTGGAATAATCCCCTTTTGAATCACCTAGTTGCAAGTTTGCCCCTAAAGCAGCGCTGAGACAGCGGGGCCTGGTGGGGGAGAAAGCTCCACTCCTCTCCTAGCTGCAGGCAGAGGCCTGCTGAAAATGAGGAGGGCGCAGAGGTGGGTAAGAACTACCTTGCTTCAGTCCCCAAGCATCCAGTCAAGTCTATTGTCACCTGGAATGGTGGCTTCTTTTCCAGGGCCCACGCTAACATTGGGGTTTGCATCTGCCTGCCTTTCAGTTCTGCGAATGGAAGGTGGGAACTGCTGCTTGAGACATGGTTGCTCTCTTGGGAGAGGGTATGGGAGAAATGACATGACGCCCAGCCCTCCAGAGCCCGCACCCCTGCCCCTCTGATAAATGGCAGCATTAACAAGGTTTGGTTGAGAGGGTCCCCACAGATTTGTGACTTCCTATGTCCGCCAGCAGATGTCACTATGGCTGGCAGAACAGAAGCCCTTTCAAGAGAGAACTGTGGGGGAGCAGAGAGGGGAAAATGGCATCAAATAGAAGGCAGAAGCCAAAACTACCCCTGGCCTACGGGGGTATGGTTCATTATATCATGGTAGGAATGGGGGACATTCTCCAATAAACCCACTATCAGATCATGTGATTGAGGTCCAGCTTCTGAGATTTAGGCAGAAACTGTCCAATGAAACACCAAGTTCCTGGCTTCTCTCAACTGAGAAAATCTCCAGGTTTTGGCTCCTGGCCTATTTGTATCATGAAACATTTTCTTGAAGGAAACAATCACTTTGCACTGAATAAACATATATTTAATATAGTTTACCACGAGACATCATATTGATGGGTTTTAAAAATTGATTCATTTTACAAATTCAGCAGGTTATTCTGAAATTTCTTTGCTATACATATAATTTTACCCATTTTTGAAAATTATTTGACGGAATGTCATGGATGTTTTAAGTGTTAGAATTTGTGTGTGTGTGTGTGTGTGTGTTATGGAAAAAGGGCATAAATTAGGCATTCATCATGGGCCATTTTAGCATATACAACTGCTAATACATGCTTAACAGTAATTATAAGTCACATTTCTTTCCTTTAGTCTTCCATGAAGATGCACCTTCCATGTGTAAAGAAAAGTGTTTTCAAAGTTGACTCTCTGGAAAGATCTTTGGGTTCTTGTGGTCAGTGCTCCAAACTGTGCCAGAAAGAAATCTGATTTCACATGCTGGGCTGTCCTTAGCTCTGTCCTCCAAAGTCACTCCCCTTCCTGGCTGCACAACTCACAAGACTTGCCAGAAAGGAAGAGCCATGGAAGACTTTAAGGATGAGAGCCACAGGATCCTCTTTGCTCTTAATCTCTTGAAAAATAACAAAAACAATAACATCAAGCAAACATATGGTCTAGAATCTTCATCTGTAAATAATTAGTATTTAACTTATTGATATGTGTGCTCTGGGCCAAATTTTATTTCATTGAGGGCAGGTGTGTGTGTGTGTGTGTGTGTGTGTGTGTGTGTGTGAGAGAGAGAGAGAGAGAGAGAGAGAGAGAGAGAGAGAGATTCTGAAGAATCAAAGCCAGAGAACAGAGATTAGTTACATCTGGATAGCACTTTGCCTAATTTCCTAGCAGGGAAGGATATAAAGTCAATGACAGATCTTTTTGGTGATGTAGCCAAGTATCTTTGCAGCATTTTCAATGCTATATGATCTGTTCTAAGAATTTTAGCATTTCACCCACATTTATCTTTGCAGCAACTTGCAAATGTTGGTGTTGAATGAGAGGTATTGATCCAAGAAGAAAAGGCATTGTTTTGGGGAAGAGTGGAATGAGGTCACTTAGGCCCTTAATGAGAGAAAGACAAACTGTTGGGCGAGGGGACTACAATAAACCTCAGGGATGTTTCTTCCATTTCATGAGGGAGGAGGATATGCGAACAGTGCCTGCTCATCCATTGCTCAATTCCATTTTGGGGGATGACCTAGCACTGGAAGCCAAGGAGGGGCAGGAAATAACAAAGCCATCTTCCCTCCAAGTTGCATGCTTGAGCACTTGGCTCATCCCCAAGTATCAGGAGAGGTAGATCAAGCCAGGCTTAGAGGAACCCATGGAGTATCATCTGGAGGCTAACAGGCAGTTCAAAACCCTATCATTCCTTAGAAAGCTTGGAATGGAAATATCATCTGACCCAACTACCCAACTCTGTTTATACCCAAAGGACTTAAAATCAGTGTACTATAGTAACACAGCCACACCAATGTTTATAGCAACTCAATTCACAATAGCTAGACTAATGGAAGCAACCCAGATGCCCTTCCATAGATGAATGGATAAACTGTGATGTATACACACACACACACACACACACACACACACACGATGAAATATTACTCAGCATTAAAAGAGATTAAAATTATGACATTTTCAGGCAAATGGGTGGAGTTGGAGAATATCATGCTAAGCAAAGCAAGTCAATTCCAAAAAACTGAAGTCTGACTGGTCTCTCAGATAATTGGATGCTAATCCAAAATCCGGGGTGTGGGGGGAGGTGCCGAGCATGGGAAAAATGTAGGAACTTTGTGCAAAGGTGAGGGAGGAGAGGGAGTGCGTTTGGGATCAGGAAAAATGGTGGAATGAGATGGACATTGTTACCCTAGGTAGGACTGCACATAGGGTGCGATACTACAAATTGTGTACCATCAGAAAAGTGAAACTTTGTCCTGCAATTGTGAACAATGAATCAAAATGTATTCTGCTGCCGTATAGACCTAATTAAATAAATGAATTCAGGATAAACCCCTCATAATATAGCTTCCACTCCCGGAGCACAAACTATGCCAGGGGAACTCCAGGCTGATTGTCAGGAGCAGGTACAGAAAGAAACATGCCCCTGGGTATCACTTATGGGGGACCTAAACAGTCGCATGATAGAAGTAGAAAAACGGTCGTGACGGATATCTTAATAACTTTCATGAATGCAGACGGCAATTCGTGCTTGGTGTCTCGATCCACCGCAGTCACCGTACCAGCAATGCCAGGGGAGCGCTCCACCTGGGCGGCGCCCTGGCCAGCCAGGCCACCGGTCTGACCCCACCGCGCGGTCCCCACGGCCAGGAGACTGGCAGACGCCTTCCCAGGCCCTGTCCCCCTGTGCGGCAGTCCCGTCCCCCTGACTGGCAGCTGTTTCAGGCGGGAATCGCCAGCCTCGGGCCGAGTCCCCACGGTCCCAGGGCCAAGAGGTGGCACCAGGCCTCACACCAGGGCGTCTGTGTCCAGGTGAGGAGGCTAGATCCTGACGCACCCTGGGCCACCAGCTCCGGGGACAGCGGCTCCAGCAGGGCGCGAAGGGCACCGCCCCCGGCACCCAGAGGCGGAAGCGGAAGCCGCTGCCAGTGGGACGAGGGGGCGGGGCCTGTCGAAGGGCGCGAGCTTTGACCGCAGCCGCGCGGAGGTCCGAGGAGGGCGGGCGCGGAAGTGGCGACCTGGCGGTGGAGCTGCCGTCCCGGCTCCTAGGGCCCCAGCCGGGCCGCAGAGACGGCGCGCTGGCCGGGAGCCTCCCACGGTCTCGGCGACAGGACGGGGTGGGAGCCCGGGAGGACTGTCTCCGCCCCGGCCCCGCGCCCCGCGCCCCTCGCGGCAGCTCTGCAGACTCGGTCCTGGGCTGCCTGTCCCCTAGAGCCCGCCTCGTGCGAGTCCCCAAGGTCACTGCCGCCCGACCCCCGTGTCCTTGTCCTCATCTGAGGCCCTTCCTCGCACGAGATGCTTTTCACAGCTGGGCTGACTCGCATCTGCAGGGTCCTGTCCGGGTGCGGTGGCCTCAGCAGTCTCCGGGACCCTGACTGCTAAGGGGAAGCGACCCCCAGGCCAGCAGGTCCCCTCAGAGTGGGAGCGCCAAGGATGAGCAAAGTGTGACCTGGGGAGAGGGAGGCCGGTTTAGAAGAAAGACCCCCCAAGGTATTTCAATTTTAATTGACACAGTCACACGTCTGTGTCCTTTGGGGGGGGGTTGTCTCTTACCCCTGTCATTTTTTTTTTTTTTTTTTATTGCTTGCTTTAGAAACCCTTTCTTGTTTACTTCCTGCTCCTGGTTGACATTGCTAAGAGAGCCTACAATTTTTCGATGACTAAATAAAGCAGTCTAATTTACCAAAGTGTATGTATTGGTGCCATGGAAAGAGCAGTGAGTTAGGGTAGGAACTAAGGGACTAAGTCCTTTGGCTCCAGTTTCTCCATTGTGGGTGAGAGAGACTAGAATGAGATTATTTTATGCAATATGTACCATTGAATGATTCCCAGTGATAGAGGTTTATGGTGAGGCATAGGAGGCTCAAGCTCTTCACAGAATCCTTCTAAGAACATTCTGCTGCTGTGTGGCTGGGCAGTGCTGAAGCATCCTTTACATTTATTAATATTTGATTCAAAATTTTGAAGTTGACATTAGATATTTGTTATTTATTCCTTTTAGTAACACATTCATTACTATATCATGTATTTGTTATTTAAACCAAGTACTTTTTAAAATGTATTTTTTTGTTGTTGTGGTCTGATCTGTTTTGATGATTTGAGTATATTAGTTGTAGCAGTGATTCTTTAAGAATCAAAAACAACAGGGAGGAATGTTTCATTCGATCACAAAGAAATTTTGTTTTTAGGAGTATGGCCGATGGCATTATCTGAATCAATTTTCCAATGGGAGAAGTGAAATATCAGATGTCATGACACAAACAAATACAAAGACACACACACACGCACACACACACACACACACACACACACACACACACGGCACACACGGCACACACACACCAGCACAAACACTCATTGAGAGACAGACAGTTTGAGTTTGTCTATGCTGGAATAACTTCCAGTCACAGCTGGCAGCTACGAGCAGTTGGGAAGTGCTTGAAATATCCACGTTCCTTCACGCCTGACAGGAGGGCCTGCAGGATGGGGTGAAACCACATCCTCAGCACTTGTGGTTAGCATTGCCAAACTGCCCGACAGGAAACCAAGAGTCAGGGGCTTCAGGGCATGAAATCCCTGACTCAGTGAGGGCCATAGAACCTTCCAGATTGCTTTTTGCCACAACAGCAATATTTAGAGTTTCCTCACAGTGTGGTTACATTAGGCAGAAGATGATTGGCTTCTGGATATTGTCTTGCTCATGTATGATTGACGGGCACGCCCCACTCGAACCCTATAACAGTTGGGTGCATTGCAAAAATAAACTGAGCTACTGGATGATGACTTGAGGTGGTCTCCAGCCAGTTCTCTCACCAGTTCCTGGAGTCTGTGTTGATTCCACAACTCTACCCCCTGCGACAAGGTAGCCGAGTGACCATCAACCACGAAGGGACATAGGAACACATACAGGTCTATGCTAAAATATTTTGGAGAAATTGTTTACATTTCTCCAATTTTGGAATATTTTCAATTGCATAACTTGTCTTGCAGATGAAACCCAAGTCTAAAAAGGACATGCCTGAGTGCTGCTCACTCGATTTTACACATAATCTGAAGGTCATGTCATGCAGTATATTTCGTGCACCTGTGTTTTGACTGTGAATCATTCCCTGAGGTTGGGTGTGGAATTTCCTACTTATATCATCACAATGGGGATCCACTGTTTTGATTTTGGAACATTTATGATTCTAGCTTTTCAAATTGGTATGTAATATATATACATACATGTATATATATATATATATATGTAATATATATGTAATATATATATGTAATATATATATATATATATATATATATATATATATATATATGTATACACACACTCTTAATGATAATGAATGCCATGCATCTGGTAATCTGTAGACCATAGTCAATGAATGAGTGCTTACTGTTGCCTGGACTTGTCTACAGAATCCTGTAGCATCTGAGCATGTTATGCAGGGCTTGCAAAGAGTCCAGATGTAGGGGCTGCACAGAGTTTGCAAAAAATCTAGGTCAGATGTTGATGCATAAAACTGAGCTGGGAGAAATCTCTACCACAATGAGAAATACACCTCGATACCAAAGATGGGAAGGTACCTCATGAGGGTGATTGTAGGTACAGGGCCCTTTGGTAGGTCACTTTCTATATCAGGCCAGAACTGTGCTCCGAAGGTTCTTGATGAAAATATTTTGGAAGTTCAGGCCCAGTATACAAAGTCTGCTACCATGAGAGCCCTTGTACAATGGAGCACCAAAATGAGGGAACAATGGGACTACTGAGTAGATCACATTCTCAAAGACTCTTTAGAATGTATTCCTCAAATTGATTCTGAAAACTTTTTTTTTTAATTGCATGTATATGTCTGCAATGAACTGTTGTTTTTTGAGGGCAAAGATTCTTAAGAGTGAATCCCTGTCATCAGCATTGGGAATAGGTTTTCTTCATACAAGTTCTAACAGGGAAAATTTCCAGTGTGTCAACTGAGAAGAAAGGTAACTTCATTAAATTGATATTGCTTACACAAATATTTTCAGTTTGCCCCCTACAAATGGATCTCAGGATGCACATTCAGAACACAATACCTGAAATATATATATATATATATATATATATATATATATATATATATATATATATATCTCCTTGTGAGAGAGTACTCTTAGCTAGATTCCCCAATATTAAAGAGGAAATTGGGACTGCTGAGAAGATGAATTGCACATCATTGTATTCCCTTGGTTAAAATTTTTCTAAACACTCATTTGAAGTTCAGGTGCCCACCAGCAACAAACTTGCTGTTCACCAACCATAGATGTTTCAAATCGAAATCATTATTGCTAGCTCTCAGAAGCAGTTGATATTAATGCCACTTCAGCCAGGTACAAGGCTCAATGAGCACAATGAGAACATACTTAGTTCCTAATACTGAAGCTGCTTGCAAAAACTTCTTCTCTGCTGCACTCCCAAAATATTTTCAGGAAGCACATTCAGAGCTCAGTTCAAGCCCATGTATGCTAGCAAGAGAGCTCTTATCCCTAGGTTCAGCAACTTTGAGAAGAAATGTGGGCCTGCTGGGAAGATCAATTCCCCAAAGTTTATTGAAATCCATTGCTCAATCTTTTTTCACAAAATTCACTTGAAATGCAAGTGCCTGCCTGCATTGAACTGCCATTGACAAATGGTATAGATGCATAAATGGGAAAAATGACTAACACCATGATAAGAGGTTGTTCTTCATGCCAGTTTTACCAGTGGAAAACCTCAGTGTGCTCACTGAGAACAGGGTGAGTTTCTGAATGTGGAAGCTGCTGGCAGAAACTGCTTCACTTCTGCACTCCCAAAATATTTTCAGCAACCATCTTCAGAGCCAAGTTTAGGCCCAAACTACAATATTTACTTAGAAGAGACTCCTTGCACCTAGGATCACCCATTTTGAGAAGTCAAGAGGGATTGCTAAAAAGATCAATTTCACAAAGTTTCTTTGAAACCCATTCATCAGACCTTTCTGAAAACTCACTTGAAATGCAGGTTCCTGCCTGCAGGTAACTCTGGATGACAGATGGCAAAGATGTTTCCATATGAAAACATGCCTATCAGCTCTGAGAAGCAGTTCTTCTTTATACTAGTTCAACCTGGGATCGATCCCAATGTGCTCACTGAGAATAATTTTATTTCCTTCTTGATTTTAACACTAGTTTTTCAAATGGGTCATGAATACCTCATAATCTTTTTCCCTTCCTTGATACAAATTTCTTTTTTAATATTTGTTTTTCAATTTTAGTTGGACACAATGCCTTTAATTATTTATTTTGATGTGGTGATGAGGATCAAACCCAGGGCCTCACACATGCTAGATGTGCGCTCTACTGCTGAGCCATAACCCCAGCCCCTTTGATAGACATTTTGACTGCTCCCAGAAACCTGCTTTGTTGTGTTCCTGTAAAGAATAGCACAGATTTTTCTGTTTATCTTGAAGCACTAAACTAAAGCTTTAATTGCAAAGAAGAAAATATTCTGCATTAAAAATATCAGCATATCCCTCAAATACACACACACACACACACACACACACACACACACACTTGCACACACTCACATAGCTCGGGCACTGGAAACCCAAAGCTGGCCTCCCTGGGGTCCAAGTGGTTCCTGTTGTTCCCTCTGAGTTTTCTTTATGTGATTTTTTTCACCACACTTTCTCCATCACTGCTATTTGTGTCTCAAAAATAGCAACAGTAATTATCAGATTGCTGTCCCCTTTTCCTCTACGGGCTGAACTGGAGCACCTTTGAGATTCCCTCAACAAACCTCTGAGCCTGCTGAGGCCGCTCATCTAAGTCAACAGAGGCATTGCTGAAGTATGGTGCTCTGAGCCAGAAGTATCTGGAAAGCCCCCAGCTTGTGTCCCTATCTCCAGGGAATCACTGCATGGAACCACTGGACTGGCCCAAACCTCCAGAGAGCAAGAGTCTCAAGACTCCAGGTCCAAAGAAACTCTACATCCTCAGATATTAGAATGGAAGGAGCTATAGTCATGCCTCCTATTGTTACTGATCCAAGTTACATTCTAACCTGATTTTCTCTTTTCCTATAAATCCCACTTTCTGGCCCTGTTATCCAATGTTTATCTTTTCTCTATCACCGGCTTGACTTTTGTTTTATTTAACAGTTACCTGAACCATTATATGCTTATTTATAAAAATTGATTTCAAATGAACTCATTTAATTTTTTCTTTACATTGTATTTAGCAATAACATGAAATCATGGATTTATTGTGTTAGTTTTACTTTTCCCTTCTAACACAGAGTAAATTAATATACTATTAACCTATTCATGCTTATACCACTTAAAATTACCTTTCATATGATTCTTATGAATGCAACATTTTGGAAATGATAGAGTAGGGACTAGTAGACCTTTTTCTGTAAAGTACCAAATAGTCAATATCTTGAGCTTTGTAGACCAAAAAGCATAAATCAAGGATATTGTGTGGGCATTTATATGCCACAAGAGAAAACACATTTCAACATTTTCTCCTAGTCCCTTAACAAAACAGCCAGTCTGGGTCCCAGGTCTTATAAAAACAGCTGGTAGGCTGCATGGGGGCTCAGGGGCCATAGTCTCTGATTTTAATCACAAAACCAATGTTTTTTTGAGCCTTCTCTGAAATTTCTTAAAACAGCCAGTGAACGTGATAAGACCACTCCCAGGAGGGCTAGGAGGAGAGGGGAGTTGTGGGGGGCTCGCACCCCACCTGGCCCCAGTCAGTGTTCACTGGACCCATCGCCAGCATCTCGCCACCTTTTCTTTCCAGGGTCTGGCAGTCCTGAGCACTCTGCCTGACACACAGTAGGCTTGCAAAAAATAGGAGACAGTGTTTTTTCCTCATGTGCTCAAAGGAGGACATCCCAGCCTTCCAAGCACTTGGATTCCACTGTGGAATCACTCTTTAACAGGCTGAGTTTTCATTCTCTGGAAATTCTGATTCCAAAAGTTGTCCAAGGAATAAGCTGAGCATTAGTGACTTTTTTTTTTTTTTAAGTTCTTGAGGCAAATCTGATGATTCCAACCAAAAACCTGTGGCTCAGAGAGAGCATAATCTCATAATTACAGAATCAACTCCAAACCCCAGAATGCCTTTTTTTTATGCCCTGATTTATGGTCACAGGTGGTTCTTGCCCTCTTTGTGAGTCTTGGATTCCATGTGTCAGCCAGTCATCCACCAGTGTTCATTGAGGAGCTATTAAATGGCACACTACGTGCTAGCAATGCATGAGGAGGCAGAGGTCCTTCAACACTACAGCCTCCCTTCCTTACCTCCCTCCTTTTATCACCCCTTAGTTTTCCTCAGCCCTGTTTACCACCTGGCATCTAAAATGTGTTCTGACTTTTCCCATGAGAGCCAGGGCCTGGTAGCACCTGGCCCACTGGTATTCCCAAGGCCTGGAACAGTGCAGGGCAGCCAGGCAGTGTGCTCAGCCAAGACCTGTGCTAACAGGGGCAGGAAGTAGGGAGCAATGCACCTGTGGGGGCCAACCTGCCGGCCCACCCAGGGCAGGGCCTGAGTCCCAGCCTCCTCTGTCTTGGAAGCAGCAATCAAAAGTGCAGCCTGGTTTTCCTCCCAGATATTTGGTCTGAAACCGTGGATTTCAGCCTCGGTTCATCATTTAGAAAACACTGTAAGGATCAAACAGGATGAAGTCGAATGAGCAGCAGATGCTCCCAAAGTGGTAGTTCTGTGTGTTGGTTTCTCTCATTACCTGGAAATTTATAAACAGACCACAGTTGTAGAAGTTCTCTGAACATGCCCAAAGAGAAACTGAGTGGCCAGCAGTGTGCCTGTGACATCCTAATGACGAGGTCTGACAACTTGCATCTGCTTTCTGAAATATATTTATTGAGCTTCTGCCACATACTGGACACTGTGCTAGGGTCTTGGGACTTGGGGTAATAAGCCAGACCCAGCTTTTGCCCTCATGAAACTTACATTCTGTGTGGAATTGGTGACAGATGAGAATCACCAGAGCCAAGAATCCTACAGCACAGCCCTAAACACATGAAGGCAGCGAGATAGATCTATGTGGCCTTCAGATCTGTGTCGGAGCCAGAGGTGAACTTGACATGTAATCTAAAGAGTCAGAGGATGGTTCCCTGAGCAAGTGCCGCTGGAGCCCAGATTTGGACCATGTGAAGGCATTGAGTAGAAGAGAAGGAGGCTGGAGCTGGACATGGAATGAGAACAGGACGAAGGCCAAGGCCAGCTCAGAAACTTGGAGATTTCACCTCAGAAGGTGGGCAGAGCCAAGCAGTGAGGGGCTGAGTCTTTCTCCAATCTGTGTGTGTCACAACTCACGTGGACATCTTGCTAAAATGCAGATTCTGGTTCTAGGTCTGGGTGGGCCTGAGAATTCGCATTTCTAATAAGCTCCCAGGTGCAAGTCTGCTGGTCCATGAACTGAGTTTAGGGGAGGAAGGTTTTTAGGCCATGTCTTTGTCCTGAGGGCCAAAAGGGATTTTCCTAAGACCCCTCTGAATATTAGGAACCTGTCTTACCATTATCATGGAGCAAAATCCAATGCCTGGAACTTGGGAATTCTTGGGAAATCACACACACACACACACACATAGAAGAAGGAAGGAATGAAGGATAGATAGAGCAGGGAGGGAGGGAGGAAGAGAGAGAAAGAAAGAAAGAGTTGATATCTCTGCTCCTTCCTGGTTGCTGCTGTTGATTTATCTGCCAACATTCAACTCAACCCCAATAATAGTTGACATTGCCTTGAACAAGTGCCTTTGCCCAGTGGGAACTCCCTTGCCTGGAGGTTGCAACTTAGAAATTCTGGAAGGCAGTGGAGAGACAGCCCTGTGTGCCGCAGTCTGGCTGGGCACAAATCACCAGCCACTGAAGCAGGAACAAACTTGATTTCTGAACTCCACCAGCACACTCCACACACGCTCCCAGGAACTCCCCCGAATGCCAGACGGCTCCTCCAGGAACCAGCAACCGGAAATATCCCTCCTCCGGCACTTCCCCAACCAATGGGAACTCTCTGGGAATCCCCCCGTGAGAGCTCAAGTGGAACTCAATGGGAACTCCGCCAGAACTCAAAAGCCATCATCTTAATGGCTCGCTAGCGTCACCTCTCAACCACTACTTCTGGCAAAAATGCCGTGCGTCATCCCGACTCGGCTGTGGCCCTCAACACCTATGCACCCACACTTTCTTCTTCTTTTTTAAAATCATCCTAGGCTTGCTAAAAGAACACACACAAGCACACACATGCGCGCGTGCACACACACACACACTCACACACGTGTCCAGGTAATCTTTGGAAAGCAATGATAACCACACATGAGATTGAGATGAAATCTTACAAACACGAACTCATCTCAGAGTCAATCCTTAGAGGATTAAGGAACTGGTTGAGTTTGGCTGTTGATGTCTAAGCTGAGACCCAGGTTAGAAATCTCAGGACTGCAGTCCCCCCAGGGAGGCTGGTCATGGTGGGGTTGAGACCATCTGGAAGGTGACTGGAAAAAGCCAGTGGGCTGGGCACAGAGGAATGCAGGTCCAGGGGTCAGGGTGATGAAAGTGGATTTGATTTGTCCTCTGGTGACATTTAGGAGGACAGGTGAGAAAGAGAGCTTCTGACACACCGCCTCCACTGCACCCCTGCCAGGTACCCAGGGCCTTCTAAGACCACCTGGGCGAAAAAGATGGGCCCACAGAACATTGCCCTGTGAGCAGTCCCAGACGCTCTTGATGAGTGTCCCCAAGCACAGGTTGAACCCCCTGATCACTACTCCATTTAAATAAGCACTTCCGTAACTTTAAATCAAAGGTGGCTCCTGTTCAGCATAATCACCTTTCCTGTCAGCTTGTGCAGCACAGTGAGTGAGCAGCTGCTCACCAGGAGCAACTGGACAGGGCATTGCACATGCATCAGCCCAAGGCAGCAGTGGCCAGGGCACGTGGCTTTGGAGATACACAGGTTCAGCCACAAGCACATGCATGTTGCGTTAGGAAACTAGTGCTGAGAAGTTTAAATAGCTTTTCTAAAATGAGACAAAAAGGAAATAGCAACCTGGATTTGAACCCCAGTCTGACTGACTTCAAGGCCTGGATGCTAACCCTACAGAGCAGGCAGTACAAGGCCCAGTATCCATCCCCTTGTGCTGCAAATGCCACTTGATTTTGCTTTGGCCTCAACACGGCTGCCTCCTGAGGTCCTGGACATATTCTTGGCAGAGGTTGGTGGGTCAGAGGCCAGTCACTAATTATGGGGTTGTGCAGAAACACGTGGGTGGATGAGACCTCCAGATCATGTGTCAGGGTTCATGGAAGGAGGCCACTAAGCCACAGGAACAATGCTGCCAGGTGGACACTGCAACCAGCATGTGCAGAGATTCTGAAGGAAGGAGTCAAGGAGGGAGCCCTGGGGCCAGCCCATCCCACGGCTCTCTTCCCAGCTGCTGGAGCCAGGGCTCCACTGAGTCACCAGAAGATGCATGGTGTATCGTGTGCTACCACAGGGTTCACCCAGGCTTCTAAAGGTGCTGGGGCTGTGTACTAAGTGTGGCTTTGGAGTCAAACACACTTGGCCTCAAATGTCGGCCTCATCTGTGTTTACTGTATGAGCACATTACTTAGGAGACCTAAGCCTTGTTTCTTATCAAGAATATCAGATCATTGTGTGCCCACCTCCCTATTGAGAGGAAGACCAAATGAGGTCAAGTGCACCAGGCATTTGGGACCATGCCTGGCACAGAGTGGGTTTTCTGGAAATGTCAGCACATCTGATGAGGACAGTTTCTGAGAGGAAAGGAGAGGGAAGGAAGGCACAGAGTACATTAGGACCCTCAGTGAGGAGTGAAAAAGGCCAACTGTGAATGTGGAGAGCTTCACAGCACATTAGTGCTCAACACTGTTGACATAGGAATTCAACACTTAGATCAGGAAACAAACACACAATGAGCGGAGTTCCTGGACAGCCGCGGATCGTCTTCACTCACTCATTGATTCTTTCACCCTTCATTTTAGCCAGGCATCATCCAGCCTGCCATCTACCCATCCTTTCATCCAGCCAGCCTGCCACATAGTCATCCATCCACGCATCCACCCACCCACCATCCTTCCATCCTGCCCTCCATACTGCCATGTATCCTTCCATCCATCCATCCATCTACACATCCTGCCATATATCCATTCGTCCACTCACCTTCCCTGGGAGGCTGGTCCTACAACAGCTCCTACACATACCCAGGTTCATTGCACCTTAGGAATGCAGGCAAATATTCCACTAATATCCCCACCAGGTTGCATTGCTCTTCTGCTGGAACCACTCTGTGGAATCCCACCACACTTAGAATGCAATCTAGAAGACTGTCCTCGCTCTGCCCCTGTCTCATCCTTAACACTCTCTTCCATCTCCACCCATCCACTTCCAGTGGTCTCAGACAAGCGAGTCCATTCTGGACTCAGGTCCTTGGTATCTACTGCTCTCTCTGCCCTAGATGCTTCTACCAGCTCAGTGGATTGCTAGACTCTCACTTTTTCAGTCCTGACAGAATCACCACTGGAGAAATTCCACTCTTGACTACTCTATGTAAAGGAAAATCTTCCCAGCGCTCTCTCTCTAAAGCCCAATAATTCTGGTTTACTTTTGTGAAATGCAATTAGCACTTTTCGATAACTATATTTAATTATTATGGAACTTTATTGTGCATTAGATTTTTTTAGACTCACAAGAATATTAGCTGTGCCAGGGAGGGGATATTGTTTCTCCTCTCCCCGCTCCCCCCACTGCTATATCCTCAGCATTGAGAAAGATGCCTGGTTCATAGTAGGTGTGCCATCACTGTTTGCTGAATGAAGGAATGAATGCATGAATACATGTTTACATACATGAAACAACATTAAAGAAATAAACTGCACATTCATGACAGTAGTTGGCCTGAAAGGTCCATATCCCTCACCCCTAGCACAGGTGTAGACAACACAATAGATGCAAAAAAGGGTCCTTCTTGATAAATTGCCATGGCCAGTCTAGATAAAGAATCAGAACAGATGAGCAACTTGGGCCTTGGAAAGAGGGAGTGCTGAGTTTCAAACCCAGCTTGATTAAAATGAGTTATCTTGCATGTTATCCACACCCCTGTCAGCAAAACAGGGATTATACCTGCATGTGTGCATAGGAAGGTGTAAGGAACAAGACCCAGTGAGGTCCACCAATGAGAGGTCTCCCTGACTGCCCACACTCAGGTTGTCCCAAGTTCTGCTCTCATAATTTTGTTTATATGAAATGATTGTTATCATGATGTATTTTTCTATATGAAAATCATCTTTTTCTTTATACCATTACATGGATATTCTCCTGCTTCCCTCAACTGTAGGGCAAGTCTGCCAGGATCAGAGCCATACTGTCCACTCCCAGACCCAGCTATTAGAATGGGAGCTGGCCCAGAGTGGGAACTCAAGAAGCAATAGCTATTTAAATAGTGGAGTCAGGGTTAAAGCCGTTGGTCCAGTGCTGGTATATCGAGGGCCCCGGTGCCCCAGCAGGTGTCGTCATTTCTATTTTTGAGACTGTTGGGAGCTCTGTGATTCCTGTTCCTGAAGAAAGTTTCCCTGAGCTGCTGCAGGGCTCCAGACAGCCTGGCATAAGCCCGCCTCAGGTCCAGAGGCTCCCAAATATCTCAGCCATTGTATTGCTAATTTTTAAACCCCCAATGCACCCAGCCTGATTTCCTTCAGTTCCCTGGACTCCTGGGTCTATGATAATTGGTGTGTAGCTCATTTCCCATCTGGTATGAAATTTCCAAGGTCTGGCTATTTAGAGTAAAAATGCACTTTCCCTCCTATCCACATGGGACCCACCAGGTTCTGAGTACTTTCTCAGACCCAGTCTCATACAACCCTTTCAACAAACCTGGGACATAAAAAGAACTACAACTGGCCCAATTTTATAGACTAAAAGGTAGAGGTAGAGATTTGAATTGGCTGACCAAGCTGACCTGTGGGGAGCCATTCTCACACGTGACTGGGCGACTCCCGGTTTGGGTCTGAGGCATTCTGACTGTGTCGGAGCTTTCCCGGCCCTCTCCTGATGAGAGAACCTGTCCGTGTGGGGGTACGACTGACCACTGACCCCGGGGGCCCAATCACTGACCCTGACTTGGAGTGTGGCCCCCCCTTCAACCTTCATTGGATGGAATTTTCCCCTGAATTTCTTGTTCCCCAATAAAAGGCTACTCCCTGGAGTGCTCGCTCTCTCTCTCCTGCTAGCCCTGAGTAATCCTTGCTGCCCTGCCGGGCGGTTAGAGGTGAGAACCAGAGAGGGGAGCCGTCTGGGACCTGGTCATAGAAAAAGGTAACTGAGTCTGTGTGTTTATTTCGATCTCACTAGATAATTTTTATGCCAAGAACCTCATTAATGAAACCATTGCGCTGGCCGCATGATGGACTGACCCAGCCAATGAGGAGACGGAACCTAGAGATCTGAACTTGGACCAGGCTGACTCCAAGACTTGTGTTCCTCATTGCTCTCCTGTGAGGCTCATCTTCAGAGCTTGCTTGGTGCTACCTTCCAGCATGGTGCAAAGTTGCAACCAGAACCCCAGTCACTTCCTCTTATTCCACTGCTCCAACCGCAACCTAAAAGTTAATCCCAAGGGGGAAACAGGAAAACATGTAAAGCAGTGTACCCAACTTTCCAATAATGGAAAATAGCTGAAGGCAATTCTGATATAAAGCTCACTTTGAGCTTTTCATTTGGATATTTCTTCCGAACCAAATGGGAGTGAACACATGGATCAGATTTAGCTCTACAGCATCACCTAGCCCAGGAGTGCTGAGAGCCATGGCCGAGTCTGTATGGCCCCTGGCATTTTGCCAACAGTATTGGTTGACAGGCGAGGCATTACTATCCGCCTCAGCCACTATTTTTGAGTTCTTGTGGGGATTCTCGGGGATTCCCCGAGAGTTCCCATTGGTTGGGGAAGTGCAGGAGGAGGGATTTCCGGGAGAGATTTTCCGGCTTCGGGTTTCTGGACGAGCCGCGTGGCGTTCGGGAGAATTCCCCGGGAGCGTGTGTGAAGTGTTTTCTTGCAGTTCAAAAATAAAGTTTGTTCCTGCTTCAGTGGCTCGTGATTTGTGCCCAGCCAGACTGCGGCAATTGGCAGCCTGTGCAGGGAACATCTGAAGCTTCGGGGTAAGTGAAATTGCTCGCCCCTGAGGGAAGGTGAGAGAATGGGTGGCATTTTAAAAAACAATGTGTTCTTGTTTTGATTGGTTTTGTTTTTGTTTCAAGCTGCCTATCCCTAGAATTTTCTCAGGCAGACTGGGAAAAATGTTTGGCTCAAGGTTTGAAGTTGTTCACCCCTGAGGAAGAGGTAGAAATGGACCACAAATGCACATGTCAAGAAAATAGGAAAATTGATACAACGATTTTTTGTTCTGTTTTTGTTTCATTCTGTTTCGGTTTTGTTTTGTGTTATCTTATTGGGTTGTGTTATCTTTATAACAGATTAGAAATTAGTAAAAAACAAACTGAAAGAGTGTTAAGTAAATTGTTAGAGGTTCAGACCATGGAGAAAAACATTTTAGATCAAGCAAAAGAGAAGGTCTCTCGAGCTAGTCAGACAGAGGAAGAAAATTTAAAGGAAGAAAGCTTAGAGGAGAAACAGCTATTAGGGAAACAGCTACAACAGGAGGCTGCTACTAACACCATTCTATCACCAGAGCACGTAATTCAACCAACAGCTCCACCTATGGAGATAGCTGAGTGGCCTTCAACCCCCATAGTTGATAGATGGGATCCTGAGACAGGACCTCAAAGATTAGCATACCCTGTACTTGAGCAGGCAGGAGGGCAGCGAATTCACTGTGCTTTAGATTTCAAAACAGTGAAGCAGTTAAAGGAGGCTGTAACAACCTATGGTCCTCATGCACCCTTCACTATAAGCATTGTCGAATCCATTACCAACTTGGACATGACGCCAGCAGATTGGGCTAGTATGTGTAAATCTGTGCTAAATGGAGGACAATATTTGTTATGGAAGGTTGCCAATGAGGAATTTTGCATGGAGATGGCTAGGCGAAATGCAGCAGCTGGTTACCCTCAAAGAAATCTAGATATGTTGTTAGGAAAAGGACCTTATGAGGGTCAGCGGCATCAAATTGAATATGATCCTGGCGTATATGCACAAATTGCTGTAGATGCGGTTAGGGCATGGAAAACTTTACAGGGGCATGGAGATTTACAAGGTCAATTATCTAAGGTAATACAAGGAACTAATGAACCTTACGCTGAATTTGTAGATAGGCTTGTTCAAACAGCTTCCAGAATTTTTGGGGATACAGAACAAGCAATGCCATTTATAAAACAACTGGCTTATGACCAAGCAAATTGTTGCTGCAGAGAGGTCATTAGACCATGGAGACATGAAGATTTAAACACATATATTAAATTATGTAGAGACATTAATGAACAAGGACAAGTCTTGGCAGCAGTACCAGAGGCTTTAGAAGCCAGGCCAAAAACATGCTACAATTGTGAACCAACAGGACATTTTAAGAGGAATTGCCCCATAGGAGGAGGGCTTAACAAAGCTAGGTATCAAAGGAATAGAATACCGGGTATTTGCCCACAATGCCGTAGAGGGAGACATTGGGCTAATGAATGCCGTTCTCAAACCACCATAGAGGGTACTCCGCTATCAAAAAATGGACAAGGACCAGGTGTTTACCCACGATAAAGTGGAGAAAGGCATTGGGCTCCATTGCCAAAAAATGGACAGGGGGACCCAATGCTCCGGGGCCCACGACCACAAATATATGGGGCACTGGAGGAACCCAGAAACACCATCAGGGTAGTGCCCAGGACACATTATCCATCAGATCTCTCATCAGACGAATGAGAGGGAGCACAGGGTTGGACATCTGTGCCTCTGCCAGAGCAGTACTAACTCCAGAGATGGGAGTTCATATCATTCCCACAGGAGTAAAAGGACCTCTTCCCCAAGGAACAGTAGGCTTATTGTTAGGACTCAGTTCTTCTACGCTAAAAGGACTTATGATAAGTCCCGGGGTAATTGATCCCAATTATGAAGGTGAAATAAAAATTATAGCTAGTTCTCCAAAGGGTATATCAGTAATTTCACCAGGAGATAGAATAGCACAGTTATTAATAATACCCAGCCTACATGATAAATTTTCCAGTAGTAGTATAGAAAGAGGTTCCAGGGGATTAGGCTCCACAGGTGTAGATTGGGCTATGCTGTCTTTGAATTTAGATTCTTGCCCAATGCTAAAACTAAATATTTGGGCTGGGGATGTGGCTCAAGCGGTAGTGCGCTCGCCTGGCATGCGTGCAGCCTGGGTTTGATCCTCAGCACCACATACAAACAAAGATGTTGTGTCTGCCAAATACTAAAAAAATAAAAAAATAAAAAATAAAAAAACCTAAATATTCAAGGACATGAATTTAATGGGCTACTGGACACAGGTGCAGACCTTAGCATCATATCTCGTCAAGAATGGCCAAAACATTGGCCGTTACAACAAGCCACTCAAACGCTTCGAGGCCTAGGAGTGGCAACTAACCCCCATAGAAGTGCAATGGTATTAGATTGGAAGGATCCTGAAGGATGTGAAGGAACTATACAGCCATATGTATTGGACCATCTTCCTATAAATTTATGGGGATGAGATGTCCTAGATCAATTAGGTTTGACATTAACAAATAACATCAATTCAAATGCGCCCACTATTAGGGCTAGACAAGGTTTCAGGAAAGAAAAAAGATTAGGAGAACAAGGTATAGCAGCACCAATTCAAATAGATCAAGGAATAAATAGACATAGACTGGGTTTTCAGAAGGGGTCACTGAGGCAATAAAAATTACTTGGAAATCAGAAAGACCAGTATGGGTTCCTCAGTGGCCCATGACTAAAGAAAAGATACAAGCAGCCCATGACCTGGTCAAACAACAATTAGTGGAGGGACATATACAACCTTCCGTATCTCCCTATAATACTCCCATTTTTGTCATTAAAAAGAAATCTGGTAAATGGAGATTATTGCAAGATTTAAGAGCCATTAATAATGAGATGGTTATTATGGGACCTGCTCAATCGGGGATTCCTCAATTGTCTGCTTTGCCAAAAACCTGGTACGTTTTAGCTATAGATATTAAAGATTGTTTTTTTGTTGTTGTTCAATTCCAATTCATCCTGAGGATAGCCCACGTTTTGCATTTACTATCCCTGCACTGAATCATGAAGGTCCTGATTAGAGATATGAATGGAAAGTACTCCCTCAAGGATGGCTAACAGCCCAACTATGTGTCAAATTTATGTTAACAAAGCAATCCAGCCACTTAGAAATCAAAATCCTGAACTACAAATATTTCACTATATGGATGATGTATTGTTAGCACACAAAGCTAAAAGCACACTGCTAGAATGTTATGCCACACTTACAAACTTATTTTAAAAATTATAATCTAGAGATAGCAATAGATAAAGTACAATTAAATTTTCCAATTAATTATTTAGGAGTTCTATTATCCTCAACCATGGTTCGTCCATCAAAAATTCAAATATAAGTAGATCAACTCAAATCACTTAACGACTTTCAAAAGTTATTAGGAGACATAAATTGGATAAGGCCTTATCTAGGCATACCAACAGGAGAGTTGGGACCTTTATTTGATATCCTAAAAGGTCCATCAGATCCAAATTCACCTTGCATGTTAATGCCTGAAGCAAGAAAGGCATTAAAAATTATTGAAACATATATGGAAAATATGCATTTGGATAGAATTGATATAAGTTTGCCTTTATTATTTATTGTACTACCAACAAAAAATATTCCTACAGGAGTATTTTGGCAAGAAGGTCCATTATTGTGGATACATTTATCTTATTCTCCTAACACTATTCTTACTAGGTATCCTGAGGCTGTAGGACAATTAATACTCAAAGGAATAAAAGCAGCAAAGGGAGTGTTTGGAATTTCTCCCAATAAAATTATTACTCCATATACTATGGATCCAATTGATGAGTTAGCTAATGAGTTAAATACTTGGGCAATAATCATGTGTAAATCTAATGTTTCATTTGATAATCACTTACCATCTAATCCTTTGTTGTCTTTTTGTTCTTTGCATCCTGTAGTTTTTCCAAAAATGACAAGAAAAACCCCTATCATGAATGCTCCAAATATATTCACTGATGGTTCAAATAATGGTACAGCAGCAGTAGTTACCCCTGATCAAACTTTTACATTTTTAGTACCCAAACAATCAGCTCAAAAGGTAGAGCTTAATGCAGTTTTACAAGCTTTTGTGATGTTTAAGATTCTGTATTTAATTTATTTTCTGATAGTCAGTATATAGTTAATGCTATAGTATTCCTTGAAGATGCTGGTAGGATTTCCCCTTTCTCTACTGTTTTCTCTTTGTTTTCTGCTATACAAAGTCTAATCTGGGACAGAAAAGATCCATTCTTTATAGGACTTATCAGGGCACATACAGGATTGCCTGGACCCCTTAGTTTGGGCAACGATTTAGCAGATAAAACTACACATGACATACATATTTTCTCTACACTAGAAGAAGCTACACATTTTCATAAAAGGTTCCATGTCAATGCTAATACTTTACAAAAGTGTTTTAAAATAACTAAGGATCAAGTTAGACAAATAATAAGACAATGTCAAAATTGTGTGACCTTTTTACCACAAGTTAATCTTGGAGTCAATCCTAGAGGACTGATACCTAACCATATTTGGCAGTTGGACGTCACACACTTGCCAGAATTTGGAAAATTAAAATATTTGCATGTTACAGTTGATACTTCTTCCAGATATTTGATGGGCTCCCTTCATGCCGGAGAAAAAACTAAAGATGTTATAGCTCATTGCTTACAAAATTTTGCCACTGTGGGCGTTCCAAAACAGTTAAAAACAAATAATGGTCCTGGTTATACTTCTACCTCTTTTAAACAATTTTGCTCATCATTTGGCATTACTCATATAACAGGAATCCCATACAATCCTCAGGGACAAGGCATAGTTGAAAGAGCTCATCAAACTATTAAAATGTACTTATTAAAGCAAAAATAGGGAATTGGGAAGGGGTATATATCTCCCAAAGATAAACTTAAAATAACCCTTTTTACTCTAAACTTTTTAAATTTGGATTCATCTGGGCTTAGTACTGCAGAAAGGCATATGTGTCCAAAGAATGTACATAAGCCTAAAGTACTTTGGAAGGATATTCTAACAGGACAATGGAAAGGTCCTGACCCAGTGATTGTCTGGAATTGGGGGTCTGTTTCTGTGTTTCCACAGGGAGAACAGCAGCTGATTTTGATTCCAGAGAGGTTAACTAAGTTCCTGATCCAGTGATTGTCTGGAGTCAGGGTTCTGTTTGTGTGTTTCCACAGGGAGAACAGCAGCCGATTTGGATTCCAGAGGAACTAACAAAAGCGAATTCTACAGACCCCCCAAAAAAGGTGATTTGACTCAAATCCATAACAGCTGATATCCAGAGCTCCAGTTTGGCTATTCTTACATCTGTGACAGTGATTAACCAGGATGCTTTTTTCAATATCTATTTTTTTATTGCCTTTTCCCACATCATAAAGTTCTATTTTATTTTTGAGCTCATACAGACCTAGGTTAATGTTTTTCTGATCAGTTTTATTTTTTGACTGTGGAATTTTTAAACATTGCAATGGAGATTCACCTAGGTAAAGCTACAAGGCCTTTACTATTGTCTTATGTATTGTATGTTATGTGTGCACACTTCTGTTTTGTGTTGTATGTCTGCATGTGCGTATGTCCATATATCATATATGAGGAGCGCTCATGAATAAATGGATCCGGAATTTTTTTATTCACATGATTTTAATGGTTTAATTTAGATTGGGTAAAGAGCTGTTGAAAATTGTTTTAATATGTGAACAAATAAGGAGGTTAACAGATCTGTTTGTTTACTTTCACCTTTCCTTTTCATTATATTTAATAATTCTGTTCAGGATAATGTAAATTGTTCAAAAAATTGTTTTCTTAGTGCCTGTTGGAATGTTACATAATTTTTTTTTAGCATCATTGCCAGAATTCCTATCTTCATCCCAGTGCCAGTGAAGACAAAGATAAAACCAAACTACAGCTTCTTTGATAGTTATCACAACAAACTGTATAAATTGGTGCATCAATGAATAATAACTCAAGTGATGCTCAATCAAGGAGTGAATTTACTTTGGGAGGAAATGGACATACTGACAGATTCCTCTGCTTTGAACTGCTTGCAGAACTTGCCTGGACTATGTATCACTTGTATGCATTGTGAACTACCTGTTGGTGCAGCGAATTGTGGTAGTGCTGGAGTATTTTTGCTGATGGTGTCACCGGTGGTACAATTTTTCAAAGGAGCCCTCAATTGGCTTAGTGTCATGGCATTTTGCATCCTCCTCCCTTCTACTCGTGATGATCTAAAATTTGGGGGCCAACAGAGGTGAGGCAAAGAACCTCACCCCTCCACTGGTGCAAAGGCCTATCCACAAGTATGGCTGTATGCTGGACCGGTAGTCAGTGACGGGTATGATCCAATTGCAATGGTACCAACCTAAGACAGGAGGCTGATGCCTAGAGGTCAGCTCATCCGATGATGGTTAAGGACCATATGTTGAATTGGACTACCTAACAGGCACGGTCCCTAAGCCACATTGCTTGTTGTTTAATTAAACAGAAGCGGGGAGATGCTGAGAGCCATGGCCGAGTCTGTATGGCCCCTGGCATTTTGCCAACAGTATTGATTGACAGGCAAGGCATTACTATTCGCCTCCGCCGCTACTTTTGAGTTCTCGTGGGGCTTCTCGGGGATTCCCCAAGAGTTCCCATTGGTTGGGGAAGTGCAGGAGGAGGGATTTCCGGGAGATATTTTCCGGCGCAGGTTCCTGGACGAGCCGCATGGCGTTCGGGAGAATTCCCCGGGAGCGAGTGTGAAGTGTTTTCTTGCAGTTCAAAAATAAAGTTTGTTCCTGCTTCAGTGGCTCGTGATTTGTGCCCAGCCAGACTACGGCACAGGAGCTATATTCATATCTCCCTGGGGTATAAGGGAAAGCCTCCTAAATACACAGAAAATTCCAACGATCTGATAAATGGAAGTGATTTACAGTAAGCCTCATGCTTACTTTATATGGAACCATTTATATGCTATTGTTCTTGTTTACCCAATGTTTTCACCCTATAGACAACCTTGATCCTTGTCTCATTTTTGTATGTCCCGTATCATGGATTTTTCATGATCTAGTCAAGGAATATGAAAGTTCCTTGCAAATTCATTTCAGGCAGAATGGCTGCTGCCAACTCTGTTTTTTATCTCAACTCTGTTTTATCTTTGTAACTATTTTCATTATAAACAATAGCTGTGTTCTGCCCACCTTAATATCTAAACTATATTATTTCCATAGAAATGGTTAGATGTGGCTTTAAGAAGAAAGTTCAGGTATGAGTTCAGCGAATTTATTCAGTTCTGAAAGCACAACTAATTCAGCTCAGTGATCTAAATTTTTTGGTAACATAAACTGCAGAATTCTGTTCCTTCCATCCCTCATAGTGTCTTGTAGCTTTGTGTTAACATGAGACCTTTCCTTTAGCATAAATGGACACTATATACCTTTTCAATTAGCATAGTCTTTGGAAAGAGATGCAGAAGAGCTAGAAACTCCTTAAAAATCTTTCCCACCGGGCTGGGGATGTGGTTCAAGCGGTAACGCGCTCGCCTGGCATGTGTGGGGCACTGGGTTCGATCCTCAGCACCACATAAAAATAAAATAAAGATGTTGTGTCCACTGAAAACTAAAAAATACGTATTAAAAATTCTCTCTCTCTCTCTCTCTCTCCTCTCTCTCTCTCAAAAAAAAAAAAATGCAATCTTATTTTCTCCTTATCCTGCTGATACAAAGTTTTTGATCTTGGATCCTGAAATAGCTCCTGCAGCTTCTGGGTGGTTTCTTTTGGGTTCATACGCCCACTTTCATTATCTAAAACTAAATTAAAGGGTAATACATGATAATCTTTGTGGATCCAGAAAGAGCTTATTAGATTCAATTTCAGGCTGGGGGAGTAGATACAGGGCATTTAATTATTATTATTTTTTAAATAAACAGATGGCAAGGGTATTCTTATTTAGGTGAGCAAAATTCAAGACAGATGCTTTTAGAAGTGATCCAGGTTTGTTTTTTCCTGTGTAATTTCTCTAAGCTCCTTAGCTCTAAAACTTTTGCATTGTATGTTTTCCTGTTGTTAAGCATTGCAAAATATTAAGGATGTATTAATAATAGGATTATCCAGCTGTGCCTGTTGTTAATTTTAATTTCTAAAATTTCAAATATTTTTAGGCATTACTTTGGTGTCTGAGAATATTTGAGGATGCCCAGGGCACATCTTTTTTTCTATAAAGATAAGATTGAGAGAGGCAACAATTGGAGATTCCAGATGGCCATTTTAATGACTTTCAAATAGCTTCAAATTATTTAATCATCTCATCCGTGGAGTTTGCTTTGGAAACAAATATATCAGCAGTTCCCACTTGCATCTTGCATTTTTTCTGCCTGCCTGTGTGAATACATAATGTTCCCAGAACAGACCTGAGTTGGATGTCCTCAAGATCATTTCTAGAACAAAAATGAACCAGTGAACACAGGCACAGGCCCCTGACTCTCACTCCCTACATGGTCATTAAAGGGGACAGGGATCCGCAGATGTGCCTTCCAAGTAGTTTGCAGACAGAGTCCAGCAGAGGACAGTGGGGCTCTCAAATCTCTAATTTTTATTACCATTTCTTAAAAATCTGGTGTGCCTTAAAAGCCATTTGAATGACATATCTATTCATTCTCCTGAAAACAAAGGTTCTAAAACAAGCGAGTAGGAAAAAAAATAAGAAATTATAAATCTAATAAAAAGTGTCATGAGATAGAAGTCTGTAAATATGTGGTATTTTTATTTATACAATATCCAGGTAATCAAGCCAGCTCTCTTGGGGAGGTGATTTTTTTTATGTGGATGGAATGATGAGCCCCTTCATAACTGAAGAGCTGCTTACCAGAGCTCACCCAGAGGAACATGAGAATCTCCTATTTTAAATGGAACTTGTGAAACTTGAACATTTAAAAAGTTACTGAAAAGTGGTTATAAAATGCTCTTCTAGGGTGAGCAGAAAACATGAAGATAGAACTTGTGCTTTCTCTGATTACAGACTGCTGTCAAAGACATTCTGCATTTGTCTTAACATCAGAAAATAAAAATTTTTTTTCTGGAAGAAGTGAAAATATAACAGTATTCTCAACTTGCAATGCAATAAAATTATTTGTGTGCAAGGTTCTTTTAATATTGCTGTGATTTTTTTTCCTGAAAGTTGTTCAATTTGATTGTAGTTAAATATGCAATGAAAAAACACTGCTTCAGGGAATCCCCCGAAAGATTCTCTGTTAATTCAACGTATATGCAATTGACTTGGCATCGAACAAAAATGATACTGTGTGCATGCCTCGTCTTCATCTAGAATTTGTTAGGCAATTCCATGTTTTGTAAAGGGGACCTGGGTAGATGAAGGCCTTGTCTTTTCATTAGTCCCTGAGTTTTCCCAAACCAAAGCCTTGCTACAGAAAAAGGAGCACAAACAGCGTGATGGACAGGAAATCGACTCTGGACGTTGACCTGTTGTTCAGCTAATTGCAGAGCCAGCACAAACAGGAACAGGACCTAGCTTTTGTTCTTGGCTGCTTTTCCTAAACTGAGGGATGAGCAGAAGTGCATCATTTCCTTGGCCTTAAGTAAAGCCTGTTCTCTTTCAAACCTGCTCACTTGAGAGCACAATTCCCAAACCTCTGGGAGGAGAATTAAACCAATCCAGGTATCAGCAAGCTGGAGAGATCGCCTCCAGTGAATGGGAAGTCGGCAGGCATGAAACAAGAACCTAAGGCCTCTGGTGGAGAGTGCAACACAGGTGGAGATGCTTCAGATATCCTGAAGATGCAAAGGAGATCTCTGTGTGAAGCTTCCCCAGGTGCAGCAATAAGAAATGAGGTGACCAGAAGAGAAACAGAAAGATACAATGGCAGGAAAAGAATAGTAGGTGTCTCTGAGGACTGTTTTACCCTCCTGAAAAAGAGCATCCAATGTCTAACTCTCCAGCCTCAGAGACTGCACTATCCAGAAGTTTCCCAGAGCCCTCTCCCTTACCTAGTGTCCACAAGGACTCCCTGTCACTTGCAATCTCCTGGGAGGGCTAATGTATTATGACCTGATATGGCAGATTAAAAATGAAATCAGTAAATGCCTGAAACAGATGGGCTTTTGAGATGTCCATTCAATCTGGGTCTTAAGGGTGAGGTGAGGGTGGGAGAAGGCAATCAGGAAGGCAGGGGCAAAGGACCACTTAAGCAATTGATTTCAATCCAAAACACTGCACCATGAAGAGCCTTCTAGGTACCTGCCCTTCCTTTCCCAGGGATCTCCCTTAAATAACAAGTACAGCCAAAATAGTTTGTGTCGCGGGTGCTTTATTGTGTCTATGTGAGTGTGTTTTTATTTCCCCCCAATTTATCTTAAAATCATACTGCTTGAATAAACATGATACATTTAAATGTTCAAACTATGAACTTGTCTCTCTAAAGGAGGTTTAGACAAAGTGAGAGCATCAGGGTCAGGACACTTCCTGGATTCCTATTCTCTTGAATCCTGCCCCACCAGTAAACTAAAGGTCAACTGCACCCTGAGCTGCCAGTCCCCTCCTCTCCCAGTTGGTTGAGATTCTGGGACCTCTCCCATTAATCCAGAGTCATCACCCTCCGAAGGTGGAAGGAGGACTGACTGGTATTAGCTTCCATCCCACTAATCAACTCACAAAGTTTGCAACTCTGTCTAAGGGAAGAAAATCCTGAAAGGCTTTAATTTCTATGGTTTTTATTAAAGTAAAGGAGAGGTTTATTAGATTTCCAGAAGGGGATCCTTTTAGAAACAATACTTCATCTATTTCCTGGGATGCTTTATCCACCTTGGTGATCAAGGCTGAACTCCAGTGGCTTGCCCCACAGACAGCCTGCAGCCCAGGTTCGGGCATGCCTCACACTTCAGCGCCCCAAGGCCCACTGGATTCTGTCCCTGGAGGCCAGAAGCCACAGGCGCTGAGCAAGCAGAGGAATGCAGGGTGGAGCAGGCATCTCCCTACTCTGCACCCCAAATTCTCAATCCAACTTTGGCTCCAGAGGCAAGAAACAGACTGGGAGAAAAGTTAGGAGTGCAGTAGAGGGTGAAAGAAAAAAAAACTGTAAGGAGAGAAGCCTTGGTGGGATAGCTCCCCCACCCAACCGGAGCCTCCAAGCCAGAGGACCAGGGTGATGTGAGAAGGCGAGAGAAGTTGGGGTCTTTAGAGGGGCACTGGGCCTCCTCCCTGGAAGGCTGCAGGGGTGTGCCCCGGGCCCTGCAAAGCCAGGAGGGCTGGCAAGGAGCTCAGGCACGAGGCCACTGGGCCAGCCCTGGAGCAAAGCTGTCCTCTCACCTGCTGCCCACTGGGTGCCTGCTGCTTCCTCCTTGGCAGGTTGTGGTACTTGCTTCCAGTCCCACTGCTGGTGCCCCAGCCTCAAGCCACAAGGCTCAGCTGTCTCTCTTGCCTCTCTGGGTCTCTTCTTCCTCTTGCCCGGTGGCTCCTAGGATGTCACTTTTCCTCTGTCCCCCTGATGATGCCCAATGTAACTCCTCTGCCAAGGGCCAAAGACCCACCTCTCTGGGTGGCAGACAAAGTGGTTTTGCCAGCTGGTTTGAAGTGGACATTGGCTCTGACTCTTTAGTTTTCTTTTTCTCTCTTTGCTTCTGATTTTGGATTCTTTTTCTCCTTTCTTCTTTGTTCTTCTCCTTTTTCTTCTCCTTCTCCTTCCTCTCTCTCCTCCTCCTCTTCCTCTTCCTCCTCCTCCTCCTCCTTCTTTTTGAGGGAGACACTTGATTTCTTTATTTTGGGAGACACTTGATTTCTTTATTAAGCATCCAAGACCACCCAGCCCTTTTTGGTTTTGGTTTTTGATGCAGGGTCTTGCTAAGTTGCTTAGTGCCTCACTAAGTTGCTGAGGCTAGTTTTGATCTCACAATTCTGCCTCAGCCTCCTGAGCCATTGGGATTACAGGTGTGCACCACCTTATTTTGAAAGACCTTATTTTGATTTTAGAAATATTGTCTTCTCTATATTTCACATCCTATCAACTGAATATTGGCTCCTGGTTTTAGAATATGTTAGCTTAACATATCTATATAAAATCTATTTAATAAATGTTTCCTTATAATCATAAAAGTAACAGAGGTTTATGGAAGAATATCTATATTTTATTAGGAAAAATCTCAAAAAGATAATAAAAACCACCTTGAACGTGTTATGGAAACAAAACATAGGGCCAGTGAATTTGTAATAATATGTACTGTGGTACTGGGCACATTGTTTTAAGACATGGAGACTGCTCTATGTTAACAAACAGTCCCCCAAAAATGTAATATTATAAAAAATGTAAATTGAGGAAATTATGAAGCCCTAGATAGGTACAAATATCTATCAGCTTGGTATACATGGTGACACCATTCTATCATCTCCCACAGAGGTTTATTAGAATGCACCTGTTACTTAGGGAGGGTCCAGGAAGATGCCTGATCTTTTTTGTTGTGAATATGGTAGTAAACTTTATATAGAAAACCGAATCCTTGGCTCTTTATAAAGGTATAGCTTTAGTTACAACTCTTAATGTAAGCATGAATAAAGCCCAGTGTGCATGAATTGATGTGGCTTAGCCACATTATATATTTTAAATGTTTTTGATAAACATAATGCTTAGAATAGAAGTGAATTGAGTTTGGTTTATCTGTTCCAACCTCTGGACCTTTATACCTCATAAGAAACTGAAACCAGAGATAAGATACTTGCTAAAATCCAAAATGGCCACTGGCAGAGACAGTACCAGAACTAAGGACTTCTGACTCTCAAAACAGTCCTTTCGTTTCCATGACAAAAAAAAAAAAATATTAGCTCTCTGGTATTATACTCCAGAATAACATGAACATGCTGTAGTCAGTCAGCATTATATGTTATTTTATTGAGTAAAATTTTATAACAATTTCAAACATAAATGTCTATGATTCTCAGGTGTTCATATTCTGTTTTCTACTTGTGATGGGCTTCTCTGTGTTTACTCTATCAGGTTATAGGTTTATTACTTTTCTAGGGCTTCTGTAATAAAACACCACAGAATGGATGGCTTAGACCAAAGACCATCTAAAGTATGAAGAGTAAATTACAGACATGTTCACTTATCCCTAAATACTTCACTATATTTCCTCAAAAAAAAGACATTAACTTATATATTCATAATGCCAGCTGTCCTTTGTGTAGCCTGAGATCAACAATGACCTTGTGAGTATACAATCTACAAACTTTAGTGAAATGCCATTCACTATCCCACCAAAATCCTTCATCAAAATTCTCCAGCAGCTCTGGAGACTAAGGCAAGAGGATTATGAGTTCAAAGCCAGTTCAGCAACAGTGAGGTGCTAAGCAACTCAGTGAGACATGTTTCTAAATAAAATATAAAACAGAGCTGAGGATGTGGCTCAGTGGTCGAGTGCCCCTGAGTTCAATCTCCATATGCAGCTCCCCACCACCAAAACCCCCAAGTCCTGACGGTGGTTTATATGGTCCTACATGGTCTACCTCCCAGTCCCCTTTACAGACTCAACACTTACCTCTTCCTGTCCATTGGTACTTGCTGTTCCCTCCCCTGGATGATGTTTCCTCCAGTGATCACGTGGCTCCACCCTCACCTCCTGATGGTCTTTCCTGATGGTCATCTTCTCCGTGAGCTTTTCTGTGGTCATTCTACTTAGTATTTCAATGCAGCTTTACTCCCTGCACTTTGTGTTTTACAAAAATTTAAGCCTCAGTCCTTATCAAGAAATATAATCTCACATTATTACTCACGTGCACACACGGGTGTACTTACAAATATGAAAAACAAAAAAATCCAAAGCAATGCTTAACATTGTTGTGTTTCCTTGATGTTTTCCAGGACACAGAACAGATCATTAAGAGAAAGTATTTCTGCATGTTTTGGTTCTTATTTATATCTTCAGTGCCTAGGAGAGTGCTTTGCATGAAGTAGAATTCAATCAATATGTTGACTAGACTGAATAATTGGCTATAATGGAAAGAAAAGGCAGCAGGCTTAAGTAGCTTAGTAAAAAGTACTTAGTACTGTGAAATGAGGCCATGACTGTATCAAAAGCTCTCTTTATAGAAATGAACTGCTTAGCTGGTGAGTAGACAGGGAGCTGGGAACTCATGTGTCTGGGAGTAGAGTGATGCTACCTTGAGTAGCCAGGGACCCACAGAATTAAGTAGCAGTGTAGAAACAAACGGAAATTGGCACAAGATTTTTTTCTTAGTCATTTTTACTCTTTTTAAACACGAAGCTTGTGTCAGCTGGGATCAGTAAGTGCAAAGGAGGAGTTTTGGTAGGTAGCTGAGCCAGTGTTGTGAAGGGAAGGAGCAAGTTCATGGGATCACTGTGGTTGTGGCAGTGGGAAGCAGAATGAGGGGTCCTTTTGGGAAGGTGGGACTCAGGCAGAGGAGACTGGGGCTCTTGGTCATTTTTTTTTTTTTTTCATTTCTGGAGATTCTCACTGTAGGCCTAACATACCTGATACCACATTTATTTGTATTTTAAATTCTGCTCATGTTACATGTTTCCTTGGCTTTCAGGATTTACAATCCTTCATAGTTTCATAGATTGAAAATATCCCTTTGAATGATGCATCCAACTGAACACAGTGCTCTAGATTTGATCTGAGCACTAAGAAAGATAGACAATGATCTCTCTTGTTCTAGACTGCCCTATTGCTTGTGACTAAAACATTCAGGGGTCACTCCAGGGTTTTGTTGTTGTTGTTGTTTTGAGGTGTGTGTGTGCATAGAATGTCACAATTCACAGATTAAGTGTTACATTTAACTAATTATTGTTAGGATATTCAGATAATAAAGAAACACAATCTCTTTCCCCAGAGTAAAAGATAGGAGCTAGGGTACATATCAAATTTTACTAATTTTATAGGTTACTTCCTTTACACTGCTGTGATACAATTTTCCGTGGATCTCTATGTTCTACCTTCTTTACAAGAAGTCTGCATTTGTTCTGGCTTTAGAAGACAATGTCTCTTTCTTAAGGAAAGAAGAGACAGACTTACTGATCATTACTAAAAATTAGAGGATGTTAAGCTCATAGTCCTTTATTCTAATACAGTACACTGCTAAGAATTAGTCTTTTCATTTTCCATGGGAATCAACTTTTAGGAAAATGCTCTTCTACTTACTCCTGCTCTTTTTATGTATAAAATGTTCTTTGTCTCTGACCCCAGAGTCTGAGGTTTTCTGCCAGCATCCCTTAAACTGTGGCAGGATTAATTGCAAATAGGAAAAAAATCTTAAGCCTCAATTCTTGACACATGTCACACAAAACCCTTTTGCCTACTTTTACTTGGTCCCTAGTGCAGACTTCAGCTCTCTCTTTATGGCATGTTGCCAGGAGGTGGTTGCCATACTTCTTACTTCTTGTCCTAAAGCTTCTCCAAAATCCCCTTGCATCAAGAACCTGCTCAGTATGCATGTATGCACAGCAGGGACATGTTGAAAACAGTACTCATGGAACAGTCACTGGCCCATGTAATAGAATCAGCAAAAGCTAGAGGAAGAGCAGGACTAGGGAAAAGAAGAGGGCTTTGCCTTGTGGATAGTTAATTGTCAGGTTACTCTCTTCCCCCAAGGAACAGGAAGGGCAATGGAACCCATTCAGAAAATTAGTAATTATATAGGACATCCCATGTGTACCCCTTAAATACAAATGGAAAGGCCAAGAAAGCAGTTGGGTATGTGTCTCAAGTTTAGGGGCTATCTAGACCCCTTCTAGAAAATAGGTGATGGGTATTTGTAGTGTTTTGATTTCAATAAAATGGGAGCAAGGTCATCTCCTTAGAATAAGTTTGATTCTCATAGTAAGTGGAAAATGCCTGAAACAGTTATTGTGAGAAGTTTGGAGAGTTGATAAGTGGGGGCTACACAGGGTCAGCAAGTTTCCAAATGAGGATAGATAGACGACAGTTCTGAAATGAACAGCATAATTTTAAACAAATCTTAACAACTCAAAGACAGGAGGGGATACTGTGCAATTTTACAGTCAGAGCAGGCATGGAAAATGATTTTAAAAATGAGCTTTCAGTATGTTGATTGAGGCACCTATGGAAAGTCAAATGATAAAGTCCAGGTTTGTAAGAAAGCAGCTGTAGGCAAGGTCAGAGAAAGAAGGAGAAATGGACACAATCAATACTAGTAAACTCCGGTAAGAGTTTGGGGGAGGAAAAATAACGTTTCTTTTTTAAATGACTTTTTTGTGTACTGAGAATTGAACCCAGGGTCACTCTACCACTAAGTTATATCACAATCCTTTTTCTTTTTGTTTTGACACAGGATCTCACTAAATTGCCCAGGTTGGCCTGGAGCTTGCAACCCCCAGTCTCCTGAGTCACTGGAATTACAGTCATGTGCCACTGTGCCTTGTGAATGACAAGTTCTGAGTAATTGATGCTTTCTAGGCATTTGAGTCTATGCTTATTATTTCATTCCATTTATTTATTATAAAAAGATAAGCATATATTATTGATATATCCCTTTTACAAAAGGGGAAACTTTAATTTAGAGAGACTGTGGAACATGCTTAAGATCATGAAGCCCACAAACAGAAAAGCTAGCAATAAGATCCAGCCCGACTCCAGAAACTGTATTGATATTTTAAGTGTTGTATAATGATTTTAACTTTTTATCATCTAAGACTTCCAAATACACACATTCCTAGTACTCAACCACCCCTCTTCGATAGTTACTAACTTGTGGCTGGTCTTATTTTTACTGTTGTTTCCTACTGAACTGTGAATATCATTTTTTTTACCTGAAATAATTTAGTGCAAATAGCAGATATGATCATTTTATTCTAAGATACTTCAATATTTGTCAGGACCTATATTCTTTTTCAAAAAAATTTTAATTGATTTAAAAAAAAATAAATGACAGCAGAATGCATTACAATTCTTATTACACATTACAGCACATTTTTTTCATATCTCTGGTTGTATATAAAGTATATTCAAACCAATTTGTGTTTTCATACATGTACTTTGTATAATGATGTCCATCACATTCCACATTCCTTGCTAAGCCCCTTCCCGCTCCCTTCCCCTCCCACCCCTCTGTCCTATCTAGAATTCATCTATTCCTCCCATGCTCCCCCTCCTTACCCCACTATGATTCAGCCTCCTTATATCAGAAAAAACATTCGGCATTTGTTTATTTTGGGATTGGCTACCTTCACTTAGCATTATCTTCTCCAATGCCATCCAATTTACCTGCAAATGCCATGATTTTATTCTCTTTTATTGCTGAGTAATATTCCATTGTGTATATATGCCACATTTTTTAATCCATTCATCCACTGAAGGACATCTAGGTTGGTTCCACAGTTTAGCTATTATAAATTGTGCTGCTATAAAATTGATCTGGCTGTATGGGCCTATATTCTTGATCACCATTCGTATTCATATCTTAAAGATGAGCAAACAGTCTCTGAGAAGATAAAGTCCGTTACACAAAGTCACTGAGTAATTAAGTGGTCCAAGACAATACTTGTTCACTTCCTCTGAGTATTGCCACTCCTGTTCTCTGATTGCCCTTCACTGTCTTCTGTGACCTAGGAGAGCAAGAATTGCACATGCAGTGTTTTGGGTATTTTTCAACTAAGACCAAGTACATTCCTGTGTCCTGGCTCAAAATGAAGGAAATACATGAACTCCAACTTTTAATATTTTGGAACTTCTAATGTTAGGAGCATGGGACTTGTATCTTTAAAATACTATTGGCCTGTTTGATCACAGTCTGCCTTTAGTAGTATAGAGGAATTTATTGTCCTAATAATGCACATATAATTTTAGTATAAAACAAACTTCATACTTGTAATATTTCTGTATATTTTTTATTATTTATTTTCCTAGGGGTTAAACCTCGGGGCACTTAACCACTGAGCTACACCTGAAGTACATTTTATGTTTTAATTTGGGACAGGACTGTCCTCCTGCCTCAGCCTCCTGATTTGCTGGGATTACAGGTGTGTGCCACCATGCCTGTCTAGGTATTTTAAAAATCTTGGTTTCATTTTAGGAATATGATGATTCCTAATAATATCAAGAATTTCCCAAGGTAAGTGGCACTTGGGATCATGATGACTGCCCTCTTTGATGTTTCTTCCAATGTGGACTAGCCCCCCACACAGTGCTTTGTACATAATAGGTATTTACCCAATAAATGCACCTTATTCCTAACAAGAACTTTTGGCAATTGTTGTGACACCTTCCTATCTAAAATTGCAACTTAGACTCCCAGAGGAAGTGATATGGTGATTTCTTGAAGTCGTCCCAGAAGAGTGGGAAATGTCCTGCAGGTCTGAATTCTCAGCTTGCCTGTTCCCAGCCCTTACTGTCTAAAGGGTAGTCAATGCCTGTTCCTACCCTGACCACTGCTCAGAAGAGTGGATTTATTCTGAAGCAGTCAGGCTCATTCCTGGAGCTGGGGCTGAGCTCCATTTCCTCTGAGGTACAAAAGGTTTGTGGAGAAGGGTGAACTCTAGAGTTCTATTCAATTAGGAAGAATGAAGAGGAAATCCATGCTGGCTATGATAACAACTAGGCACCACTCAGTTTGAATAGAAGGAAGCAGGAGGGTTTATGAAATATTAAGGAGGTAAAAGTGTTGGTGATGTGCTGTGGAAAAGAGAGGAAGATGTTTTCCTTGGAAACTGATGGTGTATTTGATAAAATAGGAAACCAAGCAAAATACATTTTATAGTCCAAAGTAATGAGTTCTGTTTTAGATGAGTTGAATTTGAGATGCTAACAGGAATCCAAATAGTAGTTCAATATGCTCAAGAATAAGATTTAGCCTGAAGATACATATCTAAGTGTATAAAAAGAGTTGGAGTCATTTAATGGATGTCTCAAAGAGTGAACAGAAAAAAATAACAACAACAACAGTAAAACAAAGAAGCAGCAACAACAAAAGCAAAGAGAAGAATTTTAAAATTCCTGAAGAAGAAGATGAGAGTAAATGAGAAAATACTGCTATAGAGGTAGGAGAAACAATCTGGCATGTTTATTGTCAGAGAAGTTGAGGGAGGAGACCATTTCAAAGGATGCAGACAAATCAAGAAAGATATGGACTTAAACCTATTCATGGCTTTAGTGGCAATAAGGACCTCAGAGACTTTGGAAATAACACTTGCAATGGGCTTCTGTGGACCACAGTAAAATGAATGATGAAGAGTTAGAGAAGGTACCTGTCATCAGCTACTTAAAAGGGGAACAGTAAGTGTTTATTAAATCAGGAGAGACTTGAGGGTGTTTAAATCCTGAACAGCAGCTCCGATTCAAGGGGCTGACCTGGGAGTACACACTTCAGTCTGCTCTTCTCAAATTCCCATCAGTCTTGAATTCCCTAATCCCCAATCCAGCCCAGGATGAGGATTGGGGGAGAGGAAAACAGAAGGAGAGGAAAAGCACAAATGTTCACCCCTTAACAATAGCTGGAAAGAAAATAGATCAAATTAAAATGCATCTGTAGCACTGGAGTCATTGAAAGGTGGTGGAGCAGCTGAGACCCAAATTGTGGAGAGAAGCCCATGCTTGGAACGGCAGCCATTCTGTGGATCCCACAGCTGACCAGTCACCTGAGAAGAAATTCAAAACACACAACTCCTTCCCACGTCCAGATAGTTGGATTAAACCAGAATGAGTGACCTTGTGGTGGGATCTCTTAAGAATCCATCTAGAAAGGTTGTAGAGGAATTGCTACTAGTTATGACGCCTTCTCCCACCCATGAGAAAGGAGAGCAGCGGGGAGCAGACCTGCCCTGGAACTGCTGGCCTCACCCAGCACTTTGCACAGCTCTGTGGGCTCCTGGCAGAAATGTAGGAGAATCTGGCAGTTCATGGAAGTGGGAAGTAAGAGCTCGGATCCATGTGGGAAGGTGGTTTTCATCCCAGGCAAAGGAAAGGGAAAATGTGTGGATTGCTTATTTCCTTTGCTGTGCAGAAGCATTTCAATTTGATGATATTCCACTTCTTGATTTTTTATTTTATTACTTGTGCTTTTGGAGTCTTGCTAAGGAAATTGGTCCCTGTGCCCACATGTTGGAATGTTGAGCCTATGTTTTCTTCTAGTACTTGCAGAGTTTCTGGTGTAATTCCTAGATCTTTGATCCACATTGAGTCGACTTAAAGACAGGGTGAGCAATACAGGTCTTGACCTGTATTGTTTCATTTTTTACATATGGAGTTCCAGTTTTCTCCCTACCATTTTCTTAGAAGTCCCTTTTCTCCACCAAATGTTTTGACACATTTGTTTAGTATCAGATAATTGTAGTTATGTGGGTTGATCTCTGTGTCTTCTATTCCACTGGTCTTCATGCCTGTTTGGGTGCCAGTATCATGCTGTTTTGTTACTATAGCTCTGAAGTATATTTGGAGGTCTGGTATTGTGATGCTGCCCGCATCACTCTTTTTGTTCAGGATTGCTTTGACTATTCTGGGCCTCTTATTTTTCTAAATAAATTTTAGAATATTTTTCTAGTTCTGTTAAGAATGTCTTGGATATTTTGATGGGAATCTTTTGAATCTGTATAGTGCTTTTGATTTATGTCATTTTAGTAATATTAATTCTGCCTATAAAGAACACAGAAGGTCTTTGCATCTTCTAAGCTCTTCTTCAATTATTTCTTCAGTGTTCTATAGTTTTCATTATAGAGGTCCTTAACATAGTTTGTTAGATTAATCCCAGAGTATTTTATTTCATTTGAGGTTATTGTTAGTGGAATAGTTATCCTAATTATATTTTCAGTAGGTTTGTTATTGGAGTATAGGAAAGTGATTGATTTATATATGCTGATCTTGGATCCTGCTACACTTTACTAAATTTGTTATCAGAGCTAGAAGTCTTCTGTTGAAGTTTCTAAATATCAAATCATTCATCAGCAAACAGAGATAACTTGAGCTCTTCTTATTTGTATTGCCTTAATTTTCTTGTCTTGTCTGATTGCTTTGCATGGTTTCAAGGACTGAGTTGAAAGGAGTGGTGAAACTGGGCATCCTTGCCTTGTTCCCAATTTTAGAGGAAATGCTCTCAATGTTTCTCCATGTGACGGTGATCTGGGGTTAGTCATATATAGTCTTTACAATGATGACTGTAAGTTTCTTCTATCCCTAGTCTCTCTAGTGTTTTCAACACAAATGGGTGTTTGTCCAGTGCTTTTTCTGCATCTATTGGGATACTCATGTGATTCTTGTACTTAATTTTATTTATGTGATGGATTACACTTGTTGACTTGCATATATTGAACCACCCTGGAATGAAAACTCACTTGATTGTTGTACAGTATTTTTTACAATTTTTTTGGGGGGAGTAATGCAGTTTGTTAATGTTTTACTAACATTTTTGCATCTATGTTCATGAAGGATATTGGCTTGAAATTTTCTTTCCTTGATGTGTCTTTGTTTGGATTTGGTATCAGGGTTATACAGTTTTTGTAGGATAATTTTGGCAGTGTTTCCTTATTTTTAATTTCATGAAATAATTTGAGGAGGAATGGTATTAATTCTTTTTTATGTGTCTGGCAGAACTTGGTTGAGGATGCATCCAGTCCTGGGCTTTATTTGTTGGAAAGCTTTGGAGACCTGCTTCAATTTCATTACTTGGTACTGATCTGTTTAGATTTTCTTTATCCTTATGGTTCAGATTTTGTATTTGATATGTCTCTAGGAATTTGTCAATATCTTCAAGAATTTCTAGAATATTTTCTCCAATAATCATAAATTTTCAAAATAGTTTCTGATGATCCACTGCATTTTATTGGTATCTATGATGATATTTTCTTTTTCATCTCTAATTTTGTTTATTTGAGTCTGCTTTCTTTTGGTTAATTTGGCTCAGGGTTTATCAATCTTGTTTATCCTTCCAAAAAACCAATTCTTCATTTCATTAATCCTTTGTATTTTTTATTCTCTATTTTACTGATTTTGGGTCTGATTTTAATTACTTTCTGTTTTCTACTCAATTTGCTGTTGATTTATTCTCCTTTCTCTAGGACCTTGATACATAATTTTAGATTATTTCTTCAGTATTATATATTTCTTTCTTTTTGATGTATAAACTTAGTGTTATAAATTTTTCTCTTAGAACTATCTTTATACTTTTCCAGAGATTTTGATATGTTCTATCATTTGTTTGCAATTTTTTTTCTATTTCTCCCCTGATTACTTCTGCTATCCATTCACCATTTGCAAGTATATTATTTAATTTCCAGGCATTATAATGATTTCTGTTTTTTATCTTGTCATTGATTTCTAATTTTGCTCCATTCTCTATCTTTTTCTATTTACTAAGATTTTTTTGTGTGATTTGAAATACAGTCTATTTTGGAAAATGTTCCATGCACTGCAGAGAAGAATATGAATTCAGTCATTGATGGGTGAAATATCCTATAGATGTCTGTTTGGTCCATTTGGTTAACAGTACTTTTAGATCTGAAGCATCTTAGTTTATGTCTGGATGATCTATCTGGTGGTGAGAGAGGTGTGTTGAAGTCACCCAGTATTATTGTATTTTGGTTTATTTGATTTTTAATGTTGAGAAGAGAGTGTTTTCTCTATGTAGATGCACCACTGTTTAGGGCATAAATATTTACAATCATCATGTCCTGGTGTTGGACAATTCCCTTCACCAGTATAAAGTGATATTTGTTGTCTTTTTAAAAATCCCAGCTAATTTTTTTATTTGTTATTTTAAAACATGCAGACTGTAGAGTGTATTTTGACATATTATACATACATGGAGTAATCCATTCCAATTAGGATCCCATCCTTGTGATTGTACATAATATGTAGTTACACTGCTGTGTATTCATATATGAGCAAAGGAACAATATGTCCAATTCATTCTACTGTCTTTTCTATTCCCACACCCCTCCCTTCCTTTTATCCCCCTTTATCTAATGTAATGGACTTCTGTATGGACTTCTGTTCTTCCCCTCCCTACCCTCCCTTGTTGTGGGTTAGCATCCATGTGTCAGAGAAATCATTCAGCCTTTGGGTTGTTGGGACTGGCTTATTTCACTTAGCATGATAGTCTTCATTTCCATTCATTTACTGGAAAATGCCATAATTTCATTCTTTTTTATGGCTTCTTTGTCTCTTATGATTAATTTTGGCCTGAAATTTACTTTGTCTGAATGAGAATGGTTACCCCTGCTTGTTTGCAGGTACAGTTTGGATAATATATCTTTTCCCATACTTTTATCTTCAGTCTGTGGGTGTCTTTTCCTGGAAGGTGAGTCCCCTGCAAACAACATATTTTTGGGACTTGTTCTTAAATCCAATATGCCTATCTATGTCTTTTCATTGAAGAGTTTAGACTATTTAAATTCAATGTTATTATAGGGAATGTTAGGTAGAACTTGACAGAGGCAATACCATTTTGAAATGTATTCCCCATCTTAGAATAAGAGTCACCTCATGGTCTCTTTTAATTAACCTGACCTTAGACCCAGAAAATACTCTGTCATCATGCAAAGAAAACCAAAATAATACCTCATCATTATACAAAGAAAGGAAATTCCCTTTGTCTAATCCATTGAACTTCTATTTTTCCCATCTCGCTTGTTGTGTGTTAGCATCCACCTATCAAACAGAATATTTGAACTTTGGTATTTTGACATTGGCTTTCTTGAATTAGCATGTAAGTCTCCAGATCATTCCATTGAACCAGCAGAAATCATGAAGTCATTCTTTTTATGGCTGTGTAATATTCCGTTGTGCATATACACCACTTTTTCTTTATCCATTCATGTGTTGAAAGGAAAGGAAGGGAGGGATGATAGGAATACGAAATACAGTGGAATGAATCTGACACAACTTTGTTATGTACATATATGAATACACCACAATGAATCTCCACATCAATGACAACCACAAGTCTGGTATCATAAATAGAATAAGATATACTCCATGTGTATATCAATATGTAAAAATATATGCTCTTGTCATGTATATCTAAAGAAAACAAATAACTTTTTTTTAAAAAAAGAAGAGTAATTGCTATCTGGAACAGGAATCTTGAAAACACCTGGTTCAACATGAAATAGTGACAATAGTGACCACCTCATAGAATAAAGGTGGCAAACCAAAGGAGCCTTCTCTGACACTTGAAATGGCCTAACCAAAAATATCCCCCATTCCCTCATGCCCCTCTATCTACCTGAGGCTGTAAAAGGAAGATGGGTCTCAGTCTCCACAGGTGGGTCCCAGATAAACCCGTGTTACTGGTGAGCCACTCTCCTCTCTCTGTATTTTCTTCATTCACTTCTTTCTTTCTGTTTGGTGCCAAACCTGGAGGGTGTTCAAGTTTCCCATCACAGGTGGCTCCACTTTACCTCCACCTGGTCTCTCTATTTTCCCTCTCTCCCTCCAGGGGCTCCAGTAGGCACCACTCACGTTGCTGGACTTCACATCCACCACCAGCCATCATCGCCTATCGGGTGAGTGATACCACCACCCCCCATTCCTCTAGATTCCTGGAATCCCTGCTGTGGTTTTCTCTCTGCAGATACTGTTCCTCTGACTGTTTCTGTGACAAATCACAGTTCTGGGTGAGAGAAAAACCCTGCCACCACTGGGTGTCAATGACTTGCTTTCCTTGGGAATGCCCATTGATTGCCTGTGGCTCCATGGGTCATTCCTGGAACAACCTTAGAGAAACCAAATTATTTTGTGGACACCTCTTGGTTTTGGCTTTTCTCTCTCCTGGAGTCCTTTGGGGCCCTCTTCAATTCATCTTGTTCATCATGGGACAGATCACACCCAAACCTCCATGAAATAATTCATTGGGATGCCTTCTCACACATATCCAGACCCTAGGTCTCAAAGACACAGTCAAACCTAAAAGACTCATATTCTTCTGCAATTCTGCCTGTCCCCAATACAAGATGGCCAATAATAGTCACCAGCTTGAAAATGGCTTTGAACTTGGCTTCCAAATTCTAAGAGATCTTGAAAACTTTCTTCACCACAATGGCAAATGGTCCAACGTTCCCTAGGTTCAGGTCTTCTGGGATTTCTCCAGACCTTCTCTCTGCCCAAACTACGCCGCCTTTCACTTTCTTCTTCTTAATAAAACACCCCCTCCATTATCCATAACTCCCCTTCTTCCCCTTCATCCCCTCCCTCTGCTCCCTCTGCCTCTCCTCAGCCACTGATTTTGACCCTGCAGATGAACCACCTCCCTCTCAGCCTCAGAATCAACTCTCTCTTATTCCCATTCTCACCCACCTTACTGCTTTGTTCCCTGCAACACAATCACCCTGTGGGCTTCTCCCAATGGAAACTTCTGCTACCTTCAAGGTCCTCCCCCTTCATGAGGCAGTAGGAGTGCAAGGCATTATGTGTCCATGTCCTATTAGATGGACAATAGATAGAAGAATGTAGACTTTTTTGTTTCAGATCCCATCACATTTTGAAAGGAATTCCTACACATTACCCAGTCCTAAGACCTCTGTCACGTGGCATGACATTTATGTCATCCTTTCCTCCTATCTTTCCTCTGAGGATAAGGATAACATCTTGTCAGCAGCGGGGCCCATGCAGACACCCTACACTGCCCAAACCCTGTCAATAACCCACATAAGTTCCCAGCACAAACCCTAGCTATCAGATCAATTCTGCTGAAAGCTTGAAGTTAGGTCATCCAATTACCTACATCCTGGCAGGCATGGGAAGGCTGCCCACAGCAGTCACCTAGGAAAAGATTAATGAAATAACTCAAGGCAATGATGAACACCTTGCCCTCTTTCTCTCCCAATTCAGAAAGAACCTGACTCAGACGATGGCAGATTCTGTCTTCATTTACATTTCATCTCCAGTCTGCCCCAGGTATCGGAAAAAAGCTACAAAACTGGAGAATGGACCACAGATCCTTCAATGTGAACTTGTAAAGCTGAACTTTAAGGTATACAACAATAGAGAAGAGGAATTAAAAACACAAAAACTCAACCAAGATCAAGCCAAATACCAAATGCTGGCAGACGCACTCACACAAGGTCCCCAAAGACCTTATAAACAAAGGTCCTGTGCACCATGATTCAAATATGACCAACAGGGACACTGGGCAAATGCATGCCCTCACTCTAGACCTCTGCCTGGGCCATGCCTTCTCTGTCACCAAAGGGGACCCTGGAAATTGGAATGTCACTCAATGAGACTCTTCTCTCTCATAAGATCACTTCCAATTCCCACAGGTCCACAGACACAAACCCCAGGTTGGCAGACATCCTCTACCTGATAGTGGACAGCCTATCAACAGAGGATTGGTGGCTGCTGGACTTATCACCCCGACTACCATCACTCAATCCATGATCTGGGTAATGCTGACAGTATCTGGTGAGCCCATCTCTTTTTTATTAAACATGGGGGCAAATCTTTCTGCGCTACCAGAATTTTCTGGTCCCCTCTAAGATTCCTCCACCTCTATTGTTAGCATTGGCAGAAAACACAGCACCCTTAGACAAACAGGTGCTTTATTCTGTAGCCTATCTGACACTTCATTCTCTCACTTCTTCTTAATTATACCCCAATCCTTAGCACCTAACTTTGGTAGGGACATCCTAACCAAATTCAATGCTCCTATTCATTTTAATTTCCAACAAAACCCACCATAACTCCCCACACTTCTCTGCCTTCTTTACCCTCTGATGATGACCAGATACTCTTCCTTCCTCTCTAACATCTCTGTCAATGCTCCTCCAAACCCACTGTGGCCACCCATCACACTCCTGTTAAGAGTTCTCTATAAGGAACCACCTCCTCCTTTTGATAATCCCACATCTTCTCAGACACTGAGGTCTTTGAGGCTTTAAATTCATCATTTCTTGGTCTTCACAAAGCTAACAGCCTTTGACCCACCAGCTCTCCTCAGAACACCCCAATCCTGGCTGTCCAAAACCCCAGGGTACTTTCTAACTAGTCCAGGATCTGATTAATCAGGCAGTTGTCCCAAGTCATCCTGTAATCCTAACCTTGTGCTCCACTCTCTCATATTCCCTCAACCACAACGCACTTCTCAGCCCTTGAGCTTTAAGATGCCTGTTTCACTCTCCCATTAGATCACTCTTCTCAGGACCTATTTGCTTTTATGTGGATGGACCCTGACACTCACTTCTCTACCCAGCTGACCTGGACGGCCTTCCTCAGGGCTTTAGAGGCAGTTCCCACTTGTGCAGCCAAGCCTAATCTCATGACCTAATTAACCTTAACCTCAAACTCTCTCCTAGTCTCCTTCCGCAGCATAGAGATGATCTACTTTTCTGTAGTCCTTTCCATGTTCTTTCTGCTAAACACATTACCTTTCTTTTAAATTTACTAAATAAATTTTGTTACTACACCTCCCCTTACAAGGCCCGAGTGACTCAAACCCAAGTTTCCTATTTAGGACTCACTCCTCAGTTTTGCACCATTCCCACTTGTTGAGAGCCAAGGCCAGGTCAAGATGGTGCCTGGCATTTTGCCAGAAGGGGCGGTTCCTGCTGCCTAGGGTGCCCTCTATTTTTGAGTTCTCGCAGAGTTCCCCTTGAGTTCCTTCCCGTTGAGCTTTCACGGAGTTCCTAGAGAGTTCGCGTGGGTGGCGTTTGCATGAGTTGGAAAATGAAGTCCATTCTTGCTTGAATCTACAAGGGGCTCGACCTCCCGGTTATTTGTGCCCAGCCAGACTGCAGCACCCACTGCCTATAAACAACTCACTCAGGACCTCCTGTTCTCTACTACCAAATGTGATGTTCTCTCTTTTCTAGAGCTAGCCGGTTATTTCCCCATCTGGGTTCCTAACTCTGGCCTCATTGCTAAGCCCTTCTATCTGCTTCTCACAGTGACCTTTCTGAACCATTCAACCCTTCTCTTCCCATTAACACTCCCTTCCAAAAGCTAGAGCAGGCCCTCTTGAAGTCCCCCACTTTGGACTTCCAGACTCAGAATAACGATTTTTTCCTCTGTGTCTCCACAGCCCAGATTGTAGCCTTGGGGCTCCTGTCAGATCTTTGAAAATTCCCCCAAGTCAGTGGATTATCTCTCAAAACAGTTAGATGCAGTGATTCAAGGACGGCCCCCTTTTCCAAGGTGCTTGGAACTGCAGCCCTTTTAGACTCAGAGGCCAACAAATTAACTCTATATCAACATATTACTATCTCCTCCTCTCACAACCCAAAGGAACTAAACAACCATCTCTCTGTCCTATCCTCCCCACCACCAATTCAGACTCCAAAAAGTACAAGTTTCCTTTGTAGACAATCCACTGATATCTTTCCAACACTGTAAACCCATAACGCAGGCACCCTCCTACCACTCCTCTCAATAACAACTCAGACCCCCTTCCCTCTCACTCATGCCTTGACTTCTAGATACCATGTTCTCTCCCTTTTTCCATAATTCAGACATTACTCAATGTCCCTTCATGGTTTACTGATGGAAGTTCCTTCATAAATCTTCATCCTAATGCAGGATATGCCACAATATCCAAAGACTAGATTATACAGTCAGGGGCCTTACCTCCCCATACCATCTGCCAACAGGCTGAATTAATAGCTTTATCCAAAGAACTCACTTTTGCTCAGGGACAGAGAGTAAACATAGATACCAGCTCCAAGTGTACCTTTCACATTCTTGACTCCCATACCTACTTAAGGCTGCAGAATGGATGGCTGTAGCAGTCAAAGGACACCAAGCACCAACCAACCCCATAGCCAAAGGCAATGCATTAGCTGATGCAGCAGCAAAGCAGGCTGGTGACAAGACCCTTCCCCCACTGGTCACCTCTGTTCCTACGCGAAGCCTAAAGAAGTCCCCATCACACCCTCCATACTCCCTGGGTTCTCTTCCCTACTCCATATTATTCTGACTCAGAATATAAAGTGTTTCTAACCTGGGACTCCCCTTAAAAAAAGGTGGTTTCTAATAGATCTCCAAAAAATTGTTCTCCTTCAGTCCCCAACAGAATCTATTTTTTTGGCTTTCAATTCCTAAGTACATTCAGGATATTTGCCCCCCTTTTACCTACTTATGGCGGCAAAACTAGACCTAGTTATAAAATGAAATTATAAAATGTTATGGTAAGAAACCAATTCTGGGGTAAGGGGTCAGTTCCCCTCCTCTTCTCTCAGCCTTTCTATGGGAAACCTAATTCGCCTTGGGTCCTTACATTTGGGATTGTAGATAACTGTCTCTATATCCCATACTGCCCCCATCCCCAGGAAAGGTAGAACGCACAAACGCCTAAAACTGCACCTGAGCAAACTGATGCTTAAAACCGAACTTACCTGGACCAGGCTCCTCCCCTGGCTCCTCTTCATTTATGAATCCTTCCTGAAAACCCCTCAGTCGAAGCCCTTTCAAGCCCCTCTATGGCTGTCCCTTTGTGCTCCAGGGTTTCCCTCTTTCTTTAGCCCCTCCTATTCCTGATACTTGGCCAGCCTTACACCTGAGGCAACACCCAAGCAGATAACATGCAGAACAGTTCCTTCCTGAACCTATTGACTATTCTGAGACTCCATTAAAACTGCAGCCAGGAGACCTGACGTGGAGAACAGACTCTCTTACTCCCCTTAACCCAAAATGGGCAGGTTCATATCAGGTAGTCCCGACACCACCCGCAGCAGCCAAACTGAAATCATTCCCACACTGGATACCCAATGCCAAGCTCAAAAAGGTAGCAGCTCACTCATCCCCCCTGAACAACGCACATCCCCCACAGCCCTCCTTGTTGTATAAAATACTCTCGCTTTTTTCATAAGCCCCAGTCCTGAACACTTCCCCCAGATACTCAGAGACCACAGGACCAAGATTATGCCTTATAAACTTATGTCTCTTTATTACTCATCTTTTTCTGTCCCAACTTTTGCCAATTTATTATCCTCACTACCCAGGACATTGCTTGGTATCTCTTCCCAGAGCCCCTGAATACTCCAGCTTAAATTTTCAAATCCATGCATCAACCATGGCTTAAAGGAGCTTATTGGGACTTCTCACATCTTCAGTTTCCTTCTTCTCTTTCTGCCTCCTTTTTGTCTGGCCTTAATACCTCATTACATGCCTGCACTTATTAAAACCTCTGTTGACCTGCTGGTAAATTCCACTAACACATCCAGTTTCCCCTGCTGGATTTGTTTACCCCTATGAGCCCCAACTCTGTAGCCCAGCCAGCTCCTCTGACCACGGGGCAAACACCAAAGGATTTCCTCACAGGCACCGAGAAGACAGAACAGAATTCAGAGAATCAGCCATACGACATATTCCTTTTTGAGATAGGACTGCCAAATACTTTGCCTCACACATTACTATCCCCATGACAGGTCTGATGGGTACCCTTACTTAACCCCCTATTTCTCAGACTCTTTTCTGTATCCCATGAACAGAAGAGGAAATCCCAGCAGCCTTCCTTTCTCTTTCTTTGTGTAATTATACCTTTCCTTTCCCCAATCCCACTGCTGAACACAGTACCTAAAAGGGGCCCACAAGCAAACTTATAAGACTTTCATTCCCTGTGCTCTTTGGAGTTTACCTATAACCAAAAACCAGTCCTTATTCTGCCAAGGTAGAGGTCCACCAACCAGTGTGCCTCTAGTAAACATAAAACCTAAGCCCTACGATGTAGAACACTGAATGCTCCTTCCTCTACCTGGATAAGTATTCTGAAACCTCCAAACACCAAATTTTAATTGAAAAGTCCCATCTTTTGAACACCAATGTTGATCTCCAGCCTCTTGGGGCTGCACACATGGCCACCACCTTTGCCTTTTACCAGGGGTGGACATGGAACCTCAATAGCCTCCAACTAAAACAAGTCATCTCCTATTACCTTTCTGTTACCTTGACTATCACCAGGGAACCTTCTTCCTCTGTGAAGAAACACACCTGTTCACCCACTAACTGTACAGAAACTCGCGCCCCAGCCTTTCTCACACCAGTCCTCCTATGTTTCACTGAGAAGGGACCCATCCCAACCCCAGTATACACCCTACCCGACTGAAACGGGCTCTCCCTCTTGCTCCTCTCCTGATATGCGTGGGCATGACTACAGCAGTGGGCACAGGAGTGGCAGGAGTAGGAGTTTCCACCCATCAATTTTGCAGTACTACCTAAAGAAATGGCAGCTAGCCTCAGAGGAATCTCAACCCAACTATTTATGCTTCAGGACCAAAGAGATTTGTTGGCACCAACTGTCCTCCCAAACAAAGGAGATCTAGATTTATTAACCACAGACAAAGGAAGTATCTGTTCCTTCCTACAAGAAACCTGCTGCTTTTACACTAACAAGTCTGGTGAGGGATGGCATTAAAATTAAGAGAAGAGGCACCAAGTTGATCATACTCCTCCTCATGAAATAGGAGATGGCTCTCTCCCCTGGCTATGTTCTCTTGGATAGCCCCTTTTGCCTTCCCAGTTCTCTGTATAATGATCGACCTTGCTATTGGGCCCTCCCTGTTTCAGCTCTTCATCTCCGTTTCACACAGAAACCATCGATGCCACTACTAATCACTGATCCAGAACATCCTCCTGCTGCGTAACAAGAGAGTTGCTCACTATCAGTGCCTACAGGAGCCCTCAGTTAATGCCCTCTCTCAGCAGGAAGTATAAGAGACGTCCTGCCCCTTCCCCCTTCACCCTCCCTTCACTGCTTTTTTCATAAAATAAAGGCAGGAATGTTAGAACTTGACACAGGCAACACCATTTTGAAATGCATCCCTCTCACAGAGTAAGAATCACCCCACTGTTATTCTCACTTAGCCTGACATTGAACCCCAGACCATATTCTATCATCGTACAAAGAAATCTCAAACAATAATTTATCATCATACAGAAAAAGGGAATTTCTGAGATTGGAATTCTGAAAACACCTGGTTCCACCTAAAACAGTGATCCCCTCAAAGAATACAGGTGGTGACCCAAAGGACCCTTCCCGACAACCCTCCTGGCCATGCCCAACCACAGACATTCCCACACTCCCTCCTGCCCTTGTATCTGCCCCTGGCTGCAAGGGGAAGATAGGTCTCAGTCTCCCCTGGCCCCCATCTGCAGGTTTTTACTGAATAAATGTGTGTCAGGGTTGAACTGCCTCCTTCTCTATTTCCTTCCTTTGCTTTTATCCTTACAGGGAGATGGTTTCTATTTCCTGCCATTTTGATTTATTTCTGATGTATAATTCAGACTTGGTTGTCATTTGATTTTTCTTCTTGTGTAATGCATCTCTATGCTGGTTTTTATTTTTATTTTTAATTTTTGCTTCATGAAATATTTCATTGTGTATGCTTTGTAGTGCAGGCTTTCTTTCTTGTTATGAATTCTTATAGCTTCTGTTTATTATGGAAGGTTTTAACAGGTGAATCTCTGAATCAATTTGCATACAGAGGTGAATAAGACATAGAGCCAAATAACAAAAAAATATAATCCAGTGAAGATACAGATGATTTTTTAACATAACAAACATGTTAATTTGAAACTTACATGTTTAAAGCTAAGTGTTTTTACTGTATGAAATCAATATGAACAATTGTTTAAAAGTTGGGCCAATGGAAGATTTTTTTTTCCAGAGAGGGATATTTTACCATCAATATCATTTAGAATTGGCAGTGCATGGTGATTGTGTTAGTCAGCTTTCCATTACTGAAACAATTACCTGATACAATCACTTACTTTGATTCAAACTTTTGAAGTTTTAGTCCATGATTGGTTAAACATATTACTTTTTGGTTTCTGGTATGGAGGCAGCATGGTGAGAATGCATGGCAGAGATACATTGCTCATCTCATGGCTAAGAAGTAAGACAGGAAGAAGAGCCTGGGTTCCCACTATCCTCCTTGAGGGCATATTTCCAATGACCTGGAGAAGTCCCACTAAGCTTTTCCTCTGGGGGTTCACCACCACACAATAGGGACACACTGGAATCCAAGTCTTTAACACATGGGACTTTGTGGGAAAGTTCAGTCCACACTTGAGCAGTGATGAAAAGAAATCAGTATTTTATTTGGCTTAGTGCACCCTCTGATTTGGGTCTAAAAGAAAAGGGTCAACGTTTGGAATTAGTGATTTGAAATGTGCCTTCCTTCCTGTATTCTACGCTTTCATTCCTCATGCAACAAGTGCTGTATGCATTAGGCACTGGGAGTAAAATGGTGACTGAGATATGGAACCAAACCCCAAGGGATTTACAATGTAGTGGGATGCACAGATAAGCAATAGGGAAAATATGGGAATTGAGTGCAAAGGAGACCTAACTTGGTTAGGAAGTATTCCCCAGAGTGTACGGCAGTGAAGCTGAGGCTCAGCTGTCTCCATGTTGAGCACCACACCTGGGCTGACATTGCTGACATCAGTCACTTCACTACTTTCTGCCTTTACCAGGATCTAACTGGGGCTCCCGAACACCACCCTCCTGCTGTTTCCTATATGGCCTAGCACCTTGTCCCTCTAATCATGTTTTAGACTTCTGACATTCACTCTCTGACCTTTCCTTTCACTCTCTGCTTACAATCAGGGAGCTCAGAATACATTTTTCCAGGTCTAGCAGCACCAGGGTTGTATCCCTTCCCATTATTTCTCTTCCCATTGTGACCAGGAAGAACCTCCGGATTGAGCCCAGACCAGTGTTCCCCAAGTGGTCAGATCAGACATCAGAATTTCATGTTGTTAGTATATATTTTATCTAATATTTGTGTATTTGTTCTCAAGATATTGTTATATTGCACCCTAGAAAATGGATACATTTCCCAAAAGAATGGGGATTATAAAAATCCTTGTAGTATTTAAGTCTTATATTTTACTTAGTTTATTAAGATGTCTTATTCTTAGTTTGGAAAAAATAGAGGAGAAAACACATGATCCTTTTTGCAAAGCTGTGACATATTGTTCATAATTACAGAGATGGTTTGTACCACAATCATAAACATTTCCAATGTGCTGTCAGAGATTCATCTGGCTGTGGCTGAGGATTGAAGACAGCGTTTGTGTTCTTGTCTTCCAACTTTTTATTTACTACCTCCTCAGAGTTCCATGCAGAAGTTTATAGTGGTTCCTTTCATCTTCTCCCTATATATTTCATCAAACTTTTCATTCTGGGCCACAGTGAAATGGTTTTTCCAATCCCCCACAGTTCCTAGAAGATGGAAACCAGATAGGAGTTGTCATTCTCTTATGGACAGACTGATTGGACCCAAGTTAATCAGTGGAGCACCCACATTAGGCTTGGCCGGTCAGTAGCCTGACTCACCCAGTTATCCCCTCAATGAACTCCATTCCATCTGCAGCTATCTGCTATGGGAAGCAGCCCTCTGAGGCTCAGTGCAGGAGGATGGGCTTCTAAATCTAATCATGACTGGTACCAGGAGCTGGTGACCCAGAATGACCCAGCCCACCTATGGTAGAGTCACACAGTGGCACTACACAGACATAAAAACAAATGCACTATGGAAATACACCACATGAAGAAATCTCAAGATGTTATGTTGACCAAAGGCCCCAGACACAAAAAAGTGTACTGTGTGATTCCATATGTATGACATCCAAGAACAAGTAAAATCAATCTACAGGATAGAGATTAGAATAGCAGTTGTCTCTGCAGGTACACATTGATAAAGACAGGATATGAGGGTCCCTTCTGGAGTTATGGAAATGATATCTTGATTGGGGTGCTGGTTGTATGGCTACATATATTTATCAAAGTATGTTAAACTCTATGCTTAAGATCTGAGCATTTTTGTATTTAGATTATATATCAACATAAAAGAATTTGAAAATAGTTAGAAGGAGATACTATTTTTCACTAAACAGTGATTAAAATAATTTTATATTAGAAAATGTTCTTTGTTCCACCAATGTCTCTTCTGAAAAATTATGTAACAGAAAAAAAGTATCAGGAAATAAGAACTATGCACAAAAATTTTCATTGAAACATTATTCATAAAGATGAAACCTGAAGGCAAAAATGATAACTTCCCTATCACTAGAAAAACAGATGGGTGAATTATGAATGTTTATTATGCCACTTTGATATAACAGAGGACTTCTAAAAGCAGCGAGGGGCTTGGATCTATATGCCTTGCCCTGAAGAGATGTTTCATATTCTGGTGGGCAAATTTGTATAGGATAACTACATATGGTATACATATCTCTGTGTTTGTATGAGACAAAAGGAAGAGTGTGTATAGAAAGGTAGGTATATAAGGGCCTTAAAAGGGCTATTTGCAAAATCACCATCAGCTATTTGAAAAGAAATGGAATCATTTGATTTGTTTCAGAAGCATTAAGTACTCTTTTAGATTGGAAAGGGCAATGAAATAATTTCAGTCGCCTACCAAAAAATAAAAGGAAGAAGAAAAGACATTACAAAATAGTATGCAAACCATAGTTCCACTGTTGTGAAAAATAAAAGTATATGCTTATAAAACAGAGAGCAGAAGGACTTTGGGGTGGTAGCATTTGGAGGAGATTTTCTTTAAAGAGATAATATTGAATTGATTTAACTTTCTATAATTTTAATGGATTATTTCTTACATAAAAGTGATGAAGTTTTTTTTTTTTCTTGAAAAACATATGCTGGGCCAATTAGAATCTCTCTTTTCAGAATTAGAAGCAAAAAATACCAAGAGGAGGTAGTTCTCAGCAGTAGTTACAGTTGAAAATCATGATGTAGGGCAGGTTTGACATGGTCATGACCGAGGTCTGAGCAGACACTGAGACAGCAGAACTATAATGTAAATTAAAGCTACAGTGGGCAGAGAGAGAGGAAATGGGTCATGACGGAAGACAGACATAATGCGGACAGTAGCTGAGCCTTTTAAGTGGTGGAGTCATAGAGCAAAGCGTTGCGACCTCCTGCTGCTTAGGTCCTAGATCATAGGTAGGTCTAGGAGTCTCTGTGAACTCTGGATCAATAGTTGCTCCTGCCTTTATTCATTTTCAAGGTTGCATTTCCTTTGCTATTTGCGGAGCTTTGTCTACTACAACAGGTTCAAGTGCCTAGCCTTATCAGAGCCAGGTTCATGAAGAGTCAGTACATTGCTTTGGAATGAGTGAAACCCAGTATCATCTTGGCAATGTCACCAGGCAGGCTGAGCATCTGTGACAAGGCCCCACAGACCTTTTCTCATGAAGGGGGAAATGGACTGGTCCAGGATAGATTTGGGAACTGTAGAACGATTTGTCATGGGATTTTCCTTCATTTTCTCAAATGATGTCTCTTGGACAATTTTATCCAGCACGGTTTCATCCAAGTTCTTTCCCATGAACTGTGCCACTTTCTGAATTTCATGTTTTGGGTCCTGTGGTGAGGGTGACATGGAATGGAATGGATGAGTTTCAGAAAGCCATGGTTCTTCCTCAGAAGTACAGCACTGAGCAGCTCAGGTTTCTCTGGCCCTGGGTCTAAGTGGCTCTTTACTCACCTTCTTGATGTCCTCATAGAAGAGGAAGAGAACCTGATACCTGTCTTTCTTCTGCCACCATCCTTTCACATGGTCAAACCAGGAGCCCCAGGCCACTGTAACAGACACAGAGAGCAGGCTACAGACCTGGCACAGAGCCTTCTGAAGTGTAAAGGGGACAAATTCTGCATTAGATACCTCCTAAGAGTCCTGATCTGTTTGATTTTGGTGGTCATGTGGACTGGGACGGGCTTGGGGTTATGTGTCCAAACATGCTACCCAAAGTGTCTTCCTGTTGACGATGCACAAACATGTGTACCCTCACTGAGATGGCAATCCCTCTGGAATGAGGTGTCTCAACAGAACCTGTGACCCAGAACACAGACTTTCTAATCAGGTGGGAGATATTCACTGAGGGCTGTGGGTCTATAGTAGAAAAGCAGCCAAGCTGCTCTACCTGGTCCCCATCCGTGGCAGGACTTACCTAAAGAGGCACATGAAGTTCTCGAGAATCAAATGTCATGTCTGATTCTCTTGAATCAGTCTCACTAGAATGGGAATACAGCTACATGAAGCATTTTCCTTTACCTTTTCCATCAATGAAGGTTTCAAAGTACTCTTCCCAGGCTCCAGGGTCAGGCAGCACTTGGTTCATCCTTTGGAAATGGTAGTAGGAGACCATACAGTCTTTGGCATTCCGAGCTACATAAAGGAACTTTAGGGTAAGGAGACAGATGGATGAAAGATGGCATAGAAATGGATTTTCACAAAGTTCACCTGGGTTGAGTCTTCCTGAGGCTATCTACACACACCTGTTTAGCACTTCGGGGCTGGCAGTGTGGCTTTGTAACCTCTCACCACTCTCCGTCTCTCTTTGCCAATTATACTCTGTTTCCAACCTGGTCCTATTAAGTCTTTAATTAGCTAACCTGATCCCCAATAACCCACTGGTGGCAGGGGGCTAAATCCTCCTTTAGAAAGTATGACCTGTCGTGTGACTAAAAAATGCCACCTGCATGTGGATGAGCCTTCTGACAAACTCATCTTGGTTTCCTGGTGAAACAGGATAGCTGCATGGTTAGGGTCTGGACTGTGGAACAAGAAAAGAGTTACTATCTTCCTTCTGGCCTCTCCGACTTTATTATTCTATCTTCGTCACTTCAGCTCTGCCCCTACGAAGCGGTCCTTTAGGTGTCACTTTGATCTCAAATTCATGTCCTCCTCTTCACAACTTTTCATTTAACCAACTTTTGTCTCATTACTATAAAGTGAGGGAGGAAGGTAAATTCACATTGATTGTATCAGCCCCAGAGTGGCCTCTCACCTATCCACCCAGGACCCATGAACAGTTGTTTCAGTGCTGTGCTGATTTTCACCGTGAAACAGTGGTTCATAATCAGGGATGATATTTTCCACCAGAAGACATTTATCAATCACCAGAGACATTTTTAGTTGTGACACTGGGACAGTGATGCTGGCATCTAGTGACTAAAGGTCAGGAATGCTGTACATCACTCTACCATACACAGGAGACAAAACTAAGATTTCATGTCACGCCAGTCAGAATGGCAGCTATCATGAAGACAGACAACCGTAAGTGTTGGTGAGGATATGGGGAAAATGGTCCACTCATATACTGCTGGTGGGACTGCAAACTGGTGCAGCCAATATGGAAAGCAGTATGGAGATTCCCTGGAAAATTGGGAATGCAACCACCATTTGACCTAACTATTCCTCTCCTCAGTCTATACCCAAAGGACTTAAAAACAGCATGTTACAGGGACATAGCCACATCAATATTTATAGCAGCACAACTCACTATAGCTAAATTGTGGAACCTACTTTAGATGCCCTTCAGTAGATGAATGGATGAAAAAAAATGTGGCATTTTTACACCATGGAATTTTCTCAGCAATAAAAGAGAATAAAATCATGGCATTTGCAGGTAAATGAATGGAGTTGGAGGAGATAATGTTAAATCCCCAAAAAACAAATGCTGAATGTTTTTTTTCTCATATAAGGAGGCTGACTCTTAGTGGGGTAGGGAGGGGGAGCATAGGAGGAGTAGACGAACTCTAGATAGGGCAGAGGGGTGGGGGGCAAGGGAAGGGGCATGGGGTTAGAAATGATGGTGGAATATGATGGTCACCATTATCCAAAGTGCAGATATGAAGACACAAATTGGTTTGAATATACTTTGTATACAACCAAAGATATGAAAAATTGTGCTCTATATGTGTGATATGAATTGCAATACATTCTGCTTTTATATATAAATTTTAAAAATTAATTAAAAAATACATAGGAGAGTCTTTCTGCTCCCACCCACATGACAGAATTATCTGGCTCAAAATATCAGTAGTGCTATATTTATTCATATCAAACTATCTTTTATATTCTCTATTCTGATACTTGGACATTTTGGAACCTTTCTGTTTTTAGAGGGAGTATCCTTTCCAGGAGTAGCTCATTCCTAGGTCTAGTAAATATACAGCCAACCAATCCAGAGCCCACAGTTCCACCTCCTCCTTTATGAAGCTCTCATACTCTGAACCACTATCCACTGCCCACTCAACACAGGGCAGGTACCAGACAATTAGACACAGCTCTATGCTAAAATTGTTCAAACCACCCAACTCGAAGTCTGACTACCCTGCGTCTCCTGTCCCCATCCTGCAGAAACTACAATAATGGCTCTTGTACATATCTTTCTCTCATCTCTCTGCATCCCGACTGACCAGTGCTTCTCTATATGGCTCTATGTGGCATGCGGTACCTTCTGTTTCTAGGGAACTGTGAGCACAAAACACTCTTCATGACAGTCGTTTCTATGTCTGCATTACTTACCACACCACATTGAACAAATCCCATTTGTCTTTTAAGCAAAAAAAAAAAAAAAAAAAAAAAAAAATCATAAAATAAGGGCTGAGATTGACAAGCCCTGCTTTCAAAGTTGGTTACTCTGCCACTGTTGTCTAAGTCCTATATCCATCTTCTCCACCAATGAACACGTTTCTTAAAATGTTGTTTAAAAACAAAACAACAATTTAAAAAAACCTGAATTCTTAAGCTTTTAAACCTCAGTTGTCTTTCACTTCACTGTCCCTTGCCAGCCTGTGAATCTCTTCTCATATTGCTGACTTCCAGTCACAAGACTTCATCCCCTCTTCAAGTTCATGAATTTGGTATTCATCTGTATTTATACTGCACATTAGCCTATTCTTGGGTTTTAAATTTCAATAACTGACATATATTTCTTTAATAGCTCTGTTTCTAATTATAATTATAAAATAATTATAAAATAATCCTGTATTTTAATTTTGATTTAATCTTTCATTTCTTTATAAACTATTATTCCTTCCTTCCTCCTTCCCTTTTTTTTCTTCTTTCTCTCTTTGTCTCTCTCTCTCTCTCTTTTCCTTTCCACTGCTGTAAATGAAACCAGAACTTTGTATGCTAGGAAAACACCCTACTACTCCCCAGACCTCTTCTTTTATTTCTATAGGTGATAAATTGTTAAGTAAAGTTCTTGAGGTCTAAACTCTGCTGCTTGTTATCTGTCTGTCTGTCTATCTATCTATCTATCATCTCTATCTCAATCTCATTATCTTGGCTAATTCTGTATTCTGTAATGTGGGATGGTGAGCTCAGGTGGGTATCTTGTGGGGCCTGGACAGAAACTGTATTCTTCCAGACCATGTGCCTTCCAGGCATCCTGGGAACACTGAGAGTTATCATATGCTGATTTGACTTATTGGATTTTCTTGAACAGCATAAGGAAGGCCAATTTGAATCTCAAAGTTTTGAGAGAGGAAGACAGTGGGCACACAATCTCAGGGGAGCTAAGAGCAGGCTCCAGACAGGCTCCCTGGGTTCCCCTTCACCTTCTCCACCCACCCACTGAGGATTCAACCTTTCAGTGTCCCAGTTATTCTCCTTATTCTTCTGGTTCTGTATATCCTTGGCTTTGGCCTTGTGCCTTTGCAGCCATCAAAATTTAAGTTGCTGGATTATCCAGGTCATCAAATTTCCCCAGACAGATCCAGGCCTAATTTACTTCTCTGAGTTTTATTTCCCTCTTCATTTTTAGAACTTATGGACTTTCCTTACTTTTAAACCCATCTCAGTTGTACATTTAAAAAGGAAATTTTGCTATGTCCTGCAGCATTCATTGGTTGTATACAAATGTTTTTGTATACAAAACATCATCCTGGAAACAGAAGTTCTCACTCCTTACCCAGATTTTTCAAAAGGAAGGCATGTCATTTGATGTGAGTCCCCCCACCTGCACTCCTGTCACCCTGAAATCCCTTCTTAGTCATTCCATCTATTTCCACTGCTGAGAAAACAGTGCCCCATATTCAATTTGTGCTCTTGCCTCCCCTTGGTTACACAGTTCCCATCTTTGGCAGACCAGCAGGCATGTTTGACTGCCCTATGTGGTGACAGAGATTTAACAGGCACTGATGTACAAGATAAATAAAGTACCAGAACGGATAAAACAAGGAGCTCAGGGCTGTGGCCAAGTGCCTACTCAAGAGCATTCGTTGCTCCATCTGTTCATCAACTTTCCCTTTGGAAAAATCTGCAAGGCTTTTTTTTTATTCCCCTTTCCCTCTCCCCGTGGCCCAGCCTGTGGCCCCTGTTCTCAGTCTTCCTTTCACGGCAAGCCTTGCTCTTCAGAGCAGTGGATCCTCAGGCCTCCCCATGTCTCATTCTCTCTAGAAATTCAGTACAGCTTCTGCCTTCAAGTCTTGTTGAAACTGCTCACTGAACATCGAATCTTGCATTTTCCCTTACTGTTGAGAAGCTGTCCACCCTTCGGAAGTAGAGGAGACGTAAAGATAGGGAGGAGGAGTTCTGAACTGGGGTCTGGAGGCCTCACTCTGGGAGGGCTTCCTCTCCTGCCACCAGGTGGCTGAACGGATCCTACCTTGCAGTTGTTTTCCCAGAATGACGGTGGCAATAACTGAGTAGGAAGGTGAGTCCTTAGTATCCGTGGAGCAGGCATCGCATTGGCTTTTTCCACACCTTTAAAATAATTCAAGAGGATCCGTCTGTGTGGTGTGAGCACTGTGTGGGGACCTTATGTCTCAGGCTCTGTCCAGGATGTTTCATTATGCACCTATCTCTCTGTTTGCCCCTTGGCTTTCTTTGGGGATTTCACAGTCATATTACTGATATCACTTTCATTTTGAAGAATGACAACATGATGGCTATGAGGGAGCTTCAAGTTAAGCTACTTCCTTACTCAAAGACAAGGAGATGGGCAACTGGATCGTGTTGGGACGGAGCCCATCAGGGCCAGAGAGCGGGGCTCTCACCTTCCAGCCGGCCAGAGCCGACCCCACGTGACCGGCCCATGCCAGTCACTTTTCCAACTCTAAAACCACAGACACTTCCTGGCATGTAAGTCATGATTTCTACTCTTTCATTTATACCATCATTGGGTACTTGCTGTATGCAATATTGTGTTGAACTGAGGTTGTGGGGAAAAGACAACAAAGAAAGCAAACATCTTCTCTCTAAGGAGCTTCAACTCTAGGGGCAATCAGAGGCTCAGGTAGATTGCCAGGGGAGAGCCAAAGGAGTCAGTGCTGGAAATCAAAATTGCTCCAAAGATCTGGAGTGAATTGATGTGCTCAGTGACACAGGTGGATTTGGACCACTTGTATCTGATGGTGAAGATCCCTCTCCATGAAAGGTCAAGAATGCTGATTGCTGAGGGAGGGTATTTATAAAATAGAGAAATAAGAAATGACATAGAATAACATGTTACTCTAAATGTGCAGCAGGGAGTTACGCCTAGAAGTGGCTTCCACACAAACTCCCCTTTTGCTGGCATGGTGTGAGGGCTGGCAGGGGATCAAAGTGCCCTCGGCTGACTGCGGAGCCAGGCCCTCTGCTCTCAGTGCCTGCTTTTCAAGGATGGGCCTCATCTGGAAGAAAACTGTGGAGAAGATGCCTCTCTGTGCCTCGTGTCCTTTGTTCTGGGCACACCTGTGAACTATATTTTGCCTTCTAAAAAGTGTGGTGCTGGGAGTGTTGTTCTGGATGCCAACGTCCCTCCACTGCTGTCAGCCAGGCTCCTGGGCAATCTTCAAGTGTTGTGGGAACGGCTGTTCTGCTGGCCCTGAGGAGGGAGTCTCTCTGCTAGATCCCGGGAAAGAGAATGAGAACTGAGCCCTTCAACAGGGAGGGGCCAGGTCTGCAGCTGACATCCGTGTTATGGACACCTCGAAGCGTGCAGACCTAGTACTTTCAAATCATGGCTGCTTTTGAGCCACTCCAATTGAGGAACAGTTCTTTTTGGAAGCTTGGCATGATCTCTCATCTCCACAGCTCTTCACATTTTCTATCTGCCTAAAAGTGACATTGCTGGATCATGCGGCACCAACATTTTTTTCTTTAAATTAGAGCATTCTAGTACTAAAAGGAAAGTTGGAAAGCCACTTTTAGAGGCCATTAGATTCAGACTTCTCAGTAAGGATTCTCAACCTTGCCCTGCCTTTCCTCCGCTCCTGTCTGGTCTCCTGCTCCAACTCTGCCCCTCTGTTCACATGGGTCCCCCTGCTCCAGGTCCCCTGTAGAGAGGACATGAGTCTCCCCTCCTGCTTTCATCTCTATTGAGGCCACGGAACCCATTTTCATCTCACTGGCAGGGAGCAGGGGACACATGGAGTCATTTTTGGCCTTCCTCATCTGCACTGAGGTCCTAGCCCTGGGATTGGAGCCATATATCCTGTGTCTTTCTTTATGAGAGAAACAGTTCAGCTTGCGTTGTGGAAATAGCCCCAGGGAGTACGAAGTTAAATAGCTACTAGTGAAACAGTTCTTGCCTTCAAGGAGCTTGTGGTCTGGCAGAAGAGAGAGGCCATAGTCAACCAGGACAGTGACAGCTGACCATTCTGGTCCCCTCCAGGAGTGCAGTTTGGTCACGCTCCCTCATTCTGCCCTAGCACTCCACGCTGACCTCTGACTCACCCACTGATTGTGACATACATTTTTCTCAAATGTCTGCATTTTTCTCTTCCATGGAACCATAACTCACTGAGGGCCAGTGGATGCAAGATGTCCTATGAGCAGTCCAGGGCCTGTAGTGAGTGTTGGACTGAGTGGATCACTCCTAGATCTCACCTATATGTGGTTCACACACCCACATGCGTGCACATTTTCTCAGTCTTTCCAAATGTATTCCTGTTAGACTCTGTGCTTTTGGTGTGAAATGTCTTTGTACCTGGGATTTGGTCAGAGGGTGGAAGGGACCCTAGGAAGGAGACTGACTAGCTGGTTCATTGCCCAGTGGTGCCCATCCACTCCAGAGGTTTTGACCCTTGACTCACGTGCATGAGTCGATGTCATCAGCCACCCTCCTCCTCTCAGGGGCACAGCTCACCTCTATGGGCAGAGACTGTCTGTCCTGAAATAAAACCACTGCATGGGTGAGTCTCCACTGAGTATCCGTCTGTCAGGGCTGGGAAGAAAAGAAAACCTGAGACTGTTTGTTCCTCCTTGGACTCAGGGCACCTTGATTCATAAAGAACCATCGTGGCTTCCATATGACATGCCAAACTGGGTGACTGGTTACCTCGCTTCTTAAAAATCCTACAGCTGCTGGGGTGACCTGAGGGAGGCTCTGTCCCGTTTTTTTCTGACTTAGTGATGGGACATTGTGCACCCCACTGGCAAGAAACCTCATTAGAAATCTTGCTTAGGATTTTCTCTCTCTTTAATCTCCCAATTGTCAGAGATTAAACAATGTTGACTGGGGCAGGATGTAGAAACAAGATAAAAGTTTGGGCTTGGTTGGTCCAAGGACCAAATGGCACCCTGGGGCAAAGGATTTATCCTGGAGAGGTAGCTGGCAACAATACTCTACCAGGAGATACCCGGACAGGCACTGTTTCAAGCTTTTTACATATATTAACTCACTTAATCCTCACAACTAATTGAGGTAGGGGCTAAATTCTGTGGCTGTTTTGTAGCTGAGTAAATTATAGAGAGAGGTTAACTAACTTGCTAAAAGTCATGGGATAAGTGACATAGCCAGGATCTGAACCCCAGTCCTCTAGATTTACCCTACTGTGGAGTCAGAATCAGAGACAAAGAAAAATGGAAGATCTTGATTGCACATGGAATGAATCCCAGTTAGGCAAACAGAGGTGAGCCTGTGTATGGAGCTGGCACTCCACGGATAATTAAGAGATGGAGAACATCAGGCATTGGATTGCAAAGCCAGTGTCACCTACACAGGAACTTAGATCCAGAAGGACCTCAAGGGTATCTTGGCTTGGAGGTACACCTGGACACGGTTACAAGTTCTTATGCATATCAATCAGACCTGGAACTACACTTCTTAAGGCATTGGGAAGGTTTATCAGACCACCATCAACAGTTTTCTAAGAACTCCAGACTTCCATGCTAGAGTGGCATGGCTTCCTTTTCATAGCTCCATTTATTTGTGTTCCCAAGTTTCTGTTACATGGATCTCTGTAATGCTCAGCTTTGGGAAGTCTCTCTCTCTCTCTCTCTCTCTCTCTCTCTCTCTCTGTGTGTGTGTGTGTGTGTGTGTGTGTGCATTGGGAAGTTTCTCTCTCTCTCTCTCTCTCTCTCTCTCTCTCTCTCTGTCTCTGTGTATGTGTGTGTGCATTGGGAAGTCTCTCTCTCTCTGTCTCTGTGTATGTGTGTGTGCATTGGGAACTTTCTCTCTCTCTCTCTCTCTCTCTCTCTGTGTATGTGTGTGTGCATTGGGAAGTCTCTCTCTCTCTCTCTCTCTCTCTGTCTCTGTGTATGTGTGTGTGCATTGGGAAGTCTCTCTCTCTCTCTCTCTCTCTCTCTCTCTGTGTATGTGTGTGTGTGTGTGTGCATTGGGAAGTCTCTCTCTCTCTCTCTCTCTGTGTGTGTGTGTGCGCGCATTGGGAAGTCTCTCTCTCTCTCTCTCTCTCTCTCTCTCTGTGTGTGTGTGTGTGTGTGTGTGCATTGGGAAGTCTCTCTCTCTCTCTCTCTCTCTCTCTCTCTCTCTCTCTGTGTGTGTGTGTGTGTGTGTGTGTATCTGTGAACTCTCTGGCACTCACCAGAGGGACTCACCTGAGGCCTGGGGAGGCCGCGCCCACTCAATGAAAGGGTGGCGGTGTTGGATGATGGCTCGCCGGCACTTCTCCACATCTGCATCCTGTTCAATCATGTCCACAATTTCCTGAATCCACGTTGTCCCTGAGGGTCAGAAGAGAAAGACAAGAAGCAGAAAACTTTTAGATAATCCTCTTGAAGCTTCCTGAGGGAAAGGGTGAAGGGATATGGAGTCTGTTTTTGGCTTCCACCTCCTCTGGGTCCAGGATCCTGTTTGCCATGAGAGATGGATGTCCACTTGGAACAGACTTTGGGTCTCTACATGGAGTGGAGCAGCAAAGGAGAAGCTCACAACCACCCAAGAGCAGGGCATGGCCGAGCACAGCCGGGGGGCCTCCAGCACTGCTCTGCTGCAGCCCCTTTCAGGAACCCAGGGATGCCAGGCCTCCGAGCCTAAGCCCCCCCTAGAACAGTGAGGAGCAAGTCTTCCATCCTGGGCATCCTGACTTATGTGGAGATGCCCTTTCTGACTTAGCAGGGTGAGGCCTCTGCTGTTGCCTGCCCCACAATCACCTGCTTTAGGGTAAGTACAGATGAGAAGATCGTCCGGCTTGGCCTCAAAGTTCTGGATCTGACTCCAGTTGTCTACAGTGGTGCTCTGCAGAGGGACCCCTGCCACCTCTTTCAGTTGTGATTGTTTCTTCAAATTCGAGGTCAGGGCCATAGTATCTTGCGGTGGAGAGTTCTTATGGGAAAAGAAAAGAGCTTTCTTTAAAAAAAACTGGTGGTGGAGCGGGGGATGTGGCTCAAGCAGTAGCGGGCTCGCCTGGCAGGCGTGTGGCCCGGGTTCGATCCTCAGCACCACATACAAACAAAGATGTTGTGCCTGCTGAAAACTAAAAAATAAAAGATTAAAATTCTCTCTCTCTCTCTTTAAAAAAAAAAACTGGTGGTAAAATACACATAACATGAAATTGAGCATTTTAACCATTTTTAAGTGTATAATTCAGTAGCATTAATTACTTTCACATTGTTGTGCACTCATCACTACTATTCACCTCTTGAACATTTTCTTTTTCTTAAATGGAAATGCTGTACTCATTAATCACTAACTCCTCATTCTCCATTCTTCAGCCACTGAAAACCACCATTCTACGTTCTGTTTCCACAAACTCTAGTTGTTTTACTTAAGTAAAATCATACAGTATTTGCCTTTTTGTGAGTGGCCTGTTTAACTTAGCTTAATAGTTTTATGATTAACTCATGTTGTATAATGTTGCAGGACTTCCTTCCTTTTTGAAGATGAATGATATTCTTTGCTCATGTGCTGTATTTGATTACCCATTAATTCATCTACGGAAGCTTGGGTTGTTTCTACCTTTTGATTATTGTGATTGATGCTGCTATGAAGATGGGTATATAAATGTCTCTTTGAGTTCCCATTGTTCATACTTTGGGGTAAATACATAGAAATGTAATTCCCCAAATTAAACATTATATGTTTAATTTTGGGAAAAACCTATTGCACCATGTTCCACAGTGGCTATATCATTTCACATTCTCACATGCAGTACACAGGCTCCAATTTCTCTATATTATCACCAACACATGATGTTTTCTGGGTTTTTAAAAATAGCTGTCCTGATGAGGATGAGGTTTTATTTCATTGTGGTTTTGATTTGCATATCCCTAATGACTAATGACATTGAACATATTCTCATGAGCTAAGTGTTAATTTCTTTGTAGAAATGTCTTTTCAAAGTCTTTGCCCATCTTTGCATTTGTTGTTGTTGTTTTGAAAGAAGTTGTTTTGAAAAGAAGGCTTTTAAAAGCACAAAAGGAGGAAGACAAGTAGTGGGCCATGGTTACTCTTGGGATTTCAGGAGATATTTATTAATACTACTGTTAATGAAATGATAATAGTCAAAACCCAGCACTTATCGAACACTTTAATTTGTCATGTGTTAGGCTAAATTCCTGTATAAATTAGTTCTTAGTTCTTGCATAATATGAGTGACAGAACTTTGGAGATTAAAGGGTCCTTACAGAAAATGTAATAGTAAACGATTGTTGGAAATTCAATAAAAGAAGCTGGTTCAGCGATTCCATAGAATGGGTGAGGGAACTGGCAGCCCAGCTTGGCCAAACCTAGCTTTCAAATTGCCTTGCCCTCCCAGAGAGTGAAACCCCATAGCATAGTTTACATCATGAAATGAAAGACAATTGGACAGTGTATGCCTCTCAGTAGAAAACACATTACATATGAAGTGGTCCTACCACATACATTGAACCCAAATCAGTAAGCAAATATTGGTTTAAAGGAAATTCATATTAAAATATATCACAACAATGAAATGAAAATGTAAATCACTATATAAGACCAATAATCAATAAATGGAATTGCTTCAAATTTAAAAAAAACTTCTGCACAGCAGAGGAAACAATTAAGAACACAAAGAGAGGAGAAAATCTTTGCTAGCTACTCTTCCAACAGGAGTTTATTATGCAGAATATAGATAGAACTCAAAAAACACCAAAACCAAAATCAAACAACCCAATCAATAGACAAATTAAAAATTAATTAAAAGACATTTTTCAAAAGAAGAAATGCAAATGACCAAAAACTATATGGAAAAAATGTTCAATGTATTAGCAATCAGGGAAATGCACAAATCAAAACTGCAGTCCAATTAGAATGATAATCATCAAAATATAAATAATAATACATGCTTTTGAGGTTGTGAGAAAAAAAGTATAGTTATATATTGTAGACGGGACTGTGGAAATCAGTATGGAGAATCCTCAAAAGGCTGGGAATGGACTCACTCTATGACCAAGCTACTCTACTAGTTGACTTTTATCCAAAATAATTAAGATTAGCATGCTATATCAATACATCCATACAAATGTTTATAGCATCACGATTTACAAGCCGAGTTATGGAACCAGTCAAGGTACCTGTCAATAGATGAATGGATAAAGAAAAAGTGATCTATCTACCTATCTATCTATCTATCTATCCATCCATCCATCCGTCTATTCACACACACACACACATACATGAATACAATTGAGTTTTACTTAACGGTAAATGAAAATGAAATTATATCATTTGCTGGTAAATGGATAGAACTGAAGAACATCTAGCTGAGGGAAAAAAGCCAGACTCAGAAAGTTAAGGATCAAAAATTTTCTCTTACATGCAAAATATAGAGAGAAATAAGCAATTAAAGAAGGGAGAATCTCATGAAAATAGAAGGGAGTACAGTGGAATAGAGGAAGGAAAATTAGGAAAGGGGAGGAGGGATGGGAAAGGGGAGTAACAACAGAATAAAATTAATCCAACCATGTCATGTGCACAAATGAATATATCAAAATGAATTTCACTTCTATGTATAATTATAATGCACCAATTAAAAATAAATTAATTTAAAATGTAAACCACATGAAAGTCTACAGGACAATAATAAACTTACTTCAAATAAATGACAAGACATTTGAAAAAAATAAAGAGGAGTCAGTCTATTTTTTAAAACCACCTAAAAAGACATATTAAAGAAAAGACATGCACAGGAATGTTCACATAAGTGATTAGACTTTGAAGAAACTAAAGAAGGGAGCAGAGGATGTAGTTCGGTGGTATAGCACTTGTCTAGTATGCAGGAGACCCCAGGTTTAACCTCCAACACTGCACAAGAGGAAAACAATAATAAAAAAGTAAACAAAACAGAACTTTAAAAAAGGGAGTGATTATCTTAAGTGTCAAGACAGTGGCTACTTCTAAAAAGTTAGAGGACAGAGCAAATGGGGGCTTCTTTTTAAGTTGGCAAGTGTTTAGAATATACTGTCCTGGGTGCCAGATACAAGGATGTTTGCTTTATAGTCATGTATTAAACTGTGCATCACTGTATTAGAATAGAAATCTAGATAGTATCATGGGAAAGGACTGGCACATTCAGACAGAGAAGCAGGTGAGGGCTGTGTTACTCAGCTTCTGTTTTTATTATTAACTGCCTAAGTTAGGTCACTTTTAAAGAGGTTTGTTCAGCTTACAGCTCTGGAGGCTGAAGTCCAAACAACACTGGACAGGCTCTTGCAAAGGTCCACGCAGGTGTGACATGTCATAGGGGAAGCTGATGTGTATTTCCTTGTGTGGCCTCTCTACCTCTCTGAAATTTGATTGTGGGGACTCCATCCTAACGACCCTAAACTAATCTGATTACTTCCCAATGGCCCTGCCTCTGAACACTATAGTAAGATAAAGTTTCCACCTTTTTAATATTATACATAGTAGTTTGAAGATCAAACTCCTGCATGAGTTGGGGGTGGAGGTGAAGGTTAGGGGACACACCACATTCAAACTTTATCAAAGGATCAGAGGAACAAGGGAGCAAGGTTTCATCATGTTAAATAATTTCTAGGGCTTAGAGCTTTAGGGTGGGGAGTGTATAGAAGTGAGCATGGATGATGTTACAAGGGCCTTTCAGGGTATGCTTTTATTCTAAGGGCAATAGGAGGTCACCAAATAGGGTGAAGCTGGAGACTGCCCAAGGTGACATGCTGCACTTTAGAAAGGTCACACTGGGTGGGGTCCTGGGAGGACTGGACTGGAGCCCAGTGGGAGGGTTCTGCAGCAATTCAGATGGAGTTGGTGATCATATCTTTGCTTAGCGGTGAGGCAGAGGGGGCAAGAAGAAGTAAGCAGACTGAAGAGATCTTTGGGAGGTAGAATAAATGTCCCTTAATGATTCATGTGAGGTGAAGGGGCGGTGGGGGAAAGTCAAGCCTGTGAACAGATTTCTGATGGGGTAGCTGGGGAGTCAGAAAATTTGTTTGGAATGGGAGCCCTGGAGGGGAGCAGTTTTTGCATGGCTAGGTTCAATTTGAGGGGGAATCTGAGTGCCTGTGGGTCCTCTATATCTGGAACCTTAGGCAGGTGTGAAGGTGGGTCTAGAGCTCTGGCTGGGGTGGTGATCTGAGAATCATCCAGTCAACACATCGTCTAACCCTGCTGGGAAAATCGTGATTTAGGCAGGCGCTGGGGGCTGAGGTGTGGCGAGGAGAGCGTGAGAGTCAAGAGGCACTTAGTTCTTAACTGCATTCGACTTATGAATCATGACTTTATATGATGAAATAGCCATATGCATTCAGTAGAAATATTACTTTGAATTTCGAATGTGAATCATTGCCCAGGATTACAGTATGTGGTAAAATCCTCTCATGATGCTGGACAATGGCAAAGAGCCACAGTCCCGGCCAACCCCATGATCACAAGAGGAATCAGCTGACACTCTACGGTGTGCTGTGTTGCTGAGCTAGGTGGTTGGAGGTAGGTTTTATCAATGCATTTTAATCTATTATATTTTCCATTTATGATAGACTTACCAAGATATAACCCCATCATAAGTCAGGATCTGTGTATGGAAGGGCACCTGGAGCTCAACAGGCCACAGTATGCAGGGTGCTGAGAAAAAGGGCTGTCTGAGGACGAGGGAAGTTAAAGATGGGGCTGTCTAATGTGCTGTCATCCCCATGGCCTTCTGTGTTGGAGGCAGTCACAGGGCGCCGTGGCACCTGACTGAGGCTCAGGAAAGGAGGTTCCACAGGAGTGTGGAGAGAGCTGGGCAGTGCTGGGGAGCAGAGGGCCATGCCATGGAAGGAGTTTCAGGCCCTTTCACCTTCCCTCAGACCCTGCTAGGCTGCAGAAGCACTGTCGGAGGAGAGAGTACTTCAGGGAGAAAGTTTAGGGAGTAATTACCTGAATTTCTAGATCAAACAGTTTGACTGGGGCCTATCACACACACCTTCATGCCACTGTTTTCAGTATCCTTAGGACCTGGCTTGAGTTAACCTATTTGGTAACACCTACATGGCAAAAGATGAGAAATACAATGAGGTAAGCACAGCATTTCTTTTGAGCCATATTCTTACCTTCAAGCTCCAGTAGAGAGTCAGCAGCCTTAAGACCTGAGCAAGGGTCAGTAGGCACAGGAATTACGTTCCAAGGAAAAGGGTGGTGTTCCCTGGCTATGGCAATCACAGAGGCTCAAATTACCTCTGTGCTGCAGCTGAATGACCTTTAGCAGGTAGAGGCACTTGGGGAGGCTCTCCTGTTGGTGTGGGACATTACAGTCATTACTGAAAGAGTCTAGCTGTATAGGAAAAAACCCTGTTGTCACCTGCCTGACAAAGAGTCACCTTTCACTGTACAGTGTCCACTTAACTGTGGCCTTGACTGCTCTGCACGTTCCAGCGTTCTTGAGCTGAAAACTCGAGGCTGTTGGAGGAATGTATGGCAGCAAGCACACCCCTCCTTTTTTTCTATGACCTCCCAGTGACTGCACCTGTGGGCGCCCACAGTTCTGCAGCAGAAGCCAGCACTTCATGGCTCTGGCTCCTCCCTCCAGGGCTCTCAGACTGGCAGAGAATCCACAATGGGCAGGGCATGGAGTGTACCCAGGCAATGCTTCAGAGAAAACAGTCACATGGCCTCCAGGTCCTCTCCTTTCTCGTCAGGGTCTGTGTTTGCCTGAGCACCCAGCCCTTGTTGATCATTTAAACTTGCAGCCCAAAGTTGATTTATCTCTCTCCTCCTGCTTCATTACTGATGATGCCATGATGTGCCAGATCAACAGATTACCAGCCACCCGGTTTTATCATCATTTCCTGAATTCCCTTCTTTTCCCTTTAGCTAAAGATAAAGGGGGCTTAAAACCTGTGTGAAGAGTGGGTTTACAAGATGCTAGTCCATTATCTTCAGTTTTGCCAGCTTACCAAGTAAATCTTTTTCCTTGCCCCAACAATTTGTCCTCAATTCATTGGGCTCTTTTATAAGTGGTGAGTAAATAGACTTGGGTTCATTGATGGGGGGAAATGAAAGAGCTCCAAATAAGTTCCTGCTCCTTTGGTGATTTCTTTAGCCCAAGGTTCACTTTCTGAATCTATAAAATGTAGGAAATGGGGCTAGGATTGTGGCTCTGCAGTGGAGCGCTCGCCTAGCACGGGCAGGACCTGAGTATGATCCTCAGCACCACATAAAAACTAAAGGCATTGTGTTGTGTCCATCTACACCTAAAAAAAATGTAGGAAATGGTGACTGTCTCCAATTGTTGCTTTAAGCTTAAAAACAATAGTGAAAACATCTTTCCTAGCCCATACTGCTTACAAATGTTGGTTCTCCTTTTCTTTCTCCTTGAACAGTATTCATCAACACCTATATGCAGAAAAGACAGCAAAAAGTCTAGAGTTTAGATGTGCATTTATTTAACCTCGCCTTATCTTTTAAAAGGCATGCAGCTATGAAGACTGATTATATTTTTGGTGACCTAGGCTACCTGGAAAATCAAGCTGGCCATGCATTAAATACTCACTGACTGCTACCCTTCTGTCAATTCCCACCCTTGTTCTGACGCAGTGATTTCTTTCTGGAATTTAAGTGTAACTGAGAGAGGGATTTAGGATTAAAAGAAAGATACACCAAGTCTCAAAGGTACACCGATTCTCACATCTGTGAGCCATTGAAATGCTGAATGCCCTCAGGAATAGTTGTAATTCTTGAACAGCATGCCCTTGGCCCTCATCCTTGTAAAATGAGGGAAATCATCAAGCACAGGAAAAACTTATGCAAAATTATGTACTTGTTCCCTGGCTCCACCTCTAGTCCAGCCCCTAGCATAGGCCTCCTATAAATATTAATACCCCACTCCAATAGATTGCTTATTTCCCTCTGGATATAGCCTGCAGTCTCTCTTGGATGTGTATTTTTTGCTTTACCCCAAAGACATCTCCTTTGAGATTGCCCCCATTCTCCCTTGAATGTGTATCTATTTTCCTAACTAAACCTCTGTCTATAACTTTATTTGGCATGTGCTGAAATTCTTTTCCATTATGCATGCCACTGGTGCTGAGTCAGGTTCCTCCTCCCTTCTAGAAATCCTTGGACTCTTCCAGAGAATCTATTCTTCTGTGATGTAGCTGTGCACCTAGCTGCCTGTCCTGCCAAAGTTTGACATCTTTGACCCTGTACTGACATCAGACATGTCTTTTCTTCTCCTTTTCCAAAGGGGATTTTCTTTTTTTGATTGCAATCTATTTTTTCTTCTACTCTCTTCCCAATTCCCTTATTCCAGTGCTGTCAACACTCAACCTCATTTGATTGACTCAAAAGTTCTTAGGGCTAACTCATGATCTTTCTCTGCAGTTCAAATACCTCATGTCCAATAGTGTAGGTGTCTGCAACACCAGAGCCACCTGCATGTATGCCACCCCTCTCTTTCCTCACACTCTTGCCCCATTTCCTTTCAGGTCATGGGGCTGCCATCTTTCACACCTGAAGCATTACCTTGGATTCCTTGACCTATCTAACAATATCTTTTATCATCACATGTTTATTGAGGACAACTGTAAATAAGAAATAAACCATATAAAGAACTCAAAATGCTTAACACCAATAAAACCCCACAAATAACCCAATCACTAAATAGACTAAGGAACTGAACACACATTACACAGAAGAAGAAATATAATCCATCAACAAATATATGAAAAAATATTCAACATCTCTGGCAATAACAGAAATGCAAACCAAAACTACATTGAGATTTCATCTCTCTCCAGTGAGAATGCAATATCAAGAATATAAGCATCAATAAAGTTGATGAGGATGTGGGAGAAAAGGTAAACTCATACATTGCTGGTGGGGCTGCAAATTGGTGTAACTTGGGAAAGCAGTATGGAGATGCCTCAGAAAACTTGGAATGGAACCATCATTTGACCCAGCTATCCCACTCCTTGGTTTATACCCAAAAGACTTAAGATCAGCGTACTACAGTGATACAGCCATATCCATGTTTATAGCAGCTCAATTTCCAACAGCTAAACTATTGAACCAACCTAGATGGCCTTCAACAGATGAATGAATAAAGAAACTGTGGTGTATATACAGAATAGAATATTCCTCCGTCTTAAAGAACAACAAAATGATGGCATTTGCAGATAAATGGATGGAGCTGGAGAATATTATTCTAAGCAAAATAAGCCAAACCCAAAGAACTAAAAGCCAAATATTTTCTCTGATATGTGGATGTTAATTCACAATAAGGGAGGAGGCTATAGGGAAAAATAGAGCTACTTTGGATCAGACAGATAGAAATAAAAGGAGGGAGGGGGTATGGGTGTAGAAAAGAAAGTAGAATGAATTGGACATTATTACCCTAAGTGCATGTATGATTACATGACCAGTGTAAATGTGTATCATGTGCAACCAGAAAAATGAGAAGTTAAACTCCATTTATGTATCATGTGTCAAAATGCATTCTACTGTAATGTATTACTAATTAAAACAAAATTTTAAAATAAAATAAACCCATAGTTTTTAAAATCCCAGAATTTATAGTTTTAAGTACAGCTCTGGTTGCTTCCTCTGCATTCATATCAGTGAACTGGGACATTGCAAAACCTTCTATCAGCTCTCCTTTTCCCCAATCTCTTTCCTTTGGTTTTTACCGTGTTCATCATATAAATTAGCTCAGTCCAGAGCAGTTACCTCTCATCCTGTATGGCCCAAAGTCTGGTGCTTCCACCTTAATTCAAGGTCTTCTTTAATATGGCACCATCCGTGGCTGAACTTAGTGTTCCCTGGAGTCATCTTGTAATTTCCTACCTCTTTGCTTCAGTCCTGTTATTCTCCCTATCCAAAATATTCTTAATCAAATTTTATAGAGTCAAATGTATCAGCTTTAAAATCAAATTTTACTTGAAGCCTTTCTCAGATTCTATCTAAAAGTAAACTGTGCTATGAACTAGCTCTTATTTTTTTTAAGAAATCACAGTTTTATTGAGGTCTAATTCACTTCACCCATTTAAAATAGTTTTAGTTGTAAAACTAAAACTAGTGTAACCATCACTACAATCAATTTTAGAGCATTTTTGTAATCCCACAAAGAAACTCTGGTGCTGGTTGTGCGGCTCAGTGGTATAGCACTTGCCTAGCATGCTTGAAGGCCTGGGTTCCATCCCCAGCACCAACATGCAAGAGTGTGCACGCACACACACACACACACACACAAAGTAAGGAGGAGGAGGAGGAAGATAAGGAGGAGAATAAGAAAGGGGAGGAGGAGGAGGAGGGACAGGAGGAGGTGGCAGAAACCCTGTACCATTTAATGGTTACCCTTCATTGCCCCTATTCATCAGCTTTAGGTAGCCACTAATTTATTTTGTATGTCAATTGACTCATTTACTGTGAATATTTTATGCATCCAAATATAAGTAGAATCATACAGTATGTAGCCTACATATGTTATTACTTGAATGTGTCCCCCAATGTTTATGTGTTTGAAATGTAATCCCCAGTGCAATGGTTTTGAGAGGTGCGATCTTTAAGAAGTGATCAAGTCTCAATGAGTTGTCATCACAACACTCTTGTGTAGTGTGAAAGTAAAGCTCATCTCCTCTTGCTCTCTCACATCATGTGATGCCTTCTGCCATGTTATCCCACAACAGGAAAGTCCTCTCTAGTTGTGAGCCCTCGAACTTGGATTTCCATACCTCCAGAGCCATGAAAATAGATCTCTGTTCTTTACAAATTGCTAGTCTCAGGTATTCTGTAATACTATTACAAAATAGAATAAGATAGCATGTGTAATTTGCCTTTCTTTAATAGCAGTTCCCTCTTTTATTTTAAAGAGAAAATCAACTAACTGCCCAATGCCCCCAGTTTTCTTAGCTATGCTATTAAAACTTAGGTGGGACGAGATTTAGGTGTCTCTCTCTCTCTCTATCTCTCTCTCTCTCTCTCTCTTTCTCTCCCCCTCCCTCCCTTTCTCTGTTCCCTGGCTATCAGGAAATGAGCAGTTTCTTCCACCATACACTCCTGATAACATGTATTGGCTCATTCCAACCCAATAGATGATGGGTTGAAAGCTCTGAAACTGAGGCAATATAGCCTTTTCTCTTGTAAAGTTAATTTATCTCAATTATTTTGTTATAATAATGGGAAAGAAGACTAGCACACTGGGTCCTGTACCTTGAAGCTAGACCTTCAGTCTGTATTTCTGGAGGCAAAGGCACCCGGTACTTTCATATATCACATATATCTTTGAAGCTCTGCAAAAGCCTGAAGGAACTCCGGGCCACATCCTTAAAACACTTATAATTCATCTTTTCCTCTAGGAAAATTATTCTGTTATCCTTGAGGTCTCCTATTTTAAGTGTTAAGGATAATTTAATTGTTTGGGGTATGGAGTGGTATCATTTGTGTGTGTGTCTATGGTTCCGAGCATTGAACCCAGGGTCTCATGCATGTAGCCTACGTCTACCACTGAGCTACAATCCCAGCTCATTATCACTTTAAAGGAAAACAATTTTTTTGTTAAAAAAGGTCATCTGAAATTTATTCAGATTTATCTTTTATGTGACTCACAATCCCACCCACCCACATTTCAAAATTAATAGCATATTTTATATTCAATATTTAAATACATTTTATCTATAGAACTAACTCAAAGAAAAGCTACAAATGCATTCTTCGTCTGTCTCTCTGATTACTTACAGTTGGTGTTTAACAGCAAGCAGTGAATCTCTAGGTGAAGAAGTTAGGGTCCAGATCCTGGCCCTCCTTCAGGGTGATTGAGTGCCCTGGCACCATGGGAAATCACTCACCACTTTTCCAATCACCAAGAGGGTGACCACATCTTGGCAAAGCATGGCTCATAGATTGCTATAGCTTTCTTCCTCAAGAACTGATGTGTTTGGTATTTCCCTATCAGGACTCTGATTAATGAATTTACTTTTGCCTACACCTAGGTGCAGAGTCAGGCTTAGATTTCTGTCCTCTGAGAACAAGTATGCACATGCTGAATTCATTTTCCAAAGTGGGAGGAACTGATTGCATGAGTGCAATGGAAGTCAGGCCAGAGTGAGAGGACAGTGTGCTCTGCACTTCCTGCCAGAGAGTTTAGGGGGTCCATGGGGTATGGCTATTAGTTTAGACATTTGTTCCTGGAACCATGTTTCAGTTATGGAAAGCCAGAAGGTAGTGAAAGCAGGTAAGGAAAGGCCAGGGATTCCATAAAAAAGATGAAGATGATCCCAAAAGACTCTCAAAATAAAAGAGAAAAAAAACACAGCATATGGACTACTATCGTTCATTCATTCAGCATTAGTTGATCATCAGGACCATGGTAGGCACTGGAAACACAAAGAAATAAGAATTTTATAAGATCTTTGTATGACTTCTGGAATCTTGGGACCTATGAAATTGTTATTGCTCTCTAAAAGTCTTATCACAAAGTGGCTTGTGACTTGTTCAGTCTCAGGGACAGGTAGAAATTCTAAAGTGAAAGGCCATGTGGAGTCCTGACCAGCGAGAGAGTTGGGAGGTATAAGCAGAGGTGACTGCGCTGTAGAAGAGAAAGAGGTAGACAGAGTTCTGAGAGTCCTGGGAGAAGAAGGGATAAGGTACAGGGGCAAGTGTGTGCTTTCTGTTTCTACTTTTTCAAATCTACTTTCCTACTTTTTCAATCTCTAAGTGGCAATCATAGTTTTCTTTCTAAAAATCTTCAAAGTCTTTGCCCTGTACATAGAAGGGATTTTAGTTCATTTTATGTTTCTATAACAAAATATCCAATACTGAACAATGGATAAATAATAAAATTTTATTCTGCTCACATTTCTGAAGTCTGGGAAGCTCAGGAGCAAGGTGCCAGCGTCTGGTGAGGGTCTTCTTGCTGCATTGTAACATGGCAGGGGGCATCACATGGTGAGACCCAGCAAGCCTGCACCATCAGGTCTCTCCCTTTTATAAAGCCATTGATGCCATAAGGGGGCACCTCCTCATGATCTTATCTGTTCTCATTCGCCTCCCAAAGGCCTCACTTCTAAATCCATTAGCAAATGAATGTTGGGGTTGAATTTCCAGCACAAGAACTTAATGGGGATAACTTCAAACCTTAACAGTAGAGGTCAGAATACATTCATTTACATGACCAAGTAGTGAATACTTTGACTTTCTGATCAGAGGGTGTCAGGTTGCCCCTATATAACTCAATCATTGCAGTGTGAAAACAGCTGTAAGACAATACCACATGGATGAGTGGGCTGTGCTCCAATAAAAGTTTATTTACCAAAACAAGTGGCAAGCTGCACTCTGGTACATAGAATAAAGAGTAAATTCTTGAACTTTAAACCGCTTTTAGTAAACCTGTCTCTACTTGCATCTCTGATTGCCCCCTCCTTCATATTGAAGGCTTTAATGTTGCTTTTTTGTTTTCTTTTGTAAATGTTTCATTGAGGTCTAATTTACATACCATGGAATTCATCCATTTAAAATGAACAGTTAATGTGTTCACAAAAGAAATCCCATGCTCATTCGATACCTAGCCCTTCCATCAGCCACATAGCTCTTGCAACCACTATTTTATGACTGTGTAGATTCACCTATTCTGGATATTTCATATAAATTGTGACTAGATTCTTTCATAATAATTTTGGAATTTGAATTTCACTATCTTTTCAAGATTCATCCAGACTGCAGCCTATATCAGGAATTTATTTCTTTTTATGACTGAATAAAAATCAATTGCATAAATATTTCATATTTTGTTAACACATTCACCACTTGATGAAATTGTTTCCTCCTTATGGTAATGTGAGTAATGCTGCTATATGCTTATTTGGGTATGAAGTTTTGTGTGAACATATCCTTTTGGTTACTTTTTAAAAAAATTTTTTTGGCTCCATACCCAGGAGTGGAATTTCTGGATCATATGGAGCATTAGTCTGTTTTCTATTAATACAACAAAATACCAAGGCTGAATACTTTATAAAGAAATAATGTTCCTGTCTTGTGACCATAGGGCGCAGAGATTATGGAATCAGTGCTCTGGCTGCATGACAACACAGCAGAGAAATGGAAAGGGAACTCTATGAGTGCAGAAGGAGCCAAGCATGTGGGGTAGCCCCACTTTATAACATACATCTTTTGAAAGCTAACTCATTCTGAGAGACCAGCATTAGTTTATTCCAATGACCTAATTAGTTTCCACTGGGTTTACCACTTAAATGTTCCAACAAATTCTAGAAACCAAGATTCTTGCATATGAACCTTTTGGGTACAAACCATAGCAAATATTTGTTGTTTAACTTTTTGAAGGAGTTTCTTTATGCTATTTGCCCAGTTTAGCTGCATCATCTAACACTACATCCTGACTAACACTCCTTATTACCTCTTTTTTACTAGTGAGTATGAAGTAATATCTTTTTTTGTGTGTGTGGTGCTAGGGACCCAACCCAGGGCCCTGTACATGCAAGGCAAGCACTCTACCAACTGAGCTATATCCCCAGCCCAATGAAGTGATATCTTATTGTAGTTTGAATCACGTTTTCTTAATGTGATACTCAAGACAACGAGAATTGTTTTCAAATACTGATGGGCATTTTTATAAATTTGGAGAAATGTCTATTCAAGTCTTTTGCTCATTTTTTTAAAGACTGTTATTCTTAACAGTTATATAATTGCATCTATGTATAATCCAGATTATTTTACATGGAAATATATTTCTCTCAGAGGCAAGCAAACCTGTACCATATAGTATATAAATAAAAAGAGAGTAATACTAAACACTCAAATAAGTATTTAAAATTTTTTTTATTTGTTCTTATTAGATATACTTGACAGTAGAGTGGATTTTAATATATTATACATATATGGAATATAACTTAATACACAACCTGAATATAACTTCCCATTCTTAAGGTTGAACATGATGTATACTTTTACTGGTTGTGTATTCATATATGAATATAGGACACGTGTCTGAATAAGATAAGTATTTAAAATATTAAAATAAATAAAATATTTTTTAAAATTCAAGATTCTGATGAGAGGTTAACACTACAAGCTAAATACACAATTCTGAGTGATTCATATAGTCAAGATACTGTTTCTTCTTTCAAAACATTAAGAAATTAACTAAGCCTCAGAAGATATAACTGCCCTCAAGATTTTGATCAAAGTGGTTTTTTACATTAAAATTCATCATGTGCATAATTCAAATATGTCAAAAAATGCATCTACTACTCTAACTGATGTTCATGCTTAGTATGGGTTTATTTGACTAAATTAGATCATTTTAGGGAAAAAGAAGCCAAAACAAAGCATTTACTTTGAAATATATACTAAATAATATATTTATTATTATACATATAATAATAAATATATACTATTATTTCTAATAAAATAATATATATTTTATTAGAAATAATAATTTAAGGTGATAAAGGATTATTTATCATGTGAAAAATAGAGCAAAACATTAGAATGAGCAAACATTTTAAAACAACAAATCTGGCAAAAGACACTTGCATTCATTTTTATTATAATTATCAATGATTTTTATTATTTCTACTGTATTTCATCAGCTTCTGAAACACCTCCTGAATCACTCCAGTTCACGGCAATGTGACCAGACAGGATGGGGCAATGTCATCAGAGGGAGCTTCTTGTCTATGCTGCTCTTCTGTTTTTGTAGCTGAATGCCTTTTAAATTGCTTCTGGAAGTGCACTCTTGGCATCACTGATTACAGATAGGGTTGGTCAATAACATCTTGGCTTATTAGCAGGCATAACTTATTTTGGAAGTGATGGAGGTATTAATGGAAATTGGGGACTTGAGGTGGTAGCAGGTGGAATTAGATGGAAGTAAGTGGAATTGGAGTTGGAATTGCCCACAGGTAGCATGATTTCTAAAAGCCTCAGATTTTGTAGAGTTTGGCGTTCTAAGTAATTTTCATTTGCCATCGCTAGCAAAGAGATGATGTCATTAAATTAGGAAACTTGTGATAATAAATATTTCATGGAATTTAACTTTTTCAAGTTATTATTGACTTCTTTGTGTGGTTATATGGTATGTGCGTGTGTGTGTGTGTGTGTGTGTGTGTGGTTGGCAGAATTTTAGAAAATTCGCTAAGATCACATGTGCCCTGCTGTCATGGAACTTGCATTTGTGTGGATTTATATTTATATTGCATGTGTGTATTGAGGCAGATAGTTATTAGAATTCCTTGACTGTAAGAAACAGGAAATGATCATGGTTAAATAAGGAACAAAAATACTTAATAGGCAGGATATGGTATAGTTCTCAAAACAGAGAAAAGAACCAGGACAGAAAATGAGGCAGCTATGGAAATTTAGGAAACTGTATCTAATGGGACAATCTCTCTTCAAATCACTTCTGTCAAATTGAGAGCACCAAATACATTTTGTCTCTGCTCATAATTGAAATTCTAGAGCAGAGAATATGGCTGGACTGCTTTGGGTCATGTGTCCACACTTTGGCCAGGAAAGGTGGGTTTGTAAATTGATAATACCATGAAATTGTGTACATTTAGGGAGGGGTGTTTCCTCAAAGCAAAATCAGGGTGGTGATAACCAAAGAGGAAATTGGTTTTGGAAAGGTAAACACAGTATATATGAACCAGAAAGGAACAAGATAAATGCATAAAGAGCGGTAACAGAAGGAGGAATATACAAGCACTATGAAGGAAGTTTTTTAAAATTCTGAGGAAAGACGTGCATGTGCACATGTGTGTGTACACACGCACACACACACATACATACACACACAGTGATTCATCTTGAAAACTTGCACAAAGGAAATGACATTGTTTTCCTTCCAAGAAGGCATATTTTATTTATTTTTTCAAGTTGGTAAGCACTTCAGCATTTTACTAGTTAAGATAATTTTGGGGTTAGGACTCATTTTTTAATTTATTTTTCTCTTTTTCCATATTTTTATGGCTATATTAAAATTCTACGTAATACTGGGATTTGTATGACATGGTTATACATGCATGCAATGTAACAATTTGATTTGGTCAGTGTAATTTTTCAGTACTTCCCCTTTCACTCCTTTCAAAACTCCCTATGGACCACTCCTGTCCTCTACAGGTCTCCCTTCGATTTTCATAACATTTGCCCTGTTATGAGTTAGATATGTGCCCCCAAAGCTCCTATATTCATGCAGGAATATTCAGAAGTAAAAGAGTTGGATTGCAGGAGTAGTAATTTGACCAGTCCACCCAAGTTTGAAGGGACAGGGTGGTAACTGTAGGCAGGTAGGACATGATTGGAGAAGATGGGTCAGTAGGGATGTGCCCTAGAAATATACTTTTATCTTCCCTGTGACCCTTCCCCTTTCCTGTCTCTCATTCCTAGCTGCCATGGATGTAGCAGTGTCTCCATGGAATTCTCCTGCCATAAAGTCCTGCCTCACTTGGGCCCAGAGCAACGGACTCAGCTGAACATGGATCAAATCTATGGAACTGTGAACAAAAGTAAACTTTCCCACTTCTAAGGTCTTTTTGACAGAAAAATGCAAAATTTGTTAACATGAAAATTGGTACTAAGAAGCAGTGGCTAACCTGACTATATGATTCCGAATCCTTTGGAGCTTGTTTAGGGGAGAATTTTTAAAAATCTGGAGCTGCAAGCTAGAAAAGCTTTAGAATGTTGTAAATAGAGTTTAATGGGAAATTCTGGTGGGAACTCTGAATACTAGAATTCAGAGATAAAAACTGCTCATGAGGTTTCAGAGGGAAATAAGGATTCCCTTGGACATTTGACTAGAGTCCATTCATGTTACGTTGTGGCAAAGAAGTTTTTACATCCTGCCCATGTTCTGAGACTTCATGTGAGACTATCTAAAGATGATAGACATCTACTTGAGGAAATTTCAAGGCAGCAAAGAATTCAATCAGTGGTGTGGATACTGTCCCCAGCTTTTAGCCAGATTTACTGTGAAAATTTGGGGCCAGAAATCATATCTGAAGAATTTTAGAAACTTCAGTTTGACTAGACAAGTGCATGCAAATCTGTGCTCAAGAAAAATGTGATTTTTAAGGAGATTCTGATCACTACAGAGATGTTGAGCACTTTGTACAGGCACAATAGGAAAGATGGCTGAGGGCATCTCAGGAATCTGCAAGACAGCACACATTGCCTACTGGATACTGTGGAGGGAAAATCCTTTGAGAAAAGATCTTGGTGGCACCCTGCTTTCACCAGGGGGCCTAGGAAGCTGTTTCACCCTGCTCAGCCACGCAGGACCTGAGATACTGCTGTTGTGATGACAGGGGCCCTGGTACTCCCCAGCTGGTAGCAGACCTTAACACCATCTACAGGGTGTCACTGCTGCTGAAATACAGAATGCCCAAGGTAAGGGCCATGGAAGCTTCCACCAAGATTCAGTGGAATGACTGGGAGGCAGGCAAAGTGTGGCAAGATCAAAGTCCCTGTTGGTTGACTATGAAGGGGTGAGGCATGAAGTCGTGATCATAACAACAAAGCTGAAATGAGGATCCCAGGAATTAAGAGATGCCTGTAATATGCACTTACCACTGAAAGGATCTTCTGACTGTGCAGAGGCTCAGACTGTTGAGAACATGTGTGCACTGCCACTAGGAAGACTAAAGAGGCGGGGCTGTCCAAATCCTTAGGAAATGACCCCTTACCACCAAGCTCCCCAGATGCCAGAGGTGGAGATGTAAGGCTTATTTGTTTGGCTGAGTTTTGGTCATGTTTTCATCCCATCTCTTTTGTCTCTGTCTGTATTTGTCCATTTTGGAATGGAAGATGTACTCTTTGCTTCTGTACATTGGATATATTTAACCGTTTTAGTGTTTATTTATTTATTTATCTTTTTAAGGTTATGTGATTTTTAAATTTGTTCTAATTAGTTATACATGACAGTAGAATGCATTTTGGACACATCATATATAAATGGAGTGTGACTTCCTCATGGAACATGTTGTAGAATCACACTGATTGTATCATCATATATGCACATATGGCAATGATATCTGATTAATTCTACTATCCTTCCTACCCCCATACCCTCACCCCTCTTCACTCCCCTCTGCCTAATCGAAAGTACCTGTATTTTCTTCCTAGTCCCCATTTACCATGAATTAACAATAAATTTGTTTTTGATCTTTACAATGACTCACAGTCAAGAGTTTTCCTTGAGTCTCAGAGAAGACTTTGGACATGGACTTTTGGAACAATGGTAAACTGTTAAGACTATGAGACTCTTGGAGAGTGAGTAAACTCATTTTTGTGTGTGTGTTTTGAGAGAGATGTGAGCCTTGGGGGACCAGGGATACAATGTTATGATTTGGACATGAGTTGTCCCTCAAAAGCTCTTGTGCTAATGCAAGAATATTCAAGGTAAAATGATTGTATTATGAGAGCTGTAACCTAATTGGTTCATCCTCGTCTGAATGGACTGACTTGGTGGTAACTATGGCAGGTGTATCATGGTTGGTGTGTCACTAGTGCATGCCCTGAAAGGGTTCATTTTCCCTGTGACCCTTTCAGCTTATCCTCTCTTTGCCTTCTGAATGCAATGAAGGCAGCTGTGTTCTTCCACCATACCTTTTCTCCATGATACCTGCCTCATTCGGGGCCCAAAGCAATTTAGACATGGAATAAACCTATAAAACTTGAGCCAAAATAACTTTCTCTCCTCTACGTTGTTTTTTTCAGTTATTTTGGTCACAATTAGAAAACATTGACTAACAATTCCTTCAATACTTTTTCCCCTTTTTTGCATTTTTTTCTAACTTTCATATATAAAAGAAAACATAAAACTTGACATTCTGAATTAGGCTAAATTTACTTAATATATGATCTCAAGTTTCATCCATTTATCTGCAACTTACATGATTTGATTCAGAGAATATATCTTCTAAGATAGCATATAGGTGTCAGAAAGGATCAAGACAAAGGAATAAAGTTAAGGGGGTGGGAAGGTGGAGATCTATTTGGTTAATGGAGACCGTTCTTGCTGGATTTCAGTGTACAGCAGCACTTTCCCAAGTATGCTTTTGAAATACGGGTGAGAATTGAGACCCTGTCAGGAGTCCCACAGGTCAAAGTAATGTTCACAATAATAAGTTGGCATTTTTCTCTTCACACTCATTCTCTCAGGAATGTGCCCTGGGTTCTTCAGAGCTATCTTATATGTGATGATGCCATTATTTTGATGGTCGATGAAATGATGGAATAAGTAGTATGTGTTCCTGTGTTTTAAAAAAAAGGTCTCATGGAATTTCTAACATAAAATATATTGATGAACAAAATCTATTCGGACTCCTAAATAATATAACGTCCACAATACTGTGGGAACTTCTCTAATCCTGTTTCAAGGAGCATATGAGTAGTCTGACAGCCAATAGGTGACTTTCAAAGTGTTTTGTGTAGCAAAATGGCATATTTGGCGCTTCCTTTAAAGGATAGTATGCTGGAAGACCACCAAATGGGCTGGAGAAACCACTGTGGAGAATAGGAGGGAAATTACAAGGCTGCTAGAGGAGCCCAGGTGAGGGATACATGCTACTGAAGCAGGAATGATAATGGGAAAGAGAAAAGCAGCAGGCAAGACATTATGGACAGGTGGCCATTACTGGATGTGATGAACATGGGGCTTGCTAGAGAGTGAGACGTTAAGAATGCACAGCTTTGATTCTAGCTCCTTATGATGGTCTATTTTTTTATATCAACTTGACTGGGTCATGGGATCCTCAAATATTTGGTCAAACATTATTTTATATATTTCCATTAGGACATTTTTAGATGTGATGAACATTTAGACTGAGTAAAATGGTTTGTATTGGACCTTATCTAATTAGTTAATGGCCTAAATACAACAAAAGGCTAAACCTTATCTGATTAGAAGAGTATTCTTCTATTTCACTCCCCCCCACACACCATTTTTTTTCTTTTTACAGAGCTGGGCATCAACAGTAGGTCTTGTGCATGCTAAGCAAGTTCTCTGCCACTGAACTGCACTACAGCACTGCCTGGTGGCCTTGGACATGGGACTCTTGCAGGCAGTCTTGTGGTCTTTGGGCATACTGGGATGTTAGCTCTGTATATTTTGGACTTGCAGCTTTCATGATTGTGTGAGTTGCTTGGTTATAATATATATTACATTCACATACGTATGTTTGTACCATGAGTTCTATTTCTCTAGAGAGTAATTCTTGAAGAACAAATCTTGAGTGAATTTTCTGAATTGTTTCTATGTTTTTGAAAATTGACTCTCTGATATATTGACTTAAAAACATTAATGATTCTCTTTTCAGTAGTAAAGAGAGCATGATAGTCCATGACATGATCTGACTAAAGAGGTATTAAAAAAAATACCCTTCTAAATTCCTAATCAAGCACAAAAAACAAGAATCTGGGTGATTACATATATGGTTCTTGCAAATATTCTCTTCTAAATCAATGCATATAAAAACATCGCTCCTAGTGTTGCAGAACAAAGTGGGGAGAGAAAGTTGGGCCCAGGGCTGAGGGACACACAAGTCTACCTGAAAGCTTTTCTGTCCTGAGAGAGATTTTTTCTCCCATAGCTGCAGAGTTTATTTTCATTAAAAATCAGACCCAGAATCTTATCCTTTAGGTGATTTAATTACAACTCACATTGAATTACCATCTTCACAGAATGCCTACTCTTAATGTAAGGACATTCATTTGGAAGAAATCCGTTGAATTGGGAAGATAAGTAAAGACTGAAGAACTTAGAGAAAATGAATCCCTAAATTCCAACGATAGTCTTTGTCAGTAGAAGCCACTTCTTCAAAATCATCTGAGGAGTTGACCTTGCATTACCTAAGGAAAAATAACAGATTCATCCCCACCCCAGCCAGTTGTATGGCAAAGGAATGATCCTCTACTCAGGACCTAGCCCTTCATTCCTCATGGTTCTAACCCTATAATCAGAGTCTGAAACCAGAAGGTCCCAGGGTTCAGTGCAACATGTGGCCCATGAAGAGGTGAACATACTCCATAAGGACAATTGGAGTTTTCCAGTTTATACAAGAAACTTGGAGTTTACATGTGAAGCAAATATTAGAGATGGGATAACAAGGAGGGGAACACACAGCTGGATCTGGCTGAGTTTATTGATATGAGTTTACTACGTGCAGTTAATTTTAGAGCTTGGGGACTTAGAAAAGGCTTTCAAAGTATATATGGTTGGCTGAAACATGACTTGAAAAATGGCTCACAGTGAATGAGTTAGAAGTGTCAGACCAGTCTTGATTTAATGTAGACATATGGATGGTAAGACTTAGAAGATTTCAATGTCAGAGTGGATTTGTCACTTAAGATCTTGTCACCCATATTTGGAGATATACTTTTCCTGACAACTGTGAGAAACAAATAAGTGAGGGGAGCCCTGACATTCTTGCTCTTCTCTGTACACAAGTCCGTATAGTGGGAACTGTGGCCACTGAATTGGGAATTCTGAATTCAGTGAGAGTAGCTGGATACCAGGATTGCAGGAGCCAGGTGACAGAAACTAACTGTAAGGTAACAAGTCAAAGCCACAATCAGAAGAGTCTGCTTCATGTAGGACTATGGTGTTGGTTACTTGATCAAGGTGTTCCCAGAAATTAAATAGATAGGTCTACTAAATTTATGTTCTGTTTAAGCAGGAAAGTACTAGGTCAAGTGAACAAATGTGTAACCTGAATCATAGGATTAAAAATTTGTTGTCCCTCAATCAATTCCTAGGCTTGAGTTTGTTTACAGATTCACAATATCTTGAATGGAAGGGAAAGGGTCCTGATACACTGCCAACATTGATATTGTTAGTGTTTCTCCCAGTCTTCCTCAAAGGAACCTATGGTCTTTTATCAGGTTAAATGCAATGAGAAAAAGGAAATAAACAGAAATTTTGGAGACTACTGAACACATGGGTTCTGAACTAAAATTAATCCTAGGAGACTACACATCAGTGAGGTCTACCTGTTAGGCATATGCAGGTCCAGTGATCAGTGGAGTTTTATCTCAGTTCTCTCTCCTAGTGTTTTTCTATGTGCACAAACTCATTCTGTGGCTATTTTCCTGGATCTGGCATGTATGATTGGCATAGTCATAATCATCAACTGCAATGATTCCCACAGGATTTCCTGACCGATGGATTTAGGGCTATTATGAGGCAAAATGTTAAGTGTCATACAGCAGAACTGTCCCTTCCTAGAAAAAAGTCACAAGCCAAAAACAGTACCACATTCCTGAAGGGACTGGAGAGTAGAGCCGCCATCAAGGACTTGAGAGGTGTAAGGCTGGCGATTTCCACATCCTCGTTCAACTTTCCTGTTTACCCTGTGCACAAAACAGATGGATCCTTTATATATAACCAGAGATATGAGAAATTGTGCTCTATAAGTGTAATAAGAATTGTAATGCATTTTGCTGACATAAATAAATAAATAAATAAATAGGAAAAAACAGATGGATCTTAGAAAATTACAATGAATTATTCTAAGTTTAACTAGGTATTATCTCCAATTGCAGCTACTATATCAGAAGATTTCAATGTCAGAGTGGATTTGGTTTCATTGCTTGACACATCCTTGGCACATGGTATGCAGTTATTGATTTGAAAAATTTATTTTTCTTCATTTCTTGTCAATTAGGTCCACCAGAAAGAGTTTGCTATTTTCTGGCAAGGCCATAAATACACATTCTTTGTCCATCCTCAAGGGTATATCAACTCTCCGGTCCTTAGTTATCACTAGTTTGCAGAAATCTTGATCCCCTTTTCCTTCCATATGATGTTATGCTGCTCCATTCTGTGGGTTGGACCTAGTGAAATGATACTGCTTCATGCATTTTAAGATAGTTCCATGTGAGAAGGTAGGAAATAATTCTGATGAAAATTCAGATCTTCCTGCTAAAAAATTCAGAACACTGCTAAGTGTCTGGTGATATGAGGCCTGTTGAGGTAACCCTTCTAAGGTAAAGGGTAATTTGCTGCTCTCTTACAGCCAAAACAACAGAGAAAAATGCTGAGTAGAGCTCTTGAGATTTTGAAGGCATCGTATTTTTTATTTTGGTGAGTTATACCAGTCCATATATTTTTGTAGTATGTTATTGTATACTTCTTGCCCTTGTTATTATACAAAATAATTATTTTATTGTATACTTCTTGTCCTTGTTATTATACAAAACTTGAGGTGACCCAAGAACCATGAGAGTAACAAGGAGAAAATAAAAAAGAAACATCTAATGAGGGAATGGAATATCTGTTAGCTGTAACAAGTACCTGTTGTTATTTGTTGAACTGGAACCTCTCTGACATAATCAGTCTGTGGGGACATGGGCACATGAACTAGGGAAACAGACATGGGCCTGGTGCTTGTGTTTACTCATTTCCAGAAGGCACATGTCTTCTACACCTTTTCTTAAGTGACCGAAGACAAACTACATGAGAATCCAGTATTTAGATTCTGCCTATTTTGAGGTATTAAATGCATAAGGAAAAGATTACTTATGTCCAAGTAACATGCAAAAACTATTTTTAGGGGCTGGGGTTGTTGCTCAGTGGTAGAGTGCTTGCCTAGCATGAACAGGGCACAGGGTTTGATCCTCAGCACCACATAAATGTAAAATAAAGATATTGTGTCCACCTAAAACTTAAGAATAAATATTTTAAAAAAATAAAAAATATATATTTTTAAACCAACATGGTTAAGTGTTAAGATTTTTAGAAATCAGAATATTTATTCACATGATTTTAAAGTCATAGCTAATCATACTTTATGGTAATGATTTAAGTGATGCAGTTTTCACATTTGTTTCCTTCAGAGAAAAGGTAGATGAGTTGTTCTTGAACAACTCAATGCAGTTTTGAAAGAGGAGCCATAGTTTCCAGCATACTTTATTCTCAGTTCAGACACTTCAATTAGGTTCTTTCTAAATGCTGCCACTGTCTTCTGTTTGAAATTTATGAGCTCTTCTTTTGCAGATTCAGAAAGCTGTTCTAATTTCTCATAGCAATTCTGCTGGTGTTCCTCATTCAACTTGACATCTTTGGTTTTTAACTGGGCCTTATCCAGAGCTGTGTTTGAGTTCTCATAGTCGATGAAACCTTTGGTGCCTCTGTGTAAGAGACCCTTCACAGCCTCTATAAGCAGGTAATATTGGAGAAGCTCTGTCACCTTTAAATCTTCATCTGATGAGACTCTACCCTCTACTTTCCTAAGGTTTTCAAATTGTTCAGCAACTTCAATAGGTATTTTTTGATGATCGTGGGTTTACCTAAAGCCAGGCTATGCAAGCTGGCTGCAGTGTGAATAGAATCATCAGCAACATTTGTATAAGATCTGGTCATTCTGTCTGCTTTAGTACAGGAATCCTTGATCCTGTGGGAATGGTAAATAAGAAAGTTCTCTTGCTCCAAGAAGTCCTCCACCTCCTTAACTGCAGGAAAAAGAACTTCATCAGCACTTTTCACCACACTTTTAGAGAAGCCACCAAACATCTCTTTTTTTCCACCTAATACTTGGATCCTGATCGTATTCCAGGAAAACATGAAAGTTGTGATTTACTGAGAACAGAATGAGAAGAAAGCTACTGTCTTCATGAGACGACGTAATCTTCTTAAAGACAGCAAGATACTCAGCTTCCAGTTATTGCTTCATCTTTGCAAATTCTTTTTTGGTCATAGCCCCTCCACCCTATCCCTGTTTCTGCATCTTTTCTGGAGGACAATTGAAATCTGGTAGGAGCAGGAGGAATAATAAGCCTAGTCTGTGGCTTCAATAAGAGTATCATGTAGCCACACAAAGTTTTGATGTTGCCTGGTGACAGAAAACTCTGGGCTCTGAAATGTGGGCTGTGGAGTCTTGGTGTGACTGTCTACTCAACCTTATCTCTGTCATGAGTGCATTAGGTCTGTCAATCTGAAGTGAGGGATCAACGTTCAGGTGCACAGAAACAGACCTCAGGTTGTCACGGTCCTCCTGCTGTTGCAGCTACTCGGGAACCATGGTCTTGGCCATGCAGCTCTAGAGCAGATGCTGCCTGGCTTACTCAGCACCACACAGAGGCCACTGACCAGAGGACTGCGACGTGGAGAGTAGCACTGAGGATCTCCAGTGAGGTGCACTTTGACAGAGCACAGTCCCTAGATTGTTGACCACAAAAGCTTCTGTGTTGAGTGAGGCCCAGGACTGTATGTATAGTCTGCCTTGCCACCTGAGCCACCAGGTTCAATGGTGCTTGAATGGTGCTTGTAATACTGATGCTGGGAAGAGCCTTAGGCAGGCTCTAGGTGAATCGTCACTCAGGCCTTCAGGACTTTGAGCAAATCGCTGTAATCGCCCCCAGAGAACTATCTCCATTTTAGAGACAGGTCTTAGCCTGCTACTGGACTTTCATAGAGACTGAACATTCAACTATGGGCCACCAAGTTACCATGTGACCTGAGCTTCCCTCACAGACTGCTATAACCTGGCCCCCCAAGTTGTGAGGTTGCACGTGCAGTGCAGCACTGTCACTGAATGGAAGAGGCACATATGAGACTGGATCGGGCAGGCCCTGATGGTGCAAGTAGTATATCTGATGTACTGCCCTAAATGCCCCTGGCCCCACAGACTACGATGGAGGCAAGGAAGAGCAAGTCCAGGATACCGGAGATCTCCTAGATTTTCTCTTAGTATTATTATACCTGTGAATGTGAATTAGAATGGAAATCTCTTAGTATTGTCATGACCTGGGGACATCAATGGGAATTATAACACTTCGATTCAGACTTAAGACACTTAGAGATGAATGTTTAGGTCCCTTTCCACACACCAGGTAAAGATCTGCTGAGTTTTTGATGGAGACAAAAAAGAATATGAAATGGGTAGTGAAAGTAGATACAGTTGACCCTCCATGTCCAGTTTCTGCATCTTCAGATTAAACAAACCTAGATTGAAAATTGGGTCTATGTACTGACTATTTTTTTGTCATGATTCCATAGACCATACAGTATACCAATCATGTACAGTGCACTGCCACAGGGTTAGATATTATACATAATCTAGAGTTGACTTAAAGTATACAGGAGTATACAGTTTATAGGCAAATACTGCAGCATTTGATGTAAGAAAATTGAACATCCATGGACTTAGGTATTCATGGAGGAATCCTAGAACCAATTCCCCTTAGAGACATGATCAGTTAACACAATTGAGGACTGTAATTGTGTATGTTTATGTTTTCTCCCCTCTCTATTTATATTGTGTTCATATTCTTCCTTCCCATTTATTAACATGAGACACTTTGCCTTTGTACCATAGTATTTAAGCATTTTAAACTTTATACCATAGTATTTAAAATATTGGACATCCACAACAAGAGCACTCAAGGAAACATTGCTCTCCTGAATAACAAGTGGAAATCAGCTCTGGTTCTCCCAGCTTGGATGGCAAGAGGCCAGGGAGGAATTCACAACTCTGGGCTGGCAGGTCACTCTCACATATGGAGCCCACATCCTTGCTGGGCTTCCATATGGTCTCCCTACTCCCTGATGATTCTCTCTTGAAGAACTTGCACCCAAATCTTACTGCCAGGGTCTGCTTCTGGGACCCAAGCTCCAAACAGAGTTTGCCGGGGCTTCCTGAAGCTGTGAGAAGGCAGCCGCATACACAGCCTGTGGCCACTGCAGTTTCCTCCAGGATTACAAGCAGGCTGTGACCTAAAGTTCCAACAGTTCCACCTTCCTCCTCCCGGAGGCCTGGAGAGGAGTCCTGGGCTCACAAACATGTGGGCTGCTGGGAGGGGCATCTGAACTTCTCCCCACATCCTGCAAGGGCGGGGAATAGGTTCCCTCCAGAAGCATGGGCTGGCTGGAAATAAAAGCTAAGTAGTACCACTACGAGATAACCGCAGGACACAGAAAAGTAGTTTCAGAGCAGGGCAGCCACGGGCCAAGCTGACCAGACGGGTTTAGCTTCTAACAAAGAAGGGAGCCCACGCTTGATTTATTTATATCAGAAAACATCAAAGATTTTTGATAGAAAATTCTTCACCAAAACAGGATCAAGGTAGGGGCAGGCAGGTTGCTCAATTCTTAAAGGGTCATGCCCATCTCTGGTGATGCTTAGGGACCTTTTGGCAGAATGGAGGGGGAGTTCACTTGCAAAGGGCGATCTTGATGGCAGGGATTGCGGCTGTAAGTTCCCAATTGGTACCCCCTCGCTGGCTTCTCTGCTATAAAGGTCCTCTGCATCTCATGGTGGTGTCCCGCAGGAACTCATATTCCGCGGTTACAGCCCACTGTTCCTAGACCCTCTGGAGGAAGGCAAGTTGGCCTGTTGTTCCCCTCACCTGCTCTGTTCATCATTCCCTGTTGCTCACACATGGTGGGTGGGGATGTTCTTCGTCACCTCAGAGTTCAGTGAGGCAGACAGTGGCCCCCTGGTTAAAGACATGATGGATTCTGGAATTTTCAGCCTTGGTAGGCCAAGTGCTAGTCAGTTCAGTTTTTTTCTCTGAAACTATGGATATAGGCCTGATCACTCTGGGGGTGCCATCCGTGACTTCTCCTTGGGAACTTGCTCCCCACAACATTTCACGATTCAGTGGTTCACTGGGGATGACCTAACGCATGGAGAGCTAAGTACTCCGAACTCTTCTTGATTCTCTCCTCTTCTGGATGGAGGCCATGTTCCTGCTAATTGAAAATAACACCTTGTCTTTACTACAGCGTTCTTGCCAGCATGACCCACATTTGCCCTGGGTCCCTTCCATGTCCACCTCCTTACTCCTAGAACTCGTGGCATGTGTACCGTTTCCCAAGGGGTGGTCCAGTGGGAGGTGAGTTGACGAGGAGTTCCCGCCTCAGGAGCTCACGAGATCTGGGAACCGGGACCCTCATTTTCCTGGACAGTTGGGTGTTTTCCCCCTCATAAGCCTCACACAGATGCGATCCCCTCTCTGGCGACAGTCTCCTATTTTGAAGGAGGTCTCCTCGGTGCTCTTTGGGAAGAGATTGGAAAGTTCTTAAAGCATCTAGATCTGGGGACTTGCATGTGACCCTGAACCAGGACTTCTATCCTCATAAAAAGGGTCTGGAGAATGTCTGTCCACCCCCTCAGAGAATCTCCAGTTGATGGCACCAGGACTTCAGCTTGAGCCAGACTGTCCCTCTGGGGCGGAGGAGAAGGAATATCGGAGGTATATATATATATCTTCACTTGAACCATGTTCTGAATATATTTTTACCATTTTGTCTCTTTATGTAAGGCTCAGATGAGGCAGATCAGTGATGCTCACTCGAGGCAGATGGACATCTATGCAATCCAAGACTTCTGCTTTTCAGGGTTTGTGGGTGGTTGCTATAGACACACTTCCATGAGTTCATCAAACACATGCCAGTGTAATGCCACATTATGTACAGCCACAAGAACGAGATCCTGGTTGGAATGAGTCCTACTCCATGTCTGTATAATATGTCAAAGTATTCTCTGCTATCATGTATATCTAACAACACAAAAACAATGAAATATGTGCCTGTTAAAAACATGCATTGTAATGCATACAGACGAAATTACATTATAAACATATTGATTTATAAAATGGCTGTTTAAATAAAGAAAAAAAGAACAAGGATGTTGGCTAACATGAGGCAATGCCAGTACAAGGCCAGGTGCAGCCCAGTGCACAGGGAGATTTCCCAGGAAGAAGAGGTTTCCAAGAGGGATACCAAGATACTCAGAAAAAACAAGGACCCTTCTTTTGGCTTTGGTTATGATGAAGATGAAATATGAAATGGTTGATGATTTTAATGAAGAGATTTTATAGTTAATTAAATGGAAGCCAAGGTGGGTTTGGGAGTCAGGGAAATTCAAGGATTAATCATGGAATAAAACCAGCTTGCTAGGTTTCCGGATTTGTTACATAATAAGAAAGGATCCAAAGAGCAGTTAAATTGTGATAGTGCTCTTCTAAGTGCTAAGTAGAATCAAAGAACCAAAAAATGTTGTCTGAAGAGAAGGTACTGTTCTTTTGGTACTAGGGATTAAATCCAGGGGTACTGAACCACTGAGAAAAATCTCCAGCCATTTTTATTTTATTTTATTTTTATTTTGAGACAGGGTCTTAATAAGTTGTTCCGGGCCTTGCCAAGTTGATGACGCTGTCTTTGAACTTGCAATCTTTCCGCTTCAGCCTTCTAAGCTTAAGGCATTTTTAATCTATGGTGTTTTGTTTTTTGTTTTTTTTTTTTTTTTTTTTTTTTTTTTTTTTGAGAGAGAGAGAGAGAGAGAGAATTTTTTAATATTTATTTTTTAGTTTTCAGTGAACACAACCTCTTTATTTTATTTTTATATGGTGCTGAGGATCGAACCCAGCACCCGGCGCATGCCAGGTGAGCGCATTACTGCTTAAGCCACATCCCCAGCCCAAATCTGTGGTTTTATAGTGAGGAGGGGATGGAGCACTAGCTAGAGACTGGGGGAATCCTTACTCCACTGCATCCAACATAGTGTCTCTCTCTCTCTCTCTCTCTCTCTCTCTCTTTCTTGGTTTTATCATTCAAAAAGTGAGATTGTTGAATAGTGAAATATTTCTGGCTCTCCTAATTCTATTTCTAATTTTTTGATCAAACTTCTTGTAAGTGAATGGTTACCAAGTAATTTATCCATAACTATTTACAATTTGATCTTCCATGACTGATTCATTTAGGTGTGTGTGTGTGTGTCTGTGTGTGTGTGTGTGTGTGTATGTAGTGTCTCATTAGAATAAAGGTTTTATTGAAAGTACCCATGAACGTTGAGCATGTTAGATTAGGAAGGCTATGTGGATGTTCATTGCCTCTATCATTGTTATTCTATATGGTTGGGACCACAGATATTTAAAAATTAAATTAAACCATTAATTATTCTTTTTTGTTGGTACTAGAGATTAACCAAGATACGCTTGACCACTTAGTTACATACCCAGTCCTTTTTTTGTATTATTATACAGGGTTTTACTAAATTGCTGAGAATCTCATTAAGATACTGAACTGAACTCTCAATTCTCATGCCTCAGGCTCCCAAATCACTGAGATTACAGGAGTGCAACATGGAAGCCAGATAATTATTCTTTGTAGTACCTAGAATATTATTAAAAGGGCATAACAGAGCTTTAAAGAAAGAAGTTCAGAAATACTTTAATTGAAATTTTTGAGAACTAGGAGAGTGGAATTCATTTTTACAAAAATAAAAGTAAAAAAAAAACTTTACAATTTTCAAAAGAGTAAGGTAGGTTTTGCCTAGTTTTGAAAACTCCAGACATATTGCTTATATTTTAATACCTCTTATATGACCAGCCCACAGGACATTAAGAAAGGGAAGTATTCTGTGCTTTCTGTGTAAAGTTTCAGGACGTTCCTGGTATGAGAACTGAAGGCGTTCATGCTGGTCAACACTGCAGAGCGACCACAGAACTGGATTGTTTGTCATGTGGTTAATGATTTGCTTCCTTTAGAAAGCAGAAAGAGGAAAGAACACAGGTAGGGCTTAATTTGTTCTTAGGTGGAGATAATTTTCTTTATCATTTGTTTAGTGGTAGAGGAAATCACCCCTCACACAAAATGCATTTTGCTAACATTCTATAAAAATAATGCAGATGTTTGAATACCTTGTGCAAATGATGGCAGACATTTTTGTGAGACAGGTTTTAATGAAAAGGAGAAAACAGAACATGATTTTATGGTTAATTTGACCGTAAGGACAATTTTGCTAGAAGCCTTCTATTCAAGAAGTATGAAAAGTGATATTTTCTCCCATAGATATAAGATTCAAATCTTTCTTAAAATGTACAAGGGACTGGATATTCCATTTTATTTTTCCTAGGTGAATTTATAGTTCTTTTTTTTCTAAGAAGTTCATCTGAAACATAAAATCTCTTTCTGCTTTCCAGCCTTACTTTGGTCACAGAAGTTGGCTCAGGTTCTTGATTATCCTCTGTTTTTTAGCATTTGCTCTAATGCCCAGCAGTGGCCTTTCTCTTTGGTCTTTAGACCGTTTCAGGTCATCCTGGGTCAGACCCAGCTCCCTGGATTCCATTTTCATGTTATCCTCTGTATCTCATGGTCTAATACTAGAGCTGTGTCATCATTTTTCCCATTCCTGACCATCACTGTGGTTTACTCTGTCCCCCAACCTTGTGTCAGACACTCAGTCTCCATGGCAACACTGTTGAGAGGAAGACCCTCATAAGAGGTGGTTAGGGCATTAAGGGCACCGCCATAGGAATGAATCTGGGGGGGGGTGAGTTCCTAATGAAAGGGTAAGCCCCCACCTCTCATCCTTCCTTGCCATCACACTTTCCACCATGGAACATCAAGAAAGTCCTTGCCAGAGGTGAACCTTTCAACTTTGAAATTCCTACGCTTCAGAATTTTAGGAAATCGCTGTTCTTTATAGACCGTCCATGTCAGTTATGGTAGCACAAAGTGGACCAAGACACGTGTTTAGAATAAAAAGATAGTTCTTCACATCCTCCCTGGCGCTTCCTATTCTCTTTGCTTTGTTTTTAAATTCCTCTTGCGCTGAAATTCTGTTCTGATTTATTCATCTCTTTTCAGGAGTTTTGTCTTTGAGAAACCAGAGAGTTGTAGACAAGTGATGGAGTGAAGTTGTGTTTATTTTGCCTTCGTACAGAGTATATTTTCATGAGGCAGGAGTCCACACCAATGACCATGTAACTCATTTAAAACTTTGTAACCAGGATCTGATTATGTTTTAATGAAGTGTTATTAGAGTAGTTCAGGATATACAGATAGCGTGGAATGGCTTAGGAGAGGAGGAAGAATGCTTTTAAGTATCATGGGGTTTAAATGGGTACCATCTGGTAATAAAGTCTGGGGCAGCACCCCACCTCCCCCACCAGCAGCTCTCAGATCTCTGTGCGAAAGGTCAGAGTGCTCCCTGCCATCTTCTTCCGGTAGTCCTTGTCAAATTCTTCACTTTGGGCCACAGTAAAATAGTTCTTCCAGTCACCAGGCATCCCTGAAACAAGGCAAGATCTCAGTGATTGCTGCAGGAGTCCAGGGAGAACTGAGTGTACACCCAAGTTGTACAGCGGTATTGCTGGCAAGAATGAGCCATGCAGCATCAAACACAATGGGAAAACCCAAGTAGACATGAGAATTACAGGGTTTCAGGTGACACCTTAGGGTATATGTCTCATCTACCTTTCCTCATAAAAGGGGAGATGGAGTGGTCCATGAGGCTGCTAGGTAGAGTAGTGTAGTTGGCCATTGGGTTTTGCTTCATGACATCGAATGAGGTATGATAGATGATTTTATTCAGAACTTCCTCTGTTATGTCTTTCTCCAGGAACTTCAATATCTTCTCAATTTCCCTCTTTGGGTTCTGTATGTAGAACAATTACACAAAATAAATGTTTTGGGATCTTCCATTAGGGATGATATTCTGTTTAGGTTAACTGCATTTGTAAAGAGATGTGTTAAGGGATTCATTCAAATATATTCCACACATATTTCTCAAGTGTTACTAGGGAAAGGCACTGCACTTCCCCAGATGTGCAGCAACAAGAAGATTGGGACTATTTGTATCATCAAGGAAATTGCCCTGCAAGAAGGAAACTGGGTATAAAATGACCAATTGAAGTGCTGGATGTGCATCTGTGTCCCCGCATCCCAGGAACGGGGAGGACAGGATGGGGGTCATCTGAGAGAGACCAGGAGACCTCAAGAGAAGGAGAAATGTCAACTTCTGGAGGAGATGAGGGAAGGCATAGTGAACAAAGGAGAGTGTTGGTTAGTACGATAATTAACTCTAGTGTCTGGGCTATAAGAATTGGCAGCAAATGGTCTATGGGTTTAATAGAAGGCTAATGAAAGAACGAGTTTACCCAGAAGTGTACATGTTTGTACCTTGCTTCTTTCTGATAAAAAAAAAGTTGCAAAAAAAGGAGTTATAGCTTTTGATTGAATTTTAGAGAACTTCTTAGCATGGCCATAGGTGGCAGTTTGTGATTCAAGGACATTAATCCAGACTCACAAGGGTTGAATCTGCTATCCACTCGTCCACAATGAAATGGAGAAATCACTTCACTGTCCTAATGTGTGACACTAATCCTGCCAATTTCAAATGGACTAGACCTCAAGTAGTGATGAGGGCATAGAAGAGAGAGACGGAAGTAGGTTTCTTGAAGAGAAATATGCACACTTGATAATCATGATTGCAAAAATCTTTACAATAATCCATGAGATAGAGATGATATGATTTTGTAGGTAAAGAAACATGGCTCATATGTATCAGGATTCAACAAGGTGATCTGGCTAGAAGGCACAAGCTATTTCCAGAGGAAAAGGTCTTCTGGAAAGTGTGAACAAAAGATGATTCTGGGGACAAAGAATATGGTCAGAGCTGAGGGGAAACCTAGCTGGAAAGAGTGTCATGGAGAGGTTCTTCTGTTGGTGAGTCCACATCCCAGGACCTGGAGGACAGGATGGGGACCGTATTGCCTTCACCTCTTTCATGTCCTCATAGAAAAGGTAGAGAATGCGATGCTGGTCCTTCACGTCCCACCATCCCTTCACATGGTCATACCAGGAGCCCCACAGCACTGAGGAGGAGAGAAGGGACACCAATGTCAATACGGAACTCATCAAATGAGCATGGCTTGTCAAATAAAAGAGGAAGATTACTAAATACAACCAAAATACAAAGATACTGAGCAGAAGGATTCTTATTGCACAAGACAGAAAACTTGTTCTTTGAAAGTATTTTGGAAGATTGTGAAAAATATTCAGAATTTCCTGGGTTATATTTCCACCCTCGAACTTAGTTCTCCAGAAGACATTGTCTATGGCCAGGGAATAAGAATCTTTTCCTTGCATCACCACAAATTGTATAGATCAATGAATATTGTTTCCAGCATGCTGATTTTGAAAAAAAGACTTTCATTTAAAAAAGTCTCTAATTACCTGCTCTTGGGGCATCTTTGTTTTCAGTGATGGTAAATGGGAGGAGAGAAGATTGCTGGGTGTCTTTTGTTGTCCCTGTGAACCCTCCTGTACCTTGCATCTTTATCTACGTTGCCGAGCACTTTGCAAGTTGACCTGCACAGTCTGTCACTTGGGGCTCCTTTTACCTCAGAATCATAGATGGACTTTATTTCAAGAAGCATTGGAAGGCTTTTGCAAGCAGGAAGAGAGAAAGAACAATATATTTGTTTCACTGATGCCTCCCAGTTGGCTCACTTTATTGATTGCTACCTCCACCAGAGGCCTCAGCTCCTGTGAAGGGGACCTCTCCTATCTCCAGGGAACTGTTGCTCCTTCAAGAATACTTCACTAGTTCTTGCTGATTTCCCAAAGCTCTGCCCACAGCATTGCGAATAGTCTCTTTGTTGACATCCCCTGGGAGACCTCATTCATAACATCTACTTCCTTGCAGGGCCTTGACAGATACAATTCAGTGAAAACGCTTCTTTTTGGATGTCAATAGCTAAGTGAGTGAGAAAATAGGAACCCACAGTTTCCTTTCACTTACCTTTTCCATCTTTGAATGTTTCAATGTATTCCTCCCATGTACCAGGGTCAGGCACCATTGAATTCATTCTTGAGAAATGATAGTAGGATACCAGACAGTCCTTGGCATTTCTAGCTACATAGATAATCTGGAATCATCCAGAAAAGGGAGAGAGAGGCAGAGAGAAAGCAAGATAGAAAATTATCACCATTTAGTGCTGAGGTTGTTGTTTTTAGAAAGCCATTTGGGAGAATCTTGGATGATCCTATTGGAGTAAGAGAATGTACATATGTTTTCTACAAAGTGATCATCTCTTCCAGTCTGCCTAGAAATTGTTCTGATTTGTAGCTGGTAGTCTTTGTGTTACTATTGAGTACCTCTTTTTTTTAATCCTAGAATTATCCTGGTTTGCACATAAATACTGTACTCATCCTAACTTAACTTGGAGAATAAGGTATGCTCATCTATTCAGGGTGCTCTAACAAAGTGCCACAGACTGGGTGTCATATAAAAACTAGAAAGTTATTTCTCACAGTTCTAGAGGTTAGATTGTCTGGTCAGGTCTTGCTTCCTCATAGATGACCATGTTTTATAAGAGTCCTAATCTTAGGACCTAAGGACCTAATCATCTATGAAATCACCCCCATTCTTAAAACCATTACTTTGAGGATTAGAATTTCAATATTTGAACTTGAGAGGGTCATAACATGTGAAGGAAAGGTTCTCCTTGGATTTTGATAAACAAGGAATCTAAATTATAAAGTGGAAGGAGCTAAAGCAATGAGCTTATTGTCCCTTTCCTACAAGATGAATCCCAGGCTTATAGATAAATTCTCATTCCTATGTTTTTATTCATGGATAAGATTGAGGACCTCTAAGGACAGTGCCAACTCTTCCTTTAGTGATGTTTGTGATGCTGATTCTTAAAGGAAAGGCAATGGTATGTCCTGGCAAGGAAAAAATGACCTCTTAGCTTCTTGTCTTGCTGCCCCCTCCTTCCCTAACCACCTTGGCTCCTGTTCCAGCCTATGCTGCTTTCAGTGGGGTTGGGAGGTAGAGACTGTGAGGATGGGTGGTGTTCCCCGCAAAGGTCCTTATGTAAAGAATTGGCACTTAGGGTAGAATTACTGAAAGAGATTGAGCCTTGTGAGAGGGAGGTCCTAGGTCATTGGAAGTGCATTCTCAGAGGGGATTGTAGGATCCTGTGTCCTCTTTTTTGTCTCTCTCCCTCTCTCTCTCTCTCTCTCTTTCTCTCTCTCTCTCTCTCTCTCTCTCTCTCTCTCTCTCTCTATATATATATATATATATATATATATATATATATATATATAGCTAAAGACGTGAAAACTCACTCTGATATGCACTTTTGCCATAAATTGCCCTAACTGGAGGTCTAACTGAGTGGGCTGCCTGGTCTTGTATTTTAACCTTCAAAATAGTCCTCCTTTTACTTCACAAGTAGCTGTGTCAGGTATTTCATTACAGTACTTCAAAGCCAACTGATACAAGCTCAATATTTTCTCAAGCACTTTTGCCCAGCATATCACTTTATCAACAGAATTTGTGTCCAACACAACCAATACTCAGTCATAGTTTCCTCTTGGTGAATTTCTCTCTCTCTCTCTCTCTCTCTCTCTCTCTCTCTCTCTCTCTCTCTCTCTCTCTTACATTCCCAACTACATTTCACCTATTATTCTCTTAGTCCTGTCATGACTATTTTTCTGGCCCATTTTTTGCTGTTGGATTTCCATCCAATATTCATGAACATGATTAAGAAACCAAAAAATTCGAGGTGACTACAAAGCCATGTATCAATATATTCTCAGATATTTCTTAATTTTTATGTCGACTCTTGCTTTCAAGGCCTGAGTAACTGACAGTATGAGTCTTGGGCTAGATAGGGATGTGCAGTCCAATGTTAAATCAATTTCCAAGAGTTTGTTGACCTGTATTAGTTTTGAATTACTGATGAAACAAGTCACCACAAATTCAGTGTTTTAAAACAATGTTGATTTATTCTTTTACAGATATGGAGGTCAGATTTCACTGGGCTAAAGTCAAGGTGTAATCAAAGCTGGTTCCTTTTGGTAGTTCTAGGGAAATATTCATTTCCTTGTGTTTGACTTCTGGAGTGTGACTGCATTTTTGCCTCCTGACACCCTCCTGGATCACTCTAACTTCTTTATTTGTCACATTTCCTATTTCCTAAGTCCTTCATGGTGATATCTAGGGCCTAGATAATCCAGGATAATCATACCATCTTGAGATCCTAAATTTCATCATACCTGCAAGGTCCATTTTTCAATAATAACATTCCCAGGTACTGTTTAATAGATGCAGGTATCTTTGGGCAATCACTCTTCATCCTATTGTACCATCCTAAAATGAAAAGCTTGTACTAAGTTCTCTAAAGTCATTTCCTACTCAACTAACTCACAAATCTTAGTGCATAAAGAGAGATAATGCCATTGATATTTCTACACTATTTAGAAGACCTGAGTTTACAAAAAGAAGGTGTTAGTATGGTGATTAACCAAGGGCTAGTGTATCTTCTGACACTAAGCCTACAAGATCTGGTAATAATACTGGTTTTTGAGCAGCAAAATTAGCATGTCATGAATGAAAGTATCTGTGGCAATAAAGCAAAAATTTTTCACGAGTCAAGGTATCTTGGGTGTAATCTCAGGAATGGGATAGAATTCCTAAGCATAGTCTTATGGCTGTCTGTACTATTTTGTCTTGCCCCGCCTTTCCCCTTCACAGGAATGGGAGAGCATTTCTGAATATGAACAACTGTTCAGTAGTATTGTGCTTTGTTTGGAGAGAGGAGATGGTCAAGATAAAGAATTGGTGAGTCATAGAAACCCAGAAAACAGAGTTGCATTTTGTATATGGACACGGCACCAAGGACAGTGCTATAGCTAAACAGACATAACTCTTATGGTTTCTAACTGAGTTCAGTACAGAAAATGAAAGCGCTTGTGGTTATCTTGGCAGTGAGAAACTTAACATCAACTCACTTTGTTTGCAACTTTCATGTAATTGGGTTTCCCTAGGATCTTGCCCATAAGGAGATATTCTAGACCAGTTAATATGAGCATCTGATTCTGCCACGTGATTGTACTTTCTATTGTAAATTTTAATTTAGTATTTAGTTTATATTCATATTACATTGATTTCAAGTTTCACTGGTAGAGCACATATCAAAAGAAAACACTAATATAGTCAATGTATACTGCATTTGTGGGATTTGAATTAGGAAGTGTCATCTCTATTATTGCATGGACATAGAGGCATAATAGCACCTGGAAGCTGGCTTCATGAGATATGTTCTTTTTAAGTGTGGGCCAAGTTTCTAGATGCTAACAAAATCAGATTTCTCATCCTGAAAGGAAGAGAAATAGTTTTTGAACACCAAAGTGGACATTATTTAATTGGAACAGCCAGATAATGAACATGAGCATGGACTTCAGATGTTGACAGTGGAGGATATGATTGACAGACTCAGCTGCGTCACTCTGAATTTGCCACCATATTCCTTGAAAGGCCACATTTCTGAAAGGCTGCTCTTAGCTAAAGAGTGAGCAGGATGGGGCTATCTAGGCAATCAGGACTCTCTGGTGGTTGGCTTTGGTTGGAGAATCTGCATTGGTGTGGCTGCATTTTGTTCAGGGCTTCATTGCAAATGTCCCCAGATCTCCTTACTTGCCCCACGGGATCAGGCCTGCGTCACCATCTGATGGCTCTCCATGCTCCTTTGTCTACACTTTCTCCCCGCAGGTTTTTCCCCAAGTAGATATTTGCATATCTAACTCCCCCATACCCTATGCTTGTTGGAGGACCCAAACTAAGATACCAACCTTCCTCAGGAAGTGCCTGCTTTGTTTCATTGATCACTGCCTTTGAAGTTGGCTTAGTTGTCAATCAGAACAATTTCCCAGTATATTTCTAGAAATAGTAATAGGAAAGGAAGGTGGATCCAGAGTGGAGGGTATGGTATTATGGCCTACAGCCACCATGTTCAATGTGGTTCTCTGATTAGTTTCCTTTGACTGTCTTTGCTTGTTTCTACTTAGAGTAGCAAATCTTACTTTTGAATTCTCTTTCCAGAAGGATGGTGGTAGCATCTGAACAGGTAGGTGAGTCTTCAGAGTTCTAGGAGAAGGCATTTTACTGGCCAGGTCCAGACCTGGGAAATAAGTAGAACATTTCTCATCAGCTACATGGATCCAGTAGTGTTTTGTCAAACGTTGGGAATCATATTGACCACACGACTGGCTCTGTGCCTGAGAGAATGATGTCGTAGTCCGTGTTGCCCCCCAGCCCATACAGTCTACCTGTCCATTCTGGTAGAGTTCAACACTAATGAGGCACAGCAAAACATGGAGGCAACACTGTTTCCCTCTCCTGTTGAGCACTGAGGTGTGCCTGGGTGGGCAGACCAGAGGCTTTGGGAGCTTTAAGTTTAGTGAGAATAAGGCTCAGGGTATCTGGTTCTTTGGGCATCTCTGTTGTTGCATGGAAGAGCTGCCTATTCCTCTGAAGGGAGGGAGGTTACTGGGCACCTCGATGGCCCTAGAAGCTCTGTCTAGAGTTTCAGCCTTTCTTTCAGCTGTTACTTCCATAACCAAGTTCCTGTCGTGTGCCAGCACTCAGCACTGTGCAGCAAGATGTTTTTAACTGAAAAGTGGAGCTTTATAGTCATCAAGTCATTTTTCCAAGTAGTTAAATGTGGGAGCCATGATGGGAAGTCATCAGTCGGTGGGTGTGGAGGGCCACAGAGGTGGAGCTCTGTGAGAAACAGGAGCTAAGCAAGGCCAGCAAGACTGAGTAAGGCATAGACGGAATCATTCCTAGAAGGAGAAAGTCCAACGCTAAGTGCTAAACACTGAGCGCAGCTGGGATTGGTTAAACACTGCATAAACTTCAGGGGAAGGCTTGCAAGGAAAGCAGAAGTGTCAGCCCTGGAGAACAAAACTTCTGACAAAGAAGCAGATCTATGGAGAAAGGGAGGTATTAGATGGAAATATGGTGGAGAAAGGAAAGAAGGGAGGGAAGGAAGAAAAGTGAAGACCTTGTGGAAATGAAAAGAAAAGCAACTCTTGACTGTTCTTCCTCCTCTTCCCACCACCAGCACTATCCACAAACAGAAGCACACAGAAGAGGCCCTACAGATGCAAGAGGGTGCTTTCAAACTAAGGACTGTCCCTAAAATGAACATAAGTGGAAAAGGGCTGAGTGCATTAATACCAAATTACTGTAAAAGTCAGAAAAAGCAAACCAAACACTTTCCCAAACCAACTACAAACCTGAAAACATGGTGCCACAACCTGTCAGACTAAATTCAATATTCTGAAACAGAAATTTGGGAATTGTATATATATATATATATAATCAGAACTACAAAAAATAAGAGTAGAAATGAAAAAAAAAGATAGACAAGTACAAAAAAATCTGGTAGAAATCAAGAAAGATATAGAAAAAAACCCAAAAGAATACAAGAAACAGATTAAATTATGATGTAGACAATGGAGAAAAGATTTAAATGCAAACTTAATAGGAGACAGTGAAGGAAAGCAAGAAAATAACAGTGACAAAATGAAAGTAGTGAAAAGAAAGTGTCCAAAGCAGAGGACAGGTGAGGAAGTTCCAAACCTGGCATGGATCGAAGTTCCTGAGAAGTAAAAAAAAAAAAAAAAAATAGTGGGATGGAAATAATTTTTAAGTCCATAAGTTGTACCAACTTTCTGGAACAAGGCCTTTAATTTACATCTAAGCCATGGGAAGTAGGTTTATGACGATCAATTCTGAAACACACTGAAGTCATTAGATCTGAAGATAAGGACCTCTAGAAAACAGATGAAATGATTCATGAAGTTGAGAGAATACAACTAGCGTTGGACTTCTTAAAAATAGCATAAAAAAAACAAACAAACAAGGAAAAAGTGGAGTAGCATTTTAAAGAGGCTTTAGGAAAGAACTTGTGAATAAAAGGTACTGTAACCAGTGCAGCTGTGCTTGAAATACCAAAGAGTTGTAGAATAATGATTAAGTGTGCAAGAAGTCACTAAATGCAGCACACAGGAGCCCTTCCTTCACTATCGATGAGAATAAGTTTCATTGAACCAAGAAACGACCCAGAACACTTTGTTAAAAGTACTTAAGAGCAATATTTCACATTGTGTAGTACTAGATCTAAAATAATGCAAGTGAAGTCCTGGGTAAAATAATGTGTAGATCTTATACATTACAATGAAGTAGAAATAATGCAACTCAAAATTTGAGTAATATCACTGGCTTCTGTATAAGTAATGAGGGAGTCAGAGGGTTCTTTTGAAACCAGCATATCAAATCATAAAAGATTATGTAAGAGAAAAAAATTTACATTTTTAGAGGTAGTAATTTATAGATAGATAAACACTGGCAAAAAGGTAGAAATTTTCCTAATCATAAAAAAATACAACAACAAACAAAACAATAAAAACCCAAACAAAAAGTCCTGCATACACTTTAATAAAAGAAAAGAAAAAAAATCATATGAACACAGTAAACATTATTATGCACAGTAATTTCAAATGAAATTTTTAAATCTGACATAATTAGAACCAAAATTTTTGAATTTTGAATTTTTGAATTAGAACCAAAATTTTGAAATTTTTGAATCTGACATAATTAGAACCAAACCTATTAGTCATATCAATAAGAGTCAGTGCTCTTAAATTTAGAAGTATTAAGATTTTTCAAATTGACTCATAAAAGGAAATCTAACTATATGCAGAATAGACCATTCTCAAACACACTGACTAATAAAGGCCAAAGTAAAGGAATGAAGAGAGATAAAACATGCAAATTAAAAATAAAAAGGGATTGTGTTGCTATTAGATAAAGCAGGATTCAATTCTCATATGAAATGAAGAAGGAGGAGCTTTATAGTGCTAAAGACCCTATTAAGAAAATGTCATAACAATAATAATAGACATTATTATAGGTATTATTATTTTACAAATAAAAAAACATTAGATTTTGAGATGCCTAATAACTTGTTCATGGTCAAAAATCTCAACCACTATTTCTAGCAGAATTGTTGGATTCCCAAGTCTATGCCTTCTCACTATTGGGTTATCTTCTGTTGCCAAAGCTCCCATTTATTACTACATACTTTATAAAAACATGTTCTTTATTCTCCACTTGATTACAGACCCTTCAAGGGTTGTGTCTTACATTTCTTACTATATTTGGTGTGATGCATGATCTTTTTTGATATTGTTACTATATAAATTTGATTTAATTCTTTGGTAGACAGGTTTTAGATAAAATACATTTGAAGACATTCCCTTCATGAGCTGGCAGCAGAATGACACAGGAACGTGGCTTTTCAAAACATGTTAAAAACAACTGACACATGATCAACACAAAATTATATATTCTTACGGGGCACTGTGATAATGTAACATGTACACAACATGTAATCTTCAAGTCAAAGTAATCAGCATCTCCATCTTTTAAACATTTATTATTTCTTTGTGCTAGGAAACTTTGAACTCTTCTAGTTCATTATAAGATACATAATGAAATTATTGTAAACTACAGATGACCTACTGTGCTGTATAGAATGCTGGAACTTTTTCCTCCCATTTAACTGTATTTTGATGCTCATTATTCAATCTCTGTCTGGTCCCTCTTCCTAGCCTCTAGTGACTTGTAGTCTACAATTTCTATAAAATTAAATGTTAAGTCCCACATATGAGCAAAAACATGCAGTATTTTTCTTTTTGTGTCTGGCTTATCTCTCTGAACATAATGTTCTTTAGTCACATTCACATTGGGGCAAATGACAGAATTTCACTCCTTTATGGCTAAATAATATTTCAGTATCTATATACCAAAAAAAAGTATGGCTCAATGGGTGCTGTGGTTCCTCAATCCTGTTATGTTAGCTTTCCATCATGAAAACAGATACTTCAAATAATCAACTTATAAAGAGGAAAGATTTGTTTTAATTCACAGCTTTAGAGGTTCCAGTCCATGACCATTTGGCCCTTTTGCTTTGGGCCTATGATGAAGCAGCATCTCATGGTGAGAGTGTTGGGTAGAACAAAACAACTCACCTCATGGACAGGAAGGGCAAGACGGAGAGCAAAGGGTCCCTCTCTTTCAAGGGCACACCCAATGCTCTAAACCCCTCCCACTTACGTCCTGCCTACCAAAGGGACTGTACCTTCTGTCAGCTCCATATGGGGATCAAGCCTTTACTATGCGGACACTGGGGAGACATTTAGGATCCATCTGCCTTCTCTACACTAAAATGCTCCAGCATAAGGAAGGAATGTGTACCGGATGCTGCCAAATCATACATCTTAGAAAAGGAATTTGGAAGTCTTTTTTTCCTAGTTGTTTGACTTAGATTATCTTCAGATTCCTTCTCAGTTTTATTTGGAAATACTTTCCAAGAGGCCTATGGGAAAATGCTTTCCTTAGGTGAAGGCTGACCCTGTATGGTGGTAATGACCTGTCAGGTCCCAGCTGGGCACACTTACCTGAGTTGAGAGGTGGAGGTAAAGACCACTCTAGGAAAGGATGCCGGTCAAAGGTGTTGGCCCTCTGGCACTTTTGCACATCTCCATCATTTTGGATCATGTCCACAATCTCCTGTGTCCAGGTTGTTCCTAAAAGCATCAATTATTCTCAATTCCATTCACCATGGCACAGTTCGATCCATTTTTCCTTGATTATTCAGTTAAATTTGCTTTTTCTGAACATGGAACAGGATCATCTCATGTGTCACCTTCTCTGTATGCCAACCAAAGTGAGTGGGGTCCTCCTCTGAGCACTGGAGCCCCTCCATTCTCAATGTCACGACCTGCTCATAAGATGTGCTTCTTTGCAACACCTGTTCTCTGTATCCTTAGTATTTAGCATAGAAATTTGCAGGTAATAGACCTAGATTGGTTGTATAAATATTGAATCAAATGTAATGAGACATAAAGATGAATTAGCCAATGTCCCTCCTTTAACAAGCTTATTATGGGTTTTTTTTGGAGGAAATATGGCAGAGACTGCTTATTATCTAGCTACTATTCATATTTTTTTCTTTCAAATTAAGAGATCCTCAAATATTAGCTGGACTTATAACTATTTATATAAAAAGCTGCATTTTCAATCTTTCTTGCAATTACATGTGGCCAGGGCACTAAATTCTGGGAAACAGTTTTTAAAGGAAGGTACAGAAACTAACTCCTTATTTAAGACCTCTTTGATGGTATTTTGGAATGATGATTGGACCTCCAGCAATTTATACAGGACCATAGAAGCAGAAGCCACATCTTAAGGTGGTGGAGTAGAAAGTTAGAAGGAGTCAGGTTTGCTGATGAAGGGTGCAGCCACTGTTTCAGTACTGGACTACCGATATAAGGACAACTTTTCTTTTGTGTTATTTTGAGTTTTCTGATACTTGTAGTCAACCTGAATTCTAAATGATATAGAAGAGGGATGTTAATGGACATATGGATAGGCAAAAGTTAAATTATGGGAGGGAGGCTGACTTACTGCAGTGGGGGTCAGTAGGTCTAACTGAGGAGAAAGGTACAAGGCCTGGGATGAAGACTCAAAGCAGAATGGAGTGTGCATCTCCATTAAGGAGGCAGGGCAAGCCAGGAGAGGAAACTTCAAGAGCTAAGAGAGAGGCAGGCATACTCTCCACGCTGGGAAGTGTAAGAAAGGCTCAGAGGAGGTTGAGAGGTATTGAGAAGTGGGGAATAGAGAGAAAGAGTGTCAGGACCATGGTATAGAGGACAATATGGTGGACTGCATAATTTCCAAGGTGAGTTGAAACAAAATTTCTTCCTGAGGAACAATACAGGATGAAGTTCAGAACTAGGCAAGAGAAGTGTCCAAAGCAAATTAGTCAGGAAAGAAGAGTCTTTAGAAACTGAAAGCCCCTAACCTAGTTTACTAAATAAGATCTGGTGAGGTGGGGTGCTTCAGAACCTATGAGGAAAGAAGCATCTTCCAAATATCTTCAGTGAATCCACACTTTCTTGCAATCTTTCTGGTTATGAATATCTAATATTTTTCTTACTGAGTCAAGCGGTCCCTGAGAGATTTTTTTTCAAACTGGTTACAGCTTATAGTTCTTTGCTTCACTTGGTCACACTGTGTGGAATTAGAAATATAGAAAATGCAGGAGATCATCAGTCACTTCATCACAGTCTTTTCCTATTTGTCTATTCTGCACAATCCTGAGATATCCTTTGCCTTTTCCCCCACATAATCCACTTCATTTTATAAGAGGCTGGTAGACATCATCTCCACTTTCCCAGATGCATTCCATCATACTCACGTAGGTTTTAGACAGTTATTTTAGCCCAGTATCTATTGGGCTGAAAGATTCATTTTCTTGTCAATTTCTCCCTAGGAGGAACATCTCAGAAATAGGGGCTACAGTTCATTCAGGAAAGCTTAACAGAGAAGAAGGAGCTCCTGGGCAGCCAAGAGTTACTGGAAGAATTCTACACTATTTCTTAGATTCTGTGCTCTTACGTTATTTTGTAATTTTTTTTTTCATTCCTTTGCAATTCTGGCCACCTCTTTCTTTACCAAGGACCTAAAGAAGAGGGAGGCTCTTGCATTTGCATTCATGAATAAGTCTGGGTTCCACTTTTTCCAGGGACCAGTCCTGGAGAAACACTGTATTCTTTAAAATCAGGAGTCCCACTTTCAATATCATTGCTTTGCTAAGGCTGATGCCACCTACTGCTATTTCTGCACACCCACCTGCCTTTGCGTAGGTTGCAATGAGGAGATCATCAGATTTTGCTTGGAAATTCCAGATTTTGTCCCAGTTATCACTTATCAGCTTGGTCATGAGGATTCCATCAATTTCTGTGGTTTCTGGTTGTAGGTATTTTTCCTCCAGGTGGAGATCTTTCATTTCCTCCAAGGACATTTTAGTATGTGGACTTGACAGGTGCTTAAAAGAAAGGTAGACTCTTGTCATTTCTAATACTTAGAACAGTCACTCCTTAATTTTTTTCTTTGGAGAGAGTCAGGAGAGGTGCATGATAGGAGCTTATTATTGCTTTTAATATTTATTTATGTAAGAAAAGTCAACACCGTGGAAGCCTGGAGCATTTTGAAAAGCTTTATTTCAGGGTATAATAATGATAAAGATGCAAATGCATCTCAAATGGAGATAAACATGGGGAAGGAACACAGATCTGGGAAATTGTCTCCCTTGGGCTGGCACTTCAGAGCCCACCTGTCTGAGGCCCGAGTGACAGAGATATGAAGAGCCCATGGCAAAGGGCTCTTGTCAGGTTTTAACACAAAGAAGCCAGAATGGAATCAGAATATAGGTTGACTGGCTTTGAAGCATGCTGGAAGAGGGTGAATAAACTGTGTTTGATCTGAGTAGCTGTAGAGCTTGGGGGAAGTTATTTGCACTCCTCTTGGGGTTCTTCATTAGACACTGACTATCAACAGACTACACCATGACAGAGTGAATGACAGAAATCCCCTTGGGTTTCTACAATCACAGATTATGCAGTCAGTCTTCAAATTCTGACTGAAGAGTAATAAGCCAGCTAAGCATATAACCTCTATTTGCTAGGGGAAGTAACCCTGACTTGCTTCTTCAAAAGAATCAACATCATATAGCAACATACAATAAAAGAAGACAAAAGGGCTTGGGCAGAGGAGATAGTTATAAGTTAGAAAAAACTAAAGAGAGCTACACAAATGCAATTCAAAAAACTTAACTGGGATCTAAAATGGGAAAAAAGTTTTAGAAGGCATTGGGGAACCAGGACATAAACTGTCTGTTTAGTGTTAGGATGAGAGAGAAGAGTAGCCTTACCCTCAGGGGTATCAGCTGAAGTACACAGGGCTGCAGTGTCACAGTGCCCCAACATCCCCTCAGATGGTTCAGTAAAATAGTGTGCATTCATGTTTGCTTACTTGTACAAATACACACATATGCACACAAATATGAGAAGGGGAGGGAGAACAGAAGTGGAAAACATGAAGAAAACATCTAGAAGCGAATCAGGGAGAAGTTTCCCAGTATTCTTGATATTCTCCCTGCCAATCTAAAGGAAAAGATATGAGAAAAGCAAAGTCCCATTGACTGTCAGACTGCTGTGCCGTGTGAGCTGCCTATGCATGGGAGAGGCAGCCTATGGTTTCAGATTTTTCAGTAGAATGTTCCTCCCTCTTTACAAAGTCAACACCAACACAGTGGGGGATTGTGTGCCACCCCTTTTCCCAAGGCAGGTTTTTTCACTGGATTTGGTCCCTTAGCAAGCCCTGCATGTTCCGGGCTCTTGGGCTTTGGTCCCTGGCCCCCAGTCCCTCTGGCTGTCTGAATGAGAGCCCTCCTATCCCCTAGGAACTTTTTCTTCCTTGTCATTTCTCTAGGTTTCCTTTACAGTTTTGCCAGCTCAGCAATGCTTTAAAGAATATGTATTTTTAGGAAAGTATTTTACCTAGCTTTTTAAAAAGATTTCTGAGCCAGGCATGTGTGTGCCTGTACAGGTGTGTGCCTGTAATCCCAGTGGCTCAGGAGGCTGAGGCAGGAGGATCACAAGTTCAAAGCCAGCCTCAGCAACAAGGCACTAAGTAACTGAGTGAGAGCCTGTCTCTGAATAAAATACAAAATAGAGCTGGGGTTGTGGTTCTGTGGTTCAGTAGGTGAGTGCCCCCGAGTTCAGTTTCTACTAAAAAAAAGAATTCCATAGCTGTATCTATTCTTACATACACCTGTTTTTCTTTTTGGTTATGTCGAATGTACATTTTAAAACATTAATGGCTATATAGCTGTGCTCCAATTGACTGAAGGTTTAGAAAGCCTCAATATGCTGTTTTCCTTTCTACATTTGGGTGGGCTTTTGATTTTGGATGGCGAGTTCATTCTCTGTGGGGCCATGTGTCAGAATGCTATATGGCCTGGCTCAGGGCCTTGTCTCCACTAGACCAGGTGGCTCAGGAATCTTACTGATTTCTGATTTGTTTTTGTGTTAATTTATTGTCTTGGGGGTTGCTGGGTCTAGCTAATGAGCTTAATGATTTAAATCTGTTTCCAGACTCACGCTCACATACTCTGAGCACAGGATGACACAGTTGAGCGTTTTTACTTTTCTCCTATGGGGGGGGGCAGTTTTCTCTAGAGCCCTTTCTAGAATTCATATTTGTATTAGACTGCTCATCACACTCTGCTCATCACAAGCTCCTCACCTTCATGAGCATTAAACACCAGCCCCAACCAGTGGGGCAGCCCCTCCAGCTGTGCTGTGCCTGGATGTTGGAGTCTTTTTTTTCTAGGCACATTGGAATTTCCTTTTATCCCTGTACACTCAACTCCACATTTCAAAGAATGTTTTTTGTATGTATTTAGGATTTCTTAGTGTTTGTCTTTGGAGGGTTTTTCAAATAGTCTCATCTTGCCATATATATATATATATATATATATATATATATATATATATATATATATATATGAAATTTTATTATGAAAGAATATCTTGTAAGATATATATATATATCACGTTTTTTATTTATTCTAATTTGTTATGTATGACAGCAGAATGCGTTACAATTCATATTACACATATAGAGCACAGTTTTTTCATATCTCTGGTTATACACAAAGTAGAGTCACACCATTCATGTCTTCATACGTGTATTAGAGTAATGATATCCATCTCATTCCACCATCTTTCCTACCCCCATGTCCCCCTCCCTTACTCTCCCACCCTTTGCCCTGTCTAGAGTTCCTCTAATCATCCCATGCTTTCCCCCTCCCACCCTGTTATGAATCAGCCTCCTTATATCAGAGAAAACATTTAGCATTTGTTTTTTGGGGATTGGCTAACTTCACTTAGCATGATATTTTCCAACTCCATACATTTACCTGCAAATGCCATGATTTTATTCTCTTTTAGTGCGGAATAATAGTCCATTGTGTATATATGCCTGTTTTTAAAATCAGAACTGGAAGTTCCTTAATCTGTTATTTTTGGCTTAAGGGAAAAAAAAAACAACAATCAAACCTTTAATCTGTAAACTGGCAGAAAGGATCTATCTCCTTGCCATAAATGGTTCAAAGTTCTTAGACTGAGTAAAAACATAAATTGTGTGTACCTAAAATATAAATTTTAAATGTGCATCTAAACACATTAAGTTTAGTAAACATAATTTCAATAGCATAGGAAAACAGTGGTACTTAGCAAACTTGGCCACAGAAATTTATAAACAAACTAGTTTCTGCTTTTCAATTCCAGGAACCACATCTGTGTAACTTGGTCCTTCTGTGGCTGGTCTGATGCCAGTGCAGAGTGGGCACCTGATTTCTGTTATTGTTAAGTGACTTTGAGCTTATCCACCCATCAGATGGGAAGGCACCTTTTACTTCTTGAGTTACAGCTTGCTTCCTGCGCAGCCCTGGAGAGCTACACATAATCATTACTGCAGATACAGCTCTGGTCTGCAGATTTCCCCGTGGGAAGATGAAATCGGCACATGGAAAGCTCTCTTTGGCCTGGGAAGGAGAGGGTTTCATCCTGGGCTGCCTGGGAGTTCCAGGCCCCCTGGATCCAGCCTCTATCACACCTGAGACCTGGAGGTCTGAGTGAGGCAGTACTCTCTTGGGGAACAAGAGTGCTCTCTGCAGAAGCCTGGTCCAGGCCACTGCCTGGGGGCTGTGGATGTGCCCGTTGGGTCAGGGATGTCCTTGTTCCACATTCCATATGCTTACTGTGTCCTTGTGGACTTTTGCTGTGCTCCAAGGCGGGGTGAGTGGCCTCTGTGGAAGAATCTCAAGGAGGTCCCTGGGGCCTGGTCCCTTCATACATATCACAAATTCACCTGAGGGATGGGTCTCAGCTTTGAGGTTCTCATTCCAGTGGAGCCCGGAGAGTGCTAGGAGGTCACAGGACAGTCCACTAAGTCGATGCTGCGAGGTGACAAAGATACTGTCTCCATAAACCAAGTTCATGCCTAAGTGCCTCTAGGGGCTCTTAGGACCATGTGAATCTGTTACTGGGGTAAAAGGTCTTTCAGGCACCTCTGAGCTTGTTCATCTGAGATCCTGATAGTTCCCAAGAGCCTCCTCTGCCTCCTGTGGCCTTGGAGCAGCATGACGACTAGGGTCAAGAGTCCAGTTGCTGGATTCCTAGCTCTAGCTGACCTGCTGACCACCTGGGTAAGAGCTTTGTGGGACCTGTGAAGCAGGCTGCCAGATCCACGTGTCTGTGGTTGTGGGGCCCAAGTCCTTTGAGGATGTAGGTAAGAGGAAGGAACCCTCTCTAGCTGGAGGAAAGGAAGGAGGATCAGCCCTTGGTCATCAGGCCCTGTGGAATGGTCTCAGGAGGTCCTTGGGTAGGCAGACTCTGCAGCCTGCTGACCCTTAATCTGCTGTCTGTCTGTGCTTCTGTTCTTTTCAATAGGATTCTTAGGAACAGGCAGTGCAAGTTGGCTGGAGAACCCTGACACCCTTGTTGTGTGAGCCCCACTGAGGAGACTCTGGCCTAATCTTAGAGCAGACACATTTTGACGGGGAGGCCCTTCCTGCATGAGGTAGGCCAGCCTGTCTCTCTTCTGCAGGGAGGGCAAGGGCCCGGCAGTGATTGGCTCAGAAAGCACTTAAGTTAACCCTTGAAGAAAGACTAGTTATGAATCTAATGATTTCACCACAGAACAATGGAAAGAGGCCTTGGGAAATGTTGTACAAGAGGCAGAAATTTTTTTTTCCTCTTTTATAGACGAAAAAAAAAATATTTTTCTCTTCTGTATTTCCTCCCTGAGGAAAGCTATTCTGGTCATTCACTATGAGGAGGTTCAGCCAGAACTCACCAGACTCCAGATGGGGGTTCTCAGACCTAGACCTTTGCTTTCTGCTTGTTGACTCTCCTCTCTGTTCTCTGGAAGCTCTTCCTCCAGGGTAGCTCTGAGTTCCGAAGCCCCAACAAGCCACCAGCACAGGAAGGCCTGCTGAGCAGTTCTTGCATTAATCCTGTCCCTTCCTTCCTTAGATATAGGACCTGCTTAAGGTGTGCCAGGGATCAGGCTACACCACCGCAGTACTGGACAATGGAAGGAGGAGGTGAACGAAGGGACAAATGGAAACCCTGGTTGTGAACTCCACCAGACTTTCTGGAAGCACATCCTGGCCTGGGTTCCAGACTGCTCTGATCTACGGCTGCTTTTTCCTGGTAATGGCAGACCACTTTGATTTACAAGTCTGAAATTATTAGCAGTAGTAATTACGTGGCATGTACTGCACCATTTTTCCTTCTGCACTTGTAGGGTACATCAATAAATGATTAGGGACTTTTTCCCAACAAACCCTGATGTGTCCACAGAATCCATCCATCAGAGAGTCATTCTAATTGATAAGACTTGGGTAGAAGATAAAACCTGTTTGCTATCCCTGGTTTGTGATGTGCATGATATTCTTGGAAGAATGAAAGCCGATGGCTAAAGATGCAGAGAAACACTTAATGTCTTTCTTTATTTCATTTTCCCACTTATTGATAATTTCAAACTAGGCATTTTATTTGATTTTTCTTATTCAACTTAATTACCTGGGTGTCTTATATAAATCTCTTACTATAAAATATCCTTAGAGACACACTGCTTGGTAATCTTACACATTTGCTAAAACTGTTGTTGCTATTTTATTAAGGTATAGTTACATCTTTCCTAGTGTTGTTTTATATATTTTTTTGTTATACATGCAGTTTAAACTGCATTTAAAATTTTAAATTTGATTTGTGAGGCTCTACAAGTTCATTTTGTTTATGTTAATTACCAAGCAAGAAACTTGCAGATCCCAAATGAAATAAGTCAAATGATTATTCCCTAAAACTCATTAAAAGTAATAGATATTGAGCCCAATTCCTAACTGCTTTACTTATTTTATTATAATTTAAAATCTTTACCAAAGTCCTGTCCAACAGGTACTATCATTTTTCCTATTTTATAGGTAAGAGATCTAAGGTCCAGAGAGCATCAATAACTCATCTGGAGTCAGAGGCTAGTGCAGGATTTGAATCCAAACAGTTGAAGCTCAAAACTTGTTAGCTACTTTATGGTTCAATCTACAGTAGAAAGAGATATCTCAACTGCAAAGCTGATTTGGGAAACTTGATGCCTACTTCAAATATACAAAATTAGATCTAGTTGATCGACTGGATTCTCCAGATTTTTGAAGCATTTATTTTAAAGAATTGTCTAAGTAAACTGTACTTCAAATTTTTATGTTAAATTATAATGAAAGCCTACCAAGTTTATATGTATATAACACATGCAGGTGTGTGTATGTGTGTGTGTGTGTATTTTAAACTATTTTGAGTCAAGTGTATCCAAAAGATTCTTGCTCTAAGTAATAAGATTTTCAATTGTAAATACTATATTTTGACCTCAGTTTACTCCAAGTTTCTGTTTGCTCTGGGGATAAGGGGCAAAATGGAAGAAATAGTATATTGTTTTACTGGAAAGTGAAACTACTAATATTCATCAATTATTGAGGCCCACACCTAGAACTTAAACAATAAGATGTGTTTATTATGAATCACCAGAAAACACTCAATCGCTATATTGATTCTGCTGTCCATACACAAATGCCCCAGGACTTCTAACTGGACTAACCAATGGAGGGACGGGGAACAAGAGGGGGAATGATGAAAGGAGACCAGACTGCCACTCACAGTTGGCCTCAACATTTGAAAACAGCAAGTGACTATGTGTGTACTATGGAGTGAAATAGAGTATAGGCATTTATTTATGTCGTTCAAAAATAGATGACTCTTGAGTCTTCTCGCTGAATGCCAGAGATAGGTGGGGGGTCTTCCTTTGTTCATCTACCCATCGCCACCCATTATCCAACAGTGACTGAGCACATGTGCTGGGCACTACCTAAGTGTCAATGTTGTGGAGAGAAGTTTCCCATCTGGTGTAAGGAGATAGGCAACAATCAACAAGAGTTCAGCAAGTGTTATGTTACAAGAAAAATAAGGAGAGCTAGTGATGGGAACCAGTGGTTGATCATCAATAAGTTCTGAAAACTTTCTCTGAGGCAGATGGAAGGTGAAATTTAGGCCTTGGCAGGGGATTTCCAGGCAGAGGGAGCCACAGGTTCTAAAACCTGGGACTTGACCTGCTCTAGGAACCACAAGGGGCTCAAGCCTATGTGGTCTTGAGGGGTTGGTGGTCGCGGGTGAGATCAGAACGGCAGGAAGGGAGCGGCCCAAGTAGGCTTTGGGACTGGGTAAGAGTTTGGCCTTCATTCTAAATCACACGGAGCACTTAGAAAGCTTTAGGCCCTTGCTTAAAATCAGGGTTCTGATTTCCACTGGACAGAGAACACTGCCTGCTGTTGGAGAGTCCTTTGTAAGGGACAGAAATGTCAATGGGGAGACCAGCTCAGAAACTCTTCTGCAGTGAAATAGTTCCCCTCAGGTCTCACGCACTTGGCTCTGGGTGTAATGTTGGCAGTGGTTATGGGAATGTGACCTCTGGCAAACATTACTTAAGGCTGTTACGGGCTTGTGTTGTCCATGGGGAAAGAATACGTCACAAAGCTCAGCTGCCTGGTCTGCTGGCCTCTTTTCAGGGGGCACCTGTGGTGTGTGTCAGCTTACCACTTGGACACCTGCAGGGATTATTGGTTTCTCTCCACAAAGAAAGTGCTGTCAGAGAAATCTAGACTTACAGGTCAGCTACCTGGGGGACTTATAGGATTTCACTGGAAATAAGTCCAACCATGTGTGATCACAAGAGGATTAAGGAATTGTTTACCTGCTCATGAGGAGGTAGAACATGCCTCCGGCTGTGAACTGACACGTGGTCCCTGAGGAGCGGCCTTGACGAGGCCAATTTCTGACTTCCTCCTCCTTTACTGAGAGAAGAGGGAAAATGCAGTTGAGTGAAATTCAGACAGGACTACAGTTTTAGATGGGTCTGTAGTGGGAACTATGTATATATTTATAAATCACCCAGGGGAGAAGGCAAACTTTGTAAACTTTGAGAGACGAAGTCCCACCTCCATGAAATTTGATGTCCAGTTGTTGATTTCCTTAACAGATCTTCCTGTGAGGACTTAAGCTCCTGAGATGTGGAGCTGAGTCTTATCTGTGCATCTCCAGTGCCTGATACTGGCACTAGATTGGAGCAGGTGGTTACTGGGCAGTGTATGGGAAAATAACTTAGTGGGCTAGAAGCATTGGGAAGAGGACTTGGGTCAGAATAACTTCATGGAGGTGTGGGGGGACTTGTGATTCTGAGGGCAAGGAGGCTGGCTGGGAAGGAGAGCCTGGATCTGGAACTCCAGAGTTGAACTGGAACCACACTGGCCTTGCCAGTTGGGAATTCATGATGGTGACATGGATACCACATAGATAAAAATAGCAGGAAATAAATTCAAATATTTCAAGGTAGATTACTCAAGTAACTGTGGGAGGGAGTGGATATGGTAGGTCAACTGCAAATGGCAGCATCTGCACATAATCTCAAATTATTCAAATTAAAGGTATATTTTCAAGAATTAAAAGTAGCTGTATGGGCTGGGAATGTAGCTCAATGGTAGGGTGATTCCCTGACAAACATAGACCCTGGGTTTGGCTAAGGGACTGCAAAAAAAAAAAAAAAAAAAAAAAAAAAAAGAAAAGAAAAGAAAAAGAAAAAGAAAAAGCATGTATCCACAGTATAAATAGCATACTTAACACTAGAGTAAATACTAATTGCATGTTAAAAAATTAGGAATATATAAAGATCTAAGGAAGAAATGGTAAGTTTTTGAAATGTCACTACTTCAGAAAAACCATCAATAACATATTGGTTCCTCCCACTGCACATCTCCATACCCATACTCACACTCAAATATAAATATTCTACAACTACATTCATAAATTCAAATATGACATATCTATACATATTTATGATTACACATGTATATATAATTGTTAATAAAAATGGTATTACCTCACAGAGAATTTTTATACTGGCATTTTTTCCAAATGAAATTTTATATGTGAATGTTTGTTTTCTTCCCCTCTCACTATTGTATATTCCACACCTCTTTAATTAGCTAAAAATCTGATGTGCATATCTTTTGTCATGCTTAAACTACACTTTTATATAATGTGCATTAGTACCTTTATTGTTTATGTTGTAGAACTGAGGTCACACTTTGCACTACCATGCATTTTGTACCTCTGTGAATCCTGCAAATCCATCTGATAAGTAGCTCAGGCTCATTTGTTTTTATGACTGAATAACATTCAATGAGGTGGATATGTGGGGAAATAAAACTTTGGATTTATTTTTATCAATTCTCCTATAAAAAGCCCTGGCCTCCTGAGACTTTACATCCATAAGAATTAGGTCTGTAGCCATTTGTCTAGTTAATCCTCTGATTTAAATGTTAATAAAATTTCTCTTTAGCTTTCCCCCAGAGGACTAAAATGTTATGACCTAGATAGGTTAAGACCTAGGGTACCTGGGAGGGTGGAGTTGCAATCTCCTTAGGTGTTTGCAATCTTCCCAGGTGTTTGTATTTTAAGGATGAACAAGCCTTGGAACTTGGAGACATCTCTAAATCAAAGGTGTGCTCTTCACCTTTAGAGATTTTATTGCCAAAAAGTTGGATTAAAGAAGAGACCCTTTCAAGCGTGCTGCCTCCTTCCCCTTTATAAGCAGGGAAAACTCCTCCCTCATGTCTGGCCTATGTAGGGCCTTGATGCTCATGTAGGAGAAATCTCCACCTGGTTTCATTGAGCCACTCCAGGGGTTGGTCTGAGATCTGGGGTGAGGGAATCTACACTTAGGGAAAAGGAGGCAGATTTATGTATGGTGAGGTAATTAGAGAAATATAGAGACTGAGGGTATAGCTCAGCAGTAGAGTGCTTTGCCTTGCACGTACAAGGCCCAGGTTTGAGCCCCAACAGAAAGAAAAAGAAAGAAAGAGAGGGAGCGAGCAAATAGAAGCCAGTTTTCTGACTCAGAATACTTTGTATGGGCAATAAAATAAACACAAACAATCATACAAATCCCGACAGATGTCTTATTTATTAACTCTTTCTTTTTCAGAGGCTTTCACAGTGTTTACAAATTGTATTCACTATCCTACAAGCCACATCACAACACATGTCCTGTGTCTTTATATTGTTTGTTCTAGGTACACTTTCCAATAGAAGGTGGGAGGTTTATGGGCTTTTCAAAGCAGATATTATGTGTTCTTCTAAAGGTCCATAAAAGTTAGATTTTTCCAAGCATACTAACAGTAATCTTCCTAACTTTGCCCACTCCAGGTTAACAGTAGATGTTATTATTCTTTTCATTTTTAAAACTTTAGTAATTTTTTTCATATTGTTCATTATGGTTGTTCTTAAATTGTACTTCCCTGATAGCTATAGATATTTTTAAAAGTTTTTTTGTGCTTGGACTGTAACTTTGTGAATTGCCTATTCTGTTTCTTGCCTATTTTTCTATTGTGATATTTACATTTTTTCTTAATTGATAAGTTATTTGCATGCTATAGGCCATGATGATTCAATATGATTTGTCTACCTGCAAATATTATTCCCTAAATACCATTTGTCTTTTGATTTTTGTGTTAATTTTGCCTCCTGAAATCATTAAAAGTATTTAAAATATATTTAAATAGATTTATCTTTTCCTTTATAAATTTTTCTTTCCTCCTTGATTAAAAGAAATCCAGAACTTAAGTTGTATATTCAATGCCCTGATTCATTTCCAAATACTTATATTGTTCATTTTTTTGTACATTTAACTCTTTAATCAGATGGAATTTATTTTTGCATATAGAGGGAGCTAATATTCCTATTTAATTTTCTTCCAGCTAGATGGTCAATTTTGCTAGCACAAATGATTAAATAATTCAAATTTCAATGATTATATCAATTTTAAAATATATCAAATTTATCTATCTTGGGAAAAATTCCCCTATTCATCTCTTTATTTCTACTCTAATATTAAAAATACTCTTCCTTTGTAATTTAATATTTGGTAAGACAATGGCTTACTGTTTCCTTTCAAATTCTTTTATTGGATACTGTCAGTCTTTTACCCTTCCATATAAAATTGAAATAATTTTAATATATTCAAATATGAGATTGGCTTTACATTAAATTTATGTGTGAATTTTGAAAGATTTAACTTTTTATATTATTTCATTCTTAAGAATATACTATATCATACTATGTTTCATGTCTTCTTCTTTTGATCCATTTTATTAATAATTAATGTTATCTTTTTCTTACATTTATTTCTAAGTATTTTATTGGTTCTTTTCAGTACTACTGTAAATGCAATGCCTTTTTACATCTTCATTTGTAGTTACTGATTATACCTGGGTATAAATGCAAAATATCAATATCTTTTCTATATAGATGAAATCATGATCTACAAATGCCAGTAGTAATTGTGGGGTGAATTAGATGTTGTTAAACTCTGTCAATATGCTAAAGGAATAGAATAAAAGTCTTACATTTGTCAGTCATCAATTCAGTGAATACTGTGGAGTTAGAAGTCTTCCCTGGAAATGTTATAAAGACTGTGGTCTCCCTCTATTGGAGGAAACACTGAAGTCCAAGTTTCAATGGTAAGAGTGGAAGAACTGCAAAGGAGATGGACAATCCAGCCTTGACAAACATCTTTGCTAAAGTCAGAGCCCAAGTGTGGAAGGACTGAGTCTCTAAGACTTGGGGCATCCGAAGAACCTTGAGCTTCTATTTTCCCTTGAAACTTTGGACCTGTAAGTTGGCCTCATGATGGTTCAACAGGGAAATACCTCCCCTTTCTGTTTTATAGGAACAGGATCATACAGAGTCTTCAACGTTATCATAATGAAATTTTGAGCTGAATTAGTCCTTGTTTTTTTTTGTCCTGTGCATTGAAGAACTTTATCAGTATGCAAAACTCCTACCTACTGGATGCCTATAGCATTAGCCTAGTGTGACAATCAAAAATGTTTCCAAATATGTCCCTTGACACAGGAAGCATGGGGTAGCAAATCACTCCCAATTGAGAATCAGTGTTCTAGAAGAAGAGAAAAATGCTTTCATTCAGTGGAAAAGGAAGATGCTGTGTTAAGCCTCTGTCGAGTCTCAATAGGAGATGACAATGTGGACTCCCAAGGTGCTATAAAGAGCAAGACCAGACCACACCATTTATAATGAAATGCTGTGGACCAATATGAAAGCCAATCCCTGGCGCAGTATTTAGTCACAGTAGAGATGAAACACCAGACCATGAAATGTCCAGTGATCATTCAGTCAGAGTTGGTTGCTATGATCTTTAAAAAAAAAAAAAAGTTTGCATAAGCAGCAGCCCATCAGATATTGGGAAGGGCATTTGAGATGAGAGTCTCACCAGATCCGGAAGGTCTGTGCTTCTTGGATTGGCACTGAAGATGGTGCAGAGGATGATTCCTCTCTCTGGGCTGAACTCTGGGTGGTCTGGCTGTCATCATTTCTGTGTAGAGAGAAAGGTTATCTGTGGAATGGACCTAGCTGGACTCCTGGGCAGGAGAGAATCAAAGGAAACTATTGGAACTAATGAAGGAATTTGAATATCCACATACACGTGTGTATACAACATATACATAATAGACACACGATCAATTAACTTTCCTTAATGCTACCACTGAAGAAAAAGTTGGAAAATATACAGAAGGCAAAAGGCTCCTTTCCTGATTGCAAAAAAAATTAAAAATAAAATTAACAAAATATGTTTATATCATTATGAAAAGATTGTTAGACAAAGAAAATTTTATATGTATAATAAAATTACATATTTCTAGAAGTAAAGATTTAATATAAGTATGTAAAAATATAAAACTATTTTTAAAATTAGAGATATAAGACTTTCAATCAAATTGCTATTTCTCTTTTGACCCTGAAAATATTAAAACTTTCATATGAAAAATATTTTGTGTGTGTGGTGCTGCGGTTGGACTCAGGGCCTAATACATGCTAGGCAAGTGCTCTAACATAGCTATAATCCCAGCCCATGAAAGAATGATTACATTAAATTAAAATGAATTGAAAACTAAAAAAACAAGGGAGAGGAGATATTATTCTCTCCAAAGTTTGGCATTGTCATAGAAAATATATATTCTTAGTGGAAGAGAATATATTTATTCATAGCTTTAGAAAGAGTGAAAGTAGAATTCCAGTTTCTGGGAAATAGCAGGTTGTTTGATTATTGTTTGAAAAATTGGAAAAAAGACAGATCCCCACCTGACACTATATACTATTATGGATGGACTGGAGACTTGAACCATAAATGCTTCATAATGTCCCAAGAGATGAATGAATGTCTTCTTAGTCTTGAAATAAATATCAAAATCCATACAAGAAGATAATTATAAAGCCTGAAATTTTCAGAAAAGAGAAAATTATCTGCATGATAAATTATAAACATAGAAGACTGGAAAAAATTAAATGCACACACAAATATATAATATATGAATAGATCCATACTTCATAAATCAATTAGAAAATAGTTGAACAAAAGAGTAGAGGCAACAGGAAAATCACTCACACAGAAGCTGAATCAAAACTGCTACACAATAGCACAAACAGAACAAAACAAAACAGTAAAGTAACCAAAGTCCACAACAACTTATTACCTATTTCAAAATAATTAGGAGTGAAGACTTTGAAGATTCCAACACAGAAAAATGGTAAATGTTTGAGAAGACAGAAATGCTAATTACCCTGATTTGACCAATATGCATTGTATTCGTGTGTCAAGTTATCATATTCTAACCTCTGAATGAATGAAAATTCTGTCAATTAAAAAATTTTAAAAACAAAATAAAGTAAAACAAAATATCAGCCCTTGTTATGAACTGGAATCTCAGTATTATGCCCCTTATTTAATACCTGCAAGGATATGCAGATATAATGTTTGCCAGAGACAATTTTCATACTAGTTGGTCATGAACAGATGAATTCCAAGGGTGGTAGAGGAAATGTTCTAATTTATTCCATTTAGTTGGCTTTCACTTAACAGAGAATTCTGAGAGTCCAGCAGACCACTGTGGAAGCCCAGGTCCAGCCCAGGCCCAGCCCAGAACTGCCTACACCGACATGGAGTGGTAAAATTGGCTTCACCTTTCTTCCGTCTGTTGATCTGCTTGCTGTTTTCTTTATATATTTAGGTTCTCTGATGTTGGGTGCGTATATATTTATAATTGTTTTATCTTTTTGGTGAATTTACCCTTTGTCATTATAATGATACAGATTTTTAGTTAAAGTATATTTTTGTTTGACTAAGGTATAGCTAACACTGCTGTCTTTTGGTTCCTATTTGTGTGGAATGCCTTTTTCCATCTGTTCAATTATAAGCAAAATGGATCTAATGAAGGAATTGGTCTCTTGTAGCCTATGGTTGAGTTTTGTTTTGTTTTTATTTTTTTCCATATTTTTTACTGGTTCATCATGGTTGCATATAATGTGGGATTTGTTGTCATATATTCATACATGCATACAATATAACAAGGTAATTTGGCCAATATCATCCTGCAGTACTTCCTCCTTCCCTCTCCTCCTCCCTCCTCCTGGTCTCTTTCCTCTGTCTACTCTGTGATCTGCCTTTGCTTTTCATGAGATCCCCACCACCATCACCACGTTTCTTACCTTTTTCTTCTCTAGCTTACACAGTTGAGAAAAAACATATGACCCTTGTCCTTTGGAGTTTGGCTTATTTTACTTAAAACAATGATCTCAAGTTTCATCCATTTTTCCTAAAAATGACATAATTTCATTTTTCTTTATGGCAAAATAAAACTCCATTGTGTATGTATTCTACATTCGCTTTATCCATCTATTTGTAGATGGATATCTAGGCTAGTTCCATAGTTTTGCTATTGTGAGTTGTGCTGCTATCAACATGGAACTGCTTGTATAACTGTGTTATGATGACTTTAATTCTTTAGAATTAAAGGAATGGTATAGCTGATTCCTATGATAGTTCCATGCCTAGTCTTTTGAGGAAGATCCATATTGATTTCCATAGTGGTTTTTAGTATTTTACAATCCTACCAACAATGTAAAAGTTCCTTTTTCTCCACATTCTTTCCAGCATTTATTGTTTGTATTCTTGATGACTGCCATTTTGACTGGTGTGAGATGAAATCTCAGTGTAATTTTGATTTGCATTTCCTTAATTGCTAATAATGTTGAACATTTGTTCATATATACATTGGCCATTTGTACTTCTTTTTTTGAGAGTGTCTGTTTAATTCCTTTATTTATTAATTGGGTTATTGGAGGTTTTTGCCATTAAATTTTTTGAGTTCTTTATATATTCTTGATATTAATCCTCTGTAGCTAACAAAGATTTCATCACATTCTGTGGGTTTTCTCTTCACATTCTCAATTGTTTTCTTTGTATGCAGTAGCTTTTTAATTCGATACCATCTCATTTATTAATTCTTTTTTAGTATTTATTCTTTGTTTTTAGATTGACACAATATTTTTATTTTTATGTGGTGCTGAGGATCGAACCCAGTGCTTCATGCATGCTAGGTGAGCACTCTACTACTGAGCTACCGCCCTAGCCCCTAATTTATTAACACTTGAAATTATTTCTTGAACTTTAGAAGTCCAGTTGAGAACGACATCACCTGGACCTGTAGGCTGCAGTGTCGAACACATTTTCTTCTAGGAGTTGGATAGTTTCTGGTCTTAATTCCTAAGTCTTTGATCCATTTTGAGTTGATTTCTGTGCAGGGTGAGAGATTAGGGTCTAGTTTCATTCTTCTACACATGGGTAACCAGTTTTCCCCTCAGTATTTGTTAAAAAGGCTATCTTGTCTCCAATTCATGTTTTTGGCACATTTATCAAGGATCACATGACGATAGATATGTGGGTTTGTCTCTTTTATTCTGTACAATTGGTTTATGATTCCGTTTTTTATGCCAGTACCATGTAGTTGTTGTTACTATAGCTCTATAGCTTAATTTGAAATCAGGTATTGTGAAGACTCCAGCGTTGCTCTTTTGTTTTCAAATATGTTCAATCACTCAGTTTCTCTTTATTAGAGATTTTAATTCATTTATATTCTAAAAGATTATTGATAGATAATACTTACTATTGTGTTTTTTGATTAGTTTTTGATTCTTTGTCCTTTTATTCCTCTCTTTCTGTATTCTTTTGTGACTTGATTTCTATCACAGTGTGCTTTCAATCTTTTTATTTTCTGTGTTTCTACTAAAGATTCATACTCTGTAGGTACCATGAAGTTTATATAAAACACTTTACACTAATAATATTAATAATAGGACGTTACACTGATAACATCTTTGCTTTGATCACTTGCACAAACTTTGCACTTTTACTCCTCCAATTTGCTTTTGTAGCTTATATCTCTTGAAAATAATTTGGAACTTTTAAAAAATGTTTTTAAATCTTTATATTTGAGATATAATTTTCATACCAACATTTCAGTAGAGTGTTGTGGGTTTGACTATATAATTACTATTACCAGTGAGTTTTATTTTGTCATATATTTTCATATTGCTGCTTATTGGTCATTCCCTTTAGCATGAAGGATTTCTTTTAGCATTTCTTATAAAGTAGATTTGATGGTTAAAAAAATCCTTTACTTTTTGTTTATCTGAGAAAGTTTTGATGTCCTCTTAATTTTATTTTACAACAGGATACGTGTTCTTGGTTAGCAAGTTTATTCTTTATTCCTTCCTTCCTTCCTTTCTTTCTCTCCCCCTTCCTCCTCCTCCTCCGCCTCCTCCCTCTCCTCTCCTTCTCCTTCTCCTCCTCCCTCTCCTCTCCTCCTCCTTCTTTCTTTCTCCCTCCTTCCCCACACCCCCCCCTCAAATATCAAACCCAGGACCTTGTGCATGGTACTCTAATGCCCTACCACAGAGCCACACCCCCTCCTTTAAAATTTAAAAAATGCTATCCTATTTCTTCTGGTCTCTGGATCCTGTTGACGATTTTGTTAATATTATTGTGCATGTTTTCTTATATGTAACAAGTCACTTTTCCCTTGTGGCTTTCAAAATTCTCTCTTTGCCTTTAATTATTTTTTGTCAATTTGATTGTAATGTGTTCTAATGTGGGTCTCTAGATGATCCTACTTTATACCTGTGGAGATTCCTGAATCTGTACTTTTATTATTTTCTTCCATTATTTATTTGAATATGTTTCCAATTTCCTTCTCTCTTTCTATGAGTCCATGGATAATGCATACAGTATATGCTTATGGCATCCCATAAGCTCCTTTAGCTGTCTTTATTATCATTTTTCCTTTTTGTTTCTCAGATTGGATGATTTCCAGAGATTTATCTTCAAGTTCACTAATCCTTTCTTCTGCTTGAGTTTGTCTGTTGTTGTGCCCTTCTGTTAAATTTTTGAGCTCAGATATTATAGTCTTCAGTGTGATGATTTATGTATGGTACATTTTAATATTTTCTATCTCTTTTCTGAAGTTCTCAGACTGCATTTCTCTCCTTATCTTAATGGGCAATGTTTTGAATGTTCTTTAGCTGAATTACATATCTACACTTCGTTATGGTTGGGGCTATGGTATGGATTTGCTGTGACTCCTAAGGGACTGAGTGTGTAGGTCTTAGCCCCCAGTGTGGTGATGTAGGAGTTAATGGAATCATTAAGATGTGAGACCCAGTGGGAGATCCTTAGGTCACTCCAGGCATTTCCTTCAATGCCTGGAGTAAGTTCTTTTGAGAGAAAGTTGTTGTAAAATCTGGATTCTGACGCTTGGATTTCTTTCTGCTTTTTACATCACCATGAAATCATTGGACCTGCATTCTTATAATAGAGTTCTACCATAAGGTGATGCAGCTGGAACTGGGAAAGACCCTTACTAGAGCCTGTACAATGCTGTCTGAATTTTCAGTATCCCAAACTATAAGCAAATTAAACATCTTTTTCTTTATAAGTACCTGCCTCCAGCAGATTGTCATAATAATGAAAAGCTGAGTAGATTACTTGATTTCTGAAAATTTATCTTGTTCCTTTATTTGGAATATATTTCCTGTTTTTTTTTTTTTTTCATTTTGACTATCTGTGCTAGCTTCTGAGCATCAGATAAAAGTCATTTCTCCAATTCTTAGTACACTGATCTTCCCAATCAGCCTGTCCAGATATTCTAGGTACCTCAATAGACTATTTGTGTTTGACCTCTTTTTTACAATAAAATTCACCCAGACTCAGGTAATGCAGAAAAAAATGATATAGGCACTGTATCTTACCCATCAGAAAGAAGCTAGGAGTTGGAGTTTTCTTTCTGAGTGTAAGGCATGACAATCATGGTGGGGTTAGGATGAAAGTATATCTGTTTTGCTTTGTTTATCCATGTGATTGGAAATATTTTCTTATTTTTTCAGTGGGTAGAAGTCTTTCAAGTGGATGCTGGCCTTCTCTTGGAAAGAAGTAATCTAGGTATTGTTGTTTATTCCTTGCATCTGTTTATCTCATATGCCACCATATCACTAATGTTACAGCAAGCACTTACACATAAGTGCTCTATGCCTAGGCATTGTCATCTCTTTTAATAATGGAGCTTGTGATATCTACTTCTTTTTTGTGGAATTCATGTTAGATTACACATGTGTAGGTATCATACAATTGTCTGCCTTGCTTCGTCTATCACCCACAAGAAAACCTAACTTATTAGGAAAAATCCCCATAACACCCAGGCTCTGCTGTCCATCCCTCTTATTTTATTTGTATGGTAGCAGGTTGATTGACATGTTAAATCATGTTTTAGTATCTTATCAGACTAACAAAGCTCCTGAGAGAGAGAGACTGAATTCTAATGAGCTTCACATTCAGTCCCTCCACCCTGCTCAACAGAATAGTAGGCAGGGTGCTTGACATAGACTCTTTATTTTCTTCTCAGATCTCTGCACAGAAGGTCGGTGTGGTCCCTGCCGTCTTCTTTTTATAGTCTTCATCAAATATCTCATTCACAGCCACAGTAAAATGGTTCTTCCAGTCTCCAAGAATTCCTGAAAGACAGCAGACAAGTATATAAAGTCTCTCAGCCATCTCCACCTGACCTCCCCACACTCCACTGATTTCTGCCCCATGGTGGCACTTAAGTTTACTCCACCTTATTTTCCCATCATGGATGCTCCTCAGCCCACTACATCTGACCTTCAAACTACAAAGCACAGGACACATTCAAATTCTTTTTTCAAGTTCTGCAAGCCCCATTGACAGGTGCTGGGTGGGGCAGATTTTTCCAGTTCCTGGACATTACTGGCTCTGATGCACCTAACACAAGTTCCTGTATATGTTGTTCCATGAGAAACAGTGAAATGTCTTACAAAGCATTAGTTACATTGTTGGGTAGCATTTTTTTCCTGTTGGGTAAAATTAAAGACACTTCTTCATTTTTTTCTAAGTGATATTTAGATACAAGTGATCTCCCTCAAACTATTGTACCTTCAAAGTTCAACCAATGTAGAACCAATGAATTGTTTCTCCAAATTCTTCTACTTCTTTATTTCTACTGGTTTCCCACCCTTCTTAATTAATCCAACTATTTGATAATAGGATAGAATTCCAGATTCTAAGTACAACCAATAAATTGGAATCTTCAGGAATGCATTTAGGGAATCAGGGCTTTTAAAATGATTTTGAAGAGTTAGCTGGAGTAGTATTTGGAACCCACTAGGAAATCTCCCTATTTATTCTTTAAAAAAAAAATTTAGTTGTAGATGGACACAATATCTTTATTTATTTATTTATTTTTATGTGGTGCTGAGGATTGAACTCAGTGCCCCACACATGCGAAGCAAGCACTCTACCACAGAGCTACAGCTACAGCCCTTATTCTTTTATAATTAAATTTATGTGTCTATTTCTCTGTCTATTCTGCTAACTTCTTGAGAATACAAACAATATCTCACTTATTCACTCTATCTCGGGTGGTGTGTAATGGCTCCTACAAGGTATGAAGTTCTGTACTTGTACTAGTGAAACAACACTGCATACAATATGCTCTTCTGGACAATACATGGACTTACTGTGGAGACAGAGGTGAAAACAAGTAGTTATAAAGTCATGTGCTAAGAAACAGTGACAGACCAAAGGAGAAAATGTTCAAGATTGTTCAGAGAACGCAAGAGACTTCAGTGAGGCTGTAGTTGAGCTAGGTTTTTCTTCCTCAAAGTGGCCACCATTGTCAGCATCGCCCTTATTATAAGGCAAGTCCTTGGGCCTCTCCAGGACCCATCTGGTCAGGTCTCTAGGAGTGAGGCCCAGCAATTGATGCATTAGCACATTCTCTAGAGGTTTCTTACTAAACTTGAGTTTGAGAGCCATTGGCACCAGCTCTCACCAAGAGAGCAGGGTAAAGCAACAAAAGTCTTAACTGGACTGAATCATACCACTTCTTCACAAAATCCAAGTTTGAATTATTTTCACTTACAAGGCAGAATATTTTTAGAACTGGATTAAATAGAAAAAAAAGGTTACCAACCTTTTCTCAGGAATTTTGAGATGCTTTGATTATAAACGTGGGTAGGTATAGAAAATTGGTTGGCCATAGGATTTTTCTTCATCACATCGAATGAAGTATGGTAGATGATTTTTTCGATAACATCCTCTGGCAAAGGTTTCTCCAAGAATTTCAACACTTTACGGATCTCACATTTTGGATTCTGGCCATAGAGTAAAATGCATTAGGACAAAGGGAGAAAAAAAAATTTCTACCAACTCAAGAGTCAGCTTATTGTATAGGACATAATCCCAACACCACTCAGCACCACTTACCCTTTTGATATCTTCATAGAAGAGGAAGAGGATCCGGTGCTTGTCCTTTGCAGTCCACCACCCTTTCACATGGTCATTCCAGGACCCATCAACCACTGGAAGAGAGAGGCAGGAACACTGTTAGTTCTCAGTATTGGGCTAAAACCAAGGCAATGAGATGCTTTAGACACTTTGAAATAGGTGTCTGTTGTTTTATTAAACTTAGTAAAGGGGAAGGAATTTCCTACTTATGAAATCAGTCCATCTTTATAGTAGGAAGCAGCGATACACTTACTGTACGTGATTTTGCCCACATACATTTATGACCACGGATTCATTTTAAATCATTTAGGTGATGAAAGCCTTCACCTATTCCTGATAAAGAGCACTTAGTTTCAGATTCAATTGCCCACTCAGGCAGTTAAGGCTTAGGGTCTTCTTGTTGCCTGTGCCTTCCAGCTGCCTGGTGGAATCTGCAAATGCATTCTCAGTAAGGGATTCCACTGCTGCAGGGAGAGAGGGCCCTTGAGAACTTCCAGTTTCACTTAAGGTAAATAAGGAATAAACATTCTTTTCACCAATTTTTAAAGAATTGGATGGATTCCCGAGCTAGCCTGTGTTGTATTTTAATTTCATGCCACCGATGTTTTTGTGCATCACGGCATTATGGGTTTGATTCTGGGCACTCATTACAAACACAATAATAATCTCAACAGTGTTTACTATGCTGTAAGAATTGTATGAAGTGGACAAAGACTTGATTGAAAGATGATTGAAAATATTGTTCAGAAGAGAAAATTCCAAAGACCAAGTAAGCAGGTACATGAAATATTCTCTTCTGAATCATTATGAGCAGAGATATGTGTTTGCAGTTAATCCAAACCCTGGTAGGTATCATGCTGACTGATGCACATGTAAGTCCGGGGAGTCCAGAAGCATAAGGCCAATAGGAGAATCAACAGGAGTGTGTGTGTGTGTGTGTGTGTGTGTGTGTGTGTGTGTGTGTTTCTCACTACCAGGGTAATTGGTTCCTGCAATTGTGTGGCCTGTAAGTTGACATGTAAATCAGTCTGGAAATTCAGACAGGATTTGATTTAGTCTTTTTTTTTAATTTTTTTTTAGTTGTAGATGAATACAATACCTGTATTATATTTATTTATTTTTATGTGGTGCTGAGGATGGAACCCAGTGCCTCACATGTGCTAGGCAAGTGCTCTACCATGGAGCTTCAATTGCAGGCCCTTGATGTAGTCTTGAAGCAGAACTCTTTATTTTTTGAGAAACTTTAGTTTTTGCAGTTAAGATTTTCAACAGATTGGATGAGGTCCATCCTCATTATTTAGGATAATCTCTTTAAAGCCACCTGTAGATGTTAATCACATCTACAAAATTCCCCATAGAGGCAATTGAATTGGTGTTTGATTAAATAACTGGTACTATAGATGAGCTGATACATAAACCTAATTATCACAGTGTAAGACCTGAGAGGAAGCAAAAGAAGCTTGGTTCTCTTTTTCTTTCCCATGCTTCCTCCTACCTTGACTATTCTAATAAATCATCTGCATAAAAGCATTCGTATGTCTCTTAATGATGTGGCATAGTCTGAAAAATGTGTTGTTAGATGATTTCACTATTGTGCAAACGTCATACAGGCTATGACATCACTAGGTGGTATAATCTTTTGGACCACCATATGTGGTTCACCACTGACAGAAACTTTATCATGAGCTACATGACTGGAGTGGAAAATCTATTCACCTTGGAGTACTAGCTAGGTTGATACTTTTTCTTATTTTTTTCTTTTTGTCTCTTTTGTTTCTAGAGAAATTGTTCGAACACTGTTTTCTCTATTGATATACTTGAAAGACATGCTTGATGGAATTCATTTTTATTGATTTTCTAAATTTACGTTTTTATCCATATTATAGTCATTTTTTCCTTTTACTCAAGAGACTACAGTCAGGTTTGGTTATACTGATATCATGGAGGTAATGCAAAATCTTTTCTATTTGGAAATTTAATTAAATTTAATCAAATAAATGGATTGTCAATAGGGGCTCTGAAGTATTGTTTTGCAGAATTTCTGACAAAGTATTTTTTTGTCCTTCTTTTCTCTGTTTATTATTGGACAGAAGAAACTAATCACTATCAACTGATCCTACTTCCTTCCTGGAGTCCATTCTAATACCTGACAGATATTTGCTGAGACAATCAGACTGCTAAAGGACTGAGATCTTTCAATATCACAACACAGACACTTCTTTTATAGAAGTTTTAATTATTTGAGAGATATTAATTAAATGAAGCAGATGCCATTTTCATCCATTTGTCTATTCTATCTACTGTAGCTACAATAAAATACTTCATCGTACTTCTACATTAAAGCTTTTAAAGATGTGTGTAGACAGTTATCCCATACTAAATCACCCCTTATCACACTTTAGTATCTTGGTTCATCTACATGTTGTTTCCTTGAGATAATCTTATGGAAGTGTTGAAATCCGTCCTATCCTGAATGGATACTGGTCAGTTCTGGCCACTATGGCCATAAGGGATTCCTTGCCCCAAGGTGTGATCTCCTGAGCTGAGGATGAAGGATCTCACTGCTGGGTCAAATTGGAAGACTCTGTAGAGCAGATTTCTAAGACTGTACATTCTGGTCTGGGGAAAGGCAGCATATGGTTGTGGCTGTGAAGCATTTGACTTTTGAGACTGCAAGGTGGCCTTCTTCAACAGCATGGCCTTCCCACTGCTCTAGGTCTTTACATATGAAGCATGTCTCCTCTCTTCCTTATTTTTGAAGTTGATAGTTTGAAACTCAAATCAGGATTTGAGAATTTTCACCTTTGTGTTTATAGGTATACCCTCAGATGACCTTAACTTACATTTGCATAAATTTTAGAGAACAGTGCCTTCTTACTGGCTTCCCCAGTCACAGGTCCCCACGGTAAGACCTGGTCACTCAGGATAATATCCTATACTATTATCCACCAGGTTTTAGAGGTGTTTATTTTTAGAATCTCCAGAGAGATAGCACACCACAAAATAAATTTGCACTCACATTTTCCTGACATGAAATTCTCACAGAATTCTTCCCAGCTCTGAGGGTCAGGGAGCATTGAGGTCATCTTACGAAAGTAGTAGAAAGACACCAGGCAGCCCTCGGCGTTTCCAGCCACATAGATGATCTGAAATCAAGTACAGGAAAGGAAACCAGAGGAGAAACACTGGAGGAGAGTATTCCAATACAATAATAATGCCATCTCTTTTTCAGTATGCAGTGTTTTATGCATTATTTATTAATTAAAATAGTAATAAAATAAAATAAGCCTCTTTGATCCTAAAATTTGGTTGGACATGAAGAAATCCAAAGGCAAATGAGAGCGTCCCATCCTCCAAGGATCATATATCATACAGGAAGATGACCAAAATCTAGGGTGTTATACAAATCATTGAAATCTGATATGACACACTGAGTAGTCACAGGGAAGAAGTTAATGAGGATTCCCGGGGGAGATGGAGTTGAAGTCTTGAGGTCTCAGTCATATCTCAAGGAACTGATAGGAATTTTCCAGCTTTACATTTAGGGAAAAATTGGGGAGTGAGAAAACAGTTTTATATATACCATCTTATTTGATTTCCATATATGTTAGAATTATGTAAGAAGAAAAGGGGAACCAATATTCTTTAATTGATGAAGTAACTGAAATTTAGAGAATCTGAGGGACTGTCATAGTAATCTGTAGTTAGTACATGATGGGGTCAGTCCTGGAACAGAAAAATTGGGGATGGAGCCAAGCAATTCCTTCATTACATATATGCACAGTGACGAGATTCTCAACTGAAGAATGTCTCAGAGAGTTTCTCAAAGTGTAGAGTGGTTTTGCTGATCTGTCTATCTAGATATGCTTATGTATGCATGCACATTTTCATAGGCAGGTTGCACTTGGCTGCTTCTTGGGAACTCAGGCAAATTAGGAAGAGTGGCCTGGTAATGTGATGAGTGGGTATTTATAATCTTTCATTCAACAAATGCATAACAAATGCTAAGTTTAAGGTCATGTTCAGAATAAAAATTTGAACAAGACCAAGTTACCTATTCCAAGGAGCTGACAGTCTGTATCAAAGAGGCAATATGGGAAAATGTTAATGCACCATGATGAATACAATGACTGGCACATATGCACACTCAGGTCAATGTACATATGTGGGCAGGAGGGGAAGTTTCTAAGCAGATGATATTTATGCAAAGACCTGAAAAGCAAGTAGGGATTAGCTACGTCAAGATGGAAGAGGATGCTTGAGTCTCATGAAAAGCGTGATGGGAAGATCCCAGGTTTGAGGAAGCATTGTGTGTTAAAGGACCTGGAGGATTTTCAGGATGATTGCTGTGAGAACTGGGGGTGCTGTTGGGGGTTGGTTAGAGATTGGATTGGAGCTGAAGCAAGGCACAGATGACTGAAGGCATAACAGATTATAGAAAAAAACTTGAACTTCATCTCCAGCCAACCTGTGGATGTGCTTAGAGCAGGTCTCTAAGTTTCTGACGATGTTTAAAGCAAGTCTCAGATTTTCATTTTAGGAAGAGTATGAGCTACAAACATTAGGAGGCTCTGGTGCCCAAATCTAGGGTTTGACTTCTTGACCCATGAACAAGTTGACTTGGGAATGAAATAGCCTGGCTGAGACCACGGTGGAAGTCCTGTTCAAGGCACAACATATGGCTTTGGTATCTTACGGAGGAGGAGAGGGTTTGTAAGTGTTAAGACAAGAAGCAGTCAATTGGGAGACAAAAGAGAACAGTGACCTGACGTGGGTATTGGCCAAAGTGCTGTTGTATAATGGAAAAATCAGAAAGATACTAAAGAATTAATCACACTTTACTGGAGATCACACATGGAGGCAAGGGAAGTAAAAATGATGCAAGTTTTGAATTTAGCTTACTGTGTGGATTTCGGAGACCTGGAAGCCTAGCTGGGTAGCAGATCTTGCACTTTGCTTCCAAGGGCAAGGGAAATATCCTCCAGTACGTTGGCAAAGCAAAGCAAAAGTCTTTCGTTTTTAAACTTGTTTATCTCTATTCCAGGTCCTCCCTCCAATTTGTGATAATACAGACTCTACTTTGAAACATGTGGCTAAGGAGTTATCATGCAAACTCAGAGGACATAGAACATCAGAAGCCATGGATGTCTGTAGATTTCAAACATATGAAACACTTGATTTCAAGAAAAATACCACATGATTTTGAAGGACATCTTCACTTATGTCATTTATACCACCAAGTCAGATAAAGTTTGAAAATCCCTTTCTTTACCTTGCAGTTCTGTTTCCAGATAGAGGGAGGCAACAATGCGAAGGAAGGTGAGTTTTTAGCATTCCTGGTGAGGGCATTTGAATAGCTGCCTCCAAATCTGGAAAAGCAATGAATAGTCTCCATTTATTCTTGCCACTCTTGGAAAATCCTTTGATTTACATTTGAATATTATTCTAATGAGTTATTTCATTTTATTTTATTTTTTCACTTAGAGACAATAACTGTATATTCACAAGGACACGTGAAATATCCCTTCCTAGCCTCCGGCTAAGGATTTCTTGTTTCATCTCATGCGCCGAACTTCTACACTTTCAGGAAAGTTCTTTAGCTTGCTTGATTAGTTCTGTGAATGTCCATCATAATCCATTCTCCTCTGCTTTCCTCTTTTTCTTCAGAAATCATTCATATACTTTTACAATAGCTCAACGCTAATTTTCGAGTTTTCCACTGATTTGAGTACAAAAAGTAGAAAGAGAAGGAGAAGGGTATTTGCCAGCAGCTAACTGGGAAGGAGAAAGACAAGAAATAGAAATGATAACTTGTTAAAAAGCTAAAGTTCATCAGCTGAGAACATTAGGTGTCCAAATTCAGGGTTTGACTTCTTGACCCAGGAACAAGTTGACGTGGGCCCAGGGTGCTGTGGAAGTCCGTTTAAGGCACAGCACGTGACCTGCTGTCTTATAGCCAAAGCTTTTCCAGTCTCGCTGCATGTTACTCACCATGCTTTTCTTTCTTTTTTTATTGAGAAAATTGTACATTTAATCATATTTATATTAGAATAATCCATAATGAAAAGTTTCAATTCTTATACCTCAGCACTTTCCAAAGGATGCAATTGGTAAAATCACACATTTCTTATTACTTATAAGCAATGTACTTATCTCATTTTTTTTAAAGACATCTGTCAAGCATGTGTCACTGGTTGGGCTCTCAGGTTATCCATCATGATAAAAGCATCACGAAGTCCTTTTATTAAAAGTAAGTAGAGCTGACCCAAGGACTCCTTAAGTCTATTGGTTTCAATAAGAAGTCCCCTTCTCCATAATTAAAAATTCACACCTATTAATTTTTCTACTCTACTCCCTTGTAATGTCATCAAATCATAAAATAAAGAAATACGATCATGGATGTCCTCTAATACTCTCTATTGGACTATTTGGTTTTTTTAACTGCTAATTACATTTTTTTTTAACTTTTATTGTTGGTTGTTCAAAACATTACATAGTTCTTGATATATCATATTTCACACTTTGATTCAAGTGGGATATGAGCTCCCATTTTTAGCACGTATACAGATTGCAGAATCACATAGTTACACATCCACTGTTTTACATATTGCCATGTTAGTGTCTGTTGTATTCTGCTGCCTTTCCTATCCTCTACTATCCTCCTCCCCCCTCCCCTCCCCTCTTCTCTCTCTACCCCCTCTACTGTAATTCATTTCTCCCCCTTATATTTTTTTCCCTTTCCCCTCGCTTCCTCTTGTATGTGATTTTGTATACCCCTGAGGGTCTCCTTCCATTTCCATGCAATTTCCCTTCTCTCTCCCTTTCCCTCCCACCTCGAGGGTATTTTACTTCAAGGAAGGAGTGTCTTTCCAGAGAAGCAGCTCACCTGCATTTTGCCAGGTCGCCATCATTTCAAATCATGTCTAAAATTTCTTGCATCCAGGTTGTACCTGAAAAACATCAGAAATATTCTCTAATTTTTAAATAACTGGCTTTTCATCTGAAATAAATGTAGATTTTGGAGAAAGGCAGTAACATGAGAATACTTTGAAATTAGATTGATGTTGCACTTCAAAGCATTTAGAAAAGTGTTTTGGTCATCAGGAGAGAGCACTATTGGAAATTGGTGTCCAAAGGGCCAGGAAGATAAATTTTCTATAATACTAGTGGCAGATCTTCATAATAGGCAATTGTATCTCTCCAAATCCCAGTGATGTTACATTGATCACTACATATTATCCATTCATGTCCAAAGATTTAACATTATTATATATTTTAATAAATTTTCCTGACTTTGGGTAAGTCGCCAGAATAAGGTCATCAGGTCAGGCTTGAAAATTACAGACTTTATTCCATATTTCTTTTGATAGTACTGGCAAAGGTACTCCATCCACTTCTATAATGTTCAACAAATTTGAATTATTTTCCAGAGGATGAGCATTCTTCTCAATCTATGCCATTGGAGATCCAAGATTGCTATTGTCAACCCTGTTTAAAATAAATTATTGTGTTTTATGGCTGATAATAAAGGTTCCCATCTTACTGTTGTTGACTTGAATGACATAAAATAAATTACAGCTAGCATAAAAGTACATCTAACAAGTTACTCTGTTTTATTTATTTCATCTTCACAGGAACTCCATAAAACAGGTAATACTATTTCTGTTCTTTAAAAGAAGAAGGTAAAGTTGTTGAGGCTAAGCAATTTGGTAAATGTAAGACAACCAAAAATTGTTTCAGATGAGACTTACCATTCAAATAGTCTTTTTCCCACTCTGTGTTTTAGCAACAATAGTGCCTGTTGGTTAGTCAAATAATGTTATAATAATACCTCATATTTTTCTTTACCATTTTCAAAATACTATTTCATGTAATTATAAATGAGACAATATTGAAGAAAGACTAAAGCAATGGTTTTTCAGGAACTTTCTAGAGCCAATGCTCTTATAGTGACAAATATTCAAAACAGGGGATTTTCTATAATGTTTGTTCACTTATGGGATCATTTTTAATATGAACCACAGGTTTACAGTGAGAAAAAACTCTTACGTATTGATTAAATTCTACTAACTGGAAGATTGGGATTATTGATTTGTCACGGGACATTTAATCCTGCTGTACACACTGAATTCCTTATTCCATCTGGAAAAAGTGCTTTCAGAATCAGTCTTATGTTACCAGAAAATAACTTACATGTTAAGATGAAGAATGGCAAAAGATGTGTTTAGGGTCATGATAACATAATATGCAAAAACATACACACTCAGTATGTGCAAAGATTTTCATATAGTTGACATGAACAAATGTTAATTCTCCTTTTCTTGAGAGAAAATATTAAACCTATAGCAAAATATCTAGAAGAATGTATTTCTATAGTTTGCTAATTAGTGTTCTGGGAGAAATGGATTCTATGGTAAAGTGCATTTGAGAAATTCTGAGGAACACAAAGTGAAGGAGTTTTGCTTGATGTAGGTTGTCGGGGCCTTTAATTCATTAATGGTTATTTTGAGCAGATCTTAGTTTGCAGTACTTCCCAATCCTGTAGCTCTTTTCGGGAATGCAGTTCTCAAGGAATTTGCATTCTTTAGGACACCGTGTAGGAATTTCTGACCTTGTGCAGATAGAAAAACAAAGATAGTTTTAGAAATGTTTCTTGAATTTTTGTCAAGTGGCTATTTTCTGTGGTTTTTCCACAAGTAGTCTATATCAAATTGAGGAAATTTTCTTCTACATTTTTGAGAGGTTTTGGTTATTATATTTTTGTTATTGTTGTTGCTTAATCATAAAGAGATTAAATTTTTATATCACCCTGAAGGTCATGACTATGCTGAATTACTTTAATAGGTTTTTCTGATGTTGAACCATTCCTACGCTAATCTTAGATAAGACTCTTGAGCCCACTCAACTTTTGCTCACTCTCAACCTTTGCTCTTGAATCATCAAATCCAAAGAAATGCTCACAATGTCACTTATTTTGGCATCCAGAAGCAATATAACAACCTTTTATGGACTTCATTTCAAGGTGCAAAGTGATTTTTTTCCCTCTGCAAATATGGTATGTGCAATGTGTCCTCCTAACGGAAGCAGAACAAAGTGTCAGTTTTTCTTTGACACATGCCAGGCTCATTAAAACCTATACATTTCAGGATATGTAATGTATTTCAATAAATTGTATTTGTACACATTGGTACTCAAAGTATCCCATCTTTAGCAGTAGGATCTTTTTAAGTTGGCTCTGAGTGCTTTAGTCCTGATCTGAATTGTTAACAGCTTCCTTGTTGTGTGTTATGACAAGAGGTTTTAGGATCTTTTTCGGTTTGAAATCAGTCACACCTCCAAATTGCCCTAGCTTCTTTTTGTGGAGAATGAATACGAATATGGAGCCTCCGTCTGTGTAACAGTCATTCTAACTGACCATGGCCTGGTCGTTGGTTTCCAGACCTTTTCAGTGGTCATGTTAAGAATATGCAGATTTTTGAGGAGAGAATAGTTAATGAGTTCACATATGAGATTTCTATTTTAAATTTAGATCTCCAGGGGCTGGGGATGTTGCTCAAGTGGTATCACGTTTGCCTAACACGTGTGAGGCACTGGGTTCAATTCTCAGCACCACGTAAAAATAAAATAAATAAATAAATAAATATATTGTGTCTACCTAAAACTAATAAATATATAAATAAATATTTAAAAAATAAATAAATAAATTTAGGTCTCCAGGCTTTCACTTAATCACTTAAACTTTTATTTGTATTATCTTACCTTCATGTCAAAAGTCCTGAATTTGGAAAACTTTATTTAAAAATTAGTGTAATTTTGCTTAAAGAGACCGGAGCAGGAAGCCGCAACAGCCGCCCAGCCAGATCGAAGCAGGAAGGCGCCAGTCACCAGCCAGACCGGAGCAGGAAGGCACCAGCCGCTCAGCCAGACCTGAGGAGGAAGTCCGGTCCCGCCCCGAGCGCTAGTCTCCAGGAAGCCCATCAACCCTTAAAACCCATCAAAGTGGGTGTGGCTACCTGCACAGTTGCAGCTGATCCAGGTACCCGGTTTCCAACTCCCCCACCCTTAGCTGCGATAACTCAAAATATTTCCCACAAGCTTTTGGGGATTGTAGCTATCAACACAAAACAACAACTGTAGAGGCACCTGGTTTTTACCTCAGAGACTAGAGTAGGGAAGATACAGGTGGAAGCTCATTTCCCTTCACACTGGCTATACCCACCACCCTGAATACAGAGGCTCAAACTAGGAATAGACAACGCCACCTACTGGAAGCAAGGAAAACAGTGTTCTGAAAGACTTTTTTTTTTCCTCTCTTTCTCTTTTCTTCTCTCTCTTCCACAACTTCAGCATATGTGAAACCAAGAACTGAGCATGAACAACTGAATTACCAAAGTAATATAATATAGAGGAATTGCATATACCCCACCTCCCCCCCATTTTTTTTTCTGTATTTCTATCTTACTTCCCTTTCCCTTCTCTTATTTCTCTTTTCTTCCTTGTTATTTCTTTTCTTTTCTTTTTTTTAATTCATATTCTCTCTATACCACTTTCAATCTCCTAACTTTTGCTATCTATACATAGGGTAACTATCTAAATAGGAGGTTGAGTCTATACATTCTTCCATAAATTACCAGTCGAGTGGTTAGAGTTCTCCAAAGGTGCTAAGTTAGTTTAACCTCATTCCCTCACTCCTTTCTCTTTAAGTATAACATCCTTCATCTGAAATTAAGTTTTCTATATGCCACCAGATATGGTACACCTTTTATGAAACTAAGGAATATATTCTTAAGTAATAATTAAATCCAATATCTATAGTCTTAGAATCTAACTATAAATGTATTAATAATGAAAACTTGTCCTTAGATAATGTACTGTTGATATTGGGATCTGTTAACATTGTCTTTCTCCGAAAAAGAGGGATATTGGAGCTATTCAAGAACAATACAAATATATAAGGGGAAAAACATTAGCTCAACAGTTTCACAAAGCTAGAAAGAATCATGAGCAGTATGAAAAGACAAGGAAAGAAAGGACCACAAACAATACAGGCCAATTCAACATTAGATGAGGTAATATCTGCAGCTGATGGAATGTCAGACAAAGAGTTCAGGATATACATGCTTCAGATGATCTGGAGTCTCAAGGAAGACATTATTCATCAAATTCAGACAATGAAAAATCACTTTGACAATGAATTACATAAACAAATCCAAGAAGCAAAAGATCAACTCTATAGGGAGATAGAGGATATAAAAAACAAACAAACAGAAATCCTGGAAATGCAGGAAACAATAAACCAAATTAAAAACTCAAATGAGAGTATTACCAGCAGAGTAGAACACTTGGAAGATAGAACTTCAGACAACGAAGACAAAGTTTTTCAACTTGAAAAGAACATAGACAGCTCAGCGAGAATGTTAAGAAATCATGAGCAGAACATCCAAGAATTATAGGATAACATCAAGAAACCAAACCTAAGAGTTATTGGGATACAAGAGGGTACAGAGGTCCAAACCAAGGGAATGAGCAATCTATTCAATGAAATAATACTAGAAAACTTCCCAGACTTAAAGAATGAAAAAGAAATCCAAATACTAGAAGCCTACAGGACACCGAATATACAAAATCATAAGAGATCCACACCAAGACATATAATAATGAAGATGCCCAACATACAGAATAAGGAGAGAATCTTAAAAGCCACAAGAGAGAGGAAGCAGATTACATTTAAGGGTAAACCAATCAGGATAACTGCTGATCTTTCAACACAGACTCTGAAAGCTAGAAGATCCTGGAACAACATATTTCAAACGCTGAAAGAAAAAGGGTTCCAACCAAGAATCATGTATCCAGTGAAATTAAGCTTCAGGATTGAAGATGAAATAAAAATCTTCCACGATAAGCAAAAGTTAAAAGAATTTGCAGCTAGAAAACCAGCTCTTCAAAACATCCTTGGCAAAACATTACAGGAAGAGGAAATGAAAAATAACAATGAAAACCAACAACGGGAGGTAGTACAATAAAGGAAAAACTAAGCATAGAGGAAAAACTAATCATGTTAAGTATCATACATAACCAAATATGGCTGGAAATACAAACCATATCTCAATAGTAACCCTAAATGTTAATGGCTTAAATGCACCAATCAAAAGACATAGGCTAGTAGAATGGATTAAAAAAAGATCCAACAATATGCTGCCTACAGGAGACTCATCTGATAGGAAAAGACATACACAGACTGAAGGTGAAAGGTTGGGAAAAATCATATCACTCATACGGACCCCGGAAGCAAGCAGGGGTGTCCATACTTGTATCAAATAAAATAGACTTCAAGCCAAAGTTAATCAAAAGGGATAAACAAGGATAATACATACTGCTCAAGGGAACCATACACCAACAAGACTTGACGATCATTAATATATATGCCCCAAACAATGGTGCAGCTACGTTCATCAAACAAACTCTTCTCAAGTTCAAGAGTCTAATAGACCACAACACAATAATCATGGGAGATTTTAATACACCTCTCTCACCAATGGACAGATCTTCCAAACAAAAATTGAATAAAGAAACCATAGAGCTCAATAATACAATAAATAACTTAGACTTAATTGATATATACAGAATATACCACCCAACATCAAGCGGATACACTTTCTTCTCAGCAGCACATGGATCCTTCTCAAAAATAGACCATATATTATGTCACAGGGCAAAGCTTAGCAATTACAAAGGAGTTGAGATACTACCATGCATTTTATCTGATCATAATGGAATGAAATTGGAAATCAATAATAAAATGAGAAAGGAAAAACCCTACATCACATGGAGATTAAACAATATGCTACTGAATGAACAAAGGGTTACAGAAGACATCAAAGAGGAAATTAAAAAATTCTTAGAGGTAAACGAAAACTCAGAAACAACATATCAAAATCTTTGGGACACTATGAAAGCAGTACTAAGAGGAAAATTCATTTCATGGAGTTCATTCCTTAAAAGAAGGAAAAGCCAACAAATAAATGACCTCATACTACACCTCAAAGCCTTAGAAAAAAAAGAACAAATCAGCAGCAAATACAGTAGAAGGCAAGAAATAATTAAAATTAGAGCAGAAATCAATGAAATCGAAACAAAAGAAACAATCAAAAAAATTGACAAAACTAAAAGTTGGTTCTTTGAAAAAATAAATAAGATTGATAGACCACTAGCCACACTAACAAAGAGAAGAAGAGAGAGAACCCAAATTACTAGCTTACGGGATGAAAAAGGCAACATCACAACAGACAATTCAGAAATACAGACGATAATTAGAAATTATTTTGAAACCCTATACTCTAATAAAATAGAAGATAGTGAAGGCATAGATAAATTCCTTGAGACATATGAACTACCCAGATTGAATCAGGAAGAAATAAACAACCTAAACAGATCAATATCAAGGGAGGAAATAGAAGAAGCCATCAAAAGAATACCAACCAAGAAAAGCTCAGGACCGGATGGATATACAGCAGAGTTTTACAAAATCTTTAAAGAGGAACTAATACCAATACTCCATAATCTATTTCAGGAGATAGAAAAAGAGGGAGAACTCCCAAATTCATTCTATGAGGCCAATATCACCCTGATTCCCAAACCAGAGAAGGACACCTCAAAGAAAGAAAACTATAGACCAATATCCCTAATGAATTTAGATGCAAAAATCCTCAATAAAATTCTGGCAAATCGTATACAAAAACATATCAAAAAGATTGTGCACCATGATCAAGTAGGATTCATCCCTGGGATGCAAGGCTGGTTCAATATACGGAAATCAATAAACGTTATTCACCACATCAATAGACTTAAAGATAAGAACCATATGATCATCTCGGTGGACGCAGAAAAAGCATTCGACAAAGTACAGCATCCCTTTATGTTCAAAACATTAGAAAAAGTAGGGATAACAGGAACTTACCTCAAAATTATAAAAGCTATATATGCTAAGCCTCAGGCTAGCATCATTCTAAATGGAAAAAAACTGAAGGCATTCCCTCTAAAATCTGGAACAAGACAGGGATGCCCTCTCTCACCACTTCTATTCAATATAGTTCTCGAAACACTGGCCAGAGCAATTAGACAGAAGAAAGAAATTAAAGGCATAAAAATAGGAAAAGAAGAACTTAAATTATCACTATTTGCGGATGATATGATCCTATACCTAGAAGACACAAAAGGGTCTACAAAGAAACTACTAGAGCTAATAAATGAATTCAGCAAAGTGGCTGGATATAAAATCAACACGCATAAATCAAAGGCATTCCTGTATATCAGCGACAAATCTTCTGAACTGGAAATGAGGACATCTACCCCATTCACAATATCCTCAAAAAAAATAAAATACTTGGGAATCAACCTAACAAAAGAGGTGAAAGATTTATACAATGAAAACTACAGAACCCTAAAGAGAGAAATAGAAGAAGATCTCAGAAGATGGAAAAATATACCCTGTTCATGGATAGGCAGAACTAACATCATCAAAATGGCAATATTACCAAAAGTTCTCTATAGGTTCAATGCAATGCCAATCAAAATCCCAACGGCATTTCTTGTAGAAATAGATAAAGCAATCATGAAATTCATATGGAAAAATAAAAGACCCAGAATAGCAAAAGCAATTCTAAGCAGGAAGTGTGAATCAGGAGGTGTAGCGATACCAGATTTCAAACTGTACTACAAAGCAATAGTAACAAAAACAGCATGGTACTGGTACCAAAACAGGCGGGTGGACCAATGGTATAGAATAGAGGACACAGAAACCAATCCACAAAATTACAACTATCTTATATTCGATAAAGGGGCTAAAAGCATGCAATGGAGGAAGGATAGCATCTTCAACAAATGGTGCTGGGAAAACTGGAAATCCATATGCAACAAAATGAAACTGAATCCCCTCCTCTCGCCATGCACAAAAGTTAACTCAAAATGGATCAAGGAGCTTGATATCAAATCAGAGACTATGCGTCTGATAGATGAAAAGGTTGGCTCCGATCTACATATTGTGGGGTCGGGCTCCAAATTCCTTAATAGGACACCCAGAGCACAAGAGTTAAAAACAAGAATCAACAAATGGGACTTACTTAAACTAAAAAGTTTTTTCTCAGCAAGAGAAACAATAAGAGAGGTAAATAGGGAGCCTACATCATGGGAACAAATTTTTACTCCTCACACTTCCGATAGAGCCCTAATATCCAGAGTATACAAAGAACTCAAAAAATTAAACAATAAGAAAACAAATAACCCAATCAACAAATGGGCCAAAGACCTGAACAGACACTTCTCAGAGGAGGACATACAATCAATCAACAAGTACATGAAAAAATGCTCACCATCTCTAGCAGTCAGAGAAATGCAAATCAAAACCACCCTAAGATACCATCTCACTCCAGTAAGATTGGCAGCCATTATGAAGTCGAACAATAACAAGTGCTGGCGAGGATGTGGGGAAAAGGGTACTCTTATACATTGCTGGTGGGACTGCAAAATGGTGAGGCCAATATGGAAAGCAGTATGGAGATTCCTGGGAAAGCTGGGAATGGAACCACCATTTGACCCAGCTATTGCCCTTCTCGGACTATTCCCTGAAGACCTCAAAAGAGCGTACTACAGGGATACTGCCACATTGATGTTCATAGCAGCACAATTCACAATAGCTAGACTGTGGAACCAACCCCGATGCCCCTCAATAGATGAATGGATAAAAAAAATGTGGCATTTATACACAATGGAGTACTACGCAGCACTAAGAAATGACAAAATCATGGAATTTGTAGGGAAATGGATGGCACTAGAGCAGATTATGCTAAGTGAAGCTAGCCAATCCCTAAAAAACAAATGCCAAATGTCTTCTTTAATATAATGAGAGCAACCAAGAACAGAGCAGGGAGGAAGAGCAGGAGGAAAAGATTAACATTAAGCAGAGTCATGAAGTGGGAGGGAAAGGGAGAGAAAAGGAAAATTGCTTGGAAATGGAAGGAGACCCTCATTGTTATACAAAATTACATATAAGAGTTTGTGAGGGGAATGGGAAAAAAATAAGGAGAGAAATGAATTACAGTAGATGGGGTAGAGAGAGAAGATGGGAGGGGAGGGGAGGGCGGATAGTAGAGGATAGGAATGGTAGCAGAATACAACAGTTTACTAATATGGTATTATGTAAAAATGTGGATGTGTAACCGACGTGATTCTGCAATCTTTGTAATGTTTTGAATAACCAATAAAAAAAAAATTTTGCTTAAAGACTTTCATGAAAATCCTACATAAGATTCATGTAGTAATGGTTCAACATCTGAAAAACCTTTCAAAATAATTTATGCTAATTATAAATTAAATAACTCTATATGATAAAATTAATATCCTCACTTAATATCTCTTTATTAGCATGACAGTACCAAAAACAATAATAGCAAAACTTATCAAAAACTACATAATAATTAGTATTTAAGAACTTGCTGATAAATTCCAAGTTATAATAGCCCATAAATCTACTGAGAGTGGGATCTTATAAATGTTATGTTTTCGTCTATCACCAGATAACATACATTTTTGTTAAATAGTTGAAAGGCACTGGGCCTCTGCCACTTGAAGATTATAGTTTGTGTTTACAGCCAGCCAGATCTGGATTAAAATATCAGGTTGACTTCATTTAGCTCTTCATCTGTAAGCTTACCTCTCCCATTTCCTTTTGAATCTTTTTTAGTCTCATTTCTCTTCATGCAAGCAGATGCTCATCTGTTATTGCGTGCTCTCTACCTTTTTATTAAAACTCTTAGCCTATTAATCATAGTTTTTTAAAATTTCTATTCTGATAACACCAAACTTTTGTATATCTGAGTTTTGTTCGGTTTTTTAGCATGCATGCAATTTTTTTGAAATATGTGTTGATGTTTTAAGCATAAAGAACTGAATAGGCTTGTATTATTAAGTGTTATCTTTATCTGGCTAGAAGGTAGACTGTGTTTCTAGATTGCTGTGCCTCTGAGTATCAAAGTCTACAATTTTCTGTAGTGTTTTTATTTTTGTCTTCCTTTTTGTCTTTGAGTTTCCCTATAAATGTCTCTAAAAACACATTTTCAATTAGCATACAATGTGGGACAAAAGGAGAGACATAAAAAATAATTCACAGACATTATATTGAGAGCATGGAAGTCAACAGGAAACTTTTGAAAAATCAGAGCTCAATCCCACAGAAATATCATATGCAAAGTGATTGAGAGAAAATATCAAGAAACCAGAGAAATTGAAGATACAACAAAAAATGTGTAGAACCTGCTGTCTCCTTGCAATTGCAAATATTTTTTCTAGCTCCTCCTTTATCTGAGGATGTAAATCTCTTGAGAGTGCTGGCAAAATGTAGGGGTTTTAGTTACAACCCCTGGATTACTTAGCATAAGGTCTCTTCTTTTGTGTCCATGTAGTCAATAAAACCCAAATCTTCATCTTTGCTATTTAAAAGATTGAGCTTAGCCGTTCATTTAAAGAGATACTTATTAGATATTTCCAGAATTTCTGGGTGTTGCAGTGGAAACTTGTGTAGAGCATTTAGATTGCCAAATAAGGGAAGCCAGAGCTCCACCTTTCTTTTTCTTGAGGATTTATTTCCTATCCTTTTCTACCTTCTGACTGAGCATCTATACTTTGCCAGTACTGTGTTAAAGTCTGAGAATAAACTGTGTCAGTTCCTTTAGAACTAGAAAAGGAAAGGGTTGCTGCAAGAATGGAACAATAAAGAAGGAAGTGGAAGCCGAATATCTGCTCTTACTGTGTATGTTACCCTTTCTCAAGGTAAGAGGATAAAGGTACCGGAGAATTGTTAAAAAAAAGTGTCATACTGCCACCTAGGGGCCCTTTGGGGAAAGAGCGAAGGCCACAAACTGCAATGCATAAAGAGTGTGAGGCTGGCAAATTTGTCTGACTTTGCGTTTCTCTACTTTAACCCAACAAGTTAGTGATCAGGACATCATATGCCAACAATATCTGCTCTGTCAAAGTAGCTTAAGGAGACAAACCCTGACCCTTGAAAACTGGTTAACATATATGCACCAGCATTCTACCAGTGCTCCCACAGCCCTGGAGTAAGTCAAGTTGGCTTAGAACCAAAAATATTTAGACAGAATGCCGCTCCTTGGGAGAGGAGTAAAAGCAGTATTGCTCTTAAGTACTCTATTAATAGCAAGACTGCTGTTAAGTACAATCTTTGGTCAGAAATAAAGATTAAAGAATGTGTTTGATCTCTCCTTGGTGTCAAAAAACTTCATGTCATTCAATGAAAATAATTGAAACAAGAACTATCCTAGAAAAGTGTCTTAATTCTACTGCTTTGGGTGCTGGAGACGGAACCCAGAGCTTTATGCATGTTAAGCATGAGCACTAACACTGAGCTACACTCAGTCCTGAATTTAACTTTGGAAATTTCTAAGACAAAGGTTCTTCATTTTTTTGTGTGCCATGGAACCCATTTTTAGTGTAGAGTCTAAGTTTACTTTATCAAATTAATATTTTAAATGAATAATATAAAACATATGAAATCTCCAAGAAAGGTTAACTGAAATATAATTATTAAAGTATTACAAAAACAAATGTGAACCTAATACTCTTAATGCTTCTTTATTAGTATATTAAATAAGAAGATTTAGTGGCAGATCTATGAAAACTACCATAATTTATAAGCAGTCATGAACCTACATGGTATTTTATAACTGTCACAGGAGAAGATGCATGTATGCTTTCTTTGGGAGACAAAGTAAACGTAAGTAAAGAAGTGATTTTTTCCTGTCCATTCTTATACATGGCACTGAGTTTTATTCTTGGTCCTCTAAGACAAATAAGGAGTCTAATTTTTTTAAAAGAGAGCAATTAATATATATATATATATATATATATATATATATATATATATATATATATATACACAGACACACACACACATACATATATATATCAAAAGAGTATATATATGTATACGTATGTATACATACACATATATGTATATATCATGTCAGAAATAAATGTTGAGCGGCAATTAAAGCCAATTTGAGGGCACATCTACTGCAGGTGGCAATTCTTGAGCTAGTAAAAGGGAGCAGGAGCTACCAGGTCTCAAAAGGGGAGGAAGTCCTAATTAATCTTTTCTTTCTGTGTCTCAATTCCCAGTTAGCAGTTTTAAGATGTCCAGTGCTCTGGTATCCACTGGTACATTAAGAGAGCTCCAGAAATCCAGCTGAGGCAGTGGCCCTTGATGGAAATTCTGCATTAGCCTGATAACTGAAAATCTGGAGTGTCCAACCAATTTCATTGGAGACATGCTGTTGGGATGATTGTGGCACATAGGGATTTTCTGACACAGAGAAGTTGTTTCCTTGGTGACCCCAGGAACTTACCTCTTTCCTGTATCAACTATGCAAGTGTCAACTCATTAGGCAAAAAGAAAAAAAAATGGCTAGAAAATTTGATGAGTTGGTGTGTCAAGTAGACAGCTGTGGCTTATATTTACTTTACTGTAAGTACTTGGTTCTATTAAAAGGACTCCAATAAAATATTTTAAAGAAAAGTAATGGTAGCGAACCTTTCAAACAAATGTGGGTACAAGATTAGGCTAGTACAGGGGACATGACAAAACTGTTTTGGAAGGCCTTTGATGCAGGGGCCAGCAGGACAAGCTGATAGGCAAGGGGCATTGCTGGATGATAGGAATGTGTCTTGCTCTGCGGAGACTGATTGGGAGTCCTAGGCCTAAAGGGGAAGCTATTGGAGTTGCAGTGAAAGTCCCTTAGGAATCAGCAATAAATAAATAGATAAATAAATAAAAGGCTTAAGGAAAGAGAGAGGAGTTGCTAGAGGAGAGAGATGGATGAATGGTGGAGATCAGCAGCAAGAGGTGAGGATTAACTTTATTTCCCTCTAGGAAGAGAAGGATGCCAACATGCCTAAGCCAGCTCTTCAGGTTGAGGTGAGGGCTTGTGAGCTCCAGGTGGAGATGCATCTACCAGTATGCACGACCTGTAGGTACAGGACCCAACGGGATCTGGGACATCCTGTGTTTAGCAGGTGTCATAATAATCACCACACTTCATACTTTGCATTTATGCCTTATTCCATTTGCACTTCAAAAGAGTAATTAGCATTAGTTCATTTATTTAAAAATAAACTTAGTTTCAGAGTAAGTGACCCATCAAAGTTGGGATTTAGAATTAGATACTGGTTTCGGAGGTTTACATATTGCCATCTGGGGGAGATCTTGTAATTCCAAGCTTGCCTCTGGACCTTTTCCTGATATGGGTCAGATCTACCCTTCCCCAGGCCCAAACTCGGCCTAGAATAGAGCTCACCCACACTTTGGTGCTGTCCCTGAGGCTCAGAGGCTCAGAGAGTGGTAAGGCGGGATGGGCAAACCCAGCGGATCCAGCCTTGGTTTCCAAGGTAGAGGTAGAGGTCTTATGCAAGAGCCAAACTATGCTGAAAGAGCTTGCCTCACCATGTTGTCTCCTGGTACTTGTCCAGTGTTACTCTCAGGATGCCACACTTCTTGGCCTGTCTCAAACCAGAACAAAGGATCTGCACTCAAGCTTGACACCCAGGAAGATTTAATACAAAACAGAAACAAAGGTTTGTTATTTGTTTTAATAAGTGCAAAGCATGTGACATTGGATTTGCTCTTAACTTCCGAAAGAGCTATTCAGGTCTGATTGTCGGGCATTTTCCCTATCTGGTCTTTCTTTGGGGAATTTTCTGCAGAGGGAACATGGGGATGCATGGTTGCCCCATGGGAGGTAGGAAGACCTCCAGAAGTTTCTGCTGAAAGCTCATTCTCTACTGTTGTCCCGACTACTCTGATGCTAACTATGACTTTGTAATTGAATAGTAGCACTAAGCAATGGAAATTTCTTCAGTGGTAAGTGGGAAAAGAGAGGCACAGAAATATGGCATAATCTAAATTATATGTGGAATCCAAAGTTGAACTTGGAATCAGAGAAAAGAATGATGGTTACTAGGGCAAGGAAGGTCTGAGAGACAGTTTCCAAAAGATACAGAATTTCAGTCAGGCAAGAGGAAAGCTTTGGAGACATTTTTATAATGTGGGCATTGTAATTAATGTATATTTTATCTTAGAATCACCAAATGGGTAGATTTTAAGTGTTCTCACAACAAAAATCATACGTATGTGTGGTAATATGTTAATTTGTTTGATTTGGCCATTCCACAATGTATGCATATTTCAAGACATGTTGGACACCATATAGATCATATAATTTATCAATTTTAAAAAATATGTAAATTTCTTAAAATAGCTAATTGCTGATGTTAACAACATGATTGTTATTGAATAAAGGATTAATCTGTGATAAACTGTTTGCAGAAGTTTTTATTTTAATTTCTACAATAAGTGCAAGATGTAGGTACCTCTTTACAGATAACAAATCTAAGAGTTAAAGGGCCTACATCATTCACCAATAAGTCACAAAGCTGAGATTTGAACCTTGGCCTCTCATTCTCAGATTAAGCTCCAAACTGCTACACAGCTTCCCTGTCAAGAGGAAAGGATTCCTTCTTGCAGGCTGAAACTCTAGCCTGTTGCCATAGCAAAATGGAAGTGTAAAGCACAAACGCTCCTTAAACATCTCTTTTCACCATTTCAGTGCATTAAGTAAAAAGAGGGTCAAGTTTCTTCTTCACTACTCTTTTCTCAGTGGTGAGAACCAAACATCTTCTGAAGGTGTATGGAACATTCGGTATATGAAACATTTAGAGGAAGCCTTACCTGAGTTTCTACTCTATGCAAAATAAATGTTCTATTTTTCTTGATCTCCCTGTCTGAAGAGCACAAACATTAAGGTATTTTATATGATTAGTAAGGATTGAATGGCTCCATTCTTTCCTACTCCCATGGTGGACAGGCTGTAGAACGAGACTTCCAAAATCTGGCAAACCTTACCTGGTAGATTAGGAACCAGACAGAGGTAGCTGCACCCTGACTTCAAACAAAACCAGTTGATGAAAAACCACAGCTAAGACCTGGGGACACTGAGCAAGCCAGAATCCAGCAGGTGAAGATGTTCCTGATTGTCCAGAGCTTTTAAATCCAAGTTTATCAAGTTGGCTTAAAGCCTTGAAGTACGTGTCTCCCAGAAGGAGGACTTTGCACCACCTGGATTTGTTCTGCCTCCATCGATACTGATGCTCTTCCCCAGTAGCAAATGTAGTTTCAGCACTACTCTCTGTGGTGAGCAAAATGTTGAGCGATATTTTCTCCCTCTTCTGCAAAAGCCAGGTGGGTTGTGAATGAGCAAGTGTATCTGGACTAATAAAAGCCAATAATCCTTTCCTTAGTGGGGTGGCGACCTCTGAAGGGGTATTTCACACATCTACCCAAGAGCTTGCAAGTCCAGCTCCCAGGATGGAACACTGCACAATTATTCCAGCCTGTTCCTTTTGATTCCTGTGGAATATGCATCCTATTGTTTCTTCCCCAAACTCATTGTTAGAATTATTTGAAAGTCCATTTTGAATTGGAGAAACTCCATTTTAGGAGTCACAAAGCCTGTGGCAAAACCACAAATGCTCATGTATCAATGTGCATGTGACATGCATTTGTGAGAGAGCATGTGCATGCATATTTACAGGCAAAAAAATATTAGAGACAGTGGGACACATGACAAAAATCTGTGCTTGTCAATAAGCATGAGGAGGGGAGAACATAGTCTTTAGAACTTTTGGCCTTGCACTTCTCAGCTGGTTCTTAACACAATTTTCAATTACTTAGCTTGTTCAGTTAATGATTTTACTCTTCTTTTTATACACAGTACTACTTCATATCCTATATCTTAAAAAATTATGCAGAATTCATTATAAAAGTTCTGTGATTGCATCCTTCAGTCTTCCATAATACAAGACCCTCAGGTACCATTGCCAACTGACAATTTGAGTTATACTTTGGGACAAAGTCATGTTTTTATCTTTTTCTAAAATCCCATTCCTAATTAATAAGCAGTAGAACATAGCCCATCAGAGCCTGTCCTCTGAAGTCAAGTGGCTTGGTTCACAACCACTCCTTCATGTACTGGCTAAAACCTTGGGAGGAGTCTTCATTTTTTTTGGGGGGGTGGTCTTTTCTGAAGTGCAATACTAATAACAATCATATGCCTCTTGCATTTTTGGCTGCTGTTAGGCTTAAACTATTCTTTGGCAAGTTGGTTGTAAGGATTCAATGACTTAGTATGCATACAACACTTTGAACAGGGCCCAGAGCAAATTAAGCAATGGATATGCTTGTTAATATCACCTGTACTTTGGGTTGCTGGGTAGATGGCCGTGGCTAAATCAGCTGTGTGAGAAACTGACAGAAGGAGGATGACCAAGATGTTCTCCTAATACGTGCACTTTTATTTACAAGATCTTTCCAGTTCTGGCCACGTAGGTAGCCATTCCTCCTAAAAGTCTTTTCACAAGATGAGCATATCAAAACAGGGAAAATGTGAGTGTAAAATGAGATGCAGTTAATGACATCACCTACCAAGGAAAAGAACTACTCAGGCTAACAGAACAGCCCTGGTCTGCTATGACGTACGGTCACTCTGTCATGACAGAACTGATGCCCAGAGGAATTTTGATAATTGGTCCTGAAAGTGTTCTTGGACAGAGCTGCTTTGGCTCCAAGGATATCTGAAATTGTCACAAACGGGATCTCCGCATGCACCAATGTTGTGCTGTGTGGCTTCCTACTTCAGAGAGGACCTGAGTACGTAGGGCGTCCAAGTTAGAGAGTGCTTAGTCCACCTGCTTCTCCTTGTCCCTCCTGCAGTTCCCTTTTACTACTCATAGTTGGTCATTGCACCCAATGTCTGTGTGCACCCTTTTGTTTTGTTTTAGTCAATTTTAGCACTTTTCTACTCAAAATTTCAAAAGGCTTAGAGTAGTCTCTGAGACACTCCACATTTTTAACACTTCTCATTTGTGACCCATTTTATCTTTATGCCCATGTAATTAAGAGCCTGTAGCACTCTACCTTGTCTTGGAAAAATGATTATTTACTCAATGCATCCAGATCCTGAATTTCAGGCCTTCTTTGTCTTGCTTCTGAACCTCAAGGGTATTCATCTAGAGTTTTTATATGTGATGTTTGCTGTTAGATTTTTTTAGACCCCTTATTAGGTAAACTTAAACCAAATTAGAACTGAAAACCAATGTAAATTTTTAAAAACTTTAGAGCATAACATAGAAAAATGTCTTTATTACCACAAAACATGGAAAAATTTATTAAACAAAATGTAAATTCCATGTGTAATAAAGGAAGTTTTATATGTTCTACTATAATAAATAGTTCTGATAATTTAAAAAGTGTTTTTGTGACATACATGGTTCATTCTTTGTGACATACAACTTTATTTTAATGAACAAAACAAGAAAAAATTAGTAAAATTTGTGAATAATCAGTTCACAGAAAGAGAAAATCTGATTTCAAAATAACATAAGGGGAAATGTCCAACTTAATTTAATAATCAAAGATCTAGAATTTTTTAATTATTAATATTATTTTAATTGGAAAAATCAGAATGTTCATATAATTTTGAGTATTTATGAGGTTCTGGGGATATTTCCATAATAGAGAATAAGATGGGATTTTCTGTTTGTTCTCAAGTTAGTTTTAACATGGATATTTTCTTGGAATTTGCCAAATTTACATACATTTTCAAGTAAATGGACATAACTTCCTTCATCTTATAATATTCTTGAATTATTTTTTACTCTTTGTAGGAGCTGCATGAGACTCTATTCCATTCCTGATGTTTTTATTTAATCAAACAATTCTATAAAATCTTTTCAATTTCATTGATAATGCCAAGGAATCAGATTTTGACTTCTGAGGAAAATAGGGACTTCAACCATGTCAGTAACATGTCATTTATTTTAATATTTATTTACTTTCAAAGGGTTTTAAGCAATTTGATAAAGATTATGTTCTGGTCTTGGTCGTGTTAATATTATATCAACTTCTGTACTTGGTTTTCAAAAATTTTCCTGATCTTGTTGGAATAATCTGTGAAAGTGAATAAATTTTCGTGTCTAGTAAATCATATTTTTGCCTTCTTTAATATTTTATTTCACTTTAATTTGTTGAAATATTGCTTTTCTTTCAGAATTCCCTTTTGGATTGCATACGTATCTTACATGCAAACTCTGCCTCTCAATCTTGGTCCTTGGTGAGCTGAGTGGCCCATTTGGAAACTCCAGTGTGGGTGGCCTTTCTATCAGCAGGGGAGGCCCAGGTTACTGCCTGACCCCTCTTCTATCAACAGGGCAGTGTTTGGCATGACTCCAAGCTGTAATCCACCTGGTGGGCCTTCCAGACATTATCCTTAGCACTCTCTGGATCTGGACTTCTGGGATCACTGTCTATCTTCTGTAGAACACTCATGAGGGTGTGAGTCAGAAGGTTCCATGGAGCCATCAAAACTCTATTTGGAGTTGCCATGACTTCTGAGGGCACAGATCCATGTTCAGTGTTTCCTTAAGTCCTCGGTGTTTGAGAAGTGATATTTGACTCATCAGACCATGATCACCCGTCTAGGATCCTCACAATTGCTGTGCTCTGCACATCCCCTCCTGTGTTAAGGAAATCCAATTAAGATATGTTCCAGGGGCATGGAAAACTTTCAATAGTCAGTCTGTTAAGAGGTAGCTTTAGTTAACTCTGTTATCTCAGGATTTTCCTAGCCATCCTATTGACTTTACAAATGCTGACCTAGCTGTTTACTTATTACAGAGAAAAGGAAAAGATTATGCAAATGTTACAGTTAAGTTAAGCTCTATTTTTATCTTGTATTTTGCTATTATAATATTGAGTCTCTGTCAAGGTCTCTTAGGTAAGGAGAATCAATGATTCAGTTAATGATTTGCAAAAGGGCTTAAATTATAATGAACTGTAGAAAACAGGAATTTGATCTTCTCCAGAAGATAGTGGAAATAGGGCCTTAAAAGCCTGACTGTATTAGTTGGCTTTTGAGAACTACTAATTTACAGCATATATAAAACAACTTTAGTTTTGAAAACTTGTTTATTCTTCACATTTATGTCATACTTTGGAGAATAACTTACAAAGTCTAAGTTTGTTGAGACCTTTGTTTATGGATTTGGAAATTTGAGATTTACTTGCAGTTTGTTAAGTACACTTAATGATTATAGGTTTCAGAAATCTATGAATGATTAAGAAATAGTCCATTTCAAATAGACTTTCCTGGTATTTCCAAAGGTATAATGTCATATGCAAGATTTTCATTACTAAGTGTATTTTCTGTCAACATCATATGCAACACTGTCTCTGGTGAGGACAATGTTACCTGATATATTATTCAGTCATTATAAGTTTACTGAAGGACAACAGAACAGTACGTAGCTTCAAACTTTTCTTAGTTGAACATCAATAATATTTTATATGCTAATCATGTCAAGTAATAAATATAGTTAACTATTTTTTGTCAAATACAGAGCAGAATATTTTTTTCCATATCAGTGACTTTCTTGTATGTAATAAGAAACATTTTATAGTTCAATTGAGTTTTAAGAAAAATATCTATATCTGTAGTGATTCCCCCCATGGAATACATTTATGGGAAAAAGAGTATATTTTGGAAATCAATGATATGCCTCAAATGAGTGTATTATTTGACATGCTTTTATTTTTAACAGCTTTATTGAGATATAATTTTCATACAAATCACCCATTTAAATTGTATAATCCAATGTCTTTTAGTATATATTCATAGTTACACAATCCTCATCATAATCAATTTTAAACATTTTATTGATCCAAGAGAGAAACTCTATAACCATCAGCACCATTCCTCCTTTCTCTAAACTCCTGACATTCTTGAGACAGTGAGGTATTTGACATTCTGTTATTGTTTTCCACCCTGTCAGCTTCAAATACACTTCTTATTCATGCCCTCTACTAATCATCATTTTTAATTAACTGGAAACTGATTTAAAACATTCAAAAGTAGCTATAACATTGGACTTATTATTTTTATCTTTTTAACTTTTCAATAAGCTTAAGGACATGGCAACTTTTGTATAAACTGTGGGGAAAGAAAATGTACAGATCCAGTGTCACAAGGAAGAGCATGTATTTTGGATGACAATCACATTTACCTATTCATGATATTTCAAGCCACCTTTTACTTTCTAACTTCTAAATTAAAAAATTAAAACCTTATTAAATGTAAGAATATTTTAGTATGGTTGATGTATCTCACAAGTCTCTTTGGTTCTGTTAGTTTTTTTCATTCTTTTCTCTTTCCACTTCTTGGTCTGGCTACTTTTAATTGATTTATCTTCTATTACTCTGATTTTTTCATTGTCCTTATCCATTGTTGAAACTCTCAGATAAAAATTTTAATTTAGTTATTGAACGTTTTAGTATAAAAATTTCTATTTGTATCCTTTAAATTGTTTTCTTTATAGATATTTCTATTTATTGGTCTCTGCGTTATTCTGATTTCCTTTAGTTCTTTTTCTCCATAAGCCAGTTTATTTAAGTCTTTGCCTAAAAAGTGTCTAATATTTATAATCATTGTTCTGATATTTACTCAATCATTTTAATGCACTGATTCAGATTACATTTAATTTCAATTTCTATAAGGATGAAAAATAAAATTAAAACATTGCATTTGTTTCACAGATTGTTTTGTCATGAAATCCTCTAAACGCTTGTTTGTTCAGAAATGGTCACATGCCGTCTTTTCTATCTCTTCATTTCTTTCTCTGATCATACATTATGCTCTCTTCCCCAATGAGAAAGTAACTGCCTTACTTCAAAGACAACTCCCCCAATCTCAAATTTCACCTCCTCCACAGAGCACTTCAGAAGCAACTGGATGTCCAAATATGTATGTGATTCTACTTATAAAAGAAAATCATCTAACACAGATTTCCATACAAGCCTACATGTTCAGGGAATCCCGGGAGGGATCGAGAGTGTGATTGCTTGGGGTTTTCAGTGTCTGTCAATTCTTCCCTGTGGTGCCTTGTTCTGCTCCAAACTTATCAGAATATTTGCCATTTATTTCTTTAACTTTGAAAGAAGAGTAAAACTATTTAAAGACTCTAAAAAACAACAAGAAAGGAAGTTGCGTTGAATGTCCAATGCTTGTGTCTCTTCTGAGGCAGTTTTTAATCTATTTTATGAATGGCCATACTTTCTTATTCTTTTGCAGGCTTTGTAATTTTTTGTTTTAAAAATGGATTTTTGTGAGCACTCTGAGAAGGAGAAGGAGATTCTTCCCCTTATCAAGGTTTGCTTTGTTCCTTTCCAGGTGTTTTAGTTTTGGTCAGTGAATTTCTAAGCTGTTTTTTTTTTAAGACATGATTTCTTGGGTATGATCTCTGAAGTCTGTTCTGGTAGCTAGCAGTCAGCCAATGATCTGGCCAAGCTCTGTTGATCAGGTAAAGCCAGAAAGAAATAAAGGAGGAAAGTTCTCTTAGCATTTGCTTAGTCAGGTTATTTTCGCGTTTGCCTTTGGCTTTGCCTCTTGTTTGTAACCAGACTGAAGGTCAGTCAGTGGGGAACACTGGCATCTTCTCTGATGCCGTCCAGGCACCCATCTCACCCTGGGAGTGCGCGTGGCCCTCTAGCTCCCTGGAATACATTCCCTCATTGCCCCCTGGAACTTCTCTTCCCAGATCTTCCTCCCCGAATCTCAGTAAGTCTATCGTTTGTCTCAGCTGTGACCCTGCCCTCTACACAGTGGCAGGTTGTTCACTTGAATCCCAGTGTTTTCGAGGAATGCAGTATGTGGCTACTTTTCTGTCCTATGAAGGATCTGAATCAGCCTCAAAGGAGGCAAACCATCACTTAAGAATCAGATCTGTTCTGCGGCTTCTGGAACTGGGTGTCTGGGTCCCAAACTGGAATGCGGGCTGCCATCTTCAAGACCACTGTCACAGGCATTTCCCCTGATGAGTCTTTTACACCCTAAACCCATTTTGGTGCCAGCTTCTTAGAGAACTGGAAATCATAAAGTGGTACCAGAATCTGTCTGATAAGACAGGTGGACAGACAGGGTGTGAGGACTATCCCATGCTCCACCTGGAGAGTAAAGAGCATCTCACGTGCAATGCAGGGCAGAGATGATATCTAATCAAGCTAGTAGCTAGGGTGACTCTCGCTTGTTCTGGTTTGCCTGGAGTCTCCCTGTTTTAAAATGTTAAGACCCACTTCTTGGGAAAAACCTCAGTTCTGGACAAACAGATGGTTGTTAACTATATTGGTGATCATATTGCAAGATATTTCATGTATGTTGACCTGGAAAAATATATTGGTCATGGAAGGAGGAGGGGAACTCCTTTGGTGTGATGATTCAGATGTTAAAAGGTATGGTAGAACAAGCTTACAAGTACAGAGAAGTCAGCTGATGACTTCTGTGATGTGCTGATGCAGCCTCTGGTATCAGGAGCTGATCTCACACCCATGGCCAGGCCTCAGATTGTTAGAAGATTGGCTGGTGCTCACAAGGTGACTCTTGTTTTCTCATTGCATATGAACCATCTCCCAGAATGACATCATCAGACATGGTCACTTTGAGACAGGGATAAAGTGAGAAAAAGTAAATAAAACCTAAGCTGCTATGCAACTCACAAAAGGCCAACGGTTTCTCTCTCCTGTCTAATAGGAGCAACTATGGCATTTTTACTAACCACAGTTTTATCTTTGCTATAGACTACCTTATCTAGACATAATACTAGCATAGACTAAAATTGTCCCTTCTTTCTGAGAGCATCCAATTTAAAGAAAACTCTTACTTGCTTTGATCCTTACTGAAATTACCCAAAGAAAGCAGAAGTCTTATACTTGGTCCTTTTCAACAACTTGTGACTGAGACTCAGTGGTGCATATTCTGAGTCTCAGTCACAAGTTGTTGAAAAGTCATAAACCCATCTTGTTTAACTACAAGAATGTTTGATGTTTGGCTGGAGGGCATTGCCCAGACCAGTCCCCTACAGAAGGACAGTGAGAAAACAGGTGCTTTTAACAGGCAGGCAGCAAACAGTTAAAGGCCAGGGGGCCTCATCAGTTCTTTACAAAGGGGCCCTTATCTTTTGCAGTGGAAGAATAGACACAGAGAGGGGTCAGACCTGGGATCTAATAAAGCTGAAAGAGCTCCAGAGACATGTCATCCAGCTAAGGCCTGCTTGTTGTGCCCAAGTCAGAGCGTTTGTTAGGAACACCTGGGATCCTGAACTATGTGAGGGGACACCTCAGTGGATCCTCCGGAGGAGTTTGATTCTGTAGAACTAAAGCTTTCAAGTTAATTCTGAACTCAGGACTGTTGGATGCTGAGGTGGCCTACTCTTCTCAGAGCCGTCCCTTTGCCCGTGTTGTAAGGCACAGAAGGTTCTTGTTCCCACCAAGCAACATGTGCCACCGAAGAGCCACTCTAACCAGGAGGCTAGCCGTGCTAAAAACTTGGTTGAAATCCCAGTGTAAGTCTAATCTGAAAAGAAAAAAGGTCACTCTCCAAAGTAATCACAAGAATTTGACAGCAAGCACTGGACTGGATTTTGAGGGTACTTGACCAAGGAAGAAAGAATATAAGACTTTAAAAAAAGAATTCATTGAGTGGGCAATTTTTTGGAGAAGGTATTTTAATTCTGCTATGCCTTAGATTTGAGTGTGGTTTGTCCCTGAACGTTTCATGCATTTGAAGCTTGGTCCCCAGTGATAATAAAATATTGTGGGGCCTTTAAAAGATGGGGTCCAGTTGGAGGTCATTATTAGCACGGCCCCACTCTCTGGCTTCCTGTCTTTTCTACATGGTCTCTCTCACATGTGCTTGTGCTACGATGGCATGCATCACGAGGTCCTCACCAGACCTAAACTGATTCCAATGCCATGTCCTTGAACCTCCAAAACTGTTGGCTAAATAATTTTTTTAAAATCAAGTGCTCAGCTGTTATGGTTTGGATCTTAAATGTTGCCTCAAAACTCATTGGTTGAAAGCGTGGATGCCAGCCTAGGGTGCTCATGAGAGGTGGTACAAATGCTAGAAGTGTGGCCTCGTGGAAGGAAGGCAGGTCTTTTGGGTGAGCCCTTGAAGTGGACATTGGGATTCCAGCCCCTCCTTTCTTTCTTTGCTTCTAGGAAACTGTCGGAAGCCATTCTCACACGTGACTGGGTGACTCCCGGTTAGGGTCTGAGGCGCTCTGGCTGTGTCGGAGCTTTCCCGGCCCTCTCCTGCTGAGAGAACCTGTCCGTGTGGGGGTGTAACTGACCACTGACCCCGGAGGCCCAATCACTGACCCTGACCTTGGAGTGCGGCCCCCCTTCAACCTTCATTGGATGGAATTCTCCCCTGAATTTCTTGCTCCCCAATAAAAGGCTACTCCCTGGCGAGCTCCCTCTCTCTCTCTCCTGCTAGCCCTGAGTAATCCTTGCTGCCCTGCCGGGCGGTTAGAGGAGGGAACCAGAGAGGGGAGCCGTCTCGGACCTGGTCATAGAAAAAAGGTAACTGAGTCTGTGTGTTTATTTCGATCTCGCTAGCTAACTTTTATGCCAAGAACCTCATTAATGAAACCATTGTGCTGGCCGCATGGTAGAGGAAACCATGAGATGAGCAGTTTCCTCTGCCACGTACTCCCCACCATGATGTACTGTCTCGCCACAGGCCAAAGGCCACAGGGCCAAACAGCCGTGGATGGAAACCCCTCAAACCCAGAGCCAAAATGAACATTTCCTTATAAGCTGAATATCTGTTTTGTCCAATGTAAAGCTAACTAACACCCTAACCTCAGCTCTTTCAGTATGTTATCAGAAACATACAATCATGATATCTGTCAAGAACCCAAGGGACAGTATAAATTCACTGCTAGAAAGGATTCAGATGGCTGATGGCTAGACACCAATCGCTCATACTGAGTGAACTGCTCAGGTTCTCTGGCAGATGAAAGAGGAAAAAAATAAAGAGCCCGAGGAAAGTCGGTATGTAGAATTGTGATGTTAGGGGAGGCCAGATACCACCAGAGGATGTCCTGTTTACCAAGGCAGTCAGGAATTCATGGGGAAGGGGCACTAGCACCACTGAGGAGTGGGAGGAGAGACCCCAGAGGTGAACCTGACATTGCTTTCCACACTGACCAGCAAGGTTGGTGCTGTAGTGACAGAAGTGGGATCTCCACGGAGTTATGGAAATATTTCAAAAGACAATAGCTTCTCTAGAGGCGAAAACAATAGGTGCTGATGAACCCATGCTCAGTACTCACACCAGAGGAAGTGTTTACCTCTAGGAAATAGTGACTGAAGGAAGAAGCACTTGGGTTCAATTCTCAGCTCCAGTACCTATGTGGATAAAGGTCTGACCTCCAAACCTAGACTTCTGAGCACAGGTCTAACACTAACATCTTTAAAGACCCAAAGCATCAAGAAATGAGAGTTTAAGAAGTTATGTAATAACTGGAGTTCTGGCTAAATTCCAACAAAATTTTCAGATTCACTACTCCTTAATGGCACTGATGCCCTTCTCCCCATGAATTTCTGATGGTCTTAGTAAACAGGGTATCCTCTGGTGAGTCTTCGAGTCTCACATGATATTATAATTCTACATGCCTACATTCCTCAGGCTCTTTATTTCCTCCTCTGTCATCCACCAGAGCACCTCACGCTGTTCACTCAATAGCTATCTTCAGGTATCTGAAGATCATTCTAGCTGTGAGTTTGACCTGTCCCCATAGATCCTTGATAAGTATTATGCTTGACCATTTCCATTAATATAATGAAACACCCGAGACTCATTCCCTGAATGCAAAGTTGAATTGATATACTTAGCCATTGGAATAGTCCCCATATTGGGCTGTTGGACCATGAAGTAAGAAATCCATAAGGAAGCTTCTGAAACTGCCCTCCAACATCTAGATAGAAATTACCAACAATATCGTATGTTTGCCAGAGTAGGTCTAGAGCAGAATGACAAAGATTAGTGATACTTTTCAAGATCTTAAGCTTGCTGTGGGATGTGTGATGTTGGTGCATACCATGTTTTTTACATGTCTTCAGTGTGACCTCTTTACAAGAAGAATGGAACTTTGTGTGTGGGAGGGAACTACAAACTACCAAAAGCCCCAAAAGTACTCAGCTTAATGGAAATGGTTGCACTGGATAAACTGTTGTTGGAGTAGATTAACACTGTCTTGGACACATGGTGTACAATGCTGAATTGGAGAATGTCTATATTTTTAGTAGAATAGACATATTATTTGAATTCTCCTGGGAAGAACCATATTCAAGAACAGTTTCCCACAGGATTATGTTGGTTCATCTTGCCTTTAGCACGTAATTGCTCAAAGACATCCAGTCTATCTGTCAATAGTGCTGACATCATGCTGATCCATTCTCCTGAGACATCTTGTTGATGAGACAGGGTAAGAAAGTGGCCATGGAGTGTTGGGAAGACACATGAACTGCAGAGGGTAAGTAAAGGAGATAAGACCTAGGAGATTCAGAAAACTACATCTTCAACGAGGTTTTTAGGCATCCAGATGTCAGGAGAATGGTAGAATGTCCCCTACATAGTCAAAGGCACATTATTGGTGCATCCTGCCTCTCTTACCACAGTGAAGGAATTTGAGCCCTTGGATGACACAGTCTGCTCTTGAGGGCTTGGAACATAGCCATCTGGATGTCTTGGGGCAAAGAAAGGTTCTATAATAGGTCGATGCTGTAAGGGGCACTGTCCCATCACTTGGTCTTTAAAATTTGGACCCCTATGGTGCTGTATCAGCCATGGGAACAGATGCAGAGGAAGAATCCCAACACAGGCTTTGGCATTTGCAATGGGACCTCACCGTTGGCAGTGGGAAATCAACCTCCTGGGAAATAGTTCCTCTCATGCAAATGGGCTCTGTAACGATGGAGCACCTGGACACCAGGCATACGTGATCCCATGTAGGAGATCGAACACTGTGAGTCAGGTCTGCCACACTCAAACGTGACAATAGGATGTGCCCTTTATATGTTGAAAAGGGAATACTCAACGTGGGGCTGTGCAGAGTCAGAGTGAACTATTTAGAAAGCATCAGGGCCTACGTAAGACGGACCTCTGCTCATCACTGGAAAGTGACAGCACTTGGGTTGCGTTTGACAAAGAGGAATCTGTCTCTCCTTGTGCTTGCCATGAGATGATGGCTCTAGAACTAGCACTAAAAGGACTTCTCGGGCCTTTTCAGCTCCTATCAGTGTTAGTAAAGAGAGCGGGCCTAATGGTCTGGGCATAAATGGCTGAGGTGTCTGTATCACATCTGGAGTGCCTCCACAGGTGATATTGATATTTATTTGTATATATTCCATATTTGAATTTATTTATTCATTTGGTTTTGAATATTTATAGATTTATAAGTCTATGTTTTTATAAGGTAGCTATATGTATTCTTTAAAAGCATGTATTTGCATTTGCATTTGTGTATGTATGTATTCATTAAAGAAATTGTATTAATGACTTTTCTTTTAATTTTCATGGTAAGGCTCCCCAGACCATCACAGAGATTCTAAGATTTGTATGTTTTCATATTTATATGTTGTGCATGTAGATGTCCCATAAACAGATCTAGTTGCATGTGAATTCATACATATGCACATATCTATTAAGCAAGGCTATTTTTCATGAGGAGGCCCACAGGTTTCAGCCTCGCATAGATGAACTAAAAGGTCAGAAATTCTCCCAGGACTGTTACTCCTGGGTCCTGCCGTGCTGCCTCGCTTTGCCCTTTGTGCAGAAGCAGTTCAAAGGCTCGTCCTATCCCACAGCTGGACAAGACCAGCAGGAATCCTAAGTTAGCTGTATTATTCATCCATCTACCTGAGAAGCCAAGTCCAACAGGCCTCTGACCTGGTAGCAGCCTGTCACATGTCTCTAGGTGAGAAGAGCTTGTCACGTGGCCTCAGTTCTGACGTGTCCCTCCCCAAATGGAAAAGCCTCAGGCACCTCATTCCTCAGGTGCCTTCAGTCAAGGTGACCCTCAGTCCTACCACCTGCTGGAGATGATCTAGATCTCGCTAGGGGAGCCAGGACCGGATACACCAGGAATGTGGGAAATGTGCCTGGCCCTCAGAAGTGCCCCCTTGGCCCCAGTGCAATCCCACCCTGGCAGCACTGCCCCTCACCAGGTGCCATTCTGCCTCAGCACATCTGCCCTCTTTCATGGCAATCTGGGGGCTGAGGATGAGTGAGATTCGCACCAGGGAGAGTCCCTGCTTAACTCACTCTTACCCATAAACCACACTGTGTGACGCTCGGGGCGTACAGAAGATGGGTTTTCAAAAGCTTTAGGAAGAGAGGCCATTCGCCCTTACAGAGTGATACATTTGATTGGGTCAGGTTAAAAGAAACCACCCAGGAACTTGCCATAAGTCCAGGGCCACCTGGAACTGGCAGTGAAGAGGATCCCTCCGCGTTGGATTAGGGCACCTATTGCTACCAGTAAAGGACAAAGGCCAAAGGGTCTCTGCATGAATGCATGAGGGGTATATACCAAATAGGATGTTTTCTGAATGTATGTTGATCTTATTTATACAGATTGTATATCAATATTAAATCATTGATAAATTTCAGACATTTATAAATGCGTCTTAAAACTGATATAGATTCATAAGGTAGCTGCATAGATTTATTAAAATATTTACAAATGAATATATTCATATAAAAGCCTATTAATGCCTTTTCTTATTTCTCTCAGGATCTGGGTGCTTCAACATAATAAGCTATTTTTGCTGAGGAAGCCAAAGAGTTCTCAGCCTAGCTTTAATGACCTAAGACAGGTAGAACCCTCACAGGTTCGGTGGTGGCCCAGGGTTCCTTGTCTGGCCTTGGGTGTGAGGCTCTGACTCGGTCTTCAGGTCTGCTGTGGAATTGGCATCACGGCTTGGCTATCCCATGCCCCCAGCAAGACTTCAAATTAGGTCGATTCTTCAACCTTTTGCCTTTGGATGCAAACCTCCACTCAGCTTCTGATGTCCTAACCGTGGTATGTCAGGTGTTTTGGAAGTTAGAAAGTCTTGAAAACTATCAGAGCTCTGGAAAGCTCTTTGCAAAATGTCAGAAATCACCGGCACTGGGCTCCGCTCGTATCTGTGTCTGATCAAGGCAATGGTCAGGTCAGCCAACCAGGGGGAGTCTCTTGATCCAGAAAGGGGCAGCCAGACCTGACTAGATCAGGAGTGTGTAACATTAAGCGTCTAAACAGTGCAGTCCAACCTGGGCGACACGCTCCTTCCAGCCATGAGATGTCTCACCTCATGCATATTCACAATGCCCCATGGCAACCTGAGGGTTCTGTTAGCTGAAATTCTTCCCAGAGGGAGCATTATCCCTCCATTTACTTTCGTTGGCATCCTGCTATATGATCCTCTTTGGGGTATTTAAAGAATTTTTTTTAATCCTCATGGACAGTTTTGGGAAGAGAGGCTAGCTCTATGCAGAATGATGTTCCTTTGGCTGGATGTGGTTAATGAAAACTGCTCAGATACTTGCTGTCAATGAAGGGCCGCCTGGAATTGTCAGCAAAGGAACTACAATTGCTTTGGTTTTGGTTCTCCATTGTTCTCAGTAGAGGAAGAGGAGGCTCAATGGGCCCTGGCAATAATGGATGAGTGTGCATTTTTCAGAAAATACATGTTTATTTAGGTAACAATGATATTATTCATCCAATGTATCTTCATATTTCATTATGAATTTTTGTTTCTGGGTACTTATTAATGTACTTACAAATAGTATATGGCAGGTACATTAATAGATACATATTTGTATATATGCTTTTCATATAAAAAGCCATGTTAATGGATTTTTGTACTTGCTCTATTAAAGCATCCCAGACTCTGATATACACATAGGTATGTAAATTAAGTCCAAATTTTACGTATGCAAATATGTATATACTTATATATATATTTAATTATGTTCCATCAACAGATATATTAACATTTGTGCGAAGATATAAGTATCAAAGTATATTTGCTGAGTAGTTCCTAAATGTTTCAGCTTAGCATGAGGTCCTAAGAGATAGCTGGAATTCTCTCAGGGTTGGTAGCCTAAGGTCCCAGGTTAGGCCTTAGGCCTGGGGTTCTTTCTAGCTTTTCGCCTCCTGCATGGGCATTTCATATCCCAACCCCAACCTACAGCTGGGTTGGGCCTTTCTCCCCCAACAAGTGACAAGAAAGAACCTCAAAGTAGCTGCATGTGTGAGGATACCTCTTCCTGTGTGCACAGGTTCTACATTCTGTGTGATCGGGTTACACTGGTGCTGCCCATGTCTGTTGGCTTGAAGGTCTTGTCAACCAGTTTATTCTCTGAGTGCTCTTCCCAGATCTGGGAGGGCCTTGGGTACCTGAGTCCCTAGCTTTCCCCAATCAAGGTAATTGTCAGAACTGCCAACCAGCTGGGAGTCCCTAGATCCAATAGAAGCTGACAAAAGAGAATAGATTGGGAATTATATAGCCATTGGCATCTGGAACAATCTTCCTGCCTTGAGCAGTCCTCAGATATACACAGTGCAATCCTACTGTCACTTGTATCCCTCCAGCCAGGCGCTATCATATCTCAGGCATATCCACAATACCATCAGGGCAATCTGACTGCTCCAGTACCTGAGAGTTCCCTGTGGAGAGTTACCCCTTTACCACTCGCATCAGCACCACACTCGATGAGTCTTCCTTGGCATTCCAAGAGTGGCTTTTATCCTGATGGCCATCCAATCACAGGGATGTCATTGTGACCAGATGTGCCTAAAGGGAACTTCCCAGGTGCTTCCCTCCGCCAAGGGTCACCTACAAGGCAGTGAATGAACTTCAGGGTTTGGGCCACCATTTCAGAAGAGAAAGAAAAGAATCAGTGAGTCTTGACAAGAATGGGTGGGAGTGCATGAATCAAATACTGCGTCTCTTTAGGTTTGGGTCTGGATGATACTATCCATATACCATATATGCATGTTCATGTATCGATGTGTTTATGTCTGGGTGTTTATAAATGTGCCTGTGACCTGATATAGATAGAAGGATGTCTTCATAACATGCATTTGTAAAGATGTACATTTTTCCTTGTACAAAACTCTTTAGAATTTTTGTTGGTATATTACATTATTATACAGAATGGATTCATCAAACAACATTCATACAGGCACATAACATAATACCAAAATAGTTTATTGGTTTTCTTGTGCTTCATATAGTGAAGCGCATGACTCAGAGACACACATATAAAGGAATAAAATTCAATTTTCATGTATGTACATATTTATATGGTCATGTATCTGTCTAACAATGTTCCATGGATAGATTTACATTGATGTCTGATATAGGTAAAATCATTATTAAACAGGTTCCTTTAATTTCATGCAGTCCCACTTACTGATTCTTGGTTCTATTTCTCATGCTTTACAGGTCTTTTTAAGGATGTTGGCACCTGTGCCAATATATTAAAGTGTTGAACATGGTTTCTTCTGGGAGTCGAAGAGTCTCTGGTGTAATTCCTAGCTATGCGACCCACTTTGACTCAACCTCTGTGCAGGGTGAAAGATAGGGTGTCAGTTCTATTCCTCTACACTAGATCCCCAGTTCTCTCGACCGTCTGTCAGAGAGGCTGTCTTTTCTTCAGTGTGTGTTTTTGGCACCATCGTCATGTGTCAGTTGGGCATGTCTGTGTGAGTTCATCTCTGTCTCCTATTGCACCGGTCTCCATGTTGTCTTGCTGCCATGTTTCCTCGCAGCCCTGCGGTGTAGATTGAGGCCTGGCTTCTGCTCGGCAAAGGAAACAAAAGCGTGAAGAGAGCCGACGTGATGGGAGATCTTTCCAGCTGCGCCTCTGATGGGCTCGGTATACAGAACACGCAGAGGACTCAAGAAGCTCAGTGCCAGAGAGACAGTGGCCCACTTGAGAAACGGCAAAAGAACTGAAGAGTGATGAACACAGACGACCAACAGACACAGATTCAGAAATGTTCACCATCCCTAGCAATCAGGGAACATAGGTAAGAATCACATTGAGATCTCATCTCACTCCAGTTTGAGTGGCAATCAAGAATACTACTGATGACCAAAGCAGTATGCTCGTACCTCGTTGATGGGATTGCAGATTACGCAACCAATTTGGAAAGCAGCTTGAAGATTTCTCAAATGTCTAGAAACAGAACTGCCACTTGACCCAGCTATCCCAGTATTCATCCTCAGTATTTATCCAAAATGACTCAGATCAGCACAGGCACACCAATGTTTACAGCAGTACACACAACAGCCAAGTTATTGAACTAGCACAGATGCCCACCAACAGATACATGGATAAAGACAATGTAGTATACATACACAATGGAGATGTAGTTAGCCATGATGAAGAATGAAAATATAGCATACGAGGGAAAATGGATGGAACTGGAGAAAATCACGCTAAGTGAAAAGAGCCAGACTCATAAAGTTAAGGGTCAAATGTTTTTTTGCCTATGCAGAAACTAGGTTAGGGCTGGGGTTCTTTCTAGCTTTTTTGCCTCCTGCATATGCATTTCATATCCCAATCCCAACCTACAACTGGGCTGGGCCTTTCTCCCTGAACAAGTAGCTTCATGTATGAGGATACATCTGCTATGTGAACAGAAGACTCAGAGACTAGGGTGCTGATGAGAGTGGGTAAAGGGGTAACTCTCCACAGGGAATTATTTCAGATATAAGGATGTCTTAATAACTCCCCCAAAAGGGGAAAAAGTGTGGGAAACCTACTTTCAAAACAGTCAAAAATTGAAACCAACCATTCCCTCTGAAAATTGAGACAAGACTGCCCTCTTTCACCACGATTATTCAATATCATCCTTGAGACTCCAACCAGAGCAATTAGGAGAAAGGAATTAAAGGGATACAAATAAGTAAAGAAGAAAACTATAACTATTTGCTGATTTCATAATTATATATCTAGAAGATCCAAAAAAATCCATTGGAAAACTTCTAGAACTAATAAATGAATTCAGCAAAGTAGCAGGATATAAAATCCACACCCATAAATCAAACATGTTTCTATATATCAATGATGAATTCACTGAAAGAGAAATTAGGAAAACTGCCACTCACAATAGCTTCAAAATTTTTTTTTGAGATTCAATCTAACAAAGGAGGTAAAACCCCTTACAATGAAAACTACAGAATATTAAAGTAACTGAAGAAGACTTTAGAAGATAAAAGATCTCCCATGCTCCTGGATAGGCAGAATCAATAATGTCAAAATGACCATTCTACCAAAAGCATTACACAGATTTAATGCAATTCCCATTAAAATCCCAATGACATTCTTCATAGAAATAGAAAAAGCAATCATGAAATTTATTTGGAAAAATAAGAGAACCAGAATAGCCAAAGCAATCCTTAGCAAGAAGAGTGAAGCAGGAGGCATCACAATACCAGACCTTAAACTATACTATGGAGCTATAGAAAAAAATGGCATGGTTTTGGCACCAAACAGACACACAGACCAATGGCACAGAATAGAAGAAACAAAGACAAACCCACACCACTAGAGTTATCTCATTCTAGATAAAGGTGCCGAAAACATTCACTGCAGAAAAGATAACCTATTCAAAAAATGGTTCTGGGGAAAATGGAGAACCACATGTAACAAAATAAAATAAAACCTCTCTCTCTCACCCTGCATGAAACTCAAGTAGATCAAAGACTTAGGCCCTATAACAGAAACCCTGAGCCTAATAGAAGAAAAAGTAGGGCCAAATCTTCACCATGTCAGCATAGGATCTGACTTTCTTAACAAGAATCCTAAATTGCAAAAAGTAAAATCAAGAATCAATAAATGGGATGGATTCGAACTAAAAAGCTTCTTCTGAGAAAAAGAAACAATAATGTGAATAAAGAGCCTGCAGATTGGGAGAAAATCTTTACCACATGCATCTTAGATAAAGCATTAATCTGTGGGATATATAAAGAACTCGAAAAACTTAACACCAAAAAAAAATGATAATAATCCAATCAATAAATGGGCTAAGGAACTGAACAGATACTTCACAAAAGAAGAAAATACAATAAATCAACAAATATATAAAAAAAAGTTCAACATCTCAAGCAATTAGAGAAATGCAAGTCAAATCTATTATAAGATTTTATCTCTTTCCAGTCAGAATGGCAACCATCAAGAGTACAGGCAACAATAAATGTTGGCGAGGATGTGGTGAAAAAGGTACACTCATACATTGCTGGTGGAACTGCAAGTTGGTGCGACTACTATGGAAAGCAGTATGGAGATTTCTCAGAAAACTGGGAATGGAACCACCATTTGACCCAGATATCCAACTCCTTGGTTTATACCCAAAGGACTTAAAATCAGCATACCATAGTGATGCAGCCATATTAATGTTTATAGCAGCTCAATTCACAATAGCTAGACTGTGGAACCAACCTAGGTGTCCCTCAATAGATGAATGGATAAAGAAAGTGTGGTATATATAGTCAATGGAATATTACACAGCCTTAAGGAAGAATAAAATTATGGCATTTGCCAGTAAATGGATGGAGCTGAAGAATATCATGCTAAGCTAAATAAGCCAATCCCCCAAAACCAAAGGCCAAATATTTTCTCTAATATGTGGATGCTAATTCCCAAAAAGGGAGGCACTAGGAAAGAGGAGAGTTACTTTATATTAGGTAGAGAAAAGGGATAAGAGAGGAGGGCATACAGCGATAGGAAACATAGAATAAACTAGACATAATTACCTTATATTTATATATCACTGCATGATGAATGTGATTCTACAACATGTACAACCAGAAAAAAATGAGAAATTATACTCCATTTGTATATGATATATCAAAGTGCATAAATGCATTTTACTGTCATGTATAACTAATTAAATTAAAAAATAAAAAAATTACTATTACATAGGAAGGATTAATTCTAGTGTTCCATAGCACAGCAGGGTGACTATGGTCCACCAAAATTTATTACACATTTCAAAATAACTAAAAGAGATAAATCTAAAGTTTCTCAATACAGATAAATGATAAATGTTTGATGATGAATATATTTATAATCTTGATTTGATATTGCAAAAGTATGCATGTATCAGATTATCATATTATATCCCACAAATATGTACAATTATTGTGTCATTACAAATAAAAAAGAGACATTGTTTAAACAATTAAGCTTCAGATTTGAAGAAGAGATAAAAAACCTTCCATGAAAAACAAAAGTTTAAAAATTCACAACTAGAAAGTCAGCAATACAAAACATAATAAAATATTTCATTAAGAAGAAATAGAGACTACAAATGAAAACCAGCAGAGGGCGAAAGTACACTATAAACAGTATATCAAAGGAGAATCTAATTCAACTTAAAAACTAGAAATAAACTAAATGTCAGGAATTAACATCTCTAAATAATAAAATAATATATAGTATATAGCAATACACTATATGTTATTGCAATAACATTGTTATATAATATTATATATAACTATACAATGACATATAATGATATTAAATAACTATAAAACAAATTATATAATTATATAATAATATGTTATAATATATAATAATAATGGATTCAACTCATCAATCCAAAGACATAGGCTGACAGATTGGATTAAAAAACAAAACCCAAGAATATACTGTCTCCAAGATTCTCACATTATAGGTAAAGACATCCACAGACAGAAGCTGAAAAGGATAGACAAAAATGCATCCTTCACATGAGTCTCATAAACAAGCAGAGGTTTATATTCTCATATTCAATAAAATAGACTGTAAGCCAAAGTTAACAGAAGAGACAAAGAAGGCCATTTTATACTGCTTAGGGGAGTCATAAAACAGTAAGAAATAACAGTCATAAATATTTATGCCCTAAACAATGGAGCATCTATTCACATCAAACAAACCCTTCTTTAATATCAAGAATCAAATAGACCACAACACAAAAATACTGGGTGACTTTAACATACCTCTCATCACTGGATAGATTCTTCAAGTAAAAACTAAAGAAGCTATAGAACTAAAACATACAATTAATAAGTTAGATGTAATGGACATAGAATACTTCATCCATCGGTGACTGAATAAACTTCTTCTCAGGTGCACATGGAACATTTTCTAAAATAGACAATATTTTAGGACACACAACAACTCTTAGCAAAAACAAAAAATGGACATATACCCTGCATAATATCAGATTATAGTGTAATAAAATCATAAATCAATGATAAGATAAAAATAGAAAGTAATATAGCACCTGGAGACTAAATAAACCACCATTGAATAATAAATAAATAAGAAAAGATATTAGAGATGAAATTTAAAAATATAGAGAGGTAAATGAGAATAATGATACAACATAAAAATCTCTGATACAATATGAAGGTGGTTCTAAGAGGAAGGTTCACAACATTGAGCTCATAGAACAACAGAATAGAAAGATACCAAATAAATAATCTAACATTACATCTCAAGGCCCTACAAAAAGAACAAATCAACACCCAAATCAGTAGAAGACAAGAAGTAATTGAAATCAAAGCCAAAATTAATGAAATTGATACTTAAAAATTTTTAAAAATTAATGAATCAAAAAGTTGGTTCTTTGAAAATTGATAAGCCCTTAGGGAAAAAGATATGATAAAATGGAAATATCACCACAGACACTGCTGTAATACAGTAACACACTATTGAAGTACAGATCACAATCGGAAGCGATCTTGAAAATCTACAATAAACTAGAAAATCTTGAAGATCATGATAAGTTCCTGGAGAGACATATGACCTACCCAAATTGAACAAAGAGGATATAGAAAACTTATATAGATCAATTTCAAGTAATGAGATTGAAAAAGTCATCAAGCGCCTACCAACAGAGAGAAGCCCAGGACCAGATGGATTCTCAGCTGAGTTCTACCAGACCTTTAAAGAAGAGCTAATATATGTCTCATATCATTCCACAAAATAAAAAAGAAGTCTTTCAAACGCACTTATGAAGCCCATACTGATACAAAAACCAAAGACACATAATGAAAACTTCAGACCAATATACTTGATGCACATAGATGCAAAAATCTATGGCAAATCACATACAAAAACACAAGGTCAGAATCGTCCCAGAAACAAACCCACTTCTTGTTACCAATTTCTGTTTTAGCCAGATTTTTGTCACTATCACCAAAAGACCTGCAAAGAACAATGTAGAGAAGGAGAATTTTATTGTGACTCATGGTTTTAGAGGTTCAGCTCATGATTGGCTGATTTCGTGGCTCTTGACCTGAGGCGCGGCAGGACATCATGGCGGCTGGGCATGGCAGCGGAAAGAACTCAGGACATGGAAACCAGGTAATAGGGTTTGCTCTCCAAGGACAAAACATAAGCCTCCGACACCTCCCTAGTGACCTACTTCCTTAGTTACATCCTACCGGCATACATTTATCACCCAGTAAATATGTATTAGTGGATTGATTCACTTATTAGGTTCAAGTTTTCATGATCTAATCATTTCACATCTGAACATTCTTGTCTCACACAAGAGCTTTTGGGGGAAACACCATCTCTAAACTATAACTCTAATTTTTTTGTATTGTTTCATTTTTAAAAATTTTCAGTGTTTTAATTAGGTATACATTACAGTAGAATGCATTTATGCACTATGATATATCATACGTAGATATAATACCTCATACATAGATATAATACTTCATACCTAGGTATAATATCTCATACATAGGTATAGTACCTCATTTTTCTGAGTGTACATGTTGCAGAATGAGATTGGTCATGCAGTCACATATATACATACAGTGATAATGTCTGTTTCATTCTACTCTCTTTCCTATCCCCACATCCCCTACCCCCATCCCATCACTTCCCTCTACCTAATCCAAGGTAGCTATTCTTCCCTAGGGCCCCCCACCTTATTGTGAATTGGCATCCACATATTAGAGAAAATATTTGGCCTTTGCTAGTGGAATTGGTTTATTTTGCTTAGCATGATAGTCTCCAAAACCACTTTCTTATTAGTTTATATGCTGATATACCCCAGAGATGTACATATACAGGAATAAGTACCAATATTTTATATATGTAAATATTTATATGATTTACTATGTACTTAATGGTGTTCAATCAACAGCTATATTGACATCTGTGTGTAGATGTAATTAATTAGCTTATAATTGTAGCTGAGATCGCCCCAGTGGTTTCTGGATGGCCTTTAGAGCCTCTCCAGCTGCATCTGATCAAAGTAATTGTCCAACCAGTCAACCATGAGAAATATTCTAGGTCAATTACCAGTGGCCAGAACTGGCTAGACCAGCAAAGTGTAGCCTTTAGCATCTGAGGCAATTTGCCTGATGCAAAGGTTTCCTCATCTATCTGCAGAGCATCACGTCTCTCCAGCCTCTCAACTATAACATGTGATGGCACAAAGGAGCCAAATCCCCAGCCTGTGTGAGTCAGCTTTCTGTCACTGTGACACAACATCTAACAACTTATAAGAAGTAAAGGTTTATTTTGTCTCACAGTTTCAGAGGCTTCAGTCTCTGTTGGGTTGGCTCCATTGATTTTGGGCCTTTGGCCAAGTAGAACATCATGGTGTGGAATGTGTCATGCAGCCAAGCTGTTCACCTCATGGTGGCCGGGAAACAGGGAGAAAAGGTCTGAGATACCACTGTCCCCTTCAAGGGCATGCCCTCACTGACCTAACTTCCTCCCACTAGACCCCACCTCCTAAAGGTTCCACCACCCCTAACTGCACTAACTTGGGGACCAAGACATCTACACATGGGCCTTTGGGGAACAGGCAAACTAGAGCACAGCCTGCCTCTCAGAGGCTTTTCATCATTGGCAATAGAGGCACATGTGTCCTTGGGGTCCACAGCTCTGAAGAGTGCCATGATCCACCGTCATCAGCCAGGCTGAGAACCAGAATCACGGCCTCTCAGATCTCAACCCCAAAACACTGTGGCAAAGGGAGCCCAATCCCAGTGCAGGGCACAGAGCAGAACAGGCAGAACTGAGGGTGGTGTTAGGTGTTGCCCTGACTGAGGGCCTGAGTTTCTCATTTCAGGAAAACTTAAGAATTGACGGTAAAGAAGACGTGTTTCATGCTCCCTCTGGATTATCATGCTGCATCAGCCTTAGGTGAATTTCTTTCCGTGGTAGTAGAGTTTTCTGTGTGGCTTTTCATAACTTGCTTAACAGTTGCTAGTAAGTCTAGAGTAGAATATCTTGTGGGGAAAAACTGATCTGAAGATGACACCAACCCAGAGGGATCCAGGGAGAGATGGCGTACAGAGGTGCTGTTCAGAGGGCGGGTGGGCCACTCAAGCCGATCAGAGACACACAGATAGATGGCTTCCTGTTTTTCTCTGCCTCGTCTCTGCTATCTTAAAAACTCTTGATTTGCTCCTTTTGCCTAATTTCAGGGGATTTGTTTTGGGAATTGTTCAAGAGGTACAGTAAACCTCCTTGTTGCTCCATCATCACCAGAAGCACAGGGCTCCAATCTGAACATAAGATCCCAGGTAATGTGGGGTGGTGAGTGTTGTGATTGTTCTCAAATGCTCTATACCACTGGTCTTCAGCCAATTTTACATACTTCTTAATATGCATGCAGAACTGTTGGCTCCATTCATTACTTACATTCTTGCATGGAGTATGTATACACACACACACACACACACACACACACACACACACAAACACACACACGTACCCTTTTAAAGAATCTGTTTATAAAAGTCCTTGAACTTGTTTCTCTTTGTGGCCTTTTACTTGCAGAACCATGGTTACCCCCAGCCAGGTTTCTCCAGGATGCCAAGGAGACCACAGGATTGGGGTCCCCGTGCTCAAGAGTGATGGCAGGAGGCATAAGCTGGACATGTTGTCTGTCTGCCGGTATGAACAACTTTCCCATGTGAGGTCCGTCCCACTGGTCACAGGACTGACAATAGGTGTCAGGATTTTCACCAGGTTAGAGAAGTATTTTGTGGAAGGTACACTGTGAATACCCACATCCAGCAGCCCCTTCACTTCCTGTTAGGTAGCAACTAAAGACATCACAAGTGGTTGTGCTCTTTGAGCCATCCTCAGAGGTTACAGAGAGTGAGTGGGATCAACAGAGGGCATTTAAAGCAGCTGTGAAGGCAGACCAGCCAGAGGCTCCTTGGCTAAGCCTTAAGAGAAAGAGGAGGATAAGCCCAGGGTGGAGGAGGGAGGCAGAGGACAATAGGAAGCACCAGAATGGGAGACAGGGTCAAACTCCCGCTACAGAGACAGTGGAGTCCTTTAGGGCATAAAGAGTGTGAGTGGCCTACAGGGAAAATGAAAGGAGAAATCTGCAGGAGAGTCCCTGTGCTTTGGTGAATCACAAGTGTTTCAATGGTATCTGAAGTCACAGAGTCAGATAAAATCACTTAGGTTTCGGAGAGCAGGCACAGACATAGGGCTTACGGAGGAGCAGGTGTGAGAACCAAGACCCAGCCAATCGTGCACAATGGAGGGTTTCAGAGAGAATTATGTCTGAACTTCCTGAAGTGATGATATTTTATATTGAGCATGCATTCAAATCACCTGCACGGCCTGTTAAAACAGAGGTTCCTGGGCCCCACAACCATAACTCCAGGTCTTCCTGAGAATGTGCACGTCTAACATTGTTAACATTTTCCTAGGTGATGTCTATGCTGCTGGTCTAGGGGACCCATTTTGAGAAATAACCCTTATGATATCCATTTTGTGCCATGAAGTGACTTCTATTCTCTGCAGCAGAGAAGGTACTAGTTATGTGCCATCCTGAGAATTTTGTGAGTTAGTCTCTCAAATCCTTCATTACCTCTGCTCTGAGGCTCAGATATAGGAGCTCAACAGGGAAGGGACGGTGGCCTATGTGAAGAGGGCAAAGGGCAGGAGGAGAATCAGGGTGGATCCGTGGAGGTCAACACTGAAGCCATTCAAGGAGGAGAGAACCTTAGAGGACACAGAATGCCTGAAGTAAGTAGAAAAGAATGATTGTTTATTTTTATGTAAGCGAATTAGGAGAATTATGCCAGTCTCATGCATCTTCCAGGGTTATTGCAAGAGCTCAGTGAGCTAATCATTAAATATAAAGTATTAGGTAACCACTCATAGGCAAATACAGATTATGATTATCTCTCTGCATTGGTAACTGTCTCATCATGTGTGCGGCTTTTCATTCACAATGAATCTCCATGGCATCAGATGATGGTGCATGCCAATCTTCTAATGCCCCTCATTTATTTTCAAATCACTCTCTGTAACCTCTGTCCATTACTCAATAACACTTCATGAGAAAATGTAATTTCTTATTTTTGTAGTAACTAACAGCACAAATAAAGCATTTTCGTGGTTATCCTTTGAATTGATATTAAAAATAATCCATAATTCAAGGAGTGGACTTATTTTCTGGCCTGGGGAATTCTGAGAATTGGGTATCTGTACCCAGAGTGCACCCTTTGCTACCTGTGGCTTCTCTGTAACCTCAGGAAAGTTAACCTTGAAATAACTAACTGTGGTAGAACACACTGGAAATTTTAGCAGCTTAAGAGCTGACTGGCTGTGGTTTCACACATTGCATTTAGCCATAGAGACTTGCAGAGACTGACAGGTAGCTGTGACAAGATGACCACAGTAGCAGAAGCAGAAAACAAAATAACTGGGATAAAAGACCCCGCCCCTAGGCTTAATGACGTAAAATTCCCCAAGCTGTATGAGCTGAAAGCCCCTATGCTGTTGATGTATAAGGAATGTAAGATGCATTCTCCAATAGAATTGCACAAACACCCCTTGCCCCAATGTACTCCAAACTTGCTTACTTACAAAAGTAAAAGCCCTCTGTGCTTGGGGCTCAGACTTTGGGCATCATGCCTTTGGGCTGTGTCCACTAACAAAGTGTTGCTTCCAGATGTCAGTGTCCTGACCTTGATTTCCTATTTCATGTCTGCCTGAGTGCTTAGTAGCCAGGCGGCTTCAGCTGCCTAAGACTCCAGGAGATTAGTGGCTTGTTGAGGAGGAGCTTCCTGTGGCTGCCTGGCCTGCCGGGCTCCTGGACAGGCCTGCTCTGTGAACTGGTAAAAGGGTCTGCTGCAGTGGTGACACTCACCTTGGAGAACATAACCCAGTGATTCTCTTCTGCCCTCCTGGCTGACCAGGGCTCAGCAACCTTCCCCGAGCTGAGCTTGTGGGCTGATTTCATCCAGTCTAGAAGCTGCTGTTTGTTCTTCTATTCTACATACAAAGTACTCAGCCTTCTAAACTGGGCTCCTGGTAGTCTCAAATCACACACTGATGTGCTTCATAGGGGTCTTTCCAGAATTTCATCAGAAAGGAGGGCTATCTTTCCAACTCCATCTTCTGCTACTGCTCATCTGAGACCTGCCTATGCAGAGTCTTACGATTCCTGCAGAATCTCCTCCTGGCCCTGAATCTTATCCTTCAGGAGTTTGGAGCTGGACCTCTTCTGAAATAAATAAAAAGCTTTTTTCCTCAGTTCAAAACTGGTCTAATTTTATTCTTCATGACATTATTTTTAATGATGAAGTACACATTTATGGAAATGCTTAATCTAGTATATTTTATTACTTACAAGATCTCGCTTGCCGCAACAGCCCTACAAAGCAATTATATCATTACTCTGTGTCTCAGATGAAAAGGCTGTGGCTTGGAAAGATGAAGAGACACTCAGTGTTACAGTGATGAACAGTCTGAACCTCAGTTCTGGACAGCCAGGCTGAGCGGAGCTTTCAAGAGCACGTTTTCTTTCCTTTCTCCTAGCTCCACTGCTCAGATCAGAAGCGCAAGGACCTGACAAATCTCCTGTCCTGACTGATTTCAGCCAATCAGTTCCATGTCTCATTCAGGATGGAGAGTTACTCTGCTCTCGGGAAAGCTCTGGCCTCCAACCTTGGCCAAAGCCTACTTGAAACAAGTTTTATCTGTAAATCTCAAATAAAATGAGCATGTACATTTGGCAAATTATTATCCCTGCAGAAGTCCATATCCTAATCCCAGAGCCCAAGAATATGTCACTTTACGTGGCAAAAGAGACTCTGAAGATGTAATTAGATTAAAAATTTTGAAGTGGGGTGATTTTCCCAGATCCCACATGGGACCTATGTAATCACAGTTCCCCATTTGAAGAGAGGCAGAGGATTCAGAGAAGGGAATGTACTTATAGAAACAGGTCAGAGAGAGATAAAGGGATCTGACGATGCAGTGCTGCTGGTTTTGAAGACAGAAGAATGAGGCCACAAGCCAAGGAATGCAGGCAGTCCTCAGAAACCAAATAGGCAAGGAACAGATATTTCCCTATAGCCTCCAGAAGTGACACAACCCTGCCAACACCTTGATCTGAGTGTTTCTGACCCCCAGGACTAAGAGATAATAAATTTAGTCTTAAGCACTAACTTTAGTAACTTGTTACAGCAGCCATAGAAAACTAACACAGGCCCAGGGCAGTCTCAAGATCCTTTGAGGAGCTGACAACAATCTGTCTGTCATGACCAAAGGGTATAAATATTATGTCCTAAATGTCCAAATTTACTTTTCCCCCTAATCTCCCAAACTTGCACTTTTAGGGTGGATAAAGCTGAATTTTTGAAAGCAGGAAGGAGCAGAAACCTGCCTGCTGAATCCTGGTGGATAGTCCTGGTCAAAATAGGAACGAGAACCTGATTGTCACATGCTGAGGATGCCCTGTGCAAAAACAGGTTCAAAGTCTAATGTAGCAGGGGAAGGACTAGAAGGTGCTTCTGGTTTGTTGGGAGCAGCAGCCAGTAGATGTGCAGAACAAGAAGGAATGTCCTTGAGCCATCATCGTGCCCTTGGTACTACAGAGCCAGACGAGGCATCCCCAGATGCTAGCCTCTGCTCAGGAGACTTCAGGTTCTGCAGCCGTGAGTCCCCCTCCTGTCCTCCTCCTAACAGATTTAGGTTGGTCTCTTTTGTAAACATGAGCTCAGATTTTTTTTTCTCAATATGCTGCTTGGCTTCCATTTATTGCCATTAAAAAGTGTGATTACAACAGTTTAAAACTGAATTTTACAAACCTTAATTTATCTCTCAATGTCTGACTTGGCTGAGTCTCTTGGATTGTACTAAAAGTTACTATTTTAAAAATCCAACTTCCGATATGTGAACTCTTGAATAATTAGTTCTGTCTCTGTGAGGCACTGGCTCACCTGAACATATCCTGTGGCTAGAATGTGCTTAATGTAAAATATGTTTTAGGCAGGCATGATGTTGAAAACAAAGGCCATGGTTTTCTGCCATTTCTTATTTTGTAATCAGCACAAGAATGTTGGAGATATTTGCATTGCAGTACAAATGCTCATGGTGGTATATGGTAATGCACAGAAACCCTTTGGCTGAATGTAATTATAATATTTAAATGAACTTTCAGTCCATCACTTCCTCATTGGACTGTATGTGATTTCATGTCTTCTCTAAGAGGAACCCATATTGTTTCTTGGTTATTTTATTGTCAGCTCAGTTAATCATTATTATAACAGTAAGATTTTAAAAATAAATGATATGTGGAGAAACTTCATTGATATTTTAAAGATTATAATAATAACTAATTGGTTTTTAGCTTTTATTCAATTCCACAAACATTTATTGAACAACTGTCAGCGCCAGATACTTTCTAAGTTCTTAAATCTTATCAGTAGGGAAAAAAATAGTAAAAAATCCCTGCCAAAGAACTGCAGGTTAAGCCATGGTTCAAGGCTAAGATTGTAATTAAGTCACTTTATTTAAAAAAAAAAATTGCAAATAACTTCCATGTTGTGTCTCTGTGCTGATAATAGAGTTCTCACAGTCAACCCTGAGAAACTCTAAGGAGCAATCTAAAACTAGCTCCTGAAAAATCAGGCATTTAATTTGTAATTTGAAAAGTCTGGCCATAAGGTATGGCTGCTAAGGTGAAATTGTGTGCCTACTGCCTAAGAGGTTAAAGGTCATATTATTGTCCTTAGAGACTCCCTCAAGAACCACACATTCAATTGACTGTGGTGAAAAAGTTTGGTTTTGGGCCACTCCGCCCTTCCAAGGCACACTCCTCCTGAAGGGCTCCACTTCCGATTCACCCATGACCTCGGCATCCAGCACAAGCCTCCAGGGCAGTAGGATTCTGAGATCAGGTCCACTGGCTGCACAGGGGATGGTCTGAATGCTGTCTGTACTCACCAGCTCCAGACCCAGACCTGTGACTCCTGGGCACTGGGCAGAGGGTGAGAAGGTGCTTCCTGGAGTCTACACTGCAGGGGGCCAGGTAATCCTACTGAGTCAACTACAGAGTGAGTTAGAAGAGGGTCTGTATGATGGAAAAACTAGAGCAGAATAAGGGGAATGAGTGGGATAAAAAGTCCACAAGTAGACTGGTTGGGGAGACCACAGTGACGTGAGGTTCCAGCCAAGACTTGAAGATGGTGAGGCGTGAGTGCGAGGCACAGAGAAGAGCCAGGGCAGATCTCTAAGGCAGGAGCGTGCTGGCTGCATTCAAGGAGTGTAGAGACTACAGGGTCTGAAGAGGAGAGAGCAGTGGGGGAGAGATTGTCCAGATAGGGACCCCAGGGGCAGACGGGGTAGGACCTGGAGCCATCAGACAGTTTGGCTTTTATTCTTACAGGGAAGATGAGCAGCTGCAGACTTCCAATCCGCAGGGTGATGGGTTCTGCTGTGAGGGGATCCATTAAGAATGATCATGTAGTGGCTGAGCAAAACCAGGAGGTCTACTCAAAAGTGAAGGGAGCGGGATGAGGGTGAACTTTAGTACTCCAGGAAGGGATGCCAGTGGCTCAGATGAAGGGGCCAACAGCAGTATTGGTGAAAAGCATTTAGATCCTGGTATAAGTCGAAGGCAGACCCAAATGGATTTCTTATGATTGGAGTGTGGTGTGGCAGAGAGAGGAAAAAGATGATTCAGGAGTTTTGTCTGAGTGACTGAAAAGATAGAATTGCCATAAACTGAAATGAGGAAGGCCACGGGGAGATCGAATTTGGGGGTCCAATCCTCTATTAAAGTCTCATTTTTTTTTCCTTTTATTTTATTGGTTGTTCAAAACATTACAAGCTCTTGACATATCAATTTTTGGGTTAGAAGAGTATATTTGACATGCAGACAGATGGAGTCAAAGCTCGGCTGACAACTGAAGAACTCAGGGTTGAGATCTGAGATGGTGATGTGAGTCCAGGTGATGGAATCACATAGAAGGCATTTGAATCCAGATATGGCCCAAGGAGCCAAGGGTGGGCTAGAAAATAAGAGAAAGAAGAGATGTAAAGCATGGAACTTTGATATTTTCACGTATATTTTAATGTGCTTTTATGAGGACCATTTTTTAAAAGTTTTTTTTTTGTTACATTCTTTTTTATCTTTCATTTTTAAAACACATTAGAATTTTTCAGTATCTTCTACTACTCTATCTCCCAGCTTTTAAAAAGTACCCTTGACCGTTAAAAGAAATGTTCTTTTCTTGCTTTTTAAAAAGGAAAAGCTTAAAGAAACTTGGAGCTAGTAGAGAAACAAATTTTTCATTTATATTTGGAAATAATAAAATACTTTAAATAATCACAAAAGTATCTATGAAGGGCATTGGATGCTTTCACAAACATTTGCCCTACATTCAAAATTCTAAATGGTATTTGAGAATATGCAAATACCTCAATTATTTTAAATTTCAGCCAATTATTAATTTTATAAAAATATAATCAAATCTATATGAAACATTAAGGAAGTATCACAAATAAAAGCATTGGAAATGCTTATTCAGTATTTTAATATATGCATTCTGTGTTCAACCAGGAGAGAGAAATCATACTGATTTGAGCAGGGAAAATTTACTATAAAAAATTATTAACTCGGGACTGGGGATGTGGCTCAAGCAGTAGTGCGCTCGCCTGGCATGCGTGTGGCCCAGGTTTGATCCTCAGCACCACATACAAAGATGCTGTGTCCGCCGAAAACTAAAAAATAAATATTAAAAAATTCTCTCTCTCTCTCTCTCTCTCTCTCTCTCTCTCTTTCTCTCTCTCTCTTTAAAAAAAATTTTAAAAAATTATCAAGTCTAACAAGGGTTTGGAGTAATGAGGGCTTGGCTATTAAAATTAAATAAACTCTGAAGAATATAGAATAGCTGACTAAAGGAGATTTGCCACCCCAGAGGCTGAAATGAATTCTGGCGCCTTACCAGAACTAGGACTGAGATCCTGCTCATATAGGAGAGGGCACGGCTGTGTCTCCAGGGATAACAGAAATTTGGTGTAGCTCTGGAAGAACTTGCTGCTCTACCCCTTGGAATGTGCAAGAAACTTCCCTCTAGTGAGCAGGGGAAGCTGCTCACAAAGATGTGTCTCCCTGGAGGCACTCCAGCAAGACCACCCTGGGAGGAAGCTGCTGGATGCCCACGCTGCAGGGGCTGGATACCAGGAAAGCCAGGTGTGCTTCAGGAGCCAGACCTGGAGATGCTGCCCACAGTGGCAAAGGACAGCAGCAGGCTGGACAGTGAACACACTTAGCCTGGAAGCAGAAGGCTTCCTCCTGCAATGTCTCTCCAGTGCCCTCTACTGGCAGCATTAACATGATATCATTTACAATGAGATCATTTATTTTTTATAATATTATCGGAGTCCGTAGAGAACAAATTTTAAAAAGACATATACGGTTAAATAACAGAGCATTTCAATTACTGTCCAATATTTCTTTACATTTTATATGTTCCCACAAACACACAATTATTGCCATGGTTGTATTGAAATACAGTATTTTGCAGGAGCAAACATAAAACCCAAGAGAGCAAAACATACTTTTCTGGAAGTGCATATATGTTTTTGTATTCTTCAATAGCAGTAAACAACCACAAATATTACATATGTTGTAAAAATTGTAGAAAAAATATTCATAAGATTTATTATTCTAACCATTTTAAATATGCAGTTGATTCATTAAATACATTTGCAATGTGATGTAATCATTATTACTATCCATTTTCAGAATTTTTTTCTTATCCCAAACAGAAATCCTGTACTTATTACAAAATAGCTCCCTATTATACCTATTCCATTGGCTGGTAACCTTAATTCTATTTTCTGGTACTAAACATTTGAATACCCTGTAATTAGCAGGATTGCAATCTTGTAATATTCATGAATTCATGCCTGGCTTATTTAATATAGCATATTATTTTCTATATTTGTACACATAATAGCATCCATCAGAATTTCCTTCTTTATTATGGCTGAACAATATTTCATGGCATATATAGTGTACATTTATCTACCCATTTGTATGTTGATGAACCCTTGGGTTTTTCCAACCTTTTGGCTATCAGGAACAACACTGCTAGGAATATCAGTTTACAAGTATGTGTTTGAATCTCTGTTTTCAAGTCTTTTGGGTACACAAGTAAGACTGGGATTTCTAGATCATATGGTAATTATGTATTTAACTTTCTGAGGAATTACCAAACTTCTTTCCACAGCAGCTGTACCATTTTACATTCCTACCAAACCAGCAATGTACAAGTCCTTCAATTTCTCTACATCCTTGCCAATACTTGTTATTTTCCATTTTTTAATGATGACCTTCCTAATGCATATGAAGTAATATCTCATTGTGGTTTTTATTTGCATTTCCTTAACAACTAATAATATTACATTAGTCAGCCTCTCGTCACTGTGACAAAATACCTGACATAAACAACTTATGAAGAGGAAAGATTTATTTTTGCTCACAATTTCAGAAGTTTCAGTTCACTGACACAGTTATTTGATTTAGTTGCTTTGTACTTGTGGTGGTAAGTACATTATGAACTTTAAAAATTAAAAATATTCTTTTTAAAAAATGTATTTTAGTACATATAATCTCTAATAAGTATCTGTTTAATTTAGATCAATATGTGCATAAGAAGAGGGGTAAAATGACATTAGTCTTATCTCAGAGTGTTAGTCACCTTTAGTTTTACATCTCTGGGACCAAAAGACAAGAGAAGAACAACTTTGGGGAGGAAAAGTTCACTTTGAGCTCATGGTTTCAGAGGTTCGGTCTGTGGTTGGCCTGCTCCATAGCTCTGGCCCACGTGAGGCAGAACTTGAGGCAGACAGGCACTGCAGAGGAATCTGCTCAGTCCATGACATCCAGGAAGCAGAGAGAGCTCTGCTTGCCAAGGACAAAATGTACCCATAAAGACTCCCCAGTGACCTTCTTCCTCTGGCCATGCCATACCTGCGTGTAGTTACCACCGATTAATCTATTCAAATTATTAATCCATCAAATAGATTCAGCTACCGATGAGGTCATAGCTCTCATAATCTAATCATATCATCTCTGAACATTCCTGAAATGTCTCCCACATGAGATTTTGGAAGCCACCTGTATCCAAACCATGACAATCAATATATACATGACCACCCGTAGCTGTGTTTTAAAAACATCTCTGTATTAATCTAAAAAGATAGGAATGATAGAAATTCAGATAATCTACAGAAGGAAATTCTCTGGAGAGCATCTCCTAAAGTGATTATTAGAAATTGCCAAAGGCAAACGATGCCATCTAGTTAAATAAGAATAAGCAACTGTTCATTGCTGGCGCAGTGGTGCACACCTGTGATCCCAGAGGCTGGGGAGGCTGAGGCAGGAGGATGGTGAGTTCAAAGTCAGCCTCAGCAAAAGCAAGGCACTAAACAACTCAGTGAGACCCTGTCTCTAATAAAATACAAAATAGGGCTGGGGATGTGGCTCACTGGTTGAGTGCCTCTGAGTTCAATCCCGGGTACCCACTAAACCCACAAAAAAAGAAAAAGAAACAGGCCGTTGATTGTGCTCAAACTCATTCCAGTAAAGTACCAGTAAAAATTTTGTAACTGTATGTGTTTACTTAATGTTTTACTGGAATTCATCTCAAAACTCTAATGTGTATGTATACTCCTACATAATTTTACCCATTTATCTTAAGTAATTACAAGGGAGTTGGAATATTCATTATAAACAAATGACTGATACCACTAAAAAATAGCTAATACTTGAAAAAATGTGTAACAAAATATTGATGAGATGCATTTAGAGATGGTCACATTAAAACAATTGATCATGGGAGGCCAAATTGGTGTAATTATTTTATAAATAATTGAGCATTGGAGACTTGATAAGTTTAAGCACATTGACCCAGTAATCACATACATACAGATGTAGTTATTGCATTGTTACATAAAACTGTCAAAATTGAAAAACTATCTCATTGTGAGGCACTGTGAAATGAATCAGCCCATGTTTATGATGAAACATTAATCAGTCACTAAAAATTATATGTACAAACAATTATTGATAAAAATGTAAAAACTAATAAGTTAGTATTGAGTATTTTTATGTTTTGTCACTGGATAAACATTTTACATGGGTTATTGCCAAAAAGCCTATTAAGAAATTTATCCTACTGATGCTATTATAGTATATTTATAGACGAGGAAACACAGGTATAATGCTATCAAGTAATTTGCAGCTGATAGGATTGAGACAATGGTGCCTGGACTCAACCTCTGTATTTAGTTTCTCCCTCATTCAGAGACCCTAGATGTTTTAGCAACAGGGCTATTAATTAATTAACCAGTGCTGTGTCCCAAACAATATGAGCATAGATCTTCTATGTGAAGAAGAATAATATAGAAGATGGAGTGGACGGGCTCTAGTAACTATAAAGAGCAAAATTACTATGTGTATATTGATGTGCCCATTAGTATATGTAACTCATATTCAACTGAATTTCAACAAATTACATGCAATTTAGAAAAGTTAAAAATTAGAACTATTTAGCTGTTAGGCAAAAAGTCATAAAAGAAGTATAATGAAAACATTTTCACCAGAAGCAAAAAGTCTTCTCAAGGTATTTTACTAGGAATTTCGGCACTGATAGTCTATTTTTAAAATTCTAGGCACAAATGCCAGAATTTGTCCTTAAAATTATATCCCACGCATAAATGTTAGAAACATTATTTGTAAAGCACTTGGCATTCTTAGTGGTAACTTTAAAGGTAAATTGGTTATATTGTTAAACACACATGTATATATATGTATGTGCAACTCTCATAATTAAATATTAATTATAAACATATGCAAACAAAAATAAATAATTTTCTACCTATTAGTAATAGACAGTGTCCCTTACAGGGGTCAGCAGACTATAGTCTCTCTATGGTCCATGTATTAAAAAAGGTTTTGATATTTTCAATGGGTTAAAATAAAGCAAAAATAAATACTAGACAAACAAAAGAAAAATAGTAGTAAAGTAATAAAAATTTGCACCATCTGCCCTCTACAGAAAACATTTTCCAACCCCTGCCTTACAGTAAACTACTTGATATCATACAACCTCTTAGCATATATATATATATATATATATATATATATATATATATTTTTTTTTTTTTTTTTTTTTTTTTCTCTAGAAGATTAAGCAATACTGTGTTCTCCAAATTTGCTTGTCTATTCAGTATCCAAAAGAATTGTGAAGTTGTAGTTTGGACACTAGAGGGAGACTTTAAATTTCTCTTTTTCTTTCTGATTTTCAGAAGGTGGCAGAAATGTTCAAATGAATACACCTGTACTAAACTGGCTAAGCCATTGTATCAAACTCCTCTTCTCCTCCCCAGACCTCCTCAGCCTCCCCACCCTCCCATTCTGGCTCTGGGCTCTGCTGGGCTGTCTGAGATGCCAGTAAGGTGTCCTGCCCACCCTGTGCACTCCAGACTCCTGTTCTCAGAACTTCTCAGGCATGCCCGTGCACACAGCCCACCTGCGTGGTCCCCTTCGCCTCCTCCGAGGAACAGCCCTGGCTGTTCCTATGCCTTTTTCGGGTGTATTTTCACAGACTGAGCAAGAGCTCCCTTTCCACATTTAGCAAGGACAATGTTTCCCTATTGGTTCTTCTCCCCTGACATTGCCCCTCACTTCTGCAGCATGGAGTGATAACAGTTCATAAGATCTCCATGTCAGAAAACCAGGGTGAGAGGGTTGATACAGAGAAGATAAGAGTCAGCTTTGTGATTCTGGAATACATCTGTTTCCCTGGGCTAAAATATACAAATTTGTTCGTATGCCACATGCCTGGGAACACTGTACTATGGTGAACTTGGAATATTCTGCATAGTCTTCGAGTAATTGCTTAGGTCATTACATTATGCAACCCTAGTTACTATAGCTTTGTCATAGATCTTAGTATCTGGTACAGGTACTTTTGTTTTTTATTTTAAGAGAGAGAGAGAGAGAGAGAGAGAGAGAGAGAATTTTTAGTTCTAGGCAGACACAACATCTTTGTTTGTATGTGGTGCTGAGGATCGAACCAGGACCGCAAGCATGCCAGGTGAGTGCGCTACTGCTTGAGCCACATCCCCAGCCCCTTGTTTTTGTTTTTTGATCAATGAGGGTCCAACCCAGGGTCTCAAGCATGCTATGCAAGTACCCCCCGGTTTTTTATGTACTGATTGCTGTATGGCACAAAATGTCCACCATCTCATCTCTCAGCAAATCTTTAATGAAAGTCTTAGAGCCCATTAACTCAATACAGAATTGGATCAATTATATTTTTTTGAATTTATTTTAAGGTAGGTGATCAAGTGCTGGGCATAGACTCATAGTAGGCTTTGAGTCAAGGTGAATATATATATAACAGACAAGTTTTCATATATGACTCATTTAAAGTTTTCAGTTAGCAAAAGAACCCTTAAAACCATGACATGGTTATAATTGATTCAAGTTTTGCTTTCCCATTTAAAATTCCTTTTAAGAATCAGATACGGTCTTTGTTAGGATAATACTGTTAAATCTTAACAGCACAAAGTTTTAGTGTTGCCATACTTATATATCCAATCCATGTTCACAAATATGAGTTAAACAATAAAACACTGTAGGGCAGTTTAATCACTCTCTAGATATGAGGAGTTTAACGCATTTACTGTTTCAGAAAGAACAAATTATTACTTACATAAAGTTACCATGATAACTACTACTTTAATGATAAGTTGCATAATAAATATAATGTTAAAACTTGTGACATAAAATAAAATAACACTATAAAATATTTTAAAAAAACATTGTTTTATTTTCAGAGTCATGTAAAATTAAACATTTTCTATTATTATTTTTAAAAGTACATTAATTCCCTGAATATAAAGGCATTGGTCTGTGCAATAGTCTGAATGCTTATGTCCTTTCCTAATTCAAATGCTGAAATCTTAACACCAATGATGATATTAAGAGGTAGGGACTGTGTGAGGTGAGTAGGTTCATGAGGGCAAATCCCTCATAAATGAGATTAATGTGATCATTATTATACTGGGAATTAAACCCAGAGGGGCTTAACCACTGAGCAACCTCCTCCATATTTTTTAAATATATTATTTAAAGACAAGGTCTTGCTGAGCTGCTTTGGGCCTCACTAAGATGTTGAGGCTGGCTTTGAACTCTTAATCCTCCTAATTCACCTTCTTGAGCCTCTGGGATTGCAGGCTTGAGCCATGGCACCTGGTCTTGATTAGTGCCATTATTAAGGGCCATCAGAGAGCATGCTTGTCCTTCTATCAGCTCAGTTTTCAGAGAAAAGAATGCCATCTCTAATAAAAACTGGCTCTCATTAAATCCCCCAGTGCCTTGATCTTGGACTTCCCCATCTCCAGAACTGGAAGGATCAAGTTTCTATTGTTTAGAAGCCACTAAGACTAGGATAATTGCTACAGCAGCCTGAACAGACTAAGAAAGGCTCATTTGATGGAGAGAAGAAAAAAACATGAAAGGTGAGGCAATTCTGGATTTCTAGACATTAAAATAAACATAATTTTAGTATTAGGTTCAGTCCAGTCTCCTTAGGTCAGTTGCTGCTCCTGTATCTTTGTTCTTCCTGTATCTGTACAGGTGATAAGAAACAGAAACCTGAGAAATCTATCCAGTAATTTTGATCCAGAGTTTGTCTAGAGAAACAAACATCATTGAAATTATTATTTTTTACTGGGTTCTTCTCCTTCTATTTTTTAAAGAAGATGTTCTATGGGAGGTCAAGCTGGCAACTCACTCTGATCCTTACTTGGTAGCAGTCTGTGGATGAAGGAAACTTGGACCAGAGCCTGATTCTCAGCTCTGAAGGTTCACAATCTCAATCTGGAGGAAGTTCATTCTCACCAAATCTGCAAGAGTCTTATTATAGTAGCGTGCAAATTTATTAGTTGGACTTACTTGAACAATCCTCTTCAAGATGTCTAGAATATTGAACTGTGAGTATTTTCTCTTGATAATAATGATGGTGACTTACATTTTTGAGTTCTTAACAGGTGTTTGATTTTATTGTGAGCATTTTGCTTGAATTGAACTGTTTGTTCTTCACATCCACCTTTTGCATCAAGTTTTTAATTATTCTTATCTTACTTAGGAACAGGCTAAGGCAGACATAAGTGGTCAAGGCTGTAAGTGATAGAGCTAATATTCAGTCTTTGGCAGTCTCACTCAAAGCCCATACTCTCGGCCAGTGTGTTGAACTGCCTACAGAAACTGATTCAGCACATAATTTCAAACCATCAGTGGACAGAATACTGAATGTGAATGTCTTTAGTTGGGAAGTGCTTCTGGATGATTCTCTTTCAAGGCATGTTCTCTGGGGTATGGTCTTCTATTGTATAGTTCACTATTTCTGGATTAATTCCATCTTTTCTTAATAATCATTGTTGAAAAAGGGATGCACATAAGAGAAAAAAATGAGAGATTTCCCACGGGATTGTCCAAAATTTAGTTATATAACTTCATCATTATTAAAGGGAGGGCTGGGAAATGTGTTTGAGTACATGCTGAAGGATAATATACATCGTATGTAATGTATATCCTAGTGCAGAGGTTTCATCTCTTAATGGAATTCAAATATTTGTGACTATTTCAAAAAGGCATCACAATTCATGATCCTATATCTTTTCTGTGAACCTTTCAGTACTTTGCAACTTTTCTACTATAAACCATGATGCTACAACCACACTACTAATAAGCACAATTATGAATGTTATCACGTAGAAGAGGAAACAGATGAACAGAGAAGTAACTTATCCAAGTCTGCACAAAGTAAATGGAAAATCTAAGAACTGAACCCAGGCAGTCTGACTCCAGGCCCATGACCCTAATGCACATTATTCCCTTTATGACTAGAAACACCACAATAAACAGCCAAGCCCCAGTAGTTTAATCTTTTCTTTTTTCTCAACTTAATACATATATTTTCAAAATTGATCCATATGGACCACATGCCCTTCCCACTGTTGTCATCCTGGTCCAAGTCATTTTTATGCCTCATCTAGATTAACAGAAGTACTTTCTAACCAGCCTCCCTGCCTCTGCCCTCACGCTTCTTCAGCGTGTTTTCAGTACAATAGCAAGAGTGAACTATTCCTGGGATGAAAACCTTTCAAAGGTCTATAAACTCAGAGTTAAAGCCCAATTCTTAACTACAGTCTGCAATGCCCTTGTAGAGTCTATTTCCAGCACACTATTACTTCTAACAAATACTGATATTGCTCAATTTACACTGGGGTTATGTCCATCAGGATATACCCACCCTTATCATGGGATAAATTAATCATAAATTGAAAATATTGTGAGTAAAAATGCATTCAGTACACCGAACCCACCAAACACCCTAAGCTTGTCAACCCGGTGCCCCGTAGAGCATCTGTTGTTTCCCCTCCTGATCATGAGGCTGATTGGGGGTGGTGGCTCACTGCCTCTGCCCAGATTGCACATCACTAGCTTGGAAAAAAGATCCAGATTCAAAACTCAAAGAGCAGTTCCCACTGAATGAGCATTGCTTTTGCACAGTGCTAAAGTTGACAAATCATAAATTAAACCTTTTTAAGTTGGATGCTGTGTGTGATTGCCTCCACCACATCCCCTTGCCTTCTCTACTTCAACCACACAGTCTCTTTGCTGCTCCCAAGTGCACCTCATGCCAAGGAGGCATATAATGTTGAAAAATTAAAATATGCACTTTCAAAACACCCCATATAAATGTACAATCCTATGAAAAGGGTAAATAAATGCGGTTTGAAGAGTTACTTAACCACTTTGTTATCGTTTGGGTATGCGGTGTACCCCAAAAGCTCATGTGTAAGACAATGTAGGGATGCTCAGAAATGAAATAATCAGATTCTAAGAGCTATAACCTAATCAGTGGATTAATCCACTTAAATGGATCGACTGTGGGTGACTGTAGACAGGTAGGGTATGGCTGGATGAGGTGTGTCAGTGAGGGCATGCCTTTGGGGTCACTATTTTGTTCCTGGTGAGCAGAGCTCTCTCTGTGCTTCTGGGTTGCCGTGTCTTATGTTGCTTTCCTCTTTCACACCTTTCTGCCATGATGTTCTTCCTTGCTCAGGGCCAAAGCCACGGGTTTTGCCAACCGGGGACTGAACCACTGACTGTGGGACAAAGTAAACTTTTTCTGTTCTAAGTTGTTGGGTCTTTTGGTCACAGCAACAAACTCAGTAAAAAGAAATTGGCATTGAGAGTGAGGTTTTGTCTGTGAGTAACCTGACCACGTGGTTTGGAGGCATTCGGAACTAGTTTCCAGGAGGAGCTTGAATAATTTGGAGGTGCAGGTGGAACGCTGGGAACAGAGCTCAGTGGGCAATTCTCATGGGAGTGCAAAGACCAGAATACCCATGGAACTCTGAGCTCATTTGGTTTCAGAGGAGGCGGACTTTATTGGAAATTTGACTGATCATCATTCATGTTAAATTCTTATACAGAAGTCATTTACATTTTGACCATGTCTTGAGATTTTTCTGTGAGGCTAAATTTAAGTGTGACAGAATAATTAATCTGGTGGAGGAAATTTCAAGGCAGTACAGCATTTGGGCAGTGGAATGGGTATTGCTCTTAGCCAGTTTTACTGTGATAATGAGGAGCAGAAAACAGAGAAGAAAGATTTGAAAATCTTCCCGCTTGGCCAGAAAAGTTGGAGTAATACTGGGGCTAAGGATGTTGTGGTTATTAAAGACATTTGCAGCGACTAAAGAGATATCAAGTACTTTTCACAGAGATGATAGGAAAAATGGCTTGAAAGTATCTCAGGAATGGACAAGATCACATTAATTGGATCCTCAAAAGTGTAAACATAAAAATTCCTTTGAGAAGAGAGCAAGGCTGGAGAGACCTTTCATGAACAGGGAGGCCTAGGAAGTCGTCTCACTGTGCGTAGCCATCTAGGCCCCGAGAGTCTGCTGCAACTCTAGTCCCAGGGGGCTTGGCTAGGCTCCAGGTGGTGTTGGAGCTGGGCATCAACCACCTGGGGCTGGCTCTACAGGAGAAATAGAACGTAGGGAAGGAGAGTGTTGGAGTTAGGGGATCATGGAGGGTTCCATCAAGACTCAAAGACAAGCCTGGTAGGCCAGGAAACGTGCAGTAGGGTTGACATCCTCAGGTAACACCTGAGAGGGGCAATGTATGAAGGTATAAGAAACCTCTGAAATTGCAGTGTAGATGCCTGAGTTCAGGAGATGCCAGTACCATGACACCTGCCAAGGAAAGCGATAGTAATTGAGCAAATACAAGCCAAGAGAGAAGCCGTGTGGGCAGCAATCACCAAGGCCATAAGTGCAGAACTAATCAAGCCCTTTGGAGAGAACCTTCTGGTGCCATGTGTCTCTGGCTGTCATGTTCTGAGCTGCTTTCTTCTGTCAGGATGTTGAGTCTCACCTTGGGTCCAGAGCTATAGTGTACACTGACCATGGACTGAACCTGTGAAAATATGAGCCAAAATAAACTTCTTCCTCTAAATGGTTCTTGTCAGATCTTTTGGTCACAGCAATGCGAAACTGACTGCTGGCTAAAGGATTCTTCATTGAGTCAGATGGCCTTTTTAAAGGACTCTGGAGCTACCACTGCTGAGAAGGATTTTACAGCTGGCAACGGGTTGAATTCAGCTGTTGATGTGTTGGGGGGTGGTTGGGGACTGACAGATTTCTGATAACTCATGATAACTCATTCAGAATAATAATAATCAAAAAAGTCCTATTTTATTTGTTGGTGAAAGTAAAATGATTTTTTTTTATGTTGAGCAATTTAAGAGTGAAGGCATTCTTCAGCATTTTGAATGCAAATGATCCATGAAGCAGATACAATATCTGTGATCTTCTGATGGCTTATTTCTCGCTGTTCATTTTGCCACACATGTAGGGATGGGATATTTGCCACACATGTAGGGATGGGATAAATGCCAAGCTTGGGTCAGGCATTGGGGGCAGAGGATGGTTTCTCAAAGAAAGGGATCTCTCCTTCAAGTCCCGTTCCAGGGACCAACCTGGACCACCACCACATGATTCCAGGTTTTTCCCCTTTCCCATTAGCTGCCATGGGTTTGAGTCTGACATGCATTCATGGTTTCTGGGTTTTGAAGCTTCCCAGATTTCAGCACAATTCTCTTGTGTACCTAGCCTTGGTCATAGGCTTGGGGACTTTCTTCTCATCCTTGACTTGATGTGGCGCTTATCCTTTGTCCTCCTGGCTCAGAGCACTGGCTACATTCAGTGGATTTCCACTTTCACCCTTCTACTGTCTTCCCTCGCCCATTCCTTGTTGGACCTCCATCCTGGGTTACATCTGCAATTTTATACTGTAGATTAGAAAATTCAAACTGTGACCATGGTTAAGGGTCCTTCGTTTGGAATTATACTAGATATATTTTGCCTCTCGGTTCTTTTTTGTTCCATGTATGACAGGGTATGTTGGAATTTTATTCTGAGTATGTTTTTTTTATTACCTAACATAGCCTTATAATAATGAATGCCTTATGAGATTATAGGATTAAATTATGATGTATATAAAAGCCTTATTAGAGTGTGTTAAAAGGTTTTGTCCCCACACTGTGGTACTATTTTGAGAGGTGAGACCTAGTGGAAAAAAGTTAGTTCATTGGGTGGGTGCATGCCCTCAAGGGGAATTGTGAGGTGTCTTCCTCTCTGTACTTCCTGGCCACCAATAGGAGGTGAGTAGCTTTGCTCTACCACACACTCTCACTGACCCAACTGACCTTGGACTGAACCCCCTGTCATGAAGCAAAAGAAACCTGTCCTTATTAATTGATTATTTTGGGTGTTTTGTTGTAGTAACAGAGATATGATTAAATGATTAACATGACTATTGAGAAATTGGAGAGATTAAATATCATGCCTAGGGTCACACAGGATGGTAAAGACAAGAATACTGGTTCTTTGATTCCTAGTAAAATTCTGTATCACTCAAAGTCTGGTCCCTGAACCAGTAGTATCAACTTCAACAGCTTCAACTGGAATTTTGAAATACAAAGACCTAGTTTCATCCTAGACCTACTAAATAAGGGAGAATTCAGGGACCCTCCTCAATCAGTTCTTTTGGAACTGGGCCCAGAAATCTGTCAACACAAGCTCCAGGTGGTTTTGATGCATGACAAACTTTGAGAATCACTGCTTTTCATTATATTGGCTCTATCATTTTTCTAAACTGATCAGTTTACATGTTTGCAAGGAAAGGCAGGGATATAAGAAATATATGAACATAACAAAACATTCAGAAGGAAGCAAAACACAGAAATGTTGATAATATTTAATATACACATGTGTGCGCACACACACATATTTTCCACTCAGAAGACAAGAGTCTATTTCTTTTTACCACCTTTAGGTCTCACACCAAAAGGGCTGCTGTACTTCTGTGATTTATTACTAAGATGCATGTACATCCTCAGTTTCAGTACTATTGGTTGGATGCAGTAGTGGGTAACAGGCTCTTCCAAGCAGGTAAACATAAATAGACTACAGAAGACAGGAAGTGTGTGTGCATGAGACTTATTATTGTCATTCTGACTACTTTGTTATTTTTCTCCAAAAATATGACAACATAAAAAACTTACATGAACCTGCTAAGAAATTTATGTTTCATTGAAAAGCCAACAGTTTCTGGAATGCTTAAATCATGCTACATAGAGCTGTCACTTTCTTTTTGCCATACTATCTTTAGGTGGTCTATGAAAGCAATCAAGTGTGATATAATAATGATTTCTCACCCATCTGTCTGGATGGATCTTTCTTGCCCATCATCAAACCTTATAAACATTTCCTGGTGATGTTTTAGTTCCTGGAGTGTTTTGATTTTTTAGGAGAGATGTTTATAGCAAAATCATTGAATGGGTTTCCAACAATTTTACAATAAAATACCAAAAATAATTGGGTTAGTTTTGGAAAAGTTTGAGATGGGCTGCTTTAAGGAATTGATATGCTCTGGAAAAATGCAAATGAGTCAGATTTTTTATTTAAGTCCTAACACCACTGGACTTCCATATGAATGTCTTCACAGTTTGGGGAGGGCTTCCATTTTAGCTCAAATTGGCGTCCTGATCTTGAAGAGGATTACAGGTATGGATCATTGATAATGGAAAGAGTTGCACGTGTTTGGAAGATTTATTATGTTATGGCCACTTCACACAATAGCTATTGTTCTTGGTATTGTTCACAGTCATCATTATCATCATTATTATCATCACAACTGACATTTATTCAACATTAACATATACTTTTATGAGTTCTCAAGAGTCTACTCATCTAATCCTCTCTGGAACCTTAACTGTAAGTAATAAAATTGCTCATTTTACAGATGACGGAACTTCAACAGTAGATTAAATGATCTTCCCAGGATCAGACAGCTAGTAAGAAAGAATCAGGGTTGAGGTCCGGGAAGTTCGTCTCCAGAGCCACCGTATCAGAACTTTCCAATTCCAATTAATCCTAACAGCAATGCTAAATTACACCTGCGTACTTCCCCTTCCCATATAGATGAGGAAAATGAAGCTCCAGACGAGAATAAACTTTCTAAATTCCCAGGTCTAGCAAGTGACTGGATGGATTTTTCGGCATCACCTGCACCCACACACCTCTGTAGAGCCTCACATGCTTTTGGTGCCTTGTGCTTCTCTGTGTCTTGCCCTGGGCTCCAGTGGACCATGGTTTTCACATGTGTCCAAGAACCTAATGGGCTTCAGATATTTTGGCTTTGCCAGTGAAGAAACAGAGACTGTGGTTGACTACTGAGACTACTAAGTGAGACAATAAATACAAGGCTTGTGGCTTCATCAAGGATTATTCTGTGAACTGATTCATACACAAGAAGAAATAGAAGGCTCTATTCCAATTTGGATCTCTGCTGTGAATCCCTGATCATTAAACAATGTAATGGCATCAGAACATTCACTTAAATATTTGAGCCTCAGTTTCTGAATCCGCTCAGTAAGGGGCTCATTGAGGATTACAGATGTTCTCTTAAAGGGCCAAACTCATGGATGGTAACTAAGGGAACTTTGAAAATGGCTTCTATTCTTTGCTATAGGGAAGTGATGGCACCAGACTGAGGGTCCTTCAGTACCTCTCTCTTTAGAAACAAAGACTGAATGTTTTTGTGTATGCACATAAATTCTCACACCCACTTGACAATCTGCCATTACTTCCCATGAAGAAGATAACTCTGAGAAAGTGGGATCATCTCTGTTTTTGAAATGCGACTCTGGCGTTCAGTGGGTGATTCACTGAACATCTTATCTACATTTGACTGAACTGAATCTGTGTTAAGAAGAAGCCAGGAAGAAGCCAGGAGGGAAATCTGAACTCTATTTTGTTCTCTAAACTCTGAGTGACCGGACAAGACATAGGATGATTGAGAGAAAAAATTGTATTACCCAGGTGCACCGTGGCTCCTGTACCTTCCCCAAGAAACTTGTAAATGGGACTCATAGAAATGAGTCTGGACTCTCATGAACTGTCTGCCATGTGATAAGTCAGTCATCAAAGTGGGGTAGGTGGCACTCCAAGGCATGCCAGATGATCCTCTAGGGTCGAGGAAGAATATATCGGAATTTTTATTTCCTTTTCTTTTTGCTTAACCAAAAATAAATTAGCCACTCTCAACCTTCAGTGCTGGCACTCCCCCTCAAACCTGTTTGCTGGAAGGCTTGTCACCACTGTCATTCCCTCTGGGCAAACAGTGCCTAGGGCAGTTTTATGGCACTGATCAAATGCATTTGCCAGTTCTATTAACTACTCTGACCTAAATTCTCCCTCAAAAACAAAAATAGATTTTGAAAAAAAAATCTTGCAAATAACTATAGTGGAAGTTAATACAAATAATTAAAACACAAGCAAAAGATAAGAAAGTTGTTGAGTTGACCCTTCTCCTCTTGGTATAAAGTACGTGTAAGCCATGTTGTGGGATAGAATTAATGACAGTTTGGTGAGTTCTGATAAGAAGTTATTCCAATAAGTTAGAAATGATCAGGATGACTATTTATTCTCATTATTGCTGACACTCCCTGCCCTAAGTATATAGCCTTGAGATCTTAGATAATGATAGTAGCATACGTGCAGTATTCGCCCGATAACAAGACACTATTTCAGCTCTTCTATCATGTCTTCTTTTTCTTTCTCAGGTAGTGCCTCTAATCTTCCCAATGTTGTCTTCTAATTTTTCCCTCGTAGCCAGATTTCATTGCTTACTGTCATACAGCAAATAACATCAGTGTCCCTCCCCTACTTTCAGGTTTAAGAGTCTTAAAATCACTTAGAATCAAATTCACACTCTTACTGTGACCTGTGAGGTCTGGGATCTGTTCCTACCTTCAGCCTCATCTCCTGCCGACCTTCCTTCCTGTTACCACTCTGTGGTCACCCTGTCTTCCTCTCCATTTATAAGACATCAAGTTTTTTCTGCTTCAAGATAGTTTCACCTAATAGATAGGGCAGAGGGGTGGAGGGGGGAGGATGGGGGCAGGGAGTTAGCAAGGATGGTGGAAGGTGATGGACATCATCATCCAAAGTACATGTATGAAGCCACGAATTGGCGTGAATATACTTTATATACAGCAAGATATATGAAAAATTGTGCTCTAAATGTGTAATATGAATTGAAATGCATTCCGTGGTCATATATTAAAAAATCAATGAAAAAAATATTTCACTTCTGAGAATAGCTGTCATTTATTCTCCTCCAGTATTTTTTGGAGTGTGTGTGTGTATGTGTGTGTGTGTGTGTGTGTGTGTGTGTGTGTTTTATATATCCTGAAGTCAGTGCTAAGTGAAACACTTTCACTTTAGATGTTATAACTTACGGTACCAAGACCACTGCTTCCATCCATAGAAACCTCACCAATGAGTCACATTTCTGTATTTCATGAATTTTATGCTATTCTTACACTAAAGTAACTGGGCTATTTGGTATTTTCTGTTGTTATTATACAATTTAATTAACATACTAGATCAGTTGTCTAAAGTCTCTGCCAACTTTATAAGGCAGAGGAAAATACTCTTAGCCAATGGCTTTGGGTCGCCAATAAGGATGGACTGCAGTTCTAAGTGAAATGGAAAAAAAAAAAAATATATATATATATATATTACAGGTCAGTATTAGCATGCCAGATATAGGAAGTGTGCTGATTTCTCAATAAGTACCTTCATATATTAGCTTAGGTTTATAACAATTCATAATTGTTCTTCAAGTGACATTGCCTTTACCATTCTTTTGTCTTTAAAGTTTTTTTCTGATAACAATAAACTCTGCAATTTTTCCAAAAAGTGTGGTATTGCTTTTGATTTACCATTTTCCCCAGAGGTGAAGCAGGCAGCTCCTGATGCTCCTACTTGGCTCTTGTTGCCATGATAGTCCCTATTTATAGGTCAGGAGATCTATGTGGGAATTATGCCAGTTCCAAGTATACTTAATTCATTTATGCCTGCAGAAATCAAGGGAACAACCGCAAAATGGGTCTGTGAGCCTACAGAACCCACAGTGACACAAATCTAGATCCACCATTGAGTGTCTTTCTGTAAACCCCCATTCTCTTCATTCAGCCATTGAGTCCCTGGAGTTGGTTCTAATTCAGAGATACCCTCTGAAGGCCTAGCCAGCTCTCGTTCATAAAACAACATTCTTAAGGGCTGCAGTTTGTTCATAAAACAACATTCTTAAGGGCTGCAGTTTGCTCGGGGAAATAATTGGGAAGTATTTGCAACATATCCCTGAGGTCATGCCTTAAGAGTCTTTCTCTGCTTGTTTCCTGACTATCTCCTTGTTTTAGGGGCTCAGGATCCATGAATTGACTTAGGCTTAGTATCTGGCTGTGGAATCAGACCAGCACCACATTCAGATTTTAATGCCTTTTTCATCACACATAGTGATTTTAGATTATGTTAACCAAACACTTACTTAATTGGTCTTCCATCTAATTTATTCATAGAAATACAGGAATTAGCCTGGTGTGGTTGTGCATGCCTGTAATCCCAGCAGCTTGAGAGGCTAAGGCAGCAGGATCATGAGTTCAAAGCCAGCCTCGCAAATTCACAAGGTCCTAAGCAACTCAGTGAGACCTTGTCTCTAAATAAAATATAAAAAGAAAGAAAAGGGCTGGGGATGTGGCTCAATGGTTAAGTGCCCCTGGGTTCAATTCCTGGTACTAAATAAATAAATAAACAAACAAACAAATAAATAAAATTAGAAAGTAAATAAATAAATACAGGAATAAGGCACAGATTTCTGGACGCCAGGGCACCCTGAGTGCCCTGCACATGTGTGTCACGGTCATTGGGCAAACCTAAGCCGTACCGAGGGGTCTCTGCCACTTTGTGCTCTCATTCTTCCTACTGACATGAGGACATTCAAGTCAATGGGAACATCTCTCTGGTCATCTCACGACACTGTAGGACAGTGACGCCGAGCTCTTCGGGTGCTGGGACAGTCACCCAGACGTTCCTTTTTGGTTCACGGTGGGTTAAAGTTAGGGGTTAGCTAAGCATGCTGCACGTGAGTGGTCCAGTTTCCTTTGTTATTACACAGGAAAGTTTCCATCTAAACTCCTTGTTGAAGGCCACCACTGGATTCAGGCTTCAACAATTCAAGCTGTTAGAATCACTCCTAGCTCTGTCGAGTAAGTCCCAAGTCCTGGAGTAGTACACCCAATCAATCTCTCTGTTCGCCTGTTTCCTCTCTAAATATATTCATTTTTCTTTTTCAAACTTATGTAGAGAAATATATTCTACAATTATTTTTAAGTTGATATAATATCTAAGATTTAGGAAAGATATTAATATAAATAATATGTATTATAGATATATGTATAGATAGAGACATATATGTCATGCTTGAGTATATATAAAATAATATAATACATACATATTTACTATTATATATCTATATGCCTAAATATAGATGTGTGTGTGTGTGTATATATATATGTATATAGTGGTGACTGAAGTAAATTAGCAAGAACATCACTCCCTGGCGGGTAATCAGATATGCAGAATCTGGTCCTGGAATAAACCTGACCTATTGACGACGCCATAGCAGAGGGAGGGGATGACTGGGAGAGCTGATACCCTGCAGGAGGGGCCACGCAGAGGCAGCTTTAGTTGTGTAAGGACAGGGTCACTCCCAGAGACTTGGTACAGGAGGGGCAGCAGATAGACACCCCGACCTCTCTCCTCTGTCTCACGATCTTTAGGAGACACTGTTTCTGGCTGAAACCAAAAGGGAGTCTGATTGATGCCCCCTGTGTGGATCAACTTCCTAGGTCACAGAGTGAGACAGAACAGGTCGGAGAATGTTCTAGAAAGGGAGAACACCAATGGGGAATACTAAGTAATCCAGTTTAAAAAAAATCACAGTTGGTGTTCAACACCCTGAGTTTAAATTTCAGAGGCTCAGGAATTATGATTCTCAGAGATGATACTGTGATTAGTGAAAAACGACATTTTGGAATTTAAGAATCGTAAAGCTGCTCTCTGATGAGAAAGAATGTTATTCCTCAGGTCCATCACGAAGGTAGGAGCTGTTCCCACGGCACTAACTATCCCATTCACCCCCCTCCTCTTGATGTACTGGGGAAACGTTAACCAGGCATTTCCCCTCATTTCCACTTCCGACATGCTCACTGGTATGGAGAAGTAAAGATAAAAGCTTTGAAGGAATTCCCATCTCCATGATTTGTTTCTTTTTTCTCTCTCTTCATACTCCTGAATGTGTCCAGTGTTCCCTCTTAATCCAACTATGATTAAGGATGTATACTTGGTGACTGACAGTGTGGATCTATCTGTGCACTGTGATGTTCATAAACTCTCCTGCATGATGCTATTGAAGACTGCAGGCCCCTTCCCTATCTGCTCTGCAACCCCAGGCAGACCTCTGCTGACACTTCATCTATATGAGGGCTTGCGTCCACGGCCTGCCGGAGCTCAGGCTACCTGGGCATGAAATACACATTGCTATCATAAGCAATATGCTGAGATTCAGTATTTCTTCAGCCTAAACAGGGATGTCAATGCCCTAAAAACAGAGGCTTATATTGACATCATGGTGGCCTGCAAGACTTCAAAATTATATGTTGGGCTGAGAGTGCAGCTCAGTGGTAGAAAGCTCACCTAGCACATGTGAGGCTTTGGGTTTGTTTCCCAATACCACAGAACAAAATCAACAACACAAAAAAGCATTACATTCTAAAATAAATATTTGGGGAAAATATAGAAATCTGTAGGGAAACAAAAATCCACAATTACACTATTAGACATTCACTCTGAACATTTTTGTATGTATTATTCAATAGTGATTTTCCTCAATGTACCTATATTTACATTTCCACCTATATCTATCTGTATGTTACTAAATTTATAAATCTTACCTACATTAATATATATATATATGTGATATAAAATTGATATCAATTTGGAAATCTTTTTCTCATAAAATTATCTATATATTTTAGAGGGGGTTTTGTTTGTGTTGATTGGTTGGTTGGTTTTCTTTTGTGGTAGTGCTGAGGATCAGACTCAAGGCCCTGCACATGACAGATAAGTGCTCTATCACTGTGCTAAACTTCCAGTACTAGATATTTTAAATAATCTTCTAAAGTGTGATGTTTAATGATTTTGTGATTTTGCATTATTATATTTTTCTAAATAATTCTCTAACTTTTAAAAATTGTAAACCACATTCTAAGAAGCCCATTCATTACTTATTTATATCTTGAAGTAATTTATAAAAATATAATTAGTGAGCTAAAATGGTTATAAGGATTACTTTCTTAAGTTTCCTTTTTTTTCAATTAATCATAAACTAACTAATTTTCTATTTTAAGAAAAATTTAAAAAGTACTCTATCAGGGGCTGGAGTTGTGGCTCAGTGGTAGAGCACTTGCCTGGCATGTGTGAGGCCCTGGGTTTGATCCTCAGCACTACATATAAGTAAGTGAATTAATTAAATTAAATATCCATTGACAACTAAAAAAAAATTAAAAAGTACTCTATCAAAACTTGTAATTTTATTCTATGTATTTAGAATACCTAGAATTGAGAAGTGTAATTATTGGGTTAAAAGGACAGCATGGGTAATTCATTTTTAAAATCCTGTGTATTATATGTAACGGAAGCACTCTCACTTGTTGTCTGCATTCATCGCAGATACTTTGGTATGCACTGGTTATGAAAAGTGTCAGAATATTTGAAAACTTGACAGATTATTCTGGGCAGAACATTTTCTTTCTTGACAGAATGCTTGCTTCTAGCCCTATCTCTGCTTCACTGGGCAGGAGTGCCTGTTCTGTTTGACTTCATCCATTTTGAAGTTTCAAATGGTCACAACCTATAAGACAGAGTGACAAAAGGCCATCAATCAACGTAAATCGGTGCTCAGCCCATGGGTCTGGGCCTGGGTTGGGAGATGGTCAGTGGCGGTTCTTTGGATGTGAATCTGCCTCTCATGTAGCTGTGGCTAGTGCAAAGGCAGGTCACAGTGCATGATGAGGATTCTAACATTAAGTGCATTTTAAAAACTTGAAATGCATGTATATAAATTGAGTTTTGAGCAGATTCTGTTTTCTCCCAGCAGTACTATTCACTAGTTACCAGATGGATATCATTTTTGAAAGTATTGATTTTCAATGGCCATAGAAACATCTTTGTGTGTCTGCCGAGCTTGGTTATTAATTTTGTTGTTATTCTTTTGAAAATTATCACTTGTGAGCAGCTGAAGTTTGAGCTGGGGAAGCAGTATTAAAATCAATGCAAAAAAAATGTTTCTAGCATGACCTTAAAATTGGGAATATTGTAAGAATCTGAACAGCTTTTTATCCTGAATGAGTATAAATACATACATGCACACAAAATCTTTATTACGTGTAATACTGCCACTGCTTCTGGGGACAATATCTTTAGTGTGAAATAAGAGAGGGGATGCACGGACATGTAGGAGCATTATAGGCTTTCCTAGAATTCTTCTCCAAGCTGTCTGAGAGGACGGGGACTTTGTGACCAAGACTGAAGTCCTTTTGTGAAGAGGTAGCTTTGCGATAGTGGTTCCCACTCCTCCTTCTTATCCTCCTCTCCCATCCCCTCCTTCTTCCTCTTTCTGTTTCTGTTTCTACCTCCTTTCTCTCTTACTTTTTCTTCTATTCCTTTCTTTCCTTTTTTCTTCTATAACATCTTTAAATATTTTATTGCCCAGAGTAATGCATGTTAATTGTAAAAAAAAAAACCAAAACTTAGAAAATATAAACAATCATGAAAATAAAAATGATCAGAATCACTTGTAATTCTGTTTCACAGAATGAATGCTCAATGTTTGGAGTGGAAAAGAGAGAGAGAGAGAGAGAGAGAGAGAGAGAGAGAGAGAGAGTTAGTTAAAGCATGCACACACACACACACACAGGTATACATGTATAATTAACTAAGATGGCCAGTGTTAAATTCTTTTGATTAATAAGAATAATCAGGTTATTTTGACTAGTAAATGGCTCTTAAGATATAATCAATTAAAAAGTGCTCCTTAAAAAAATAAGTTAGGCATAGGAAGATAAGTACTGCATCACTTATGTATTTGTAGAGACTAAAATAAATTAATATTATGAAAATTAAATACAATTGTGATTACTAGAGACTAGAATGGGCAGGAGAGAGAGGAGCTGGAGGGAAGACAGATAATGGATTCCAAAATAACAAGAAGCTGGAATAAATTCTAGTGTTCTTCAGCATAGCGGAGTGGCCACAGTTCATAATAACTTATCCTATGTTTTATAAAGAATTAGAAGAAAGGAATTCAAGGGCTCCAAACAAAGAAACAGGCAAATTCTTAAGGAGATGGAGATGCTAATTGCCATGATTTGACCATTATACGTTGTATACATGTATTGAATTATCACACTGTACTCCATAAAAATGTACCATTATTGTATATAAATTAAAAATGAATTTTAAAAAGCTGATGCAATTTCTGAGAATATGTTTCCATGGAGTGACATAGACTGTCTCCTCTGTTTCTGGTGTCGTTCTGCATATGATTTGAGGAGGAGGACAGGTAGTCTTTGAAGCTTCTCCATCAGAGGAAGGCGTGTGTCTCTTTGAACTCCCTCATCCCTGTCCCCCAGCTCTGCAGCGGTGGCTGCTGCCAGGATGGCACTGGGAAAAGGCTCCAAAAGACCCTTGAGGAATTGGGTCGAGGTTGAGGATGTTTAAAATGTGTTCAAGAGAAAGATTTCTCTAGAGATTTCGCCTGGAAGCATTTAAAATATTCTCAGTGGTAGAGGCAGGCTCTAAGTCTTGCCACGTTTCAAAGTAGGATTGATGAGCAAGGAGAACGCTCCCCGAATCACCAGCTTCCCTACAGGAGATGTTCATCTCTACCTATGCCCCCCCTCCACTGGGCCTGCCCAGATGTCTGGGCCCGGGCTGCCATGCTCTGTGTGCTGTCCAATGCTGATCAACACAAAGAGGCAGGGAAGGAAGGCTGTTGTGTGCAAAACGTCACCAGACGTTGAGAGACAGCAGCTCTGATCACGCTCTTACTATGGATCCACTGTCTTTTTGTTGATTGTTCATATGAGCTGGAAAGGGACTCCTGCACCATGAAAGACAGTGAGATGACTTTCGAAGCTATTATGATGTTTTCTCAGTAGACAGCGATGTTTTGAACGAAGAGGCTTTGGGTGAGCTCATTTAGAAACGTGAAATTGAATAAGGTTTCTTTAAATAGAAAGAATCCCATTGTCACAACCTACAAAACTTTGACACAAAGAAGAGTGTAGTGATAAGAGCAAATCAGCACTATCCTATAAAATATAACAGGAGCCATGTTGCACTTTTAAAGTTTTTGGAAACAACATTGAGACAATGTTGACAGAAATAAAATAGGTGAAATTCATTTCAGCAAAGTATTTAAGTTCATTAAATATACAAAATTTAAGGTTTCAACATGTAATCAATATCAAAATTACCAGGGAAATATTTTACATTCAGATAACCTGTATTTAAGTCTTCGATAGCCAATAATTGATAGCTACCATGCTACACCAACTGATATGTTTTCCTTCTTTTATTTCTTCATAAAAGGGTAAATTTTCAGAACCACTGATCTGAACAGGGATTATGTTTTTATTTTTTAGAGTATATTGTGTTGAATTTGATCCTTGCCAAAGTAGTGTCTTTGGCTAAGCAAAGACGTGTGTGTGTGTGTGTGTGTGTGTGTGTGTGTGTATCAACACAAGTTTTGGTCCTCCATAGAGAAATCAATGCACACATCAGTATCCAGGAAGAATGTCAGAAAGTTTTTTGTTATCTACTAAAGCAGTGAATCTCTCCTATGTACCAGGAACTGTTCTAACAAATAAAGCTTATCTTTGCATTTCTAAACAAGACCTGTATTAAATGCGTGTTGATAGAGACTCCCTATGACTTGGAACTTCTCTACCCATTTCTCGCCATTCAGTCCATTAATGAACTTTTATGGGGTTCCTCACACTGACTGAAGGTGCACGACGTAGTAATAAAGCGGCTCCCCAAAGACCCCAGGTTAGTGGGGGAGCGGACCTAGCTGACAACTACATAAAATAGCGTGAATGCTGCTGATTCATACTTAAGAAGAGGCACACTCATTCAGACTGCGGCTGCTCATGATGGAGGGGAGGGACTGAGGGGGTTTCTTTAAAGGTTTGCTGTCTGAGCTGGGTCATGAAGGAATGAACAGGGTTAGAAGAGTTGGGAGATGGCCTCTTCAGTGGTAGGGGTCGGGGAGGGGTGAAGATGCATCCAGCAGGGGCCAGAGGCATGAGACAAGGTGGCAGCTTTGAAGAACTGCAGGTAACTGAGGCTCTCTGTTGTGTAGGAATGAAGGGTTCAGTGTTTCAAGAGGTGAACAATGCTCAGATTATTAGAACCTTTATGTTTCAAGCTATTGAGCTCAATCTTGAAAATCAAAAGAAGAATTAAAGGATCCTTATCAGGAGAATGATGTGGTTGGATTTCTGTTTTGGGAAACTCATTTTAGCTTCAGTATGGAGAATGGATTTGAGGGCTGTAAGACGAGGCAGAAAAACTCAGTTTTGAAGTTTTTTCAATGACTGTGAGAGGAACAGGAAGAGAGTGACCTGCAACAGAGGCCAGAGCTATGAATTAGCATTGAGTTTGAAAGAGATTTGGGAAGAGGATTAATAGGAATGGGTGTGCAGTTGTGAGGGAAAAAGACATAGACATCAGGAGAGATCAGACTTTTAGACCTGGCTGGTTTTATAACTGTGGAAGTTTCATACAAAATTATGAATTCACAAGTGCCTGGTTGCTTCTCGGGGGCTTAGAAGTCCCAAATTTGGGGGACAGGCCTTGGAACGTAAGCTTCCAAATTAAACTGAATTTTTCCTGCTCCCAGATTTATTTGGATGACAGAGATGCAATAGGGAAGGAGAGGATCTGTGGGGGAAGATGATTCTGATTTGAACTATTTTTGAGAGGCAGATGGTGCATTTACATGGTGATGCCGGACACTGACACAGAGCGCATGATGGCTGTGGATTGCAGAGGTTTCTGGAAGTCAGAACTTGAATGAAGTCACAGGAATCGATGGCACCATCCTGTGTAGAAGAAAAGGTGTGCCCTGTCTCTGGGAAAGACCAACATTCTGCAGTGGGAAGAAAATTGTCTGAGAGGGAGTGAGCAGGAAGCTCTTGGGGAGTCAAGTAAAACAAGGTACCAGGAATGAGTTTCCAGGACTGCTCAGAGATACAGTTTGCAGATCTGTCACTGTTCATGACAGACAACCCACACGCTCTAGTGGCCCCAAGAGTGCTGAAGATTTAATTTGCAAGTACCTTGAGAGATGAAAAGTCTCTCCACTCCATATTGTATCACTAGTGACTGATGGTTCTTCACTTTAGAAGGTGTTCTTTCTCTGATTTTCCACGAACCACAACCTCAGGAAAGGGCTGAGTATTATTCTCTTCCCTATTGATTCTTCCAAATTGGCATTTTGTTCACTCCTTTGTAGCACATCTCATTGGGACATGCAACCTTCTACCTCTTTCTTTCTAGGTACCATTTCCATACTCTTGGTCAGTCTCCTCATTCATAAATAATGTTAGCACCTTCCTTAGGGTAACCAGCCTGAATACCTGGACAACCTTTGTACTATCCCCATACTGTTACTACTTTCTGCTCAGTGACCTCACTTCTTCTCTGCAGCTGACATTAAACCCTCTCTTTTTGTATCTGTGGCCCCTTAATTTTCTAATAGAAAATCCAGAAATTGATCAGACACATGGAGTCTAAGCTCATTTTTTTAAGTCTGATCTGCATAGCATGTCTCTTACTTCTCTATCTAATTGGTCTCTAAAGTCAGTCACTCTCTGTGACACTGTCTTATTCTCCTCTCAATTCCCACATCATTAAAGTTGGGTAAGTAACTCCAGAGAGAACTTGTGTCTTCTCTGAAGGCCTCATTTCCCATAGGAAAATAACTCTGAGCAGTGCCCAGAAGGCAATTCATGTGAAGATACACACAGGAACCAAGCAAGAAATGAATAGTAGCAGTGGAGAATGGGCTTAAATGGAAAGCTATATCCTATCCATAGTCATTCAAATTTGAACCTTTTAAAAAGACCATTTTGATCAAACAAAACTACTATGAGTCCTTCTTCTAGTCTTTGTATCCTCAGCATCTGCAAATAAAAATGTAAATCAGGTAAATATTATTAAGCACTTGGAACATTGTCTGGTAAGGCTATACAGGGGTTGGAGGCACATAAAAAATCTGGTACACAGATTTCATTTAAAAGTTTGGAAAATATGCTCTTGGCCCCTGGCCCTCTGATTTAAGGAACCAACATGATTTCAGAATATCTGGAAACATAGTAACTAGAATCATAGTGATCAGGATCCAATATCCAGCCCAACTTCCTCCGTGTTACAGATGAAGAAACGAGTCCAGAGAAGTTTGGCCACTACTGCACAAGGGTTCACTGCCCCCCTCACATAAAAGCCAACACCACGGTACCAAAGTCTTTGCAAAAAGAGTTTTATTGAAGGTCAATGGACAAAGAGACTGGAGGAGTTCTCAAATTTGTCTTTCCATAGGCTGATAGTAAAGAAATGTAAGTAGTTTGGACAAGGGGAGCCAGGATTGATTGGTTGTGACCAGGAGTCTTGGTGGAATAGTCTGTAGCTGGTATGCAGATCCAGGTGGAACTTGTGAATCATCCTGGTCTTTTTGCAGCTGTTGACAGAAACCCTCACCTATAATCTAGGTCCATAAGGTCGTCTGATCACTCCTGAGAATCCACTTTTTGGAGATTTTTGGTTCTACCAGGCTCTCATAATCATTTTAGGTCAGGTCCTAGAGTTTTGCCCCTGTATCTTAGGAAAAAGTTTGGATAGTTTTTTATGAAAGTTGCCATTCTGTGGCCCAATTTTACTACCAATCACACCTTGTCTTGGCCCCTCAAGAAACAGCTAGTATTCTAGATGTTAGGTCTAAAGCTGCTAGAGGTAGCTAGCTATTCATCCAGCACTTATTTAAAGAGAACATAATTCTGATGGCTCTGCTGTAAGTCTACCATTAAGGATTTTATTCTTTTGGAAATGCTCTAGGATATGGCTGAGGCAGGTATCAACCAAGAAGAGGCTGAGACAGAATTCTTAAATCCAAAGTGTCATGAGGCTGCTGCCCTTGTAGCATGAGTGATGTTGATAAGCAAAGACAACAAGAATTATCAAGCCTGCTCATTCAGAAATGGTCCCCCACCCCGGAACCCACCTATGCTCCTGTCACTAATGAAGCTGGTCACAGGTAGCCAAGCCAGCATGCATTGGCTGTTGGGTGAGATAAACTGTTTTCAGTGAGGCTGTAACTTAGTGGCTGTCTATGTTGCTGCACCCAGAAGGAAGAATAAAGTGTAGAAAGATACTTCTGGTCCCTGGCTGTGTTTAGAGCATGGGGAATTATAGAGGGGTGCTCATTGAGAGGCAGTAGAGGTAGCAGGGGGCCAAAGCTACCCCACTACTGACTTTGCTGTATGGGATATTGTTGGGTCCCAGCCCCTAGTATAACCATAGAGGGGTTGAATGAGCTCTTATTGTCTTTGGGTGCCAAAAAGTGATGCTTATTTCGTGTTTTCATATTTATATTTAATATTTATACTTAAGAACTCCTTGAGAAATATGAACACTTTTCCCATTATTCTTTCATAGCTCTCTTCTTTACTGATCTAAAGATAATTGTAGTGTCGATGATAGAATGACAACTTCTCTTTCTGGATAGAGAACTAGAATATTCTATATATTTTTTGTTACCATCTGTTAACAAAGCCAATGGCTTCTTGAAAGATAAAATGACCTCCTCTATGTCTCCTAAATTTCCCATCTTGTTCTCTTTAAATCCAGGGCATAAATAAAAGGATCAAGGATTTGTAAGAAATAAAAAGATTATTCCTGCTTCCCTTTCCAATTAAAAAAAAATCAAATAACTTCCTTAAAGCCCTAAAAGCTAGAAACCAGTCATGGTTTCTTTTAGCCAGTGTAGGCTGCACATTTAATCTGCCAGGGTGCTGAATTATTGATGCTATATTTCTTTTTTCTTAATTTTGTAATACTTCTTGTAAACTTGGCTTCACCCTGGGCTTTCATCCTGATTTCACATTTTTATTTTAGCCCATGACAAGTATTAATAATTTAAAGTCTGGAGTTACATCTTATCAATCTCCTTTGGAGAGTTTGCAAGGCAAAATTGATTGAAATAAAATTCTGTGTTCAGGATGTTTACTATGGAAAGACACAGCTGCACTGTTTGATGAGTAAGGCCATATCAATGTGTTAACCAGCATGCACATATGTTAAGGTAGAGATTCAGCACAGGTTTGTTTTATTTTTTATTTTTTAAATAACTCATTAGGTTTAGTAAAGTTGTTGAAATAAAATGGCCAAAGTAATTCATAAGAAGGCATGATGCTTGGAGACTTCAGGCCAGGATAAACACCCTCTCTAATTTAAACAAAATTGACTTAAGATGGAACTGTATGCATAGCCACCTCAAGAGCTGGGAATGGCTGACAGGGGTAATAGAACATTAGCTGTTTTTTTAACGGCTAGAGTAGGTGACGGGTAGTGGAAATGAGAAATTGGAAGTTTGATTTTTTTTCCTTCAATTTAGTAGACTTCAGGAAAAATATCTATTTTTTTTAATTTTGGAAAGGGAATTGAAATTTCTAAATTTGATGTGGCTCAATCTGATAGTTCTGTAAGAAAAAATTAAATTATTAACATTTCTTATTTTAAATTTATAGATGCCAAAGATTTACAAATAATTATTTTCTCCTTTTTAGCATCTACTCAACTGGCCCCCATGCAGTTCTGAAAATAAATAAAAGTTTCTGTGGTTGCATTATAGTGAAAAATGTGCCTACTGGAAGATTCTAGTGCTAGAAAGCTACGCTTCCAGAAGTAGGAGGTCTGCTCTGTGTGGGAAACTTGGTAGGCTTACTCAATGAATCCGACTCAGTTAGAACTGATCACTCTGCAGTGATAGTCTTTGTCTTCCTGTCCTTAAAGTAGCACCAAGTACAAGGCTCTGTACAGGGAAGAAAGCACCCTTCTATTCATTATGCCTATTAACTGTGATCAGTCACGTGGCGTTTATATGTGTTTCAGCCAGGAAAAGCCCCTGGGGTCGTGAGCCACAGCATTTTGATAAGAGATTCTCACCAAGTGAGAGGAAGGATCTCATTAGGGACCATGTGAGGTAAAGTGCCTATGTGTCTGCCCACTTCATGTTCCAGGACCACTGAGCCATGCCAGGAGCTGCATACATTAAGTCATTTGTTAGATGCATAAATAAATACTAGAAGCTTCCAATTCCACACAATGACTTGATCTAAATCTAATATCACAGCAGTTTCTCCCTTTACAATAGGAGTATCATCTCCAGCTCAGTCTCTTAGATTCCGCAGGACTTCTAATTGCTTGCTTTTCTCCCGGTTTCTCTAGCTTCATCCTCTTCAAATGCCACCTCTAACCCCGCTACAGTATCATATCTTTATTTTAGAATGGTTATACCAGCTTGTGTTTTAGATTCCCTCGGCTCTTATTCTCTGCCTCCAATTCAAGATCTTTTCCTCTTATCTGGAATGGTAAAGCCTCAGATTTTATTTGGTTCTAGGTAGTCTACCACTCCCCATCTGTCTCTGAAATTTACGAATCTTATTGGTCTTAGAGGCTTCAGACCTTGAGATGTTAGAACTGGAAGATGCCTTTGAAATGTTCCTATTAAATCTCTCCAGTTTTCAGAAGGAAAAACTAAGGACTAGTCACCCAGAAGGCCAAGAACAGGAGGAAAAGAAGTTCTCTGCTTCTCAGGCACTGCCTTGAGAGTCTGTGGAAGAACTGTGTCAGCAGGGCATCTTCAGCACCAGCATCTGCAGGTCAGAAAGGAAGGAGAAAGAGACGGGAAGGCCCTGAAAGAAAAGAGAAATACATAAATACACAACTATCCATCAGATTGCTGGTGTTTCTCGTTTGCACATGGGGTGATGCTGTGATAGTGATGGCAAGGTACCAGGTGACAGCCATCTGCACTACTATTTAGAATCAGCTTCCAAGTAAATTTGGGTCACCGTTCCATATGGCATACTATCTAAACCCTTATTTTTATCCTTCCTATGTTGTTCATCTTTGTGTAATTGTAACAAAATACCTGAGATAATCAACTTATAAGAATGAAAGATTTATTCTACTTCACAGTTTTGGAGACTTAGTTAGTCCATTGAGATTAGGCCTGTACACATCATGGCAGGAGTGAAAGGTAAAAGAAACCACCCTCCTCATGGTACCCAAAGGGAGAGAAGGTCCCAACCACCCCTACAAGGGCATTTCCTCCATGACCTGGCTCGATTCCACTAGGTCCCACATCGTAAAGTTTTTACCACCTTCTGAAGTACCACAGATTGGGGACCAAGTCTTTAACACATGGATTTTGGGGCAGGGGGGAGATATTCAAGATCCAAACTACTGCACTTCCTGTTTTTAATTTTTTTAAAAAAGTTTTAACAGAAGTTATCACTTCCACTGAGTGATACTACAAGTATTTTGGAACACACCAAAAAGATTTCTGAGACTAGAAGATTTACACTTTGCTCCTTTATGAATTTGGAGTCAATGGAACATTTGAGATGAAGAAATGGCTGTGCAATTGTGCTCCTGAGATTTTCTAGGCATTAAAAAATAAACTGACCAGAAATAAAGTACCTAAAATTGAGTGTACTTTTAATGCCTTAGTCCTGAAAGATTCTACCAGTCAATAATTCTGCCTGCCTGAAACTTTATATTCTGATATTTGTCTTAATCAAAAAGCATTTTTAAAATTTTTATTGGTTCTTTTTTAGGTATACATGACAATAAAATCCATTTTGATGTAATATATGCATGAAATATATCTTTTTCTAGTTAGAATCCCATTCTTGTGGATGTACATACTGGTGAGATTCACTGTGATATTTTAATATATGTACATAGGAAAATTATGTCAGATTCATTCCATAGTCTTTCCTTTTTCTCTCTTTCCTCCCTTTCCTTCATTCCCCATTGTCCAATCTACTGAAATTATACTCTCTCCCACTCCCCTTCTTATTGTAGTATAGGTTCCATGTATCAGAGAAAACATTCCACCTTTGTCTTTTGGGGACTGACTTAGTTCACTTAGCATGATGGTCTGCAGACTCATTCATTTACTGCCAAATTTCGTAAGTCATTCTTCTTTATCCATTTTTCAGTTGAAGGGGACTTACGTTGGTTCCATAGTTTAGCTATTATGAATTGAGCTGCTATAAACATTGATATGGCTGTGTCACTATAGCATGCTGATTTTAAGTACTTTGGGTATATACTGAAGAGAGGAATAACTGGGTCAAATTGTTGTTCCATTGCTAGTTTTCTAAGGAATTCCATACTGCTTTCCAGAGTAGTTGCACCAATTTTCAGTCCCACCAGCAATGTATGAGTGTAACTTTTCTTCCACATCCTCACCAGCATTTATTGTTACTTGTATTCTTGATAATTGTCATTCTGACTGAAGTGAGATAGAATGTCAGTGTAGTTTTAATTTTCATTTCTTTAATTGCTAGAGATGTTGAACATTTTCAAAAAGCATTTTTAAACAGGTTTCCATGTTTTGTTTTTCCAACCTAGGTATTCAGTGTGTGTTTAAATCTGTTTGTTAAGATCTTTCTTAGGAGTTTAGTTATGCTTTTATGAGAAGAAATCATAAATATTTTGCATAAATTGAGATACACTATGTAATGCACCATGCATTTTTAAAGCTCAGTCTGGACCCTTGTTTCCATTCATTTTCAGGTCTTCTATGTCAGATGGTTTCATTTCTCTGTTATTGAGCAGATGTTGACACTCAAAGAAAAAGTACTGTGTATGTGGAATAATTATCCTCTGGATACCCTAAAGTACTTTAACTGGCCCTCAGAGCTCAAAAGAACATATACTGGTCTTGCCATAAATTTAAAACTTTACAGAATAAAAAGTGTTAACATTTTTACTTAACAAGAGAATTTTTGGTACTCATCTCTACCAGGTTCCTGGTATCTGATGTACTTTTGAATATGTCGGACATTCTTCTTCATCTAAGGCAGACAAACGTCTTTAACGTTAAAGATAAATGAAGCTCTATCCACTTCCATGTTTCACTCAAAGGTGTTGGATATTTTTGTCTTCAATTAAAAACAAATGCACATTTAAAGGAAGAGGTAGCCTAGACAAAGTAACGCTCACTGAGGTTAGATGAGCAAGTTCAAGATTCTTCTCTGCTACTTACCATCAATGTCATCTTGAAGAAGTCACAGTGTTTGTCACAGTTCAAGCTTGTTCACTGTTCTCCAGAGCCCGTTGCTGAATTGAAAATAGGGTGGTTTGTTTGATGTATAAATTTAAAGAGTTCTGGAAAATAACCTACTTAGGTTTTCTGAGTACCATAACCCTTCTGTTCAACAGTGAAAGCTTTAAATATAATATCCTGGGAGTTGCTTTAAACTGCTAAGTTTTTCTTTACTTGTTTTGTAGTAACAGAAGACTAATAACAGTGTTCATGAAAGTTTATGTCCTAAGGATTGGGTTAAAATGTAATTGGCAGTAGGATGTACTCATTAAATGACATTTTGGATTGAATGGAAGATGCAATTTTGCTTTTAAACCAATGGCCCTAGTTCTGTTTATTTAAAAAAAAATCAGGATTGTAGGTTTAAGCTCTGGAAAAATTGTGTAATACTAGAAAAGTTTACACTATATGCTAGGAATGGGTTCTTGTCTGTTAAAATAATTTCAAGTGACAAGTGAAGACATTTTTAATGACTATTGGAGGGTAAGAGAAGTCCAAAATAATTTCTGATCCCGTGTCAAGGCAAAGTCCTTCAGAATTTGAGTATAGTTAGACAAAAAAATATGCATGAATAATTATTAAAAGCAAAGTTTGGGGTATACAGGGTGGCTTTATCTGGTACTGTTGAAATCCACTAGCTTGAGGTAGGATGAATAAAGCAAATTATGGTGGGGAATCAAAACTACAGTGGTAGTTGATACTGAATGTTGCTCTGTTCCAGGCTTTGTTATTTTATCACATGCTGCTCTTATTTCTGAAACCATATTACTTCATCATTACTCAAAAAGTTGCTCTCCTCTCCATGAAAGTGCCATTATGCTGACTATTTGGATGTCATATATTAAATTTATACTGCAAAGTTTAAATATGAATCTGGAGTACAAATAAGATGAATAATTTATACCTAAAGAACAAAGAAGTGTTCTTTGGTAATTGTGGTTTCTGAGTATTCAAGTCTTTGATGAAATTTGACTTAGAATTTGTCAAATCTGCACATACATAAGCATAGATTAAATTTTAATTTAGTTTTGATATGCTTTTTAATATCAAAGTTGTAGCATTATAATTGGATTATAACAAACTCAATTTATATGTTGCCAAAGTAGTCGATTCTAGAATTCTAGTTATGATTATTACCATTATAATTACTCTTGAAAGACCTGGGAATCACTAAATATTAAAAGTGCTAATAAGGAAAATTAAATTCTAGAAAGTTTAAGTCTACATTTTGAATAAAATATGTCTTTCATGCCTTGTGATCACCGCACACTTGTAAATTCCATGTGTTTTCGTATTTATTTTCATCCTCCACAATTCCAATTGTTATTCCTTTTAAAAATACTTCCTGGAGCTTTTCTGAGGCAGACATGGTTGTGGGTGCTGTGGAGCTACATTTTGTCAGCTTCTGTTCCTAATTCACCCCTGTTCACTCCTGCCCAGGAGCAAGTGGTTCAGGAAGCCACACCACAGCAATGGCTTTGAAAGATACTGGAAAGACACCCATAAAACCAGAGGTGGTGGTTCACCAAAATAGAATCACTCTTGCCAGCATGAAATCCCCAGAGAAGGTGTGGCTGACTTAATCAGAGGTACAAAGAGAAAGAATCTGAAAGTGAAAAGACCAGTTTGGATGCCTATAAAGACCATGAGAATTACTACAAGAAACGTTCCTTGTGCAAAAGATTCTAACACCTGATATCATTTCCAAATGGGATTTGGGCTCCTGGACTTGCAAAATCCTTTTAGGGTTGTTGAACAGATCACTACCATCAGCACTGAACTGGGTGGAGGTTAAAGTCAACATTGCAGATGCCAAAGACAACTATTTTAATGAATTAATTATCTGTTGTTTAAAGCAAAAAGGAAATGCTTCATTCATTATGCAAATCATTGACACTCTCTCTGTCTCTGCACATACACCGAAATACATTTATTTCTGAACCATTTGAGGATGATTTATATATCTGTGTCCCTCCCCCCAAGTGCTGTGAGGTGCATTTTCTAAGAAAAGAATATCATCTTATTTTAAAATAGTGCAGTTATCAACTTCAGTAAATTTTACACTGATGCCTTTTATCTAACCTGCCACTTCTATTCCAATTTCATCAGTTGATCCATTAATATCCTTTAAAAGCATTTACCATCCTGTACAGGTTCCAGTCTGGAACTGGGTATTGCACCGAGTACCTTTGACTTTCTTTACTCTGAAACATTTCCACTGTCATTCTTTGCTTTTGCATTAACATTTTTGAAGAATACCAAATCATCACCTGTCATCTTTGTAAAAAATAGTATTATTATTCTTATCTTGGGTTTGTCTGATGTTTCTTTGGGATGGGTTACAACTTTTGCATTGTTATTTTGTATCCTTAAAGTATCATGCCTGGAATCACATGGTATCTATGCACCCACTTCTAGATAACATTGATTTGGCTAGGCCACAGTGCCTGGTTATTCAATCAAATGCTAATCTAGGTCTTACATTGAAGATATTCTATGAATGTTATCAAAATCTGTAATCTTTTGATTTTTAAGAGAGATTATCCCAAATAATTTTGATGGGCTTAATTCAATTAGTTGAAAGCCTGGGTTTCCTTGTAGTAGAGAAATGCTTTGTATTTATGTGGCTGGAAACTTCTCATGTGTGAAAGTTCCCTCCCATCCTTCTTGATGGCCTGCCCTATGAACATCAGGCTTGCTTATTCAGCCACGATTGTGTAAGCCAACTTCTTGCAATAAATCTGTTAATATGTCCCGATTGATTGGGTTTTTTCTAATGGAACCATATCTGACAAATTTAAATTCATATTAGTTTCCTATTGCTGCTATAACATATTAACATAAATTTAAACAATAAAGTTTATTGTTTAGATTTCTAGGAATCAAAAGTCGAAAATATGTTGCAGGGCTGCATTCCTTCCAAAGCCCTATTTCCTTTCTCTTTACAGCTTGTACAGACTGCCTGTGTTCCTTGGCTTCTGGACCCTCCATAATTCTGATCTCTACTTATTTTGAAAGTCTTCTTTTCTGATTCTTTAACACACTTGGTTCCCTCTTTCCCTTATAAAGATTCTTGTAAATATATTGAGTCCATCTAAATTATCCAGCAAAATTTCTCCATCAAAATGTCCTTAATTTAATCTTGTCAGCAAAGTCCCTTTGGGCCTGTAAATCAACATATTCACAGGAGATGAAGATTAAGAAGTCATTTTTGAGAAGAGGTCAATTTTCTGTGCATCTGGGTTCAATATGTTGGAGAAGCTACTAAATATTCCAAGATTATGACCACTCCCTTTAGCCAGAGTGTGGACGATTTCTATGAACATCATTTATGCCAATTTTGATCTCAGATCTAAAAGTGTGATTGGTTTTAGGATTAGTGTGTATAATGACCATGTAAAAATGTTTAAGATGAGAGATCATAACTTATTATTAATAAAAAGTGTATCTTGTGTGAGTCTTTCCTTTTTCATCATCTAAGTAAGAACATATGATTGAAGATTTATCCCAGTTTTGAAAATCCTGAGCCCTTTTCACAACCTCTCCTACTAGCTTTTACGTATGTGTGGGTGTGGGTGTGTGGGTGTGTGTGTGAAAATAAATCTATTTCAGATTTAATTGAACTATGAAGCTTATCTAGAATGTCTAAGCCAATGTTTGTATACCTTTAAATTAAATGATAAACTAGAGTTAATGTAGCTGGCTTAATGCTATATTAAGAGGAAAGCTAGTTAACAGCATTGCAGGAAATAAGATTTAAACCTAACTGGCAACCAAATGTATAAGATCCAATAGGCTTTGTTCTAATATGGCACATGCTTAGCCTTGCGGAAGCATACAACAGGAAACTCATTATCTGCAGTACCTTGTCTCCTTGAGTGGTACCAGTCCCTAGGTTTGTTAATTTCTTTGCACTTATGGAGCATGTGCACCTGTTGCAGATGAAAGCCAAAGTGTGTTTGTCATCTCTACAGAGAGAAGCTAGGTCTTGCACCATTTTTGTATGATTCTATAAGACAGACCAAAGACTTACCTGCTAACTCACACCTTTGCAAGTTCAAGCACATCACACAGAAAAAAAAAAATATTCAAGGCTACCCAACATGCCATATTTTTCTTACCTCTGTTTTCAAGTGTTGCCGTACAATGACAGGTCAGTCCAGATTGGATATTAACTCTTTTTCAAAACTTATATTGTTTTTTGTTTCCAGAAAGATTAGACCAGATTTTAATCTGAAGACTGCTCCAAATTCTGCCCCCCTCCCCAAATTAAGCTCCATGCATCATGCCCTACCTGTTTCTAGTTGTAACCCTATGACTGGGGATTTGGGGCTGCTACCAGGATGAGTGAAGGCATTATCATCTGGGGACAATTCCTGCTTAAGTTCCAGACCTCTAAGCATAGCTCATTATTTACAATTGGATGAATTTAGAATGGGTCACACGTCAGTGACAGTAACTTAAGATGACTTTGCTTCCGAATAAGATGAAGTCTACTTGTAATAGAGTTTTACTTTGTTTTTAGCCCTTCACCGAACAAGAGCAACATTAAAAAAACAAAAACAAAAACAAAAACCTGCTTGGCTCTTTCATATCCCATACAACTGATGAATTAATCAGAAGAAAGGTTCTGGAGCTGCCTGTGTCCTGGTTCTTTGCCACACGCCTGACTGGGCTGATCTCTCATTAGAGTTGATGAGCCCAGGGTGGAAAGGTACTTCTTTTTTTGTTCCTGAGAGCATTTCTTCTCAGTCATCTTGCACTTTCAATCACCACTAATAGCTATTTTGGCACAAATTCAAAGCAGGCTCAGTTAGGGGCAGAAGAAATATTTTGCATTAACTGGATTATTTTAAGTTTTCAGCCCCGTGATGTGGCTTCAGGACAAAATAGATGGCACAGAGAAAGAAAGTTTGCCTCACTGAGAGCCTGCAAGGACATGGTTGCTGCAATGCTATGCCATAGTGGGTCCCATCAGAGGCCACTGTGCTTCTGAGGTCTTTCCTTGAGTCTCTGGAAATGGTGACAGTGATTGCGATGTGTTTGCTGTGTGGCTGATATAATGATCTGGTGTTTGATTACAGTGACTGGAAAAAGAATTAAAAAAGAAAAAGATGTAACATATTAAATTTGGGTGTTTGAGAACTGGGTCCCTGTAGATTTTCTGTTAGTACATAAATTTATTTGTCATAAATAAATGACAAACATTTATGTTGCCAGTAAATATTGAAATGTCTGAGAATAATGGATTGGGTCTCAACTTTCCTGTATAACTTGAGTACCTCCTCCCAGGGACAGGCATTTGGCTGAAATGGACGTATCTGGGATTGGCAGGGATCTGGAGTCAGGCTGGTTCTACTGGTTTGAGGGCACTGAGCATAACAGAACCCCTGAAAGACCCTACAGAAGGGCCCTGTGCCTGGATGCAGTCCAGCATGATAATTCAAAGGATGACTTTTGGAAACCTGGTTTTTAATGTCAGATCCACTAGTTATGAATATTTGGATGCTATCATTCAATAATTTGAGGTTTAGTTTCATCAGTCAACTGAATGGGGGGAATAATATTAATTACTTTGAGTGTTAAATATGACACGTGTGTGTGTGTGTGTGTGTGAAGCATAGTAACTGAGATGGACCAACTTGCTCAATAAATGGAAGCTGATATTATTTTCAGATTCAGACACTTACCAAAGTATCTCAGTTTCATCCAGGACTTCTTCAGTTTCTTAGTGGATTCTTGTCTTTTCTTACTGACAAAATCCTTGATGAAAGTCAAGTTCCCCCAGAAAAGGACATCCTTGATGAAGGCCATGGGTCATCTCAGATTTATAAGGACTTTGGCTCTGGCTTCCAGTGTGTCCTTTCCTGTTTATTAGTTGAGTCATTGTCTCCTGTGACTCACCAGGCAGGGACAGCAGAGGCAGTATGAGGTCCTTGAGACCTGAATACAAAACTAATTAACCCTTAAATCCTTTCTCTGAGACATGTGCAAGTGGAATATAAGAAAATAAATTTTGAAGGGGTAACAGGATGTCACTTAAAGTTACTCTTTAGGTTTGGGCATGGAAGAGCCGATTGACAGAAGCTGGTATTTCCCTGCTGTGTTTGATGCCTGGAAAAGTTACAGCTCCCACCAACTGGGTGCTAGCTCCATGTTAGTCTCTGCATGCCTGACAGTAGAATTCTAAACATACAAAAATGTCCAGCTTTCTCCTGGCACTTTAAGTGTCTCTTTCTTGTATCAGGAATTATTAGGTTTATGCATTTGAATTTCCAAGACTCCCTCTCCATCCTACTGCCTCTGCTCTCACTTTCCCATTTTGGTCTTCATCTTACTCTCAGCTCTTGGTCCAGAAATACTTAATCTGCTAACAGCTTTGACTCCTCCTTATTTGGTGATTGTACACGTTCTCCCAAAGACCTGAACCTTCTCCTGCAGGCCTCAGTTTTGTTCATCTATCTGGCTACAGGTGTCTTCTGTCTTGACCAGTAATGCTCCACCCCAACCCATCAGAACCAACCCTGGCTCTAACCCCTGGCCAGTCAGGCCAGCCCTGATACTGAAGAAAAGCTGAGAATAAAATGCAAAAACAGCCCCAAATTAGTTGATAGGGCATAAATAACAACCAATATGGTATATTTTAATGGAAATATTGTACTTTATCTTTTTTCTATGGCATTCAAATAAAAACTAATGGTTCAAGAATCAAGGAAAGGTAGAGTCTTTGGTAAGAACCATTCATCATTACTAAACTAAATCACTCAATGTCTGATGTGTTCAGTATTGACTCACCTTTGGGTTTTAGCAAATGCTTTAATATCCTTCCCCTTGGAGTGAATGCAGGACTGTGGCAGTGAGCATATTCATGTTGTTGGATAGCCATCGCTTACGTCCATCTCCGAAAGTCATGTGGACCTACTCCTACCATCAATACTGAATCTTGCTCCCCTCCCAAGGCCCAGGAAAGAAAATTGTATTTTCTGTTTTGATAAATTTGATTATTGGGAATCTGAGATATGTGAAATCCTACAAAATCTGTCTTTCTCTGGACACCATCATTTTCAATAGGTGCAGTTCACCCCTACTCCTGGATGTACCAGGTCCACTGCCAACTCTGCCGATGTCTCAACTGGACTCTGAGTGACAGTCAGCGGTGACGGTGCACATGAGCTGTCTTTCCATGTCAGTGGGCATCTCTGGTCCCAGGATCTAGGATCTTGGGTCCCACCCAGCCTATAGGTTTCCTCCTCCTTCAGGTCCTTGCAGGCCAGTGTGTACCAAAGCCCTGTGCCTGGTGGTTTCTGTAGCAGTTTGGAGGATGTGTCCTGAGCAGGGGGCAGGGCCATCTGAGTAGCATAGAGGACTCTGGATTTGTGTGGCCAGGTATTGTGGTCATGGGTCATGATGGACTACTAGTACACTGTGCACTTCAAAAATAGTTCAAATGGATGTTTGGTGCACATTACCATAATTTAAACATTGGGGAGATTGCTGATTTAATCGTGTTCAGATTGTTTGTGTTGTGATAGAAGAATACAAGAGACTGGGTAATTTATAAAACAGATTTTATCTCTCAAATTCTGGAGGCTAGAAGTCTAAGATCAGGGGCCAACTTCTGAGGACATTCTTGCTGTGTCCTCCCGGGGCTGAAGGTGAAACAGGGACAAAGCCTGCTTAAGTTCCCACCTGCTAACACATCATCTGGAACAGAAAAAATAGAATGATATCCTGTGCCCCCCACAACATCCAAACTTCTTGGGAAGACTCAATTTCTGCAAGATTTCCAGTTCTAGAAAGGCCTCTTTGTGACATAGGACAAGTCTCTGTGCCTCAGTTTCCTCATCTGGGCATCCTTACAGCATCTCCTTTATAGGGTTATTGCTTGTATGAAATGAGATGGTTTTAAAAGCTTAAAACAGTACCTGGCAGTGTTGTTTATTTTTATCAAAATTCAAAACTTGTTTCCTTAAGTTGGAATTAAAATTCCCAGAAACTCCCCCATTGAGCTCCATCAGGAGCTTCACATTTGGCCTCTGTGGCCACTTGGCCAAGAGGGTGTGGGGCTGCTGTGGCAATCCACGTCCTCTCTGTTTGAGTTCACGAAAGGAAGAGGGCAGAGAAAGGAACATTCTCAGTGTCTCAGCATTGGCATCTATCAACTCTTATAACTTCAAGCAGCCCAGTGAAGTTGTGCCTTCATTTCCTAATTTTATAAGTGAGATAACCAAAGAGAATTTAGGCTTTGATCCCAGCTCATTTTGATCCTCAAACTCAATCTTTATGTATGATTTTTGGCTAGCATTTTGACTACTGGCCAAAATAGAATAAATGAGACAAACTTACTATTGGCTTGCATATTTGGTAGTGTTTCCCTTTAAATTAGAGATTTCCTACCAGCCAGAGTACTATTGTAGGCATTTCTAGTTATCTTAGTCTAAATTAACAATTCATCCTTTTTATGATTTATCACTACTTTTAAGTGATATTTTGAAATAAATTCAATGTCATTTTTGGAGCTTTCTTGAACCCCTTCCAATTGAAAACTTTTTCTTAAAGAGACAAAATCATATATTAGGCATTTCCCTGTGGAAGGAAATAAGAATAGACCTAGGTGAGATGCCCCAGTGCAACTTAGGAGCCTCACCATAATTGATGAAGGAAAATTAAACATTAAATTTATTTTAAAAATTGGTTCTAAATTTAATTATACTAATAATGAACCCATTTTAAATTGGAAGGCAATTTATATAAATTGATGATATAGCTTGAGAATCCATCCAAATCTGAAAATTGTTAAGCTTTTGCATGAGACTACGAGTGGAAAATTCTATACCATGAAACTTTGTTTCATCTACAAAATTATCAATAATTAAGTGAATAAAGTTACATTCAGGCTGTGCATGTAAAGTGTGTGTGATACAGATATTAATTTTGTGTTTAGACCTGAGTCCCATCCCCAAGATATCTTGTTACTAATATGCATATACTCTACAATTTGAACAAAATCCCAAATCTGAAACACATCTGATCTCAATTATTTTGGATAAGGGATGCTCCACTTGAAATTGACAGACATATAATTTTATAACTGTGAATTGAAAGACCCTTTGTTTTTCCAGGAGTACACCTCTAATTTTAACTTTTTTGTGTATGTGTATTGTGTGTGTGTGTGTGTGTGTGTGTGTGTGTGTGTGTGTGTGTTTTCAAGCCACCAAGGATGAGATCCACTGCCATGAGCTTCCTATATTCACCATTTGTAACTCACTTGTATCTTAAATGCCTTTCTTTCCCTCTTGGAAGAGTGGAAGGAGCTTGTAATGTGGGAGACTGAGTGTTTTTAGAAGGCAGAGGCATAGAGATAAGAGAATTGAAAGATCTGGAAACTAGGTAATACATAACACTGCTTCTGGTCAATCTATTGAACAGGACCTACAGTTCCCAGAAAAATGCACACAATAATTGGTGGTGGGATGACTTATTGGATATTCCTATGCACCTATTTAGTGGAAATACAAATACCTATCACTGCTATTAAATCATGAGCAGTCGCTGGCCTGAAAGTGTCTCACCATTGTACTTACCTTGTTGCATGGAAAAAAAAAGGAGACGGCTTAGGCACATGACTTCTTATAATGAAATTCTTACTTGACAAACTTTTCCTATTGTGAAAGTTGGATTGAATGGCTTTAAAGATGACTGTAGATTTGTAAGAACAAAATAACAAAGTACCTCATTATGTTTGCAATATTTATTTCCAATGGTAAAATAAAGAACATTTTATACCAAAACCTTAAGAGGAGTTTTGCTTCATAACATATACATACACATAGAAATGTCCTATTTTGATCCTAAAATGAATTCTCATATTTGTTCCTCATGAAAAATGAGACATTTTTCAAGAAGGCAACCCTTCAATCAAAAATTTCAGTGTGCTGTATACTTAGGCCCTGCTGAGGGAGGGTGGGGTAACTTGTTAGTTATTTCTATGTGGGTCTAACTTGGAACCTGTGTAATAAGCTCAAGTCTGCAAAAAGGGATTTGTTGTTGTTGTTGTTTGTTTGTTGTTGTTGTTTTTAGCTTAGGATAAAATTATATATATCATTTAAGATACACCTGGGTTCAGGACTGAACCCAGGTGTCATGAAAGCTAGACAAACACCTTAACACTCTGCCACTGAGTTACAATCCTAACCCTCAATAATAATATTCTTATATCTCTATGTGTTTAATATTAAAAGTAAAGAACCAATAAATATTAAAAGTGAGAACCAAAACTTTTTCATAGTTAATAAGCTCCTAGGCTTTATTTTATCAATAAGACCATATTTAGTGTGTATGTGTTATTTCAAATGATGCCCAATATCAATGGGAGCTGTGGCCAGTGTGACTAAATTGCCTGTGAGTTCCAAGCCACTGAAGCAAGGCTCTTTTAACAAGATGATCTGTCATCCAATTGGTGTTTGTTTTGACAGCTACAGACAATGTTAATGTCAAGTATAACATTGAAATGTTCTATTTTGATCCTAAAATGAATTCTCATATTTGTTCCTCATGAAAAATGAGACATACAAGAAGGCAGCCCTTCAATCAAAAATTTCAGTGTGCTGCATACTTAGGCCCTGCTGAGGGAGGGTGGGTAACTCGTTAGTTATTTCTATGTGAGTCTAACTTGGAACCTGTGTAATACGCTAAAGTCTGCAAAAAGGGTTTTTTTTTTTTTTGTTATTTGTTTGTTTTTAGCTGAGGATAAAATAATAAATGCCACACATATTTTTCCCTTTTATAATAATTTTAAGTTATATTTCATACAATGGAAACTAGCTAATTTTATTCTGGTTTGAGAAAATTTCTTTGAGAAAACATCATCATGATGGCTAAAAATGCCAACCCTACCATATTTAGTAAATGGAAAGTACTTTTAAATATTGAAATGGATGTGCTGGCAATAAATACTCTTTTAATTTATTTAACTCAGCCTGTACATTGGTTCAGTTAAGATCCATTTATCACAAATATATTCTGCTCTGGGACTCAGACCAAAAGCTTTGGGGAAATTTAAAAAAAAAGGAAGACAATCATACAAAAATGGGTGGGTCACACACTTTCAGACCAGGCAGTAACGTCCCCAGAATTCCAGATCAGGTTAAAGAGATTCCCACCAGCACCCTGCATGACCGCCATTAGTCTATGTAAGAACCTGTGTTCAGCCACCATCCAATGCCCTTTCAGCCAAAGGAGGGTGGATGGAAGTTCTGAGGATATGCATGCACCCTGAAATTCAATTCTTTATTTTATTGTGCCCAATCAAGAACAGACAAAAGCAGTAACTATGCAACTCTTACTTAGGACTTCCTATTCAGGATTTAGAATATAACTATCAATTTTTCAGGCAATAGCAAACTCCTGGCTTTCTCTAATACAGATTTGATCACTAGAAAATTACTTGTTGAATAACAGAATCATTTTAAACTTGCATTTTAATTTATTTCAAATATTCGTGTAAGTCTACACCAAAAATAAGTCATACCTTATTTACTATAAGAATGAGGCTGTAGACTTCCACATAAGATGCTCTTTTAAAAATTTTGCTTTTCTTGAGAACTTTGTGTTTTCCACTTTCCATTAAGGAGAAATGCATAACTGGTTGCTTATGTGTGGGCTCAGGTTAACAGGAAATACATAGAAAAGTTAAAAGTAGATGACTTAAGTGATTTAAAAGACACATTTAGCAGTTTTTACCTTTAGATACATTTTATGTTATAATACTATTTCATCATGTGCATTTTTCTTACAAACAGGCTATATATGTAGTTTCTGATAACTTTATATACATGAGTATGTTTTCATATGAATTAACTCTGAAACTTAGAAATAGGTAAGATGCAAATATAAATATGCAAACTAAAGTAAAGTCTAATGTAGGAAAAATTCAGTGCTGAGCAGGGCATTGGACCAGAAAGCAACTGGAGGCTTCTATACTATCCATCTAAGTGTGTATAATTACAAATCAAGCTAATAAGCATATGTATGTGCATGTGTAGATATGCATATATAGGCACATATCTAATCTTCCTCCTGTACAGATATACATTCATATCAGTAAAACAGGTCTGTTGTATCTTTCTCTCTTTTTTGCCTCTCTCCAGGGCAGGCTTTTCTCTCTCTGTGTAGTTGTGGCCCTGCCGTCAAGAACACCATTCTCTGTGGTGGCCCAGCTTTGCCTGCTCTTGCTCAGATCTGAAGAAATGGTCCTTCCTCATAGCTTGAGCTAGTGAATTCCTGCCTCCCTGGCCCATTTCACAGCTTTGCACCTAGGACAAGGCAGTCTTTGCATCTATAAGACTTCAGAGAAATGAACTGTACTGATTCCTTTTGTCTCCAGTCTCAAGGTGCTTCTAGAACTGAGAGAAGCAGACAGTGTTGCTCTCATGATTTAACAGAATTAAAAGCAATACATCTATGTAGACTTTGTATGTATAAAACTCTCTCAAAGCATTTAACTGCTCATGCCCCAAGTATGTCCTAAATGAGTGGAAAATAAGGCCCAACATCTGTGAACATACACTAGGGATACAGGTTTGGGGTTGATGAATAATCTGACTCCTTACATTTCAGCAAAGGCACATATCCCACCAAAGCAGACATATAAAATGAGGTTTGGAAGATGTTTTCTTCTGGATAAACCCTACTAAACAAAACTCCTTTGTTTCATTCCTTTAAGAACACAAAAGACAGCCTGTCCTTGATTAATGTAGAGAGTGTCTGTTTGGTTAAGGCATAACAAAATCTCCTTCCATCAAAACAAATGTTGTTTGGAGCAAGCTGTCCACCAGATCTATCATCCATACCCAAGGGAAATGGCCTTTTCCAATAAAATACTCCTTTCAGAATGAAATCTACACTCACGAAACCACGTGAGCACCCAGCAGCTGCTGCCCAGCGCTGTTGTCTCCTGCAGCAGCCTGGCCAGACCAGGCAAATCACACACATTCTAATTACTTTGGTCATCATTGCTAGTATTTCATTCATTAAAGATATATTTACAAAGTAGAAAAACTAACCACCCTGGTGCTGTGAGACCAGGTTGCGTTCTCTGTGAGGACAAACCTGTACTCCAAAATACTCTGCTGACAGGAGCCTGAGATGCATAATTTGGATCCATCTCCATTAAATACCTCTCCACTCAGTGCCATAATGTAATTAACATTGCAGGTCTCATGGCTCTTTTTAAGAGAATTAGAAGCCATGAGTCATTTGGGCATCATCGGAACAAGCTCTCCTAATGTAAAATGACTCAATCTCAGAGATTGCTATCTGGCAGCATTCCGAGGTACACAGATCTGAAAGCCAGTACTTAATCTGATTTAGGACCTCTTAAAATATTCTTCAAACTTGACTCACATTGTTCTGGTAAAAAAGATTGGGAATTATTTTAGGAACCAATCCAGGTCTGAGCTGTCGTAGCTTTGTTATTGATTCCTTTTAAGTAATTTCATTTAATTTGGAAACCTATGGACAAAGAAGCCCCGGAAGAATTATGACTATGTCAAGTAAAATAAGACTTAGTATGTGGAACAAAGATAATATAAAAATAGAAATCTTTATTGAATAGATACGCTGTTTTTCTATTCCAGAGTTCTTAATGTCAGAATTTAGTCTATTAATTTATATAGGATATTTTCAGGGCTTAGTTTTTATTGGTGTATTATAATTATACATAGTAGTGAGATGTCTTATTACATATTTGTATGTGCACAGAATATAACAGTAGGATTTGGTGAATTTTATTCCTCAGTACCTCCCTCTTCTGTCCCTTTTTCCCTTCCTGTGCTACTATTCCTATACTACATATGTATTCCTTCTAGTTTCATGAGATTCCCTCCTTTTTTTCCTTTATTCTCTCTAGCTTCCATATATGAGAGAAAGCATACAACCCTTGACTTTCTGGGTTTGGCTTATTTTGATTAACATAACGCTGTCAAGAGACACTCATTTTCCTGCAAATGACAATTTCATTCTTCTTTATGGCTGAATAAAACTCCATTATGTATATATTCCACATTTTCCTTATGCATCCATTCCTTGATGGACTCCTAGGCTGGTTCCATAGCTTGGCTATTGTTAATTGTGCTGCTAAAAACACAGGTATGCATGTGTCACTGTAGTATGGCAACTTTAATTCTTTAAGAATAAATACCAAGGAGTAGTATAGCTGGGTTGTTTTGGGGTTCCATTCCTAGGCTTTTCAGTAATCTCCATACCAATTTCCATAGTGATTGTATTAGTTTAAAATTCTACCACCAGCGTCAAAGTTTTCCTTTTTCTTCAACCTTTATCATTCTTTGTGTTATTGATGGCTGCCACTCCAACCAGAGATGAAATTTCAGTGTAGTTTTTATTTATATTTTCTCAAGCACTAAAAATGTTGATTATTTTATGTATTTATTAACCATTAGTGTTTCTTCTTAAAAATTATCCACTTTTTATATGCCCATTTAGTTTTTGGGTTGTTTTTGTGGTATGAAAGGTTTTTTAGTTATTTATATAGTCTGGATATTATTCTTCTGTCGGAAGAGTAGCTGGAAAAAATTTCCCCTCATTCTATTGGTTCTCTTTTCAAATACCTAATTGTATCCTGTTGTACAGAAGTTTTAATGTGATTTCATCCCATTTATTAATTCTTAGTATTATTTCCTAAGTTTAGAAGTCCTATTGAGAAAGTCCTTGCCTATACCTAAATATTGAAATGTTGACCCCACATTTTCTTTTACAAGTTGCAAAGCATCCAGTCTAATTCTCAGGTCTTTCATCCATTTCTGATTTTACTTTTGTGCAATATAAAAAGGGGTCTAGTCTCATTCTTCCACATGTTGTATCCATTTTTCTCAGCACCATTTGCTAAAAGGGCTATCATTTTTCCATTGTATGTTTTTAGTATCTTTTTTCAAAAATCAGATGACTATATTTATGTGTGTTGTCTCTTTATGTCGTCTACTCTTTTCCCCTGGTCTATGCATCTTGTTGTGCCAGTGCCATGAAGTTTTTCTTACTGTACCTCTGTAGTATAATTTGAAGTCAGGTATTGGAATACCTTCAACATTGCTTTTTATTTTGCCTAGAATTGCTTTGATTATTCAGGGTTTTTTATTCTTTCGTATGAATATAAGGATTTTTTTTTTAAATTCTGGGAAGAATGTCATTAGTGTTTTGATGAAGACTGCATTGAATCTGTAAATTGCTTTTGGTAATATGGCCATATAACAATTTTAATTCTTTTTACCTGTGCACACACAGATCTTTCCTTCTTCTTCTATCTTCTTAAATTTCTTTCTTCTGTCTTCTGTAATTTTCATTGTAGAAGTTTTTCTTCTTGGTTAGATTTATTCCTAAGCATTTTAATTATTGAGGTTATTATGAATGGAATTGTTTTCCTGATTTTTTAAAGAATATTATTGGTATAAAAGGAAGATATTAGTTTTTTACATTGATTTTTGTTTCCTACTTCATTGCTGAAATTGTATATTAGCTTTAGAAGTCTTCTGTTGGAGTTTTTTTGACTCTTCTCAATATAGAATCATATATCTGCAAGTAGTGATAATTTGAATTCATCCTTTCCTGTTTATATTCCTTTCATTTTCTTCTCTTGCTTAATTGCTCTGGCTAAAATTTCAATTATTACAGTGAATAGGAATGATGAGAGTGGATATCTTGTCTTCTTTCTAGTTTCACAAAAAGCAATTTCAGTTTTTTCATTATATATGATATGTAGAACATTTTCAATGGTGGTTTATAAACACAGAATATAAAATTTTAACAGGTGTAATAATAGTGTTTTAAGAGCTTAGTAAAGTCATCCCAACAATAGCGTAAACTGTCAATGTGAAAAGTAAGTATAAGATATAAGAAATTTCTTTTAACACTTAAATATTGACAGTTTGTTAATGTGTCTTTTTGCTTTGGGTCACATCATCTCCTTAACTTCTCTCCAAACTGAGGAAACAATGTGGCCACAGGATGGCTCAAAATTAATTTTGTTATATCAGGGCATGGGCTAAAATTTATAAAACACTCAATCGGGGGCCCAGGATACTCACAGTGACCAAATATCCAAGTTCCATTAGGAAATGGTGAAGGAACTCTAGATTTCTCTATCGGCATTAACAGTCCCTTTCTTTCTCATTAAACTTCCTAGTATAAATTTATAAATGGATTTCTTTGCATATCAACTTGTGTTTTTATGTTGACAAGAGTTTTATAATTTCAGAGCCAAGTCTTTAGGACCCCCTCATATAGATTTATCTCCTGGATTCCATGGACTCAGTTTTGACACCCTCTGTTTTTCCTCATGGGAGACTTTTGTCACCAGGCTGTAGAAAAAACTTGTGTCACAGAAAAACTCTATTTACTAGATATTCATAAGGAAGAGGTACCATAGCAACTGTCCCCAAATGTCTTCTTTCACTACATTTAGAAATGTATTGAGAAAATAGAAACAGTTAACCATTCCAAACTAATAAGTACTTTTCCACTGGCTTGTGGGAAATAACCTCAAAGACCTGAGTCAATATCAAAAGAAATATGTTTGGGGGGAAAGTGAATACCTTTGTAAAATGTAATTGATATTTTTGTTTTGGTGAATTTTCTGAATAATTATGTCTGGTTGTCAAAATTTGTTTGATTGTTTAATCCTTAAGTTGAACAACAAAAATTGTCATTTTTTGCTTTCTGTTTATATACATTATTAACTGGGACTAGATATTCAACATATGAAATGGAACTATATACATTAAAAATTGTCATGATGATAATTCACATTAAAATTGAACACTGATATGGTGCTAATTTCCAGTTGATGGCGGAATCATTTAAAATCACAAGTGAAATTATTTTTAAGATGGTTTATTTGGCCACTATAAATTACACACACATGCACGCACACACACACACACACACACGCACACACACATCAACTTTTAGCTGGAAGGGAACTTATAAGGTTAATATAAAACAATCTACTTTAAGATATTGAGATTAAAGACTTAAGTGCCTTGACCAAATCACTTTGTGTACCAGCTCTTAGAAAAAACTCAGAACTTCCTGACTTATTTTTATGGCTCCTTATTCTTTATCTGGCTTTTTATATTCTCTTTAACAGATAATGATATATAAAACCAACAATCATGTTTGGAATTAACATTAATCTAAAGGCATAACAAGTCACTAGGTAGAGTGGAGATTTTCAAAAGGTCTTTTAGTACTTCTAGAAACATACTTGACCCTTAGGAGTCAATCTTCAAGTTCTGGCTCAAGATGGTCTAGGATGATACCACAGAATCTCTATTTTTAATCAGTGGCCAGAGCACGCAAAGTTCCTAGTGTGCCATTCATTAGGAAAATGGAGTGTATATATAGAGGGTGTAGGTAAACATTTCTGTATATAAATCAAGTTCTGTTACTAATAAGGTCATGGATACAATTCAATTATATTGAAAAGAAATGTGTTGCACTTTAAAAGTGTTGATTAACCAAATAAACACGATTTATTAAATAGGTTCACAACTGTCTCACACTACTTCTAAGTGTTGTCTGAATATATAACCTGTATAAGGATCTCTGAAGGTAGTCAAGGTTAAATGATTCTTAAACATGCTCAAGATAGCTGTCCGCAGTGCTGAAAATGACTCTATAGGCATATATTGTCTTCTCTTATGCCCTACTCCTTCTCCTTCTTTGATTTCAAAGCAAAAGTCCAGAATTTAGCTATAGACTAGGTTACTGCTAAATATAAAATTGAAGCTAGACAAAGTAATAAAATTGAGTCTTGGATCTCGGTTACTGGGTACTTGATCATTGTCTAGATTTAATAGTGTTGACTGTGTGTAAGAAAAGGAGGTTGGATGTATAAATTTGTCTCCCTGCAAGGTGGATTTAGATTTCAATATAGCAAGACCATGAGAGGAGCCATGAGAAAGAGTCCTGGAAATCTTGAGAAACAGCCAGAATGTGATCAGAAACTGTGCATTTCTTAGCAGAATATTTCAAGAATCCTTAGGGGTTTTATGATGGGAGAATGACATTTCCAAAAAACTCAGTTATAAAACCAGGATGGTAGATCTATGGCCTAGAACATTTTTATTCTGCATAAATGTTTGCTCTCTCTCTTCTTTCTCATTTTCTCAACCACACCCCATCTTCTCACCACCATTATCAAAGCCTTGCAGATTAAGTATGTTTTAATGACTTCCCAATGGTGCCTCCTCTCTGCCCTTTAGTGATCAGGACTCAGAATCATGTGCATTTCTCATGCAGGACCGGTACATGATACTGTGGCCTTTCCCCTGTGTTGTGGCCAGATAGATGTAAAAGCCGACCATGAAACATCCCTTTGATGTGTGTGTGGCGGGATCACGTCATCAGGAAGGCATAACATAACTGTAAGAATGAGCTCAGCTCAGGCCTAGTGGGAACATATTCTCCTTTTTGGATCATTGCAACCATCCAAATATCAAAAAGATTTCAAATAAAAGGTGATTTTCCACCTGGTGAAGAATAATAAAATTTGATTGCTCACCTGTTGCTCCTGGGCTCTGCCACTATTGGGTGGCTGCCTCCCTTCCTGGTAACAGATGCTTTTCTGAGCAATTTGAAGCAGGCTAGTTACTGCTTTTTCTTCCTTAAAATAATTGACAGTGGGACTTCAGGATGTTCAGTGGCTATAATATCAAACCCAAAGGAAAGACAGGGACTCCAAGATCAGCATGAAATAGCAGTTGCAATAAGCGGTGTCTTGAGGAGTTGTAGATTTATTTACCAGAAGATATATTTAATCAGATCAAGCAAGTAAACCATTGGAGTTACATAAATTCTCTCTTGCTCATTAACAAAAGTAAAATGAACAGCAATATTCTACTTGTAACATGCTATAATGTCATCGGATAATATCAATTTTCATTTATTGGATTGCTAGTCACTCTAATCCACTTGAATTTGACCCCCTTATTGAGGAGTGGCTGAGTGACAGTTGAAGTGCTATCATTTGAATGTGGAATGTCCCCCAGATTCTCATGTGTTAACGACTTGATCCCCAGCTTGGCCCCATTGGGAGGTGAAGGGACCATGAAGTGACGGAGCCTATTAGGAGTTCTTAGGTCATGGAAGGCATGACCCCATCCCTTCTTCTTTCTCTATTCTGATTGCCATTCATGAAGTAGACAGCTTTGCCGTTCTGCCACCATGACGTGCTGCCTCGCCGTAGGCCCTATAGCAACAGGCTGACTGATCATGGTCTGCAACCTAAAAAACTGTGAGACAATGAACTTTTCTCTTTAGAAGTTAATTATTTCAGGCATTTATTATAGGAATGGAAATCTTATTAACACATGGAGTTTAAGAATTAGGGCATCTTAAAAACATTGTAGTAAAATGTAGAAAATCACTATCGCAGAGAGTTCTGTGCCTGAGGTTTTGTTGACATCTCCCCATATGTATTTGAAAGCACAAGCAGTACTTTGTCAAAAATCTTTCATCCTCCCAACTAAAGAAGTTCCTTACCACCTCCTTACTCATTTTATCCATAGCACTAACTATATATTTGATATAATTTTGCTGGTTTATTAATTTCTGTGTATCTCTCCCCATTCGACTGTAAGATCTATAAGGAAAGAGACCTTCATATCTTTTGTAATTTGGTATATCATTTGGTCATTTCCAACAGTGCTGTGTAACAAATCATCCCAAAATAGAGTAGTCGGTGGTCTAGCCATTTATGTTCATGGTTCTTAGGGTGTCTCTTCCTGAGGCTGTGGTGATAGAGACAGTCTTCTTCACACTGCAATTCTACATGTCCAGATCTTCTCCATATTTTTCTCCTCTTCTTTTGAGAATTCATTTTTACCTGTAAGGATGGCAAGGTGTAAGAAGGTGAGAAGAACCCAGAGGTCTCCGAAGGTCTAAGTTCAGAACTGACTTTGGGTTTCCACCTATATGCTTTTCTTAGTCAAACCATTTTACATGGTCAATGAAAACATCAATTTTTCATCTCTCTGGTTGTATATAAAGTATGTTGACACCAATTTGTGTCTTCATGCATCAAAAAAGAGGTAAGTACAGTGTTCCCATGATGAGGCCATGGTAAGGGTGTGGATGACAGGCACAGTAATGGATTAGAACCAACATTTTGAACTACCACTAGGGACACTGGGTGATCGCATACATTTCCTCAATTCTATACTCCTCCATATAGCATGCCATCAGTGTGTGTGACTTTGAGAATTCTGTCATCCAGAGGTACAATGTTTTTCTCTACTTCTTGAATGGGAATGGACTTGGTACTTGAATTGTTGCACTGACAGAAAAGGAAGTGACAATAGTGTATTTTGATTCCACATCTAGGCTGTGAAAGGATTTGCATGCTTCTATTCTCTCTTGGGCCCCTGACGCTGCCATACCAGTAAGTCTGAACTACCCTTCTGAGTGATGAGAGGCTAGTGACTTGGTCACTATCATTGTCCCAGGAAAGCAACTGCCAGACACATGTGTGAGACTATAGGAGGCCTGATATTCCTGGCTGACTCATGTATTGTCCATGGGCATATGAACAAGTCCTTCTGTGAGCCTTTTTTTTTTTTTGGTGGGGAGGGGTGGGTACTGAGGATGGAACACAGGACACAGATACTTAGCTACATCCTGGTCCCTTTTTTATTTTAGAATTTTGACACGGGGTCTTGATGATCTGTTGAGGCAGACCTCAAGTCTGCACCCCTCTTGTCTTAACCTCTTGAGTTGCTGGGATTGTAGGTTTGTCCTTTTACAATCAATCAAGTCTGGTCCAAATCAGTGATCTAAGTCGGCCCATACAGTCATGAGCAGAACTGATTGTTTACTGCTTTGAACCAATGGCGTTGGAGAGGTTATTTTGTTTGTTTTTTTTTTTACAAATTAAGAGTTTGATTACTTAAGAGTTTGATTCAGAATCCAACACAGCATAGGGTAGAAACTGACTATTGAATGGTTCATAGAACTTTCCGAGTTGCGTATTTCAGAAGCCGTGAACTCTGTCTTTGGAAAGATGAACAGATATGCAAACACAGCATTTTACATATGACATCAAAGGAGTCATGGGCCACGTGGGCCTGTCAGGGTGGAATCCTCATGGCCCAGGTTGAACAGAGGTCTGGTGGGCTGACTGACTTTTATGAGATTTGACTCCACATTCTGGAATCAAAGTACTGATTTTACCTTCTGGATATCCTAGATTCTTTCCATAACTAAACCTTGATGAAAACTTTTTTTTTCCATTTATTTCTTCTCTGTAAAGACTTCTTCCTATCTAATTATCAAAAAACATCTTTATCCAGAACTTCCCTATGACAAATAATATTAATGCTTAAAGGCTCCTCTGTTCTATGGCTACTGGGACACAAGGGATATCTAGACTTAAAAAAAACAAACAAAAAAAACCTAATTAGTTCTTTGAAACACAAAAGCATCACGATAGAACAAGAAACTTTTCAAGAAATGTCCAGGTAGATTTCTTAAGTTAGTCTAGTTTCTCACATTTGTTCTGTATTCAGATATATTTTGAACATATCTGTGATTTCAAAATATTAACAGATGAGTAGATCAGTAGAGCTTTTCTTATGAAGGATCTTATTGTTTTCCCGTTTTCTTCCTCTTTCTTGCAGACAGAAAAAAAATCACCTTTTTATAAAATTTTGAGTTTATGGTCTTATTGTTATAATAACTTTTACTGTAACATTTGAAGAATTTTCTAGTAAAATAACAATAGGGAATTTTTTAAGTCTGATAACATAAAGTAAAACAGATATATTTTAGTTTTATTGAATCACATAATGACATGGGCAAAAGCTTGATGAATAAGTCTTCTACTGCAGAGTGCAAATTTCCTAATTTTACCATAGTTCTGCAAGATTGGCAAAGAAGAAATCTCAGGGCTCACCAGGGAGCTGGCCAGTAGTGAAACCTGTCTCTTGGTTTCTCCCTTGCCTTTTTAATCTCTTTACTAGAAGCATTTTCTAAAAAAATTATATAAATATTCAGTACCCTGTAATTTTTTGCTTACTTTGTTTTTATTAGATACTACAGTTTGACACATATTTTTCACAATTTTGTTTTTATCACCATCTTGCTATATAAACATCATGTTGTAAATTACATTTCTTTTTTTGTAATTTTTAAGTTGTTCTAATTAGTTACACATGATGACAGTAGAATGCATTTTGACACATCATACATAAATGAAGTGTAAACTTCTCATTCTTCTGGTCATACGTGTTGTAGAATCATACCGGTTATATGGTCATACATGTACATAGGGTAATAATATGCAGTTCATTTCTACTACCCTTTCTATCCCCTGTACCCCCTTCTCCTCCCTTCACTCCCCTCAATAATCTGTTTCTTTTCAAAAGATTGAAATATTGATGTTTTCTGGTTTAACATAATGTGGAAACATATTTTAGGGAATATAATAAAAAGATTATTGCAATATTAAGCTGGGGCTTATGGCTTAACATTAAATTCTCAATTTATGCTATCAGAAAACAGTCTAAGGAAATTTTTAGTATTCATTAAATGTGCTATTTTTTTCTGGACTTCACAAGAAATGGAAAAATACGTTAACCTCAATATTTTTATATATTATATTTGCATATGGAGGCATATAAAACCTTTATTGTATAAAATATATAAAAATCATATGTATGCTATTATGAGTATTGATAAAAGGAATAGCTCTAAAGCTCTGAAGTTCTTTTTTTCTTGTGAAAGGTTGAACTAAAATTGAAATATTTTACCTCATGTACTGAAGCTGATGACAAATGGAGGAAGACTAGTGTAGCAAAGAGAAGCTAATCAGGAGCCACTTGGGAAACCTGAGCCTAGAAAATCCAAGACTGTCTAGGATAGAAGACAGAAACTTATCCCATGGTGAGTATAATGCCACCTAAAGTGGCCCCATCTATGACTTCCTCTTATCCTTCAAGTGGCATTAAATAGCTATGTGGCTAGGATGCTCCCTACTGTTTCCAAGTATCTGTTCAGAAACTCTGTAGAATGCTAAACGAGGTGGTAGAAGTAGTTTATTAGTTGATTAATTCTTGCCATTTCCAAAAATGTTATGAGATTCTTTCTCATCTGGGTCTGCTCAAGAATCACATTTATCTCTGGCATAAAAATACCAGAGAGTGGAGTTCCACATTCCCAGAAGCAATTAGAAGAACTCTGTGGTCCTGTTCCCCAAGGAAAGAAGCATAACTGATGGAACTTATTCTCAAGAGACGGCCATTTAAGTTCATGAAAATTGTCCTAAGAGCACATAGAAAATTAAGAAGCTTTTATTTAAGAAAAACACTACATTTGGTCAGAGCGATCTGAGTCTGTATCCTTTGAATCATGATCTACTTCCCACTCCTTCCTTTCAGTTCAACCTGATGGGAATCCCACTCTAGGAGGGGGGAGCCCAGTCCACATGAATCTCTCTCTCTCAGCTCCCAGTAGAAAGCTATGCTCTCTCTCTGGAAAGGCAACCCAGCAGAATTTCGCACCTTTATCCATCTATGTGTTGTAGAGGCTAATTCGAGCAAGTGCCACCCAGAGGCTGGGGCTCCCATTCTCCACCCAACCCCACTAATAGAGCAAAGTCTCTCTCCTGGGTATGGCTTGTGCTGGGACCCTAATGCCCTTGACCTACTTTTCTTGTAGGGAGGTGGCTCCATTCAGTTAGCTGCCAATTGGAATAGGGAAGTCTTAAATGTACTCTTGTTTTCTTCTGAAGTTGCACTAATTCTCTGAAATGTAACTGACAATAGACGATAGCAGGAAAAAGACCCTGCTACTTTATCGCATGTGTAAGCATGGAAGCCACACACATTAAATATGGGATTCAAAGGGGATGATTATGGCTGAACCTTACACAGAGCTGTAAAACTGGGTAGGGGCTTGGGTTTGGGGAGGAGAGGGAAGCCAGGCTGTTGAAGGTTGTGGGGAGATGTGCAGCAAGCAACTGTCTGTCTTACTATGCAGATGAAGTCTTCCAGGCAACAGATACTGGTAGAAATCTCTGTCTGGGCCAGGTGTCAGGTCCTCAGGCTCTTCTTCCTGTAAACATTCTTTTTCTCCCAGGCAGAAAAGGAGGTATTCACAAACCTTTGCCTGTGTCCACTATTTACTTTACCAAGGTCAGTAAATGTGGATTTCTTTTAACAAAAAGACAGATTTTTTTCAGAGCCTTTCCTGTGTTTGTAGAGGCCTGAAGTTTCTCTGAATAACCAACTTGAAATATGCCAGTGAAATATATTTGGAATAGGACATTCTGCTTCCTCATAGTGGGGGACCAGAGGCTACGGTTCTCATCCACAGCTCTGCTTTAAAACAGAACTCACTGCGCCCACTCTCTTCCCATAGGTGTGGCTCTGAAACGTCTGCCTAGCAGAAGCGGCAGACGCTGAGAACAGAGGTCCCCAAACTCTTTCCAAAGGAAATGACTGTATTTGAAAGAGAGCACAGAAAACTTCTACCCACGTGCACTCACAACATCAGTGATCAAGTCTGGGGAAAGCAATTAGGGAAGGCTGGTTATGCATGATTTGGAAATTGTTGAGGACTATCGTCTGGGTGAGGCTGGAGGAAAAAGATAGTCAAAATGGCCTGAGAAAACTACTCTCATCACAGAGTGACGGTGCATTTACCCAAGGCTGCACCCTCTGAGGAACAATTCAGGTCTTATGCTTTGGGGACAATTGACTTTACAAAAACAATCTAGGCGGCCACTAAACAAATAAGGAATTAACAGCAGCATCAAGCTCCTAAAGGAGAGGTTCAGCATCAGAGTTGCCATAACATATTGTTTAATGTGTTCATATTTCTAAAATACGACTTTTGTAAAAAACATAAAAGCATGACCAACCCACAGAGGCAAAACTCCAGAAAACAAAATTACCTGTAAGAAAGTTGAGATGTCATATTTAAAATAAAAATAAATGAAAACAGTTATTTTAAGTATGTTCAAGGATCTAATGAAATTACTCTCAAAGAAGTAAAGTATGGTGACAGAATCTCATCAACATGGAGGGAGACGTTATTTAAAAAAAATAGAAACTCTGGAATTGAAAAATAACTGAAATGAAAAAATATAGTAGACTTGACAATAGATTTGAACTGTCATTAAAAATAATTTTAAAATTTAAAAAAGTATCTATACAGATATGCAGTCAGGAAATAGATGAAGAAAGTGAATAAAGTCTCAGAGAAATGTATAGCACTATCAATTACACCAACGAATACATGATGTGGTACCATAAAGAAAGGACAGAAATATTTAAATAATGACTAAAAATTTTCCAAATTTGTTCAAAAGTATTAACACACACATCAAAAACTCCTACAAACAGAATTAGTGCATATATAAATAATCTACACAGGTCAAAGGCAAAACACAAAGGAAAAAGAAATTTTGCAAGTGGCAAGAGAAAAGTGTCTCCTCTTTTACAAAAAAAACTCCAACAAGATTAACCATTGACTTTCTGAGAGAAATAATGAGGTGAAATGCTGTGGGATTATGCATTCAATGCGTTGGAAAAAAAATTCAAACACTATTTAATCCAGAAAAATGATATTCAGTAAATAAAAATGAAACAAAGACATTCCAAAATAGACAAGACTGCAAGAATTTATTGTTGATCAAATGAGTGATAGAAATGCTAGAAATTAGCAACCAAAGAATTGGTCATGATTTTCTAGAAATACTCAAGTTTTCATCAGGCTGCAAGCAGTGAAGAGAGGCAGTAATTCAAACCTACATGCAAAAAACAAAGGGCTCCATCGAAGGTTATCAGGTAATGACAAAAATAGTGTTCATGAATATTTCTTTTCTTTTTTACTCTTAACTAGCTTTAAAAAAACAATCATGTAAAATAACAATTTTTCAATAACAAAGGATTGACTAGAAGAACAGCTGTACTGGAGTAAGAAATAAAACCAAGTGAAATTTGAAAACCACAAGAATAAATGATGAGATTTAGAAATATTAAATAGAAAGATGCCATGATCTGAATGTGCCTTCCAAGATGTGTGTGTTGGAGACTTGACTTCCAGGGCCGCAGTGTTGGCAGTGTTGGAAGGTGGGGTTTAAAGGAGGTGATTGGATCACAGGGGCTCCACCCACATCAAGGGGTCAATGTCTTCATCATGGAATTAGGGTAGATATCCCAAGGATTGACTATTACAAAAGCAACCCTGGCCCTTGCTTGCTCCCCTGTTCTCATCATCTCTTGCCCTTCCGCCTTCTGCCATGGCATGACGTGGCAGCCAAGTCCTCACCATGCTGTCCCCAGGCTATTGGTCTTCCTAGCCCCCAGAACCATTAGCCCAATAAATTTCTGTGCTTTGTAAATTGTGAGACCTCCAGTATTCTTTTGTAGTATCAGAAAATGGACTAAGACAGAAACAACATAGCGAACTCTTGGCAAGAGTTGTATACTTTTATATTTTTATAAACCTGCTCTCTTCTTATCTCTTAGCTACTTAAATAAATATGAATTTCTATAAATTCATAATTACAACAATATATTGTTAGGTTTTTGACCTATATAAGTGTAATATATTAGTATAAATATGTTTATTCTTGTAAGTTAAGATATATATTTGGGGCTGGGGCTGTAGCTCAGTGGCAGAGCGCTTGCCTAGCATGTGTGAGGCACTGGGTTTGATCCTCAGCACCACATACAAATAAACAAATAAAATAAAAGCATTCTGTCCATCTATAAATACAAAAAAAAAATTAAATCTATATTTTAAGTTCTGGAGTAAGCACAAAGAAAATAACTCAGAAAAGAATTACAGGTATTAAAATGCTACACTAGAAAATATTCAAAAAAGAAGAGTGGAGGGGCAAAATAAAGATGAAACAGAGAACAAGAGGTTACCTAGCACACATTTATTATGTGAGTGGATTAAACAATGCAAAAAAAGGAAAGAATTTACAAATTAGATAAAAAAAATTACAAGACTGAACTATATACTGTTTATAGAAAAAGCACTATAGTTTCAAAGACAAAGGCTGGTGAAAGTAAAAAGATAACAAAAGATGTGTCATGCAATCAGTAGCCAGAGAAATATGTATGAGTAGGTATTCAACCATAAAAGGGAATTAAGTCCTGATGCAAATGTTGTCCAACACAGCAAACTTTGAAAATATTATGGTATTTGAAATAAGCCAGGTACAAAAGATGTCATATTGAATCATGTTATTTGTATAAAAATATACAAAGGCAGTCTATAAAAATAGAATATAGGCTGGTGGTGGTCAGTGGCTTGAGAAATGAGGACAATGGCCCCAGTTGCTTAACAAGCATGGAGTTTTATTTCAGGGTGATGAAAATATGTGGGCCCAGATAGAGATGATGATTGTACAACTCTGTGAGCACATCAGATGTCAGTGAACGACTCACTTTAACATGGATGATTTTATGTTACGTGAATTTCACCTGGATTTTAAAAATAAACTGCTTTCTGAAAAGGAATATAGGCAGATCTTTGAGAAGTTAATTTTTTAAAATAGTAAGAATTTTCTTATTTTACATAGTGGAAAATAGAAAACATTTATGAGGCTGGTATATCTATGGTTTTCAGAGTTAGCTTGATATTGTCAGTTTACGGGTCAAGAAGTCTCATTTTCATAAATAAAGGAAGTTTCTCATTGTAGACAATTCATTAATCTTAGTATCCATATCTGAAAAATAATGAGTAACAACCATAATTGTTCTACATACTTCACTGGTTGGGTTTAAAAACTGAATGAGATCTGTGCAGTGGAGGAAATTGTTTTGCAATGTGCTCTATGAACACAGGGTGGTACCCAGTGCAACCATGTTACCTAGTTTCAGTATTTAGCCTACCATTAACGACACTTGTTTTTGTGTCACTTGTCGACTATTGAGTTGTAAACTATGCCTCACTAGAACGCATGTACAATTTTAGTAGTAGATAAATTTTATTTACTCTATTTTTATTTAGAAAGTGAGGACTCATTTTGGAAAAAAAAATTGTTTTTAGCAAGATAAATGTCAAGATTTTTTCTGGCCAGATTCTTGTTTTCTTCTGAGGGTTTGCTCTAAAGGATTTAAAGCTGTTTTAGGACATATAAAGAGTCTTCTCTTCTGGCTTCTTTTATTTTTCTGGTTTCTAATACTTCTGCCAGTAACAGAATGAGGTAGTTTATGATAGATTTTCACAGAGTTAGACATTTTGATCTCTTTAACATGCTTTCTTCCTTTCAAGAGTAAATCAAAGAGAGAAACAAGAGACTCTCTGGCTCCAGTTGTAAATCTGATCTTGCCAGTGACAAGGTTAAATATCCCGAGTAGGTTCAAGTTGTTATTTTACTGTTGCCATTTTGAAAAGCATTTTCCCTCTTCTTAACCTCTAGGAGCTATTCTTGTGGAGATGTAGAGTTAGCTATATTCATTGTAAGACTTTCTTCTTAGATAATCAATAACTATCTGGTCCCACTTGGATATTGTGCCAATGACCAAAAGCGGGTCATACTAAGCCTACCAGACTGGAGTTATTCATTGACAGCCAAGCAGCAATGTCTTGGAGCTCAGAACAGCTTTCAGTGGGCAAGTCTAACGTACCCATAAATCCCCAGTCTCAACTCTTGTGTGATTTGAGAGACATTATTTCTTGATGATTGCACACACCGTCTGCTCTTAGGTTGCTTTAAAAATATATTTGCTCTTATTATAGAATTAACACGTTCACTGCAGAAAAATCAGAAAACAAACTATATATTTATATCTATCTATCTATATAAAATGATAGGATACCCCTCTAGTAAGAAATAATTAGCTGCTACTTTGGTATACATACCACCTGGAACATACACGCTGCCAGATGACGCCAAAGCTGAGTTGTTTTATAATATACTTATTAATACAGAGGGTAATATATAAGTCAAAATACATAATTAGCATCTTTCCTTTAAAAAGTGTTTCTAGAATACGACTCTTAGTGACCGAGCCACATTCTATTATAGGTATGGGGTACATCTACTGAATCAGTCTCTTGTTTTATATATTTTGCTTATTTTCTCAGGCTTCTTCAGGAAATGCAAACATTTACTTCATTCCCGAAGTGGTTTTAGAATAGAAATAAGCCAGATACTAAAGATGTCATATTGAATCATGTTATTTATATAAAAGTGTACAAATATGCTTTTTTTTTAAAGGATGGGTCACCATTGATGACTTCTGTATACCTCTCCATTAAAAGAACGATGACACTCACTTCAAGAGTCCTGCACGTCCCCCTGGGCTTCAGCTGCTCTTGAAAGCCTACTTCTTCTTCAGTGGAAAGGGAGCCTCCTCAGCTTCATCGTCTCAAACACATTTCCACTTTTCATTTTCTCAGATCCACTTTATTTCTACGCCCACCCAAGGGATATAGTAATTACATCTTGTTCCTTACACCCTCTTGGGGAATGTCTCAATGAGTCCACTGACGAGAAAGAACGTCTAGAGACAATTTAAAGATCTCTGCCAAGTGGGGGCATACTTGAGTATCACAACTAGGTTATTTTAAAAAATTCATATTGAAAGTTGCTTTCTTTATGGTTAGCAAATATTAATGAATTCCGCCAAGGCTTATGGAGGGAAAAGGGTTTTTTTTATTATTATTTCTTTTTCCTATAAACATGTTAAAACTAATGCCCAGGAAAGGTGATGTGTGTTTTTCTATGAGAACATTTTCTGGAATTAAAATATTATCTATTCAGAAGTACATAATCAGGTTTGTCTTTAAATATGGGTAAAGAGAGTTGATAAAAACAATTAGGAAACTATGACTTGGCTTTAGACAAAATAGTAAAATATCTGTAACAGGTTGAGTGCTCATATAAGCACATACTTAGAAGGAAGGCAAAGACTAGTAGAAGATTTTCGTGGTAGGACTTTATAAGTCACCTAGTGTAACCTATTTATTTTATAATGGGGGAAATCAAGCCCAAGAGATATGAAAAAAAAAAACCTGATTCAAAGTCACATAAAGTAATGATAACGAATTTTTGCCTAAGTCAGAATCAGGGTCTTATTTCTTTATTTTTTTGATTTTCATTTAATTGCCCACCCTTGCCCTATGAGATCCAATTGTACACTACCATGTAATTCATACTCCAGAAAAAGATAGTTGCATTTTCTAATTTCCAAAAAGCCAAAGGAAGCTTCAGGAGGAGGTAAAGTATAATGGTCACGTCAGTAATGGACCAAATAGTTAAGAGTGTGGACTCCAGAGCCAGCAAAATGTTCAAATCCCTGTTCTACTACCAGAGAACTATGTGATCCTGGTCACTGATTAGTCTTTCCATGCCTCCATTTCCTCTGCTTAGTAAAATGCAAGTGACAATAATAACAATAATAATAGAAGTAATGTCTATCTCACAGGATTGTGAGAGTTGAATGACTTGAAGCATTTGGAAGATGCTTGCATAGACAGCTCAATGCTGCTGCTCATTCTTTGCCAAGGTGCTGGGTAACTGAACTCTAAACTGATACAGTCATATGTTATTAACCCTGCTCCTCAACTGAAGAACTGTGTGACCTAGATCAAGTTACAAATGTCTTTAAGTACCAAATTTCTTCCGCTACAAAGTAAACACAATAATAAATTTCATCATATGAGAGTTACATGACACATTCCATGTAAAGTGTTTACTAAAATATCTACCAGATATCAAACACACACTAAATATAGTAATCAATATTATCATCATTAATTGTAAACTAACTTTTTTGCAAACCAGGATTCTAAACACCTGTGATTATTTTTAAGCCTTAAATTATACAATATGGTTGTTCACAAAATGACATTTGAAGGCCATGTGTAGTTGCCGTAAGAAAACAAGCAGAAAATAGGCCATATGGTGGGTAAATTACATTGGATTTCTCTACAGATCACCATGCCCAGAGCTCCGCACGCACTAAGAGTGTCAAACTGCTTTTTATTCGGATGATGATGGCCTGTGATGCGCCATGTTCACGGCCTTGCCAATGGCATCTCTACATTTAAAGAAAACATCACATGGGGTGAGTGGGTACAAGGTTGTTCTAATTTTAACAAATATTGGTCTCAGATACATTTGCAATAAAACAACTGCAATCTACTTATTGCTAACTAAATGGGACCAAAGCCATCAATCATTTTTAATTTGGCTTAGTTCCTATGCTCATGACTTTTAGAATCTAAGGGTCATTTATTTCTCTCAAAAATTGAAGGGCGAAAGATAAATTTGCGTTTTCCCTCTGCTGCCCAGCAGGATCTCACTGGGGAATTCCAAGCCTATTTACCCTTCCTCCTACTTAATTTAAAATGTTCAAACATCAAAGGGTGGGGATGTCGCTTTCAGCATTTCTGTTCACAAAGAATATGTCTGCTTGAAGCCCACTGTTGAGACAGTTTTAACACTAGAATAATTAATGTTTTAGCTGGGATACTCATTCCATGTTGCTTCTGGCTGTGAATTTTGATTAGATGCTAAGAGAAGAGGATTTCATTAGCAGCTCACCAGAGACGTTGTTTTTCAGTTGCTACAAAAACAAATATGGTTCTTTGTGGCTAAACGTGATTGCCCCTGACTTGTTTGCTTTCCCCATTTTTGACCCAGATGGTTGGTTGCTACTGTAATAAAAATGGCAATATTTGAGCTTCTTTAGCAACAGACTTGATTAGGCCATGAAGGTTATCCGCTTACGTCATCAGATTCTCTTCTGGACGCTGCCTTGACCCTGGAACTGCTAATTACATTACTGGAAGAGACTCTTCCCTTGATTTATCATTGCATAATGGCTCCATTACTTAGTTCCAAAAGAAATTACCCATCACTGCTTTTTCTGTTTTGGTTTCCTTGAGCAGGTCAAAAGAGGGTCCCAACCAAAGGCTAAACAAGATTAAATTCTTGATCATTCTCCAAATTTTAGCTTATATCATTAAAACACTTTCACTTTTCTTTACTTTTCCATATTAAACATTTGTTCCAATAATAACCTCAGCAGCACATTCAGAAAATCCATAGGAAGTAAAATGAGTTACTTTATGGGCTACTATACACGGTTGTACTCTATAAAAAGGCTGGGGTAAATATCTAACTTGGATCTCTCTTCAGACAAAGTTAAATATAAAGATGAATTTGTAGGCTAGAGGTTCATATTCATGGCCATTTTATTTATATAACATGTTCTTTATTGTCTAATTTTACTTCTGCACATATTTCTTAGATTCTGCTATTATAATGTAAAAGGGGTTTTAGTTAATTTTATTTCTTCAGCAATACAATGTTTCTGATTCATGAGAATCACCTTTTGAGTTCATTTTTCTTTGAAGGAGCTTAGTAGCTAAGAAAAGTGACAGAGGATGATGGTTGACTTTTGTTATGATATTCACCTCCACCTGTACAGAAAGCAGAACAACTCATTTACTCAGTCATGCTAATCTATCAGCTGCTTTATATGGCCAGCTCTAGCATTGTAAGTTCCAAGTTGGCCCAGAAGTAGCTGAGAAGAGCCTATTTGCTCAAATTCAGGGAGAGCTTTGACTAATCCAGTGAGGAATTCACCAGTTTTAAGAGGGAAAACTAAAACTGGGAGAAACAGATGGAACTTAACAGTGAAGAAAGCTGTAATTAACTAATGATAATAGGTAAGATTTGTTGCAAGCTTCCTGTGCGCCAGATACCATACTAAGAACTTCACCAGCATTTTATCATCCAACCTAGGAGTACATCCTGAGAGAGCCATAATATAAGTTATTTTTTTGCAAATTCTACTTATCACACTGTGGGAATGACTGGCTTACTCTAGTCTAGTCAATGAACATGGTATATCTCTCCACTTACTTAGGGCTCTAATTAAATCTGTCCGTGATGTTCTCCATGTAGCATTCAGCAGTACTCCAATATAGAGAAGTCCTACATCTTTTGTTAAATTCATTCTTAAAAATTATTTTATGTTTTTTGTTATACTCTAAGTGAATTGCTATTCTAACTTCAGCTGTCTTATTTCTTATTTCTGATAGAACTGATTTTTTTATATTAACCTTGTACCTAGTGATCTCACTAAACTGACTAGTAATTTTTGTATAAATTTTTGTATGAAGTCATTTTTGGGTAAACAAACATGCTATCTGCTAAGTAGATAACTGTTCTACTTCTTACTTTCAGATTGCAATGCATTTTATTTATTTACTTATTATATTATGGCAGTGGTTAACAACTGGGGTGACTTTGTTCCCCCAAGGGAAAATGAGAATATGTCATTTTCTTGGTTCACAGTCCAGTTCTTGCTGTTTTTATTTGGTGGGTAGAGATCACAAATGCTGCCTAACATGATACAATGTACAACATAGTCCTCCACAGCATGAAATCATGCAACCCCAAAAGCAAATAGCACCACTGTTGAGAAACTTCCTTTTTTTGCAATGGCTTTATTGTTGAATAAAAGCAATGTGAACATACATTCTTACCTTATTTCTCTTCTTAGGGGAGAAAGTTCAAGTTCTTTATATTTTACCACTAGGTACAATATACGGTAAGCCATTTTGTAGGTATTTTTTATTAAATTTAGGAAGTTTTTTATTCTAGTTTGAGAGAGTTTTAATCATGGATGTATGTTGTTTTTTGTCAAATAGTTTTTCTATTGAGTTGATAATGATTTTTCTCTCACAATCTCAATTTAGTGAATTAGATAGATGGATTTCTAATTGTTAAGTCATCCTTCCATATGTGCTACTTGGTCATTTTTAAAGATATTTTTTAGATATTGATGAACCTTTATTTCATTTATTTATTTATATGTGGTGCTGAGAATTGAACCCAGTGCCTCACATATTCTACATTTAATTTTCTTATATTTATTTCAATTCTCTGTGATTCTTCAAAAATAATTTCTTTAATGACTGTATTTGGTCAGAAACATTCTCACACTTTTCACACTTTAATTCTTTAGATATTGATTCCTTTTGCTCTTTGATCATATTTATAATCATTGATTTAAAATCTTTTATTTTCTTCGTATGCTACTTCTGTTTGGGCTTTCTCTAGGAAAGTTTTATTGACTGATTCTCCCCCACCGCTCATGTATAGGTATGCTTCCTTTTTCTTTGCAAGTCTCATAATTTTCTGTTGAAAACTGACCATTTTGTGTAATATACCTCTGAGTTATGTTATAGTGACTATGAGGGTGATATTTACCCAGGGTTTTTGTTGTAGCTTTTGGTGTTATTTGGGTTATTTGTTGTTGCTGTTAGTTTAATGACCTTCCTTAACTAATTTTATGTAATCCGCATTATTATTATTTTTTTCTTTTTTGGTGCTGCAGTCAATGAATTCTCTGCTCAGACATCTTAATAATCTGTTAATGATTAGATGAAGCATTCTCAAATGCCTTACACCAATGTCTCACTTTGCCTAAGGGCACTGTTTCTTGGGAGCATTTTTCTAATCAGGACAGTTCTGAGGGGTGGGGCTTTCTGTGGAGCTCTGAATCTTTTCTGCCCCCTTTAATGCATTTGCTAAAATATTGGGGTTTTTTTTGCCAATTCTATGTTTTCAAAGCTGTTGGTTTTCAAGGATGCTATGGAGTTGGGGAGAGGGTATTGTGAGTTCAGCAAGGGAAAATGCCACAAAGCTCAAAATTATTATATTGAAATTTGACCATTTTTTTCTGAATAAATGCTCATCTGAGCGCTCTAAGCCTTTGGCTAATTTCCAGTTATGAAAAAGCCTATTTCAGTAATTTTTCTAGTGTTCTCGTTGTTTTTGTGAAGTAGCAGGTATTGGGAGATTTTTCCCTTCTCATTCCTAAAAAAAGGGCTCATTGACTATTCTTGAAGGACATTTTTTGCTAATAGATTCTTATATTGAAGTTTCCCCTTTTTAAAAGGACTGTGAACACAACTTCTTTGTGCTTTGGCCTCCATAATTTCTGATGAGCAATCTTGGGATCATTTTTTCCTGTTTGTGATTTTCTATGCTGTAAATATTTTTCTTTTGATTTCAGTTTCCTAGAAGTTGACTATGCTATGTCAGGCATGATTTTCTTCAAAAATGACTGGATTATGTTTGGTTGAGATTCTTAAGTTGGAAAATTCTGGTTGATTACCAAATTTGGGGAAATTTTTAGTGCTATTTCTTTTTTTGAAAATATATTTTTTAGTTGTAAGTGGACACAATACCTTTATTTTATTGATTTATTTTTATGTGGTGCTGGCGATCAAACCCAGTGCCTCACACAGGCCAGGCAAGTGCTCTTCCACTGAGCTATAACCCCAGCCCGAGGGATATTTCTTCATATTTTTTTTTAAATCTCATTATTTTTCTTTTCTCCCCTAAGACTCCAACTAGCACTTTATTAGGCCTTCTAAAGTCGCTTCACTGATCCTTAAGATTTTGTTAATTTCAAAGTATATATATATCTCTCCTCTTAGGTGAGTGTTTTCTATTTATTTGTCTGTTTATGATTATCTATCTGTTTAGTCCTAAATTTTTCTATAATTTTATTCTATTTGGATCACTTTTTTTTCTGATTTCACTTGCATAGTTAGAATAGCTACTTTGTTCTTTTTTCCTTTTTCCCCCTCTTGGTTATATCCAAGATTAGGGACAAATCAGTCTCTAGGGCTCTCAGACATTGTTTTTATATTTTATCCAGAGCTTATTGCTGTTACGGTAACAGAATAGGTTTGTTGTCTACTTTTTCTTCCATGGAAGACATGGAACACTGTGGCTCGATTTTTAAATTTCCCTTCTTCAAAGAGTTACGATTAAGCATGTACTTGTGTTTTGCTGTCTCCTTCCTACTTTTAGAATCAGCTGCACCTTGGGTTCAGCCAACCCACTGAAGTATAGGTCTGGAATAGGGTGGGGCTCTGGGTGATCTGCGTTGGTGCTGTCAGATCCCCATGAGGACAACCCTTTTGTCTGGGAATGAGGGAGCACAGAGAATTTGGGCCAATCAAATACTTTGGGGGGACTCCAGACAGGTTTTGCACTTTCCACGTCTATCACCTGTTCTTCTGCAAGAGCAGAATAAAGGCTTTATTTAGTTGGTGTCAGCATTTTTACCCTGGGTCTCCTCTGATCATCGGAAGTGCAGCAACCCTGGGTTTCTAAGTGAAAGAAACACTGTTGAAGATTGAAAGCAAAAAAATAAAAATAAAAATAAAAATAACAAACAAAAGCCCCACAGAGCTCATGATGTTTATGAGACGTGAAACTCTTCATTCCAAAGACTGAGGAAGTCAGACTGATGTAGAGAATTTCTTTCCTTCCCTTCCTCTAACGCCTTCCATTTGGCTTATTGCCAATACAAGAAGTCTTGCCTGGTATAATTATATAGGCCGATCAATAACGAAAATGAATGTGCTACTGCTAATGCAATAAAGTTAATAACTGACTTAAATTATGCAGTATTGATTCTCAATTTCCTTTTGTTTGACTATTTCCATATGAATGCTTGTTTCAAGAAAGTTAATATTGTTCAAAGCCAATTCTGAAGTACTGCTGTATATCCACACACATATTTATGTATGTGTTACTCACACATACGTATTTGCACGTGTACACAAGTATACATACGTATATGGATATATGGATATTATACACATGCACCATACATGTACACACAGGCACACACACACACACACACACACACACATATATATACATATTCCATACACATGTATACTCATGCATTTCAATTTTCTAGTGAGTCCTCAAACAAGGATCTGATTATAGAAAAACAATAATCTGCCTCTTCTAATGGAAATTCAGTGACAAGAATGGGCAAGGTGGAAAGGCTGCTTGTTTCCATGCTGATATGACTACACAAAGGAAGGTTTTCTCTGGAAAAGCATGCAAGAAGGATAGAATAAAATTTGATATTAGTAAAACAGAGAAATGGAAATAAGGATGAAACATAGTGACCAAAACTACTAGAAACATAATTGTAGTCAAAAGTTCAGTTTGTGAACTTGCAACAGCAAGATAGCACACAAACCATGGGCACCTCAGCAAGAGGAAAGGCGGACAGGTTTGGGTTGGGATTTTGCTGGTGTGGATGATTTGGGTAAATTAGTGGGAAAGCAAGGAATGGTTCTAGATTGGTTGCTGTAGGAAGCAGAAGCAATTTGATGATGACAGTATCTTTCTTTCTTTCTTTCTTTTTTTTTTTTTTTGGTACCAGGGATTGAACTCAGAGGCATTTCATCACTAAGCCACATCCCAGCTTTATTTTACATTTTATTTAGAGACAGGGTCTTGCTGAGTTGCTTAGGGCCTTACTATATTGCTGAGGCTGGCTTTGAACTCACGATCCTCCTGCCTCAGCCTCCTGAGCTGTTGGGATTAAAGACATGTGCCACTTTGCCTGGCTAAAATATCTTTTCTCTTGGCTTTTTAAAGTCCTATTGAGATATAATTCACATAATGTACCATTAACCCATTTCAAGCATACAATTCAATGATATTTAGGATATTCACAGCAAAAGACTGGATATACATATGAATAAGGCCAGACCATAAATACTAATGGAATTCTGACACTCATTCTGCAACCACAAGTTCAGGAAGCCAAAGTGTTAAATATCACAACCAGCCCAGGGAGTCAATCTGCTTTCTATGTCAGACTTGCAGGAAATCAGACTACCATCTGTAGTAAACAATCTAGGAAACCAAATCTAATCTCTAACCTCTATAAAAATCAGTCCCATGGCTGGGGTAGTGGCTCAGTGGTAGAATACTTGCCTAGTACTTGTGAGGCACTGGGCTCGATTCTCAGCACCATATATAAATAAATGAATAAAATAAAGGTTCATCAAACATCTAAAAAGAAAATTAAAAAAAAAACAGTCCCAAATGTTCAGAATTTGATTAATAACTGATAGTCTCCCTGATTTTTGCACCTACTTCCAACTCAGTACCAACCAGAGGAAGTCAGTAGTCACCTGCAATGCTGCAGCTTCCCCATGCCGGGGGGCTCCAGTCTGGCATACCGGGAACCTTTTAATTTTAAATTATGAAGCTTTTCCACCCCTCAGCCTTTGAGTCTCTGCCAAACTAAGTGATGGTGGATGACTCTCTTGCTACTGTAAGCTATAAATAAGTAGAATTTGTTCTCATTTGATTGGTCCTCATTGACTTCCACCATAGATATGTGCAACTATCATCACAATCAATTTTAAAACATTTTTGTCAATCTCCAGTGACACCCTGGACCCTTTAGTTATTACCTTCATTGCTCCCCAAGAACAAAGCAATCACTTACCTGTTTTCTATCTCCATAGATTTCCCCGTTCTGAACTTTCATATGAAAGGAATCACATGATAAGTAGGTGGCCTTTTTGACCAGCTTATTTTACTCAGCACAATGTTTTCAAGGTACATCTATGTTGTAGAATGTGTTCATAAACAATTGCAGTCACCCTTAAATAAACATTTGAATTATTTTTGCTTTGGGGCTATATGGATTAATGCTGCTATAGAGATTAGGGAATTTAACAATTTTTCTATTTAGAAGTCAGAATGAATGAAGTGAAATTAGAATTGTCTTTGGTAAAACAGCAATAGCGATTCCTGTCAGCAGGGAAAGAATGGAGTTCGGTTATTGGTGATAGTATTTTACTTGTCTTTGTTTTATATCTGGACATGAATACTGAGCCACATTGTCTTCGTCTTCATGCAATGACATTGTCTGTCTATTGTTGGGATGGTTGCCAGGTTCAGGGAAGATTTCCTACTTTCTTGCTCTTGGAGATTATATATATACCTATATATGTATATGTGTGTGTGTGTGTGTGTATCACTATTCTTGCAAGTGATATATATATGTATTCTTGCAAGCATAGTGATATACTAGAAAACATGTCAGTGAAATATGAACACAGAAGCTGCAGTGTGGTATAGGAATGGCTCTAAATTTGTCTAATATTGAAGGAGATATTTAGCAAGAGGAAGGTGAGACCCATAGGTGGCCAGTTTCTGCTCTGCGCCAGGCAGTCCTGTTGAATGACTTCACTGTGTGCAGATGGAGTTGGCTGCCAGGAAGCAAGTAAACTTCTTATCTCCAGATGTGTTTAAATTAAAGACAACAGTGCACTCTTGGTAATTTTGTTACAGGATTCAGACAAATAGTAGAATCTCACCTCAATATTTCTTCAAAGAGTTTATTAGCTCCGAACACTCTAGAGCCACTCCTCCAGGGATGCCCCACACCTTCACCTTCCAGGGTTTCTCACCTCTATTCTCCTTCAAGGACAGGAGCTCTTGCTGGCTTAGATGCTGTGGATTTATAATCAAAAGGAGTAGAATCATTTATCTTTTCTCTGCATGGATGAACAGTGTTCCTAACAATTTTATTAATATCCGTAGATATTACAAGAGAAACACAATGATAAAGCCCTGGAGAAAAGCGCAGCCAATACCAAGCCCCACACGCTGCCTGGGTGATAGCTACTTTTTAAGGCAATTGTCCATTGTAACTGCTCAGGATTGTCACTTTGGCTTCTATCAGATCCAATTACATGGTCATTCACGAATCTGGAGACAATGGTGAATAGTTGTTGTTTTTTTTATTCAAATGTGTGTGTAAGTGTGTATGTGAGTGTGTCTGGATCCAGATTAAATAAAGTGAATTTGACTCTGTTGTCCTCTTTGTTCTTCTGCTTGACTGCACCCACCAGTGTTCCCCTTCATGAATGGTGTGTTCCAGATCTTGAAGTTGCTATAAAGATGTACATTCAAGACAAAAAGAAACCATAAGCCATGACAATTGGACAATCACTTATTAATATAAGTAACTGTGTTCTTCCAACCACCACATTTTTATAAAAAAAAAACAACAATAATACTGTCTGGTAGAATTTTTGCCTTCTATATTTAAAAATCTTGTTGCAATGTCTGTGAGGTAGTAATTTTTAAGGAAACTGACAAAGGGCACCCAGGAAAACTTAGAATGTCTTATTATCATCAGAATAAGATCAAACCTTTATTTTTGTTCCAGCATTTTGGGTTAACTATAATCTGATTCCAACTTGTATTTTCACACAAATAATGATGATGACAATGATGATGTTGATGATGATGATAATAATAACAGTTATCAAGTACTTTATGTTCCAAGCACCATGTAAAATTCTTTCACTAGGATTCTTTTATCTGGATTCCACAAAATGATTAAGAATTAGGGAAGCAATATTACAGATGTTCCTTGACATTCCATGAAATCTATGTGTGTGGATATAAAGAGGAAAAGTTAACTTTGCTCACAGTTTTGGAGGTCTCAGTTCATGCTTGATTGGCCCTCATGCCCTTGGGCCTGTAGCAAGGCAGCACATGAGATAGCAAGCTGCTCACCTTGTGGTGGGTGGGAATAAGAGGCAAGGCTTGCACACCACAGTCTTCTTCCAGAGCGCATCTTCAGTGGCCAAAAGCCTCCTGCTTGGTCTCCCATCTTACAGGTTCCGCGTCTCTCCATGGTGTCACTTCAGAGACCAAGAGTTTAACACATGGGCCTTTGGAGAATGTTCCAGTTCCAAACTACAGCCTCACTGTAAGTTGAAATATCAGACATTGAAAATGCACTTAATATACTTGACCTGTCACACACACATCATAGCAGAGTCACACAGCACAATGCAGAGTACTGGTGGCTCCCACGGCTGATTGGGAGCTATGGTCTGCTGTCCCTGCCCAGCATCATGAGAGGGGACAATACCTCGTATGGTTATCCTGGGGGAAAAAATCCAAATTCAGAATATGAAATATGAGCATGTTTCATTTTTATACCATCAGAAAATAGTCAGACTTGCAGGCTCAGAGAAGTTAAATGATCATTTTCCCAAGTGAATTTATATAAAGATACAGATATGATTTTAAAGATTGATTCTTTAACGTTCATATTCTATTTTACTTACAACCTCTACTTTCCAGGAAGATTCTCCTTCAGTGCATTCTGTTCCTCCACATATTATAAATTCTGTGTTCTTTCTGTCTCTGCACATGGCCTGTTCACTATCTCTTTTTCAGTCCATTAAAGAGCTCACTTTCCAATTATTCCACTAGGAAAGCATCAGGGATAATGTTCTCTTTAGGAAAGGAGTAATCCATGCAAAACCTATGGTCCAGACAATGTGTACACAAACTGCAGCAATAGTGATCAGTGCAGTGACAACCAAGGAGGAGACGCTGTCCCAACCATGGGAAAGAACTGATATTCACCAAGTGGGTTGATTTACTCTTTATAGCAGTCCCAAGAGGAAGGAAATTATGTAAGGAAACTCTAAGATGGTCCCCACTTACTGATATTCACACCTTTGGGTAAATCTGCCCCTTGAGATTGGATGGGATCTGTGAACGTGGCCAAGGTAAGGGGCTGGTGCCTCTGTGCTGGGCATGTGAGGCTGTGGCTTCTGTTTTGCACTCGACTCTGATGCCTCAAAAAAGTAGGCTGCCATGTTGGAGAGGCCACTGACGAGGAGCTGAGAGTCGGCTCTGACCAGGACTCAGCTAGGAATGGGGCTCACAGTCTTCAGGTGAGAATCACACCCTGGCTGACACCTTGGCTGTGGTTTCCTGGTTTCCTGGTTTCAGGTGCAGGCAAGTCTGACTCCAAGCGTTCTAGGTTCTCTCCCTCCCTCCCTCCTCCCTCCCTCCTTCCTTCCTCCTTCCTTCCTTTCTTCCCTCCTTCCTCCCTCCTTCCTCCCTCCCTCCTTCCTTCCCTCCTTCCTTCCTCCCTTCCTTCCTTCCTTCCTTCCTTCCTTCCTTCCTTCCTTCTCTTCCTTCCTTCCTTCCTTCCTTCCTTCCTCCCTTCCTTCCTTCCTTCCTTCCTTCTCTTCCTTCCTTCCTTCCTTCCTTCCTTCCTTCTCTTCCTTCCTTCCTTCCTCCCTCCTTCCTTCCTTCCTTCCTTCCTTCCTTCCTTCCTTCCCTCCTTCCTTCCTTCCTTCCTTCCTTCCTTCCCTCCTCCCTCCCTCCCTCCTTCCTTCCTTCCTTCCTTCCTCCTTCCTTCCTTCCTTCCCTCCTTCCTCCCTCCTTCCTTCCTCCCTTCCTTCCTTCCTTCCTTCCTTCCTTCCTTCCTTCCTTCCTTCCTTCCTTCCTTCTTTTTTATAACTATTTTCTTTCTAGTTTATAACAGAATCCTCCCAGATTCTTTAACATCTTTAAGATCTCTTAGATGTGAACACATGATAACCATGCATTGCTGTTGCTCTGAAGATCAGATGGGTATAAGAGAAGAAGGGCAGTATTTGCTGGTTAATATTTCCCCTCAACATGTTACAATGGACTAGAGGTAAGAAAGACCTGGTCAGTACTATTGTGGAATCTTCTTTTTAAAATCATTGTCATGATCTCTTTATTCTCAGGTCAACCGATTTATTTCCTTAAGAAGGATTTTGCCAAACACATCAGTACAGATGATTTTAAAAAAAAAACTTATAGCTGAAGAAGCATGTGAATATTTATGAGGCTGGGATGTTTGAGTGACATTGAGTTCAGCCTTGTGCCCTTTCTGTTTACTGGTGTTCACTGCTCTTTTTCACTGAGGCTGTACTTGAGTGAGCTAAATCAGAAAACTATAAACAATTTATTTTATCACAGAGCCAATTTCATCTCCACTGCCTTCCACAGGTGTGTTTGTCTTGTTGCAACCCTGAGCACAAGGAAATATTTCCACTGATCAAGTTGAGATGTGATGAAACACGTGATGATTATTTCCTCAAAGGAAGATGTGCAGTCTCTATGTCTTGTAATTTGGAAATATAAGCTTCAAAAATATTTTACTAGCTTGCAATTTCCTGTTTCTGAAACATTGATGTGCTTGTAGCTTCATTACAAAAATGCACTTTTGTATATATGTTTAATTGTGATGAGTATAAAATATTTTGATCATAACACTTCATACTGAACTTAAATATCCTTAACCTCAGAGGGTGATGAAAAGTGATGCTTTCTCTGTAGGCATGACGCTTCCCACAAGTCTAGAATTCTCATTAAATTACTATTGTTTTTCCTTCTTCTAATGGTTTGTGCATTTATTCTATCTCAGGAACAATTGCAATTGAGGATGACAGGTCTGGAGGCTGATTCACAAAAGAACCTTCAACTCTGCCCTGACAGTGAACATTTTCTTTGAATTAACTGTTGCCCTGAGCATTCCACTTTGGAAAACCTAATCAGGTTGCCTGTAGGAGGTGTTAATGTCTTCTGGAGTATTTCATTAGGACTGGAGAGTGAACTTACTCTAGTACAGTTGAACCTAAAAGGAAAAATTAAATGCAGGAAATTCAGATTTCTATTCCCTTCCAGCCCTTAAAATCATCTTTCAGTTTTTCAAATTGAAATACAACAAATGAATTCTGAATATTAGCCAGAAAAATGAAATTTTGTGCCTTGAAGTATTAAAGTAGATGACAAATGCAACATTTTGAAGATTCTGATTTATTCTTTGCCTGAGACCTTCCACATGTAACGTTCCACAGGTATGTGAATATCGCTTCAGCATAGATTCTGTAAATATAACTTAACCTGAAACATAAACACATCATTACAGCCACCTACTTTCTACACTAGTCTTAATCTAAGTCCAAGTCCCAGCCTTGCATTTGGGAGGAAACTACAGACGAAACGCTGCAATAACAAACTACAGAATCAGAAGCCAAGTCTCCCAGCATTCGAAGAACAGTGATGGATCACCAAACACTCGTGCCATTAACACTGGGAAGAATGCATGGTGTGTCTTGTTTTCTAAGGAAACATGAACGTGCCAACCGATTTAGCTGATCTTCCTTTGCAGAGGGATAATTTATTTGTTTGGTTAATGTTTATGGATTTAAAAGAATTCATTTTTTTAACAGTTTAGTCTATCCCTGAATATCTGAATTAAAACTTTACATTGTCAGGATAATCCTCAATGCTGTAGGGATCCCTCTCGCCCACCCTCTGTTTAACATACTGCTGCAGTAATGCTGATGGAGGGCCTGTCTCATCTGATTGGTTCTGTTCCCCCTGGCTTCTTCCACATTAGGATATAGCACAGATGGGAGTCTTCATGTCATCAGAGGCAGTCACTGTAAAACTGACCTCATCAATCTCATCTGTACATTAGAGGCACCTTAAGAATTTCTACCCCAGAGGTTTCATCTTTATAGTTTTATGAGTGTGTGTGCACCCAGGTGAGAATTTTCTGATCTAGAGAGGCAGAACTAGGGACGTAGATGTGTTATTGTGGGATGAATAGGACAGCTTGGGGCACTTCTCTGAGAACCTGAAAGTAGATTAGATTTATAACCTGCTTACAGTTATTTAAACCCACACACAGCTCATGCAGATCGATATTCTCACGAACGCAGCCAGGTTGGTGTTTCTCCTTCTAAAAAAAGGAGGCTGGATTGATGGAGAGCCCATTACTTCCAAATTTAATCACCTCAAGGCAATTAAAGCAATTTTGTGTTTTCTACTTTAGTGTTCCCCTGAAACGACAGCATCTGGAAAACTTTAATTACCGTTTCAATTCAGTGAGAAGCAAAAAAAAAAAAAAAATGGCAAGTTTGGTGAGTAGCAAAGGCTCTTTCCCTCCTGATTTTCCGATTTCTTGACCGTGGTGCTCTGGTGTGTTTTCTGTTAGTGGAGGCTCTCTGGGCCCTCAGGGAATGGGCAGAGGGGATCCCTGAGGGAAGTCACCAGGAGGCAGCCAGACGGCTGGGCAGTTGGTCTTTGATCTAGACTGTTGTTCCTCCAGGAACCTTGACAGCATGGCTTCAGCTGACTTTTCCAGTGCCCTGCTCTTACTTTATCAGAACGGAAGAGCTTGGTATCCAGCTAGACCTTGATGGAGAGTAATGCCTGTCATTTACCATGTAGACCCTTGGCCTAACTGGGACTGCTCTGTGTGGACAGGTACTACCATTCTCAAGTTGGGAGAGCACAGTAGCAATGCATCACATATTGGAAATGCTACTTTGCAAATCACCTCCAGATAGGTTCTGGGGCCACAAATAAGTTCCACACACAGGTTCACATCACAGCTGATGCTACGGTGACATTGCTCCCTCAGGCCACCCAAGACAGATTAGCCAGGCATGAGTGAATTAAAAATTCCAGGCTAAGTTCATGAATAAATGTTTTTATTGAAAAGAAATGGCTCTCCTATGACATCCTATTAGAGTAGTGCAGTACTCATCTGTTTATTATTACTACAATGGAATACCTGAGCTAAAATGACTTTATTAAAAAAAGAGGTCTATTTTGGTCTCAGTTCTGGAGATTCAAGGGCCCGAGACCGGCATCAACTTGGTTCTGGTAGAGGACAGGAGCATGTTTGACCTGGAGAGATCACATGGTGAGACAGAACGCCAGAAAGGAATTCAGAGGTCAGACTTGCTTTTAGGACCCTGAAAAAGGCCCCACCTCTTAAAAGTCACAGCCTCTTAACACCCCACAATTGTATCAAGACTATTAAATTTCACCACCTGAACCCTTGGAGGACATATTAAGCCATATCCAAACTGTAAATCTGAGAGAACTTGAATAGGGTATATCCTCCCAAATGGGAAAATTGGAGCAGTAAACGTGGTCATCAACTGGATATGGGGGGAGATGGTCTGACGCAAAGATTGGGTTTTCAGGAAACTGGAAGGAGCTGTATGGAAAAGTAGAGATAAGGAAATCTAGAGAAGAGTCATAAAAATTCATCTTTTTGGAGTGGACATAAAGTGTGTAAATATCTGTTAGTGGTAGGTGAGATGACAGGTCATGTCAATGCCTGCCAGAGAGCATGCACCTCAGAGCAGGTGCCAGACCACCAAGTAGACAGCTGGTTGTCCACAGGATGGAAGCCAGGACTTGCATTTAGGCAGCCCCTTGCTGGCACCATGGAGTCATGCTTCGCAGAGGGGCAAAGGTGGTGGCAGTTTGGGCCCTTCTTACTCATCACTGAATTTTTTAACTGTAAGCAGCAGAGATAAGAACTAAGACTCAAACATGACGAGACCCTTTACGGCTTTTAGGGGATTCAATCAGCATCTTGTTAAACAGTTAATTTCCATTTTTGAAAAAGTGATTACTTATCCATACTAGGACTGTCATATGTACTGGATCTGGGTTTGCATTCCTTTCCATAAGGCCCTAGTTGACACTATTGGGAGTTCATAGAGTTTCTGATTCACCCACATGGGATCCTACAGAACCATAGATGTAGGATCCCTTGAGTGTACAACTTTCTGCATTCCCTGGAGGCTGCTAGTCTGAGGCATCATTGGATTGTGTGTAGCTAAGGTTGTCACTTTGTAGACGATACTGTGTGGGTTTAGTTTCTATTCTTTAGATACAGTTTGCACTGTTCATTAATTGTGTCCCTAATGGGTAGAAAACCTGGATTCAGGAACCAAGGAATGGAGATAGGGCTAGCCTTCTTACTATTACTTGGAATTACCTATAAAAGAAATTTGTGCTTTCTATTCCTGAATCTTTAGTCTATATAGTATTAGAGACACTGATTTTAGGTTAGAGAGGAGAGGCTTCTACCAGGGAACATGATAAGAATTCCACTGAACCTAAAGCTATTGCTGATAATTTGGGGCTTTTCATGCCAGTAGACCAGTAGGCAATGAAGGAAGTTATATTGGCAGAGAGAGTGGGCCTTTATAGTAATCTTGAGGAGGTAAAATTGCTGCTATATAATGTGGGTGACAGAAGTCCAAAGGAACATGCTTCTTACTGGGGTACTTCCTGGTGCTTCTAAGCTCAGTACAAGCCATCAACAGGGAATTGCTTCAAGGATAGGCTGACAAGGATTTGGTAAGATAAGTAGTAAAAGAGAGATGTAAGAAATATGGGTTATGATCTGGGATCCTGCAGTAGTAAGAACTGAAACTCTTGACAATAAATTTCTGCTACAAGTTGTGCAAAATATTTTATTTTCAGAAACTGTTACTAATCACCATACTGAAGACAGAAGAAAATGACTTTAACACAGGATTTCAGCAGTGCAAGACATGCACGGAAGTGGGTGTCATGGGTGCTGGGCCTATATTCCTTCAGCATTTACCATCCCCATTTAAGGTTTCTTGCTGCACGCACATAAAAATTTCGTCAGGGAAGTTTTCTTCAGTGAAGGGAATATGTTTGATTTATTTTAAGAAAGTACAGAATTAGAAGGGGTCAACAGTCATTATGTCCCCTTATATTCTTTGTTTCCTGGGAAAATTCATGTGCATATATGGATGATTGAAATTAACACTTTCTCTGCATGTATATTCATTGTCATGTTTCTCCTTTATATGTTCAACTTATCAATTAACATTCTATAATTCAAGCAAGTTGAATTTCCAGTATAGATCCTGTGTGTGTATGAATCATAGTTATGTGAGCTTTTTCTTTTTTTTAGCAGTACTGGGGATTGAACCTAGGACCTCAGTCATGCAAGGCAGGCACTCGACCTGAGCTATATCCCCAGCTCTACTGTGTATCATTTTCACCCCATCAGTTACAGTTATAATAGCTGCTTTAAAGTATTTATAATAATTACAGTGTCTGATTGATCTTGAGATTGGTATTAATATATTTTCTTATAAAAGAAATAAATCTTTAATTTTATAAATTTCAAGCCTGACCATATTGATATAGTAGTAGTTCCAGATTGCATATTGATTGTGAGTATTGTGTTGTAGAAATTCTGGTTTTTCTCATTGCTCTGAAGAATGTTAATGCTTTGCTATAGAACTTAATAGTCAAATTGCACCCTTTCACACCTCTGGAGGGCTGGAGCTGAGTTCTCATTTCTGCTTTATGCCTCAGTTTCACATTATTTCAGTTTTCCCAACACATGCGTGGTTTAGGAATCTTGGAGACCTGTGCTGAGCTCAAAACACACTTGGGTTTTATTTTTCTTCACTCTCTTTCTGTCTTCTGAGGTTGCCACATAACTTTCTGGTGGACCTGGTTGCCTGGATGCCTTGTCCTTAGAGTATGGTCACCACAGTGACTAGGTCTGCCCTAGGGAATCGCTCTAACAGTCAGGGGGCTCACATTATAACAGTGACTTGCTCCAAATTTAGACTTCTGAAATTTGCCTTTTTCAAATACATTGTGGGCTTGGGGAAGATAGCTCAGTGGTAGAATGCTTGCCTAGGATGTATAAGGTCATGAAATTCTGTACAGTACCTAACAGTAATGATAACAAATAACTATGTTATTGGTTCATGTATTTATTACACTGCAGTTTTATCATTATTTAAGAATGTGCTCTATTTATTAAAAAAAAAAAAAGTTTACTCTCAAATGGTACGCCAGTTTCATTCAGCTCATGTTTAACATAATCTGGTTAATTTCCCTTTCCCTTCTTTCCTCCCCTAATCCCTATCCTCTACTTTACTGGTCTCCCCTCTATTTTTATGAGATTTCCCCCCTTTTTGTTTTCTTTCTTCTTTCTAACTTCCACATATATAAAAAATATGCAATATCTTTAATAATTATCAAAATGTAAATGAATTACACTGAGACTTCATGTCATTCCAGTTATAAGGGCGATCATCAAGAATACAAATATTAATAAATGCAGGAGAGGATGCAGGGAAAAAGGTGCCCTTACATGTGTTTGAGGGAATGTCAGTTAGTACAGCCACTATGGAAACCATGGAGGTTCCTCCAGATACAATGAGTGGACCCACCACAGAACTCAGCTATACTATTTCCTGATATCCATCCAAAGGAACTAAAGTCCAAATCTCCTTTCTCAGAATATATCCTCATTGTTAAATAGAACATGCCCTTTACATTTCTAGAAAGGATATGTTTAGGTCAAACTATCACTAGATATTTAATTAAGAATTTCTAAGACTTTATAGGCGAAATCAGGAGAGTGTCAATATTATAGAGTGGCTCATGAACTTGGACTGCTCCTCCTTTAACATTGTCCCCACACAATTTCCCCCTTGCCGCCCTGCCTCTAGGTTTTCCCTTTCTGAGCTTCCCCCATTCATCTCTTCCCTGAGTGCCCTCTCCTCTTGTTTCTGAATCCTACTTTTACTTTTCAATTTACTGACCCATTTATTTAAAAAAAAAAAAAAACTTGGGTAGAAAATTCAACATACAATGAAGAAGAGAAAATATTCCAATTAACTCCATATAGATGAAGTTTCATCTTTCATGTTCCACAATTTCTATTCATGGTGGGTCTTGGTTATTATATATAGCCTCCCTCACTTTCTTCTTCAGACCAATTTATTTGGAGTAAATTCTAACATCATGTCATTAATAAAAAGTCTAGTATTTCTCTAATGATTTCATTATTTTGTTTTATTTTTTTATTAGTTGCTTATGACAATACAATGATCTTGACATATCATACATTTCAATCAAATGGGGTATAATTTCTCATTTTTCCACGTGTACAGGTTGCAGGGTCACATTGGTTACACAGCCACGTTTACACATACAGCCATACTAGTGTCTATTTTATTCTGCTGCCCTTCTTATCCCCCCTTCCCCTCCTCTCCCCTCCCATCACCTCTCTCTACCCAATATGATTTCATTTTAATAGTAGCAGTATTGTCACATCATAAGAGGCAAACACCCCTTACTCAATATGCATATTCCCTGTATCTCTCAGTGATATTTAACTTTCACCTTAATCAAGGTCTAAATGTCTGTGCATTGCAAATAATTAATGTTTTGATACATTTTTTACTTTTCAAGGAAATTGGTATTTTTGTTTAAATTTTAACCTTTGTATTATTATGACTCTATACTATTAATAATATAATTTGTTGAAACTCATTATCTTGCTTTGTTGTTACAGTATATGGATTTCATACTCAAATCAGTATTGGGATGACCTAACATCCTTTGCATTTTCCTCCTTTTCTCCCCTCTCCACTTTCCACTGCCAGTCTCTTCCAGGCCCTTCTTTAGATGGTTTTCTTTCCTGGTAATGCCATTCTATTAAGAGCTTATTCAGTATTTTGTTCAAGTCCTATTAAAACTTACAACTTGTGTATCCCTCTCTTTCTTGGTCTTGTATTATAATTTTAAAACTTATACCCAGTTAATGCAACAGAGGATGAAGTTCTAAAAACTGTACTTCAACATAACATCTTCAGCAGGTGCTTCTTAAACTGGAGGATGAACAGGTAGTGCCTGCTATTTGGAGTCATAAGAAACATACATCCTGTCTTCATAAAGTCTCAGTTTACTTGTGATGAAAAATTTTAGAAATGGCACGTATATATCATATACTTATTGTTATAAATTTATGACTATGTTATAGACTCTCATCTTTAATTCACATTGTTTTAAATTTAATCATGAAAATAAAAAGAAATTTTTTGTTGGCTGTAGACGTGGTTGCATTCTTTTTTGATATAAATAGTGCTTTTATTGAAAAGTTTGTTCTAAATCCAAAGAGTGACTCTAAAGGTGAGAACTTCTTCATTGGTGATATGCTAGTATAAAGAATTGTTGACACATAAAGCTTTATGGTGAACTTCTAATCATCAGGGCCTCATGTTCTGTTTATTTTGTATATTATTTTTTTAAAACAATAGTAAACTACATTCAATTGACAAACATGTGTTTATATGACTATAAATTAAAACCTTCCAATTTCTAACAGCATTTAACCACAGAATGCAAAATCTCTGCTGATCTGTCCTCTTGTAACCATTTTATAACTTTATGAATACATAAAAATTATTTCCATTCATTAAAAATTAGTGAGACACTAGATGAATAGAAGGCACATTATTCTTGGCTCTTTGACGTTTAAGGAACTTAGTTTAAATTCAGGAAGTACTTTTACTTCCTCTGAAGCCCCGCGATCTGTCATTCCTTCCACACTGTTTTCTAGTGATACATGACTATCATCAGTTTCTATTTCTATACGACTCTTCTATTCTCCTGTCTTGCATTCTGACACACTTTTAAGCATATGAGAAAGTTTGATTTGGGAGTCCAAAGTGAGATTTTCCATGTGAAATTCCTTAGTTTTCTCCAAAATGAACTAGTGCCATTCAGTCTCATGAGGCTTAAATGGAAAAAAAAAATCCACACTCTTTAATCTTGTTTTGACTCATAATACACATTTATTCTTATTATTCTTTTTACATTTGGAATATCATTAATGTTTTATTCCTTTGACATCTTCCCTCAATTATGAATTCTTTTGGAAAAAAGACCATTTCTTATCCAACTTACAATAATTACCTAACGCAAAGTTGGCTAATAGATATTCTGTAGATTCTGCCAAATTATTTGCCAAATAACTCCATTACTGTTAACCACTGTTCTTTTCAACTTGGGTCATCGTGTTATTAAAATAAATTTCTTAGGAGGACCTGTCTTTTGCTAAATGTGGTTGAACTTGGAGGACATTATATTAAGGTAAGTAATACATTAAAAATTTAAATACATAGACCCAGTTTTATAAAGGGTGGTTAAAGGGGGTGGGGATGGGTTGAGGTGGGATAGGGAAATGTAAATCAGAAGGGAACAAAGTTGCAGTTAATAGGACTATAGTAATATAATAATATGTACTGGAAAGTTACTAGAAGAATTGCTTTTAGATGTTCTTCCTACTAAAAAGACAACTAAGTGATTTGATAGATTTGTTAATTTGGTTGATTGTAGTAATCATTTCACTATGTATACACATATCAAAATACATTCTACACTTTAAATATATATGACGAAAAATTCTTAGAAATGATTGCTGATGTCACAGAATATTGTCTAGGCTTTAAATTTCAAATTTTGTATTTTATATATCTATATATACATATATACCCACACGCATATAGTAATTAAGTCTTTGATTTTCCTTCCTTTACTTTATTAAGGACCTTTATTCTTGAAGATGATCTTATTTTTTAGGATTGCTATGAATCTGGCAAATAATGACATAGATTGATTTTTTTTATGTATTTAAATGTACTTTTAAATAAGAAAAAAGCCTTCGTAAGAAATTATAATTGCAATTGTGAAGCCAGCAGTGAGACTAGGTCCATTCACCTTCAGGAGAGGCAATCAGAGGTCATACGACCATTAAAATGGTTGGAGGGGAAATGCCTTTTGTGTTTTTAAGAGAATAAAGGGAAAATAGACCATTGTCCCCCTTTTCCAGCACAATGGTGGGCGATTCTCAGGAAAAGTGCTGGAAGCCAAGGGTGTTACTATTGTCTTCCTTCTGGAAATCGATGGCTTCTCCTTAACTTCCCCTTTCCCAATATTCTGTATGTAGCTTCTGCTGGTTAATTATCAGGGCCAAGGACATTCTGAAGTCCCAGTTTTCTCTGTGGAAATGCGAGTGCTAACTTAACTGAGTGATCTGTGTTCAACACATTCTCTGGAGCAGAAAAGAATGCACTGAAAATCCAAAATATTTGAGCAAAGTGGAAAGTGATAACCTATTTCTGAGGAAAGATTTGGGTTCACGATTGACATAGATATTACTGAAAATACTTGTCTAGTAAACCTCTGTTAGCCAGAAATAAACACAAAAGAAAACTGGACATAAGTATCATGAAAGCATTTGGTTTTCTAAGAACAAGCCTCTTTCCTTGGCTTCTACTTAGCCTGTCCTTGTTGACCCCAGGGTCCTGGGAGGTGTTCACTACTGGGAGAATACCTGGTTGGCACATGCATCACATGTGATGTTACTGGATAAAAATGTTGCCCATTTCCAGCAATTTTCTATATCTGTGCGGGGCACAGGGAATGTGGTTATGCTTATCAAAGGTGCTTAGTAGTTTTAGAGTAGAGGCTAATTGATCATCATCAATTTCCTTGATTTTTTTTATTGGTTCTTTTTAGTGAAATTTCTGTGAATTTTTTCTAAATTTTCTGGAATTTGTCCAGTTGTCATTATCACCAACACCACATGCCTAGTGCAAGTAACATCAGGTTTTGCTGCTGTTGAAACCTTTTACACATGTGTCTTCTCTGCATATACACATCTGCTAATGTGAGTCTCCCAATATGAAAATCTCATCACCTCACTTTTATGCTTAAAGTAACCTTTTACTTACTCTCATTTTCTAAAACACAAAATAAAATAGGTTTTATGAATTATAAAATTAACACAATTTATCAGTAAATCATACACAAAATTATAAAGACAGAATAAAAATACTATTCCAAAATGTTTATTTCTAAAACTGGGTGCATATATTTTAGATATTTTTCTATGTATCTACAAACATACCCACGTATTTCCAAATTAGGTAATAGTTACGTTACGTTACTTTGTAATAAGTTTTTAAATCAGTAATAAGTTTTAAATCATGGCATTTGCTCAAGGCCCTGCTAATTTGATGAGGCTAACATCAAATTACTCACTGGGAAAGTCAATCTGCTCTTTTTAAACTTAGGAAATCACCATGGACGTGTTTCATCGATAAATTGTATGAATGATGTACTAATGTGTGATGACTGTGCACATGGTATTGTCAGAACTTAGGTTCTTCTGCAGTTTTTTGTCACCTTAATACTATGAGTAGTGTGTGTAAATGCAGAGTGATGAGTGAGCCTAACATGGAGAATTGTTGGAATGTGTGTAACTGTGTTCTATGTTTGATGGAGGGTAGGATAAAGTTTCTGTTAGAACTAGAAACATAAGTTGCAACTGAACAGTGAAGAATCTACTGGAAACATGAGCCAATATCAGAAAATCTAAATCTGACGTGTTAATCCTTGGAAGAATTTGTTCCTAATAATGTAAGTGTGCATTTTTCCATGAAATTTATTGTGACGTCTGTTATACTTTTATTTATGTAAAATTTTTATGGAGATGAAATTCACATAAATAACTTTCACCATTTAAAACTCTCCTTTTTATTAATTAATTTATTTGTTTTACAGTAGAGTGTATTTTGACATACAGTACACAAATGGAGTACAACTTCTCATTCTTCTGGCTGTACATGGGTCAGAATCACTCCACTAGTGCAATCATACATGTGTGTAGGGTACTAATGTCTGTCTCTTTTTATTGTCTTTTTTCCCCAGAGCCCCAAAACTCTGACTCCCTCTACACAAACCAAAACTCTCTTTTCTTTGGCATATAACACACTGACAGTTTGTGTAACCACCACTTATATCAAGTTCTAAAGTGTTTTCATGAACCCCAAAGAAAATCCAAACACATCAAGCAATTAGTTTCCATTTTCCCTTACCCTCAACTCCTGCTAACCACCAATTTACTATTTTCCCTCTACTAATGTACTTATTTCAGATGTTTCACATAAATGGAAAAATATTTTATGTGACCTTTTGTGTCTGCTTTCTTAGCATAATGTCATCAGGTTTTATTTATATTATAGCATGTGTTGGCTAACTAATATTTCATTGTATGTATATACTACATTTTGTTTATTATCAGATTATGGACAGTGACATTGTATCTTCCATTTGGCTTTTGTGAATAGTGCTGCTATGAACATTCAAATGAAATTATTTGTTTGAGTATCTGTAGTTTTCAATTCTTCGGGGTATAAATCTCTTTTCTGAAATCATTTGGCAAGAAGTAATTAATTTCTGGACTCTTATTTCTTTTCTCTTCTTTTTGTCACACTAGGGATTGAACACAAGAGTGCTTAACCACTGAGCCACATCCCTAGCCAGTTTATTTATTTATTTGTTTGTTTATTTATTTAGTTAATCATTTGAGACAGGGTCTCACTAAGTTGCTCAGGGCCCTGCTAATTTGATGAGGCTAACATCAATGTTTATAGCAGCACAATTCACAATAGCTAAACTGTCTACCTACATAGATGCCTTCAGTAGATGAATGGATAAAAAAAAAATGTGGTATCTATACACAATGGAATATTACTCAGCAATAAAAGAGAATAAAATCATGGCATTTTCAGGAAAATGAATGGTGTTGGAGAAGATAATGCTAAGTGAAGTTAGCCAATCCCCCCCCCAAAAAAAAACAAATGCCAAATGTTTTCTCTGATATAAAGTGACTGCCTCATAGTGGAGTAGAGGGGGACATGGGAGGAGTACATAAACTCTAGATAGGGCAGGGGGATGGGAGGGGAAGGGAGGCTAGCAAGGATGGAGGAATGTGGTGGACACCATGATCCAAAGTCCATGTATGAAGACACGAATTGGTGTCATACTTTATATACAACCAGAGACATGAAAATTGTGCTGTATATGTGTAATAAGAATTGTAATGCATTCCACTGTCATTTATTTTTTAAAAAATCAATAAAAAAGTGAAGAAAAAAAATTTGATGAGGCTAACTTTGAACTCACCACCCTCCTGCCTCAGCCTCCAGCCACTGGGATTATAGGCATGCCTTATCACGGCTGGCCAGACTCTTAATTCTATACCACTGGTCTTTTTGCTTATCTTCTTTATGTTACTTTGTAATAAGTTTTTAAATCAGTAAGTATGAGGCCTTTTTTTTCTTCTTTTTCAATTTTACTTTGACTCTTTTGATTCCTTTACAATTCCTTAGGAATTTGAAGATTGGCTTTCTGTTTCTGCAAAAAAGGTCATTGGTGTTTTAATTGAATCTATATATAAATCATTCAGTGTAGTCTTGCAATTGTTAACAATCGTAAGTCATCTAAAACATGACCACCAGATATCTTACCATTATTTAGGTCATGTTCAATGTATTTCAACAATATTTTGGAGGTTTCAGTATACAAGTTATCCACCCCCTTGACTAAATTTATTCCTAGGTCTTTTATTTTTTCAGATGTTGGTTTAAATGCAATTGGTTTTTAAATTTTCTTTTCAGATTATTCCTTCCAAGCACATAGAAGTATAACCAATATTGATCTTGTTTCTAGTAATTTTTCTGAATTCATTTATTGTTTCTAAAATGTGTGTGTGTGTGTGTGTGTGTGTGTTGTAAAGGTTTTTCTATATATAAGTTCATGGTAACTACAGATAGGAATAATTTTACTTTTTTTTCAATTTGGATGTCTTTAAGGTGTTCTTCTTTCCCAATGACCTGGTGAAAGCAATCGTCCTTGTCTTGTTTCTGGTCTCAGGGGAAAGGCTTTCCGGCTCCGATTAGCTGCAGATTCTTCATAAATGCTCTTTACCAGGTAGAGAAAGTTCCTTTTCATTCTTAGTTTTTTAAAAATATTTTTTAGTTGTCAATGGACCTTTATGTTGTTTATTTATATGGGTCTGAGAATTGAACCCTGTGCTTCGCACGTGCTAGGCAGGTGCTCTACCAGGAACCACTATCACAGCCCCCATTCTGTTTATTTAAGTGCATTTAGTATAAAGACTTTTGGACTTTATTGATTTTTTCCCTTCAGTTGATATTAACATGTACTTTTCTCTACTGGTTATTCTATACTGGTTATTCTATACTGGCTGCCTTTCATGTGTGCACCACTCTTTTATTCATGGGACAAATCTTACTTGGTTAAGGCGTTAATACTAACAAGCCACTGAATTTGCTTTGCTGGTACTCTATAGAGGACTTTCATATCCACACTTATAACAATTATTCTTCAGGGACTGTCTTGTGCTTCGCAGTGTCTTTGTCTGTCTTTGGTATTAGGATAATGCAGAGCTCACAGAAGTGGCTTAGAAAGTGTACTTTCTTCTTCTTCTTCTTCTTCTTCTTCTTCTTCTTCTGCTTCTTCTTTTTTTTTTTTGGTTTTTTTTTTTTTTTTTTTGGTTGTTGTTGTTTTTAATAATTGGTAGAATCACCTGTCAAATCATTTGGTCCTGGATTTTCCTTTTTGGGGAGGATTTTGATTTCTGATTCAATCTGTTCACTGGTTACAAGTCTCTTCAGGTTGTACATTTTTCCTTCAATTCATTTTTGAAGTTTGAGTGTCCATTTATCCTGTTACCTAATGTGCTAGTGTATAATTATTTATAAGACTTTCTTATAATTTTTTATGTTTATTTCTACAATGTGGGTAAGGAATGTCCTTACTTTCTGATTTATTAATCTTCTCTTTTTGTTTCCTTAGTCAAACTAGTGAAAGAATTATTACTTTTATTTATCTTTGTGGGAAAACAACTTTTGATTTTCTCTATTTTTTTTTCCATTATCTAATTCATTTATCTCTGATCTAGCTGAAATTATTTACTTTTATATGTTAGCTTTGGGTTTAGGTTGTACCTCTTTTTCTAGGGTCTTAAGGTGTAAAGTTAGGTTTTTCAATTTGAGGCTTTTTTCTCTTTTAAAATTTCTGAGCTGTACATTTCTGAATTTTGCTGCATTTCGTACTGGTATATTGTGTATTCATTTCCACTTATCTGAAATTGTTTTCCACTTTCCTTCTGTGATTTCTTTTGGGACATCAGTTGTTGAAAGGAGAATTGATTTATTAAATTTCTACATATTTGTAAAAATTTCAGTTTCACTTCTGCTCTTAATGTTAATTTTCATTGCATTGTGGTAGAGATGTTTTGGATAATTTTAGTTCTAAAAATTTGCTAAAATTTCTTTAATGGCTTAACCTGTGATCTAACCTGGGGAATGTCCCATGTGTCTCATTATTTTTAGCAAAAAAAAAAAAAAAACCCATATGATCATGGCTTACTGCAGTCAAATAACTTGACCCCATCCATATTTTGTTCCTGGCTTCCCTCACTCCCATGGCTTTGTCATACTTCTTCCTTTTGGACCCTTTGATTTGCCCAAATTCTTCCCACCATATGCTTTGTACATGCTGCTCCCTTCTCCTCAATGCTCTTTTGATCCCCTCCTTGCAGCTATGACTCTTATTAAGCCATATTTGTCTCTTTCATAAATTGTCTCAAAACTGAAGCTTCTCTCCTATTTCTCTGATTATTTTATTACTAACTTGCTCTTCCACTAGATTCTAAACTAGGATACCAAGACCCAAGTCTATTTTGCTCATTATTTTGTCCCCAGAAGCTAGCATAGTGCCTGGTCTACAACAGGTTCTCAATGTCATTTGTGGAATAAATAAATAAATGAGGAAGGGTGTGATTCTTCAGCCCTCAACTTATGCCAACAACTTCAATTTTATTTAAGTTTGACCACTAAACCAGAACAGTCTTCAAAGGGAAAAGAAGACTAAATGAGTGAATTGGCAGCTATTATTCAACTCCTCCTTAGAATTAATGGAGAACACACAGTCTGCTCCACTTGGGAGGAATAATTTCTTGATGGTATTATTCATTGAGCTATTTAATACATTACATTTATTCTTGAGGGAAATGTAAATGCCTGGAATGTGTTGAGCATTCAGAACAGCACATAAAAGACAACTTGGCAGTACATGAAGTGCTCAGGGCTTTGCGTCTCTTCTATCAAAACATTTATACACTATTATTAGAAATAGTAAAAGGACATTTTTTATTTCCTAAAAACTGAAAAATCAGGAATTTCATCTTGTGATACAGAAGCAAAATATTAAAACTAAGACATATTTTAAATATAACCTAGTACTCCCTCCTGAATTTAGAAATGAGGAAGTTGAGGCTCATAGAGATCAAGTGATTAATTCAAATCACTGAGTTGGGAGCTAACTTCCAAACTTGTGAAACCCACATGAAGCTATTTTTAATTACAGAAATTTAAAAAGTTTTTGCCATCATTGCATCTCAACCTTCATTTGATCATCCTTGTAAATACTTGTTTCTGTTACATTGAAAACAATGCTGGTCTGAGCCATGATGCAGTAGTGGTTTCTGGCACTCCAGTCACATGTATGTAGGACCACAAGCCACTGAAGCTCTGTGAGTTTTCATGATGCAGTAATGGGTAGCAGACTTACCTTGCCCGAATGAGAAACTATAAAGCAGGTTAAAATGTATGAAGCAACTGTTTATGTACTGGACCAAAGACACCATACAGTTGGGTCCTTGGGAGGAGAGACCCTCATGAAATAATCCATGCATTTCCTTTGGTTTTCTTGCGGGTGGTTCTTTCCAAGCCAGGCCATAAGGAAATGGAGCTTAGGGACCAGTGATGATGTTGAGGGGAAAAATAAAAAACAAAGTTCAGGGACCCTGAGGCAGCTGAAATGTGAGGAGCAGGCTTTAAAGAACAAGGAGTATAAATAGAGAAGGAGGGACTTTTGTGCAATCATGGGAGATAGCAATTTTACCAGCTACAGTGAACACTTAGGGCTTCCAATTAAGACCCTCACAGAGCCACAGAAAAAGTCTGCACCCCGCTAGAGTAAGGGATGCTCTAGACTTACCCCAAAAATGCCTGAAAGTATCACTAATATAATGAAGCTGTTTGGCTACTAAATGAATAAAATAAAGCTCAATCTTCTTCCAAGAAATTAGTAGAAGTCATATTTTCTGCAACAGCATAGGCACAATTTTCAGAAAGTAATGAAAATGACTATAGGAAGAGATACTGGACTAATCAGATAAGGCTCTCAAAACTGGTATTATAAATATATTCAAGGACTTAAGGGAAAGAGAACAAAAAGGATATTGGGGACTCTGTGTAGAAATTAACATTCTAGAAAAAGACCCATTAACCTTCTTGAAAATTCTGCATCTGCAAACCACTACATCTGAATTGAAAATTTGCCCGATGGGCTTAACAGCAGTTTAGATAAGACAAAAGAGGAAAACGGGGCTTTGAGGCAGAGTAGTGAAAACAAAGGATAGAGACGAACTAAACGCACCTTTTGAAAACAATGATTATCAGACTGGATGAAAAAGTGAGACCCAACTATGTGTTGTTTAAACATAAATACCTTAAATAAAAAAGCAAAATAAGTGACAAGTGACAGGACAGGAGTGGGTAGATTGCATCTCCCATCAGGTAAGTTAGAACTCAACATAAGAGAATTTCTAGAAATAAAGAAGGACACCCAAGGATAAAAGGGCCCTTTAATAAACAGAAGAAATTCTAGATGCTTTTGTACCTGAGTTTATAAAGGCACATAAAGAAAAAACTACAGGGCAAAAATGAGATCTAGACAAACTGAAAATCAGTGAGAGGTTTTCATACTTGATTCTCTGTGATTAATAAAATAAATGGCAATAAATTCAGGGAAGATAGAGCATTTGAGCCACACTGTCTACTACTCAGATCTAATTGAAAATTTTAGAACACTATATACTCTTTTCAAGTTCATGTGTTAGGATGCCAAACACAATCAGTTTACATCAGAATTTGAAAGGATTCTAATCATTTCAGAATTTTTTCTTTGATCACAAAAAATTCAAATAGAACCAAGAAACAGAAAGACACCTGGAAAATCACCAAATATTTAATTCTCATGAAACACATTTGCAAGGCACAGTGGCACATGCCTGTATTCCCAGTGTCTCTGGAGGCTGAGGCAGGCAGAGGGCAAGTTCAAAGCCAGCCTCAGCAAAAGCGAGGCCCTAAGCAAGTCAGTGAGACCCTGTCTCTAAATAAAATACAAAATAGAGCTGGGGATGCAGCACTATTTCAAGAACTCAGAGTGCCCCTGAGTTCAATCCTCAGTATCACCCCCCCACACACAAATAAACACATTTCAGTGTAATGTGTGCATCAGAGAAGCCGTCAGGGGAGAAATAACAACATATTTTGAACCAAGAAAATTAAAGTCAACATATTAAAATTGTGTGATCTGCTAAAACCATGAACAAATATATGTTTATACTACAAATGCTGAAAAAGAAAAAAATATTTAAAATCAATAATCTTAAGAATGTAGAACAAGGGGCCGGTGTTGTGGCTCAGTGGTGGAGTGCTTGCCTAACACATGTGAGGCCCTGGGTTCGATCCTCAGCACCACATAAAAATAAAAAATAAAATAAATGTATCAAAAAAAAAAAAGAATGCAGAACAAGGCCAAATTTGCACAAATAAGTAAAAGAGAGAAGAAATAAACACAAGAGGAGGTATCCTGAGTGTGGGTCTCTCCTCTGGAGGTTCATGTGGCCTCCAGTTGTTCCTGTACCTGAGGGTCGGCTTCTCTCTGGTCTAATAGTTGTGCATTCCCAGCATTTGCATGCTTTATTTTCCAGTGCCTCTTACAGCCCCATGATCTCCATGTTCTCTCTGGGTCTTGGGCCTCTTTGCTGAGTTGATGGGATTCAGTAAGTGAAGACCACCACTGAGCATCTCTGAACACAGTTCATCAGCATCCCTCACCCCTTACTGAATGTCCATATAGTAGAACCCTCTGTCAACAATCGCCTTCTTCATGGTCACCTCCTCCACCACCAGACTATTCTGCCAACAGCAGTCTCATGTAGCTCACGCACCATCCATTCTTTCCACTCCTTCCCTGTTGAATCTTGCTGGGATTCAGCACGTGAGAGAACTGGAAGACCCTGGGCAACCTGAGAGCCTGCTCGGCAGTTGCACTGTGTTTGAGGACTATGATTCAGGATCCTTGGCTTCCATTTCTGTGAGCCTATTGTTATATCACTGGTTTCAGTAGTTTAATGCCCTGGTTGCCGACAATAAGGTTTTGTTACATGGAGTTGAATTTTCCTTCCTAGACCCAGAAGTGAAGTCAGTATCTTGATTTATATTTGACAAGTGAATGTTTATTGTTAACTCAGTGGAACCCAGGGGCCTTTAAGGAGTGACATTAAATGTAGAAACTTTAACCAGCAAAGGTAACTGAAGAAGATACTCAGGAGAAGGGCTTCTGCATTCACATTGGTCTGGACACGTTTTATTGACTCACAAAGCAGTCCCGACCTCATTAGCCAAAGTGTGTGTGTGTCGGCGGGGCGGGGGGTGTCTTCAGAGTTGAGCCTAATATGATATTATTCTTACTTTCTGCATAGACTCTGGGGTTCTACAGACAAGGAGGGCAGCGTGAATTCCTTAGTGCCCTTTTGTTCACATACGATGGCTCCATTATGTTCCCCTTCCTCCTAAGGGCCCTGGACACATTTTGTGAGAAGTATAGGCTCTTGGGGTAGCCTGGATTTCTGTGACTACTCATGAAAATCCTATCTGCAGAAAATGTATCTCGTTTGCCTGAACATTATAAATTAAATGATCCTTAAAATATTACACTGTCCCATAGGGAAATAATGATGGCAGCACTTCAAAGGAAATGGGACATACTGCTACATGAAACTAAATACCAAGGAGAGAAAATAGTTTTATTGGAATTACATAAGCCAAAGCAATAGATGGAGTGTGGATTTTGGTGACTTAACAAATTGCTTTATCTCTTTGATCCTCACTTAACCTCATTTGCAATACAAATTCATCTAGATAACCTTTAAGGACTCCTCTGGGTCTGTGGGGGTAGCGATTCTATATACATTTATTTTTGCCTTGTAAATTAATAATAACTGACATCAAACAGTCTCATTAAGTAACTATGGAATGTTTGCTGTGTAATAGGAATTTTAATCTCTTTGCTTATAAGTTGCATTTAACAGTTTACTAGTGACAGTGATGACGTACATTTTTAGCTACGTGTATGTCCAGACAGTGTTTAGATTTTTCTTTTCCCTGCCATTAGCTAGAGATTTAAAAATGCAGCCCTCCTCCCCTCAATACACACAATTTCAGAAAAAAAAAAAAGCGTGTGCAGAGCATATTTTGAAAATCTTAAAACCCTGACTCTTGGCTCTATGTGGCTCTCTACAGCTTGACGTTTTAAATCATTTAATAGAAGAGCAGTCTCAGGGCATTCCAGTGTGTGTCAACATGTCTCGAGGATTTCCTTGTACCTTAGATGCGAGGCCAAGCATACATCCTCAGCTTTGCACAGACAAAATCCTCACTTTGGCCTCTTCCTGGCTCTGTAATTCCTCTAACACAGAGGCCAGGAATGGTTCCTGTGGGCTTTTGTGCATGTGCACCTGAAGGAGGGTCTAGTTTTGCCCATTTTGTCTACATTTGGCCTTTCTGACCGTCCCCCGCTTCTCTTTCTGAATCCTCCCAAGTGGTTCTCCTCTGCAGTCATTTTGGATTCCAGGAACAAGACGTCTGATGGATAAACTGAACTGTGTCATAGGCAAGAGCAACTCTCTTATCAGGACAAGGGCCCACCCACAAATTCTGATCAGGCCACATCTGACAGTGATAACCGCATGACAGCTGTAGAGTTGCTCTGACTCTGCAAACCCCCACCATTGTTCTTGTTATCATTTGGTGTCCAGCTGGGGTCCAGGTCCTTGTCGTCCTGAACAAAGAATTGAGCGACCTACACATGAGAAAACTACTGATTTACTGAAGGTGAAAACAGCAGGAAGTGAGGTAGAGCCGAGAAGACTGAGCAAGAGAGAAAGGCCCAAGGCCCAGGGTCTGGAATTGGTATCTTGTAAGCTGAGCTGTGAGGGGTTCTCTTCCCCATTGGACCAGACTGAAGACCTGCCCACTGGCTCCCACTGATCACCTGACGATGCCTGATTAGAATATTGTCCAATTTTCCTCCCATTGGTTACTTAAAACAACTTATTAGAATACTGCCCACTGAACCCCAGGAGTCGTTTTGTCACGCTGTGCCTTCCCTGTGTAGCTACACTGACTAAAGTTCCTTTCCTGCTTTTCAACATTATTTTTTTCCCATTTGCTATGTAGGGGCAAGGAATTGGACCTGATTTGTCGGGCTGCCAGAATGAGGCTTCTGGCCTAGGATCCTGGTGATATACCTACAAGGGCATCACTGATGCACTGGATAATGGAGGCCAGAATCTGCTTCCTGGAGAAGTCTCCTGAGCCCTGAGACCACATTTCATTCAGTCATGCAGGATGGAGCAACTCATAGCAGGAGCCAACCCCATTAATGCTCCTTTTGTGAACTTTACTCCTTTCCATTTTTTAGCCTCCTCATTTTATTTATGGCCCCCAAAACTTACTTTTCCAAATAACTTACGTGTACAAAAGCCTTGCTTTTGTCTCTCATTTTGTGGAAAACCAGAGCTAAGAAAATCCTCAGTGATATTAAATATCTAAGATGCATCAGGAATGCATGCATGTTTATCAAAGTATTCAAGCTTCCCATCTAAAATCTGGTGTTACCTTGGCCATAATTATAACAAAAGCAAAAACAAAAAGAAAAGAAAGAGAGAAAGAAAGAAAGAAAGAAAGAGAGGAAAAGAAAAGAAAGAAAGAAAGAAAGAAAGAAAGAAAGAAAGAAAGAAAGAAAGAAAGAAAGAAAGAAAGAGAAACTATAACTGGAGTTGGAATTCTGGGCTACAGGCTTGACTGAACGTCTCCATGAATCAGATCCAGCCACTTGCCCAGAAACCAATCAGAGTAAATGATGGTGAGAAGCAGGGAAGGAATTTATTCAATATATCTATGTGGGGAAGGCAAGGGGAATCCAAGGGGTGACTGATTAAAGTTTCCGGTTTAAACTGGAAAGTGACAGAAGTGGTACTGGAAGAGTTGGGGGAAAGCATGCATAGGTGATCAGTCTTGTTCAAACTGTGTTCTGGTTGGTCATCATCTCTGGATTGGTCAGGAAGGGCCTTGTCTGACAAGAAAGTTGCTGTTACTAGGGAATTGTTTTCACTCTCTTCAAATGATGCTTATCCATCAAAACTTTGTAACTGGAATCCAAGGTGAATTCTAGAAAGAATGACTGGAAGCAAAGGAGACAGACACCGAATGGCAAAAGCTTTTATCCTGCTTTTAGTTATCCATGAGGCAAGTGCAGGCCCAAGTGAAGAAGAGTCAGTGCTTTTAGCAAAAGCAGCTTCTAAGTTCTTGTTACAAAACCCACATTCAGGATAAAGAAAAAGTGGTATATAAACACAATGGAGTATTACACAGCCATAAAGAAGAATGACTTTATGACATATGGCAGTAAATGGATGGATGTAGAGGCTAACATGCCAAGTGAAATAAGCCAGTCCCCAAAAGCCAAAGGCCAAATGTTTTCACTGATATGTGGAAGCTAACCACAATAAGGGAGGGACAGGGAAGAACAGAAATTCAGTAGATTAGATAAAGGGAAATGAAGGGAAGGGAGGAAGAAAAGCAAAAAGGAAAGACAGTGCAATGACTCTGATTTAATTTTCCTATGTACATATGCGTACACCACAGGGAATCTCACCATTGTGTACATCTACAGGAATGGGGTCCTACTATATCAAAGTGAATTCTATTGTCATGTGTAACTAATAAGAACCAATAAAGATTGATACCTGTACATAATATGTAATATATATATTTCCTCTGGAATAGTAACCAGTCATTGTATTCCTACAGAAGTGAAAGGAATCCTTCCAACTCTTTAATTGAAAGGCTTTATACAGTTACAGAACCAGATTGGAAAAGAGTGGGAGACTCACCTCAAAACAACAAAGAAAAGAAGTTCATGAGAAGCAGAAACAAGTGTTGACCAAGAATATAACCAACCTAGTCAAGAGCAACAACACAAAATCACTTTTATTTAGGACTAATCAGGATCACGATGCAGATTCAAGCGATCTTGAAAATGTGCTCGGAGGTTTTATAAATGGCGGCAGTATTTACATCTTTAAAATGCATGGTGGTCAGAAACCACATCACTTTTAGGAATTGCAATGGGTGCTGATGAAGTTAAGATGTCCTGTAGGGAAGAGGTTGGGCATGATCTCAGTCTCTGAGTAGTTTGGGGGGAGGGGTACACAAGGTCAATGGAAGTTAATCAGGCTTGAAAAGTGAGCTCCCACAGAGAGGGTGTTTCTGTAACTGGGGTCAAAGGGGAAAAGCTGAAGAAGTGTTTCTTTCGGATTTAGTTGACAATGGTTTCCCAGCTCAATTTAAGCGTCCTGAGCCAATGCTACTCCATTTCTATTGTCCACCCATCCCCACCCTTTGACATAAGAACTGGTGCAGGGCTCAGAGTTATTCCACATTTACTTTCATAATTCTTTCCATCTGGGCAAACAATGTAATTGGTATCTGGAAGGCCTTCAGAAAACAAAGTCTTCAAGATTCAGAAAAGAACTCCCTCCTCCTCTCTTTATTTCCATTTTTTTTGTACTTGCTAATTTAGCACTTTAACTTTTTCATTATCTTTAATAGACACAATATTTTTCTTACAAATTCCTATTGCTGAATTTTTCTATCATCAATTTAATATAATTAGGTAATAGCCACTGTCTGAGTCATAAACTTAAAATTAAGATTGGAATTTGTTCTTTCTGAAGTCTTTCTATGCTTTTTTTTTTTTTTAGAACATAAAGTTTCAATGTCTCTACCAAAATTCTCTACCAAAAATAAAGGCAAAATTCCTGTTACTCTAAAGCCAGATTTTAACAAGTATCTCTTTTCTGTCATTCCCCTCTAGATTTTTAAGTCAAAGTTATAAAATGCTACAATTAAAAGGTTTAAATAATAATTTTCAAAATGGTACAAATGCTAGTACATTACACATACACTTTAAGAATAGAAGTTAAGGGCTGGGGTTGTGGCTCAGCGGCAGAGGTATTGCCTAGCCTGTTTGAGGCCCTGGGTTTGATCCCCAGCACCACATAAAAATAAACAAAACAAAGAATAGAAGTTAAATTATGGATTATATGGATATACAAATGCATAGTAAAAGTGATGGTGTTTTAAAATTAGGTAGATCAAATCTAAAAATGTGTATTATTTTTCCAAACCATTCTCCTCAAAATAATGTTTGTAATTTTCTGAAATTATCTAAATTATATTTTATCATTTATGGGACACTGGAATTTTTTTTAACTAAATCCATCATTTTTTAAAGCCTTCATTTTGGTGAAGATTTTGAGATCCTGGATAAAAACTCTCCAGTTACCTCAATAAGACTGATATCAATGTTATAATGTGTATGTGTTGTGTGTGGGTGTGTGTGGGTGTGCGTGGTGTGAGAGAGAGGAGAGAGAAACAGAGGTTGATAAATCCTAGCCACTTTGATTGTTGCCTATTTTATGTAGCCCACAAACAAAGAATGGTTTTTATAGATATACATTTGCAATGAATGTGATAATAATTATAAGGAACACTAACTCTAAATCAAATATTATTTCCTTTTAAAAATTAGTACACTTGTTTGATACTCTACTCGTTTGTTATTATTAGAGTTTGTATAAATTTGTTTTCTCATTACATAATATTTCTCGTATCAAATAATAATGCATGCCTTAATTTTGTTTCTTGGTTTTTGAAGTCCAAAATATTTACTTCTGGCCTTTTCTTGAAAAAGTCTGAAAAAATCCCTAGTATAATAAATCTTTTTAGATGAAGCACATTTTCTCTATATTAAAGAAAAAAAAAACTTCATTCTTTGTAGTGTTTCCAGCTAATGTGCTTTGCACAGTAAAAACTCATTGAGGAGTAACCATATTTCCTCCGTTTTTAGTGTTATTCCAACAACGAACATGCCCATATTTCTCACCTAAAATTCCAGGGACAAAGCAGTGTGGTACTGTCATTGGAGAAGAGGTGTCTCCAGAAAAGGATCTGAGGAGTTCCCAGAGCTAAGAGGGACTCTGACTCAGAACTAGCAGAGTTCTTGGCATACCTGATGGGAAAGAATCTCAGCACCAGCCAGCCAACGGCATAGGAAGAGGTTTAAGAAATAGGGACCTATCCAAGAGAGAATGTGGTCCAGTCCATCTCAAAATGAGAAGCCCCTGTGGGTTGGCCTTCCATATTTAAAGAAGGGCAATAGTTAGGGGCTGGAGGTAAAGCCAGGATGGAGACTCACAATCTTGCACCACTTTTCCCTGATTTCACCAGGGCACAGGCCAAGGGCATGCTCCTCAGGATTTACAATGTGTTGTCTGCATTTCAAAGGCTCATAGGCATTTCCTTTAAAATTAAATAGTTAAATATATTCTTCTCTTTATCCTAAATTCCTATCTCAATGCCATAAAAATTTTAAAAGAGTCCTGAATTCTGTATGGTATTTATGGAAATGAGCAAGTATTTTATTTTTGTTCTTTTATATACTCAACCTACTACTTTTGAGGAACTAAATGATTCAAACTTATGCACTAACTTATTAACTAATACTTAAAATATAATTATTTTTTGTGAAACTAAAAAGAGTTTCAACAGTGATTTACATCTTGCAATTGCAGCGGTAGTTCTCTCTTAAAACGGACCTGTTTATCTTTATTGAAAGACACTGAACCTTGGATTCCATGACACCGTGTCTCCTGTATTTCTTCAGCTTCTGTGGCAATACATTCTCAAATTTCTTTCTGGAATTATCTGCCTTCACCTTATTTTCAAAAATTGGAGTTTCTCCAGGCTCAGTCCTAGACCCCTTTCTCAATATGCTCTCTCCCTGCTTTATCTCAGTAACTATCTGAACCTTCAATCACAATATGGTAGCTCCCATTTAGAGGTCTTTTTTCCAGATTTTCCCTCAGGTTCAGACTAGTTAGTAGTAACTGTTTGATAAACTTCTGCTGCTTAGTAATGTCACCTTTTGAAACACACAGGCCCTTCAGCTTCATGTTCCAAACTAACCTCATTTTTTTTATTTGTGATTTTTTTAAAAAAATGGTTCTTTTTAGTTCTATATGACAGCAGAATCCATTTTGATATACGTATACAAGCATGGAATACAGCTTACTCTAGTTAGTGCCCCATTCTTACGGATGTGCATGGTGGAGGGAAAATTAGGTCAGACTCATCCCATGTCCTTTGCTTCTCCTTCCTCCTTTACCTCCATTCCTCACTGTCGAATCTACTGCACTTCTCTTCTTCCCATCACCTCCCTTATTGTGGGTTAGCTTTTAATGCAGTATTGGGGATGGAACCCAGAATCTCCGTACCATTGAGCTACATCCATAACCCTATTTTTTTTTTTTTTAATTTTGAGACAGGGTCTCACTAAGTTGTGCCTCCAAATTGACTCAGTCTCCTGAAGCCCTGGGATTGCAGGCATGCACCACTGCTCTTAGATAACTCCCGTTTTTTTTTTTTTTTTTTCCTCAAACCTGCTTCACCTTCCCTGTTCTTATCCCCTTATTATTCACATACTTGTAGCAAGCCTGGGCATCACCCCCATCACTAAACAGAGCCTATAGTCTGCCATTTTCCATCTACTGAAATGGTCAGTTTCTCAGAATCATTTTTCATCTAAATCTGTACTACTGTCTTAATTAGCTCCCCAGCCCACCACCCACGCTCAAACCTAAGCCTTATTTAGTGTTTTCTGCACCAGTAGTCATGCATTTGGAAAAAAAATAATAATAATGTAAAACAAATCTAATCATGCCATTACTCTCTGGAGTACAGTGACCAACTACATGGTTTGTCCAGAGCTAAGGGGATTCTCAAGACATGAACCATTTAGCATTAAAATCAGGGACGTTCTAGGAAATCATCCCCATTTTCTTGAGATGAGAGATTTCTTAGGATTTAGTACTGTCATCGATGAAACTTGGAAAAATGCCAAACTGGGGCAAGGTGCTCACCTTATGTTTAGGATGCATTAGTTAAAGACCCTGAACATCCTGCCCCTTTTCCTTCGTTCTGAGTCCCAGCCAGAGGGTCTTTCTTCAGTTCCATGAGCTGTCCCTCTATTAGTGTCATTTCTGTAGCCCTCTGCCCCTCAGGGGCCCCTGAGATGCCCCTGTGTTGTTCCAGAATGAGTCATACCCTGTCCACATGGTTTACCACAGAGCAGAACCCAGCAGGGACGGGCCAGCCACAGTCCCCTGCCCTCAGCAGGCTCTGGGAGCGTCTCGCATTCTCTACTTCCCACATTACCCTCAAGCACCTGAATGGTTCTTTTGGTAACACATAAACCCATTGGTGATCTTAAGGCAAGAATTTTGTTTTGAATTTTTAAAAAATATTTTCAATTAACACATAATTATAATCATGAAATACAATATGATAATTTGATACATGCATAGCTTGTGAAATGTTCCAGTCAGAGTAGCTATTAGCGTTTGTCATTTCTTTGTGGTAAAAGCATTTTAGATCCTCACTTCTAGCCCTTATGGAATAGATGGTACATCACTGGTGATGATAGTCACCCTACTGTGCAGCTGACCACTAGTGCTCATTCTTTCTACCTGATTTCTATCTGTGACATTGCACCTTTTAACCAATCTTTCCTTGAACCCCATTCTCTGTTTTCAGGTAATCACTATTTTCCTCTCTCCTTCTAGGGGTTCAACTTTTTCAGATTCTATAGATTCTACATATGCAGTGGTAGTTCTCTCTTAATATGGGTGAGATCATATGAGTGAAAAGATATGAATTTTTTCACTGTGTGACTTATTTTACTGAACATAATGTCCTCCAGGTAATAATTAGAAAAATCAACAAGTATGTATTAAGGTAGCGTAAGTAGATAATTTGGATTCTTATTTTCACCAAAATTGAAAAATGCATGTATGCATGTATGTGTATATATATGTATACATACACACTCATATATATACACAAATATATATGCATATATATATACATTTTCTATATATGTATATGTATACATATTTTATACACACACACACACATATACATATTCAAGGGAAAATGTGCTAAAGCTTTGGGCAATAAGATGACAGTAGCAATTTCTCCCCTGAGATTCCTTTTCATTTCATGTGCACAAAGTGATTTACCACATGTGGCTCAGCTGACCCTTGCCTTATTCCTGTGCAATGGAGCAGGCCCAGGAATGTGGTCCTGGGGAATGGACCCAGACTTTCTATTTTCCTGTTTATTTGCAGCTATGTATCAGAAGCCTCAGCTGGAGAGAACTGGCTGTAGGTTCTCAGGCCCCAGTACAACTAATGGGGCAGAGAGAAGTAGAGGAGCCACTGTGGAGGTAAAGAACTGCAAAAATGAGGGCAGAGCACAATTCAGCTGTAACATCTTCCAAAAATTCCCTGTGCATAGGGAAACACCCTGAAAATGGTCAGTGGACATGGCAACACCACTGGTTCTTTGGCCATGTTTCTCTTCATTGCTCAAGTGCTTAAACCAGTCATGGAAGAATCCTGGAAACCAAGGCCCTTGGACTTAGAAGGAGGGTGATAACTTATCTGGCTCCTCCTCTTCATCCTTCAATGAAGAAACTCGGATGCAAAGGAGTTCATGCTATTTGCAGAAAGTTACTTGATTATTTGTAGACCATAAAAACAAACCATTCCTTTCCTTTCTGGTTAACTGAGATTCAATTTGCAGGCTACTTGATTGGCTATTCCCCCTAATGTATGTGTATTTTTTGTTTCAAACAGCTGTAAAATCAATGGTGTCCATTAAAAAAAAAGATCAGTGCTAAATGAATTTTAAAATAATGAGTTGGTTAAAAGTATATTGAGTGGAAATAGTTATGTTCTTCACTCTTCAATTAATTATTTTGAACTTTAAAGTGATTTTTGTAAATCATTTATTTCTTTCCCAAGGGTTTTATGTCTACCCTTAAATAAACATCAGAATCTAATCAGTAGAGTTAGAAGGACAATTTCTCTCTTGAGAATTAGCACAGTATTAAAACTAATCAGGTTTCTCGGTTACAAAATGCAGCCTGTTCCAAAGGTCCTCATATTCCTAGATAGTCCTTGAGGTGATTGTTGATATCTACATGTGTGATCATAACTCAGCATATTAAACTCAAATTTGAAATATGGTGACATCCCTTTAAAAGCACAAGGGAGCATATTGATCCCCAGAGACAGCACACCCCAGACCTCTGATCTTCCACCCAGCTGCTCTACTGAAATAATGTCATGCTGAAGAAGCCACAGAGGAGCCTCCCACGAACCGGGCAATATGATAAGCCAAATTCATTTAGCATGGGAGATAGTCTATCACAAAGCATACGTTTTCATAGAGCAACAACTTTTCCTTCTTTTAAGACCTCAAGGGCCTATAACAGCTCTGATTCCTATTGTTATTTGACTTATTCTGCTTGGGACAGGGCCAAATGCACACTGTATAGACTATTTGATCAGAGGCATATGACTTAGCTCCTTTAGAATTTACAGAGCTTTTCTTATTCAATATCCATAATAATCCTGAAATGAAATAGAGTATATATATTGTCATCATTGTGTTATAAATGAAGGTGCAGATGAAGAGAGATTAGGTTTCCATGCCAAAGTTTTGGACTCCAATGGAGAAATTCAAAATCAAAAAAAGAAGCAGTAGGGGATTGACTTTCCATTAACTGAGTGGGGAAGTAGCAGGAAGTGTTTGGTTATTGGCAGAAACAGAGACAAACAGTCCATATTGGTTCAGATTTCCTTTCTCCAAGAGTCCTTCTAGACACTGAAATCACCAGCAGCAACTGTCTCCTAATAGTCGTGTCCTCGCGATTCCAATAGGTGGGATCTGAAATCCTGTCCCACCTCAAGCTTACCTGCCTGGGTACGGGATTCTATGTTCTAGGGTATGGTGTCAGGAATTTAGGATGGTTTCTCCAAACTAGCAATTGGACTTAGTGTCTCCAAAGATTTTTTTCCTGCTTAAACATCTATTGTCCTCAAATAATATTTTCAGGCCCAAATCCAGCTGCTTTCCACATGACAGGACGATTTAGTCAAAGTGACAAGATACTGAGGCAAGAAAGATGACTGTATTTGAAAAGCCAGCTGAATAAGAAGAGGGCTCCTGTCCAAATTCCATCTTCCCAGGAAGCTGGCTTAGGGGTTTATATAGGGAGGTGATGGGTTTTCCAAAGCCAGTGGGTACCTCCTCACAGCAGCTGGGCCAGTGATGCACATCACAACTTACAGGATGGTTTTGAGTTCTGTGTATCTCAAGAAAAATAGTGATCATTCTGTGTGCTGATTATTTTGTCTATGTGAAGTTCCCAATATTGCAGAGTGAACAGACCAGCGAGGTAGCTGTCCAGAGAAGAATAATACGGATCAGGTGAAATTAAACCTGAAGTCCTTAATGCTCAGCCTCAATACTTTTCTTTCAGTCCAAGGCTTCACATCAAGGGTTATTAGATGAACTCAAGGAATACAAGAATAAAGTTATTTGGTTTCAAGACTTATGCTATTTTATAATCTTACTTTTAGTATGCTAGAGTATAGTTTTACAACAGCTTGAACCTAGATTTGAAGCAGTTGTGCCAGTTACTGACTGTGCGAACGTAGACAAGTTATATAGCTTTTCTAATTCTCTGCTTTTTTATATTTAAAATTTCAAATAAGTTCACTGAGCAATTAAATGAGAATTGTGAAAAATGATGTGCCCATAAAGAAAACTCATAAATGGTAGCCATGATAGCTATTAATGCAATTGCTAATATTGCCTTTCAGCAATTTTGCTGGGCATTAAATATGAAGATGATGGTAAATAGAAAGTGCTCACTTTTTACAGAGATAGACAGACACCAATCCACCAACAGCTGTCTCCTGCAGCCTGGGTGAGCCTCATCACCAGTGGAGTGATATGAACAGGGCTCCAGGCTATTGGGCTATGATCCTCAACTGCTGCTCATGTGGAGGAAGCCCCTCCAGAGGTGTATGAACCCAGTCTTAGCATATTCGCGTCCTGGGTACACAAATTTACCTTTCATAACTTCCATTTCTAATGTGCAGAATAGGGATAGGATTATTCAACTTAAACAAAACAAAACCAAACCAAAAAAGCTTCCCCCCCTCCCAAATATAGAGAGAAAGGCCAAAGTTATCTGGCACATTCCAGATCAAATCTGCATACACACACTTTCACCTTGATATGTGTGGAGAATTACCTCTTTAGGTTATATCCCTCTGGTTTCTTTGCTAAGCAGAAACAAAAGTGAATGGTGAGACAACCCTCATATCAGGCACTCGTTGGGAAAAAGGGAGATGGGATCAGTTTGGGCTCCTCATTCTCTCTAGAGCATCATGCAGAGATTGGATGTTGTTAGGAGAGTCTTGGGCTGTGGGAATTTAAGCTGCATGATGCCAGCACCTACCCCTTTCCAGCTGTGATGGGGGTGGTGCATGATGCAGTAGAATGTGGCAAAGCCTTTTTCCATTGGCTTATTGTTTGAGTTTCTGGAGAAATGACCAGCTCTGGGGGTCCGAGCCTTGAGATCATCCAGGATTAATGGCCTTGAGAACCCAGCTATATCCAGTTTCCCTGGAACCTTAAAGGAGGCCTGCTGCTGTTTTCTTAGTGATGAGCCTGCAGGAAATCCATCTTGGACAAGCTAACCCTTACCTTTCACTTGTCCCTCTCTGCTTGAATTTGCATGAGAGATGCCAGCAGGAGACTGAGGAGCAGACAGGGAGAAAGAGGTTGGTATTTCTTCCCGCCTCCCCCATTCTGACTCCTACCAGGCTGTTGCCCACATTGCTCCATGTAGCCCTATTTACAGCTCAGGCTTCTTTCTCTGACCCCTTCTGAGCTGAGGGTGTTGTGAGCTCTGCTACATGGTACCACCCTTCTCATGTTGAACTCTCTTCAGCCCATCCCAGGGGACCATCTGTTTCCTGCTGCATCTTATTGCTCATTTTCTCCTTTAGGGCGACAGGGTTTTCTCTAAATATTGTATTTTCTCAGTATTTTCAAATATGGCTTTTAATCTAAAGAGAGCTGAGCCCTTAGGAAAATATAAGAAGTGATTAGAACTAACATTAGAAAGTCAAATGATTAAAAATGCTCTCCTTAATTCTTTTCTGTTTTTAATTCCTAAAAGTGATCTTTAAAGTAAAGGTTACAGGAATTCCATAGGTAGCTGTGCAGTCAAGGCAAATGTGGAAATCGGAAAGTTCCATCATTAGAGCGGGTTCTCTCAAATGGTTTCAGTGCAAAGTGACTCATTTGGTCTTGTCACAGTTCTGTTTTGTGCAATGCTCTAAGCAAGCACGAATAAAAATAGTTGAGAAGGAAGCTTATGTATAAGCTCTGGTAGTAGGGTTTTTCCATGGGAAATTGATTTATTCTTCACAAGTCTATAAATTCAATTTACCTCCATGACTTCCTGTATTGATACAAATGCCATGGATCCAGGGAAGGCTCACACAGACATGCCTGGTAAACACTTGCCATTTTTCTTTCTCAATTAGATGAGCTAAAATTGCATTACAGCCTACTCTGCTCTGAAAGCCCATAAATATATCTAATGCCCACTGTCTGGAGAAACGTAAAACTGTGCAGGCAGCTGCCCTGTTGACCTGGCCTTATAATTCTCTCACATCTTCCAGTGAAGTCACAGTTTTTCCCCGAAGTCATTGTTAGCTGAGATCTCAAGAGACTTCTCCCGTTTGTTTTATAAGGACTGATTTTCTTATGTTCACTCCTATTTTACTAGTTTGGAGGATGCATATTTATAAAGATTTAACTTGGTTTGGCAACTTGTGGTAACTGGTTCGCAAAGCTGATTTAGGAGCAATCACTCATTCATCATTTGTCATTCATTCATTCCTCCACCGTCAGGTGGTCCCTGTCAACACACTAGTTCCCATTAAGGTGGGCCGCGAAGGAGTTTCAAAAAGACAAAATAAAATATGTAATTCATTGTCAAATATGAAAGAATGTGCAAATACCGTACTTTGTGCTCTATAAGAAAATGTCTGTCTCTCTCTCTCTCTCTCTCTCTCTCTCTCTCTCTTACACACACACACACACACACACACACACACACACACACCCCTGAAGAGTTCTTTCTTCTGCATCCAGGAGTTTGGTGTCCAGTATGAGAGTGAAAGGTTAGAAAAATAATAAAATGCCACTAATTGAGATTCTGACTTGATTTTAGTATTCTGAAAAAAATACAGAATTTGTTATTTAAAATTATTATCATATCTTCACTGTTAATTGAGGTAGCTCCCAGATTTGCTAATCTTGCTAATAAACACCTCAAAGCCAGCTTTACTCTGAATTTCTATGAATTGAAATTTATATTTATCTTCAAATAGTAATAAAACTTTACCTGGTGCAGCAAAACTTGTTCTCAGTGGAACTGCCAACAGGCTCTTGATTAGTATATTGGGACTCACAATAGTTCATTGGGTACTAGTCCAAGAAGGTCTTTGAAAAGAGACAAGAGAACTTGGTATCCAAAAGCACAGGTTCTAAAATCAAACACCATATATGTGAAAGCTGCCTCCACCTCATGATAATTGTGTGGTTTACAGCAAATTATTTAACTCTCAATTTATTTATATGGAAAATGTGAATGATAATAGGACCTATCCTATGACATGTAAATCTTTTACCCATTTTGTCTCATTGCCCCAGTTGTGGGACACCTGTAAAAACTTGAATATAATATGCAGTATAATTATATGATACATAATGTAATTATATAATATTAAGAACATGAGTATGTTATGCTAATTATAATTGAATGATAATATGTAAGTTCTAAATTATGTCTTCCAACCTATTTTCATGCATGTGTGTTGAATTTGTTGAAATATTCACAAATCGGAAACTTGAGTCTCAATGGGGTAATATGGCCACAGAAAATGGTCACTGAATATCATTGTCTATTACTGTTCTTTATTGTGGGGTGGCCAGCACCTCGTCAGGGAATTCCTGCATTCTTGGAGGGATAAGCCTCCTAAGAAATTAGAGTCTAGGATAATTAGCAAAGAACAAAAGACAAAATCAGAATTAGGTTTAAAGGATGGAGCACCTCATAGATCCGGTCCCCACAGGAGCTGGAGCTAGACAATTAGAAAATGACACCTGTGGCTTATTTACAGAGGACATCAGAGGCAGGGATAGGGTTTCAGGGGTGGAGTCTCGCAGTCAGCAGGTTGACTGGCATCTTGGCCGTTCACACCCATCTCAGAGGGGCTGTGCAGATGGCTGTAGCAGGTCACCCCACCTTTGGTGCTGTGTGGGACCAGGCAGAGCTCAACAGGGATCATAATACGTCTGGGCAACTTTACACAGAGGAGATGTCCCCTGGAAGTTCCCAGACACCAGATTATCCTATTCACAACTCTGTGATGTGCAGTATAGTCCACACACAGCCCACGGATAACTCTCAACAGCTATCATCAGCACCTCCTGAAGCTATAGGATCTCAAAACTAGTTAATGTTTAATCAAGCATCTGGTAAACCTAGTAAGCACTTGACAATGGTGATGCCAAATTCTTTATCAACATAGAAAAAAGTTAAAGCTTTATTAAGCTCAGTGTGTGAATCATCTATACAAAATATTATGAAAACTTAATTCTATTTAAGGCAAAAATGTATTTATATAAACAAAAAGGGAAATACAGTATAGTGAGTACAGTGAAACCATAATGCTTGTTCTCCTAATAGTAAGAGGACAGTAAGAATAATTGGATAATGCCAACACAGTTATACTGACAACACATTATACCTACAACCCCAGCAACTAGGAAGGCCAAGGCAGAAGAATCACCAGTTGGAGGCTATCCTGGGCCTCCAAATAATAAAGGCCTGGGTGTGTAGCTCAGTGACAGAGTGTCCCCTGAATTCAACCTCCAGTACTGAAAAAAAGAAAAGAAAAGAAAAGAAAAGAAAGAAAGAAAGAAAGAAAGAAAGAAAGAAAGAAAGAAAGAAAGAAAGAAAGAAAACAAATAGATTAAACTGATTGGAGAATGTTGGGCCCTGTACACATGCCTGCAATCCCAGCAACTAGGGAGTCTGAGGCAGGAGAATCACAAGTTAGAGGCCAGCCTCAGCAATTTAGGGAGACCTTGTCTCAAAATAAAATGATAAAGGGCTGAAGGTGTAGCTCAGTGACAGTGTACACCTGAGCTCAATACCTGATATTGAGTTGGAGAGATGGAGAGATAACACTGTAAAGGGAGAACCTATAAAGAAAGGCTCAGGGGACCCAACACAAAGTATCTCAGGCAGGACATGAAAAGGCTCTAGCCATATCTGTGCATGATTGGCAATGAATACATGACAAATAAATATTCCGAAAAATTAATACCACTCCCACGCAGTTGCCCCTCAAATATATTACTTTCATAAGTTCTTATTTGATTAAAAATATGAGTACTTGTAACTAGCTAATTTTAATTTAACATAATGTCAATTTTTATCATTCACTTGTCCTAAAAAAGTTAGTCAAACTCTGCACTGGGCACAATGGATGCAAAAATGTAAAAAGTGATGTCCTCAATGACCTTGAAAGAATTAAAGTGATGTTACCTAAATATGTAGTTAAAACATTGGTCTTCAAAAGGGGGAAGTTTTAGGAAAGGGAGTATGTAATTCATTAATACAAATTTTAAAAATAAAGCCTACTTAAATAAATCATGTAAAATACTCAAAATACATTTTCATTCTGTCATTCTTATTTGGTGTATGTTGTTTGGTAATTCCCAAGGGAAAGTGGAAGTTCCAAAATGCAGAGGGTTATCAGCGACACACCACACATCCCAGGCAAGTACTGTGTGTCAATGCATGGCAGTGTTTATGCATTTTAACAGGTATATGCTTAATAAGGAATTTTTATAGATCATACTATCTATTTTGACAGAATTGACCTTCATAAAATGATTAAGAGGCTTACAAAAGTTTTCTGCAAGAAAAATGAGGATGAGGATGACGGTAAACCCACCAGCAGAACATAAGGCAAGAATGAGAAAATGGCAGAGTCCCCTCTATTCCCAGTGGTGCCTTCCTCAGCCTCGCTAGGGATGACAGTGGGCAATCTAGTAAGGTCTGGCAAGCTTCTGATCAACAAAGTCCTAAAAGACTAGAAGACTCTTCGACTTGTATATTTATATCCAATTATTGTGACTTATGAACCTCATCTCAAAAGTATTTTAGGTCTAAACATTCTGTTTAATGATAATACAGAGTACAATTTCTAAACTCATAAATCAAAGAACATGTGCTCCAAACTTCTCAATGATTGTTTGTCATCAATAATTTGAAAACCAGGGGATTTGCATGGTAGAATTACAGAGAGCGGGAAAGGGAAATGGGTTTAGTGAATGTAGTTCAAAATAACATCATCTCTCCTCTGCACCTCACCCCTTTGCACATTTGCGTGTTGGGAGTTTCCTTTGTAGGAGTCATGGCAGGACTAATGTCCTGTGTGCCCCAAATCCTGTCCAGTTGTACAGATGCATTTTCTTTCCTAGCGCTAAGACATCCCTCTCAGCTCTGTGTGTCACTCCTTGCACAGAGTCCATTACTAGTGTCAGGAAGACTAAACAGATTCTGCATCGTCCAGTAGAAGTTCTCATACTTTGTATCTTATTTTTAGAGATCTTAATGGTAACATAAAAGTTCTGAAGAGATTTGGAAAATGCCTCTTGAAATTTCTGAAACAAACTATCTCTTTAAATACAAATGGCCTAAGTAAACAAGTGTTTTCTGTGAGCTTATTTTTTTAATGTCTGTTGATAGCAAAATGCCACTTTCGCATCTTATTTTGATGACTTTTATAATTCTCAAAACACCTGATGCCCACCATTTTTCTTGTGCCTCATAATGAGGGAGAAGAAACCATTAGGTGGAGTCATGGCTTGGATGTAGCTGCCAGTCTCTTCTTAACTGGAGGAGTCTTGGTTCATAGGCAGGTCATTTGGCCTCATTTTCTTCCTGTGACAACAAAGATAACCATTGTTAGTTCACAGGATGGTTTTAAGCACCAAATATCCTAATGCCTACAAGTTCCACTAAGTATCAGTCTCTTAAACAGTGCTCTTTCCCCTCATCCATCCCAGCTCTGGGGGTGAGTGTGGTCCAGCCACTAGACAGGGCATGAGGCCAAGCCAGAGAGAGGATAAAAGTGACCTAGGGATATGAAGCAAGGAGAGTGGAAATATCTGTGTGATATATTCACTTTATCCCCCTTCACCCATTTTGAACAAAATATGTACTCATTGAATAAAATGTGAAAATACAGAAAACAGAAAGAAAGGCAAAAACCAGCTACAACCCAAAGGCATTCACTTATTATTAACATTTTGTATTTGCTCACATTGCAGGTAGATTATGGCCTACTGCTTTGTTTTAACATCATAACATAAAATATAGTCAATTTTTAAAAAATCAGCAAGGCATGATGGTGCACGCCTGTAATCCCAGCAGCTTGGGAGGCTGAGGCAGGAGGATCATGAGTTCAAAGCCAGCCTCAGCAAAAGCGAGGCACTAAGCAACTCAGGGAGACCCTGTCTCTAAAGAAAATACAAAGTAGGGCTGGGGATGTGGCTCAGGGGGTGAGTGCCCCTGAGTGCAATCTTCGGTACACCCCCCCAAAAAAAAATCTTTTTAAATACATTCACTGAATATTCATATTTATCATATGGATTTACCATCTTATATAAGCACTTAATAAAGTTTGGATTAAAATTTGTCACTATTTTAAACTCCTCAGGAATGCCCTTCTTGTGTGTGGTGTTTTTTCTTTTGTTTTTCCAAGTTATTTTCTATCTGATTTTTTTTTTTTTTTTTTTATGTCTTACTGGTGAGTTACAGCTATACGTAATACCTGGGGTCATTTTGATGTATTCCTATATGAAGGTGATGTAATTGCCTCTATTTCAGACCCTAATACTCTAGTACTTCCTCTTTCCCTCTCCTCCTCATCCCCCCTGTCCCCCTTGTTTTTGTCAGCATGTTTGCTGCTGTGACTAAAAGATCTGGCCAGAACAATTTTAGGGGAGGAAAAGTTTATTTAGGGGCTCACGCTTTCAGCGGTCTTAGTCCATAGACAGCAGGCTCCATTCCTTTTGAGGGATCACATCCAAAACCATGACACACTTCCTGTACAAAATTGGCCTTCCTTCTATTTATTCAAGGTTTTTCTAATTCATGCTTTATAGATATGCATGAAGAAATGATCCACTGTGATATATTCATAGAGGTACATATCATAATTTGGTCAATTTCACTCCACAGATTCTCCCTTATCCTATTTCTTCTCCCTCCCCTCAGTCTATTTCTACGCCACTGGTTTTTCTTCTGTATTCATGGAATCTCCACCCCCACCACCACCTTTTATTTATTTATATTTTTCCCATTTTTGCTCTAGTTTGTACTTATGACAGAAAACATTCCATCCTTGTCTTTCTGAGTCTGGCTTATTTCACTTACCATTATGTTCTCCAATTATACCCCGTTACCAGCAAATGACATAATTTAATTCTTCTTTATGGCTGAGTAATACTCTACTGTATATATGTAACAACTTTTCTTGATCCATTACTCTGTCCCTGGGCACCTGGACTGGTTCCATAGCTCAACTCTTGTGAATTTCACTCCTGTAAACATTGATATGGCTGTATCAGTATAGTCTGCTGGGTTTAGTTCTTTTGAATAAATACTGAGGAATGGGATAGCTGGGTCATATTGTTGGACTATTTCTAGTCTTTTGAGGAATCTCGATACTGATTTCCAAAGTGGTTGTACTTACTAATTTTCAGTCCCTCCAACAATGTGTGAGTGTATCTTTTCCCCAACATCCTTCCCAGCATTTATCATTATTTGTGTTCTTTTTGATTGCCATTTTACCTGGACTGACATGAATCAAGTTGTTTTTGAAACCAGGAATGGAGTTACTGAGGCAAGGGAGGGAGGTATGGCTTGTGGAAAGTCAGATTTACTTAACAAAATTTGGAAATAGTGTCTTTAATTTCAAATACTTGTATTTTAAGGAAGAAATCACTATATAATTTAGTACTTCAAGTGAATTTACCATGTTCAAAGATAATTTTAATCCCCTTTATGACAAACATTTCCCTCTATTTGTTTTAATCAACTCTTTAAAGCAATTAATACACAATACACAAATAATCAGCATCAGAAAATGAAACAATCTTACTCTGATATTCAATAGCTGAAGATTCTCAGAAGGAGAATGTCAGCTGAAACTAAATGTAACAGTTAACCTTAAGGCCTTTATCTCACTGTAGCACATTTTCTTTACTTATAAGTTTCAGCAAATCATTTGTGAATTGAATACAAAATAAAGAGGACATTTAAATAGTTTGGTGATTAGAAATAAAACTATTGACAAGTTAAAAAGAAAAGTAAGAGTTTCAATTAAATTCAAATCAGGAAGAAAGGTGGTACAGTTATTATTGTGGATCAGAGTCTGAAACCTCAGACTTCACAACTACATGTTAATCACTGAGAGGATGCAAATGCTCCTTGATTTAGCACAGGGTCGTGACCCGGTAACCCACTGAGAATTGAAAATGCCATAAACAGAAAATGCTTTGAGCCTGTCTCTACTCCTGCACAGCCTAGCTCAGCAGCACAGCACACGTAGAGTGGGCGTTGTTTCCTTCCATCGTCTGATCAGAAGGCTGGCGGAGCTGCATCTGCTGTCACTGAAAGTCATTGCAAAGGAGCACTGTACTGGGCTGGCCCCAGGAAAGAGCCAGATTCACAACTCTAAGTATGCTTTCTGATAAATGTGATCACTTTCACACCAGGGTAAGGTCAGACAGCCTAAGGCATGCCGTAGCAGGTTGAAGATTGTCTGTATACATTTCTGTTTTTAAATCTAGGTTCTCTCATCTGGTACATAATGAGAACAATGCTTAATGCTGAGAACTTTGATGTGGTAAGCTCTACACTGAGGCTTCACATGACTCTTCAATGCTCAAAACAACTTCAAGAAACAGAGACAATTTTTACTCACCTACAGCTAATAAACCGGAGCATAAAATGCAAGATGGGACTATCATGGGCTATTGCAGGGCTGGTAGTGTTGAAGACAAGACAGGAAACTAAACAGGAAGCCTCCAAGGGGGGGGGGGCAAATCTGTTCCCCTTATACTCTTCGTCTCATAGCAGAAGGGCTGGAATCTACAGCAGCTGAGGTAACTCAGACATCAGGAATGATAGGAAGGATATAGACATGTGCCTTACTGCCTGCAAACAAAACCCTCATTTCCTTCCCTCCGGTCTGTCTGTGGCATGTGTTTGTTCTAGGCCTATCACATATTTGCATGTGGACCTGTATCCAGAACTGTGCCAGTTTTACCATTGAGAGGTCCACGTTCCAGGAAACCCTTGGGAAGGAGGCACACTGGGATGGTTGGTCACAACCAAGACACAGCAGAATGGTTTCAGTCTCCTTTTTGGGTGTCTCCGGTAAGCCTGGGATTTGTTAATAGGAGAAGCCAGGGACTTGTACACTCCAGCATACAGTGTATAGAATTTCATAGGCTAGCTCTCAGTTTATAAGGTCTGGTTTAAGCTGCATCTTAGGAGCCTGCTCCCTATTCTAACAGAAATATCTTACTCTATTTTCACTTCTGAGCCAGGCATTATTTTACAGTCAAAATGAATTCTGTGTTCTCAACATAAAGAAATGATCAGTGACATGATGGATGTGCCAATTACCCTCATACAATCATTATACATTGTACAGACATATTGAAGTATCACACTGTACACTGTACCCCATAAATATGACACTTTTTATCTGTCAACAAAAAAAATTAAAAAAATGGGATAGAATTTTAAGAATGCAACAAATTTTTCTAAAAAGTTATACAACCTGATTTGATCATAACTATGTATGAAAACATCACAGTGCACACCATAAATTTTTACAATTATTATGTCAATTAAAAATAAAATAAAACAAAATATTTTTGACTAGTTTTGTAAAACAAAGTAAAGTAGAACTAGGTGCACACATGTTGTAAAATAGATACCAGTCCAATATTCAATTATTGGGTAGTGTGTGTGTGTGTGTGTGTGTGTGTATGTGTGTGTAGGTCTAAATACAGTATAGAAGAATTACAGATGGGATTTTGATAAAATACTGAAATATCTGAAGATGACTCCCCAATGAATAACAAGATGACAAGTTATTTCTGTTGTCATTATGTAGCTATGTCCCCAAGTTACGTGTGAGTTGGATTCTCAAAGCACAACTGTGTAGAAAGACAACACATACCACCTCCAGAGATGTACCCTTTCTCCAGCAGGCTGGCAGCACAGCTTTCCACCCCTGATTCATATGGGTCCATAAAGAACTTTCTACCTTGGTCTTCAAGCTGCAGCCATAAATTCTGTGATCCCTCAGGAGAGTTTGGAGAGAGTAGCTCTGTCCTCCTGCACTGCGAAGGGTGGGGAAAACAAACAGAAGCACCTGGGCAGTGTGCCCCCACTTACCCTCATGCCCACCCAGGGCCCTTACCCCCAAACTCTGTCCATATCACGGTGTCCTTCAGCAAGGGTGGGTGAGAGATGGGGGGCCTCGGGGGCTGCCGTAGGGCTCAGGCTTGGAGTCTCCCTCTTCCATGACCTTCTGTGAGTCTCACTGAGAGCCACACAAATTGTCATGATTTAGGATTCAGAAATTTCCGCCTGAAAGTTTTTCTGGGATCTGCTCCAAGTCAGAGGTCATTTCCAGGTATCAGGAGACTTGGGGATGTGGTGGCCTCTCCAATAATATGGGATAAAGCTAGAAACAGGTTAAACTGCACTATACGTTGACTCAGGGAATACACGGAAATGTGATTGGCAAACTCTTACTATTTTTTTTTTTTTTTGTCATCTGTTGCTCCAGAAAAATACAAATTGGTGGCTTGAAATAATTATAGATGTTGGAGGGGATAGATTTGAATGTCACACAATATACAAATGCACCTTATAAATGTGTTTTTATTTATCAGTTAAAAAAACATTTCAATTAAGAAAATTAAATCTAATCAACATAATGACTTCATGCCATCTTAAATTCTGGCTAGCACGGACCCATGACCCACTTGGGTTCTCCCTCCTCCCTTGGTGGCTCACGTTGGATCCAAGGGAGGTCTGAGCAGCTGCTTCCCGGCTGAGCCTCCTTCTGAAGCACTTGACATTTGCTGTGTCCCAAAGGGCAGGAGACACCAGGAGAGATACAGCCTGTCTTTTCCTGACTGCCCCACACCCGGATGCTTCTGAGAACCTCCCTTTCCATGACTTGAAAGGGCTGAAGCTCGCACTCAGTCTCCCCAGGATGGAACTCAAGCCCAGCACAGGTTTTTCTGTTCTTGGTGGTACCCACACCCAGACCTGGGCTGCCCTTAGTGACTCTTCCCCCACCACAGGCAGGAGGCTTGGGAGATGTCTGCAAGAGCTGCCCCTTGACCTGAGCTCTAATCTTTTCAAATCTAGAAATCTAGGATTCCCTTCTGCTGGTAAGTCCTTTGGACTTACTTCTGGTTGGATTAAGGGTCTGACTGGTTATTTATAAAGATTTTCCCTTGGGATCACCCTCTTCTCCTTAATCTATAGCCAATTCCTTGACATACTTTGATGGGTGTGGGATGGGTACCCTGGTTCTGTGTTGACCAGATTTTTGGCAAAAATGTCTGTATGTGGAACCTAGGGGCATTTACTTACCCGACTCAATGTTCTGCTCTTGGAGAATGCTGAAAATCTTTATGCTGCTGGTGAATCTTTTAAACCCTGCACCTAAAAAGGATGATATCTCTGAGAGCTGTGTATAAACAGTGTGGCTCAGAGGTTCACCTACTCTCTGTTGAGTCCAGAATCATCTACATGTTGCTTTAGGCTTCCCAGAGAAGTTATTTTTCACATGTCAAATAAAATTATAGGTAGATTTCAAAATCTAGAGGAAAATGACTGAATTTTGATCATTAAGCATGACATTAAACATAATCAAGTTTTTATGAAGATGCCCTGGTAGTTTGGGGGACTTTTGTTCTATTTCTAATTTGCAGAGAATTTTCATGATGAAAGAATATTGAATGCTGTCAAAACTTTTTCTGTTTCTAGATGATCTGAGATGATCATGTGATTTTTTTTTTTTACTCTCTCTTCTATTTACATAGTGAACTTGGTGATGGTGACTTATTACAATTATATGTTGATGGGTTTAATTTGCCAAGATTTTATTGAGGATTTTGCATTAGTTTATGAGGGATATTGATTTATAAATTTTTCATCTTACAATGATCTTATCTGGTACTGATTTCAGGTTGTTGCTGCCTCAGAAAATACATTGAGTAATTACCCCTCTTCCTCTATGTTCTGAAAGAGTTTGTGTAAGATTAATGCATTTGTTTCCCTAAATGCTAGGCTAGTGTTTCATTACAGAAATGTTGTTATTTAGCAGACAGCACTTCTTAAGGTCTTATTTTTTTTTCTGTCAATTTTGGTTAATTATATCTTTCAAGGAATTTATAAATTTCATCTAAGTTATTAAACTTATTGGTATAATACTTTTCATAATATTCCTGTTTTCCTCTTTATTTCTATTAGATCTTTGCTATTTTCTCTTTTACTCCTGGTATTAATAAAATGATTCTCTCTTTCTTTTACTTGATTAGTTTTTCTAAAGATTTATCAATTTTATTGATTTTAGAAAACCCAAGAAATCAACTTCTAATTTTGTTTACTTTCTCTATTGCTTGTCCACATTTTGCTTTATTGATTTCCACTTATATTTGATATTCTTTTTTTGCTTGTTTTGGACTTAATTTCTTTTTTCCTACTTTCTTAAGGTATAATCAAAGATCACTATTTTTTTTTCCTACTTACCTACTTAAAGCCATAAATTTATATTGAAATATTCCTTCTGCTGCATCCCAAATCATTAATAAAGTTTGTTGCCACTATCATTCAGTTTGAAACAATTTTCTAGTTTACTACCTGTAGTGAGCTCTCTGTATACGGATTCTTTAACATCTATTGCTTAATTTCAAATATTTGGGGATTTTCTGATATTTCCTTTGAACTTAATTTAACCTAGTCATAGAACAGATTCAATCTCTTGATCCTTTGAAAATGTTTAGTTCTTTCTAAATAATCATTGGTAGTTCTAAAATATTCTACAAAATTCTAATTTAAAGTTGGACTTGAGAACTAGAGGAGTGAATGGACTTTGGGGTCCTACCATAATCTGTGATTATGGGTTTTCTTCCTTCATAAAGAGTTTTATTTATCTATTTGTTGTTGCTGTTGTTGTTATTGTTATTGTTGCTTGGAGCCGGGGATCTGCCATGTTGCCCAGGCTGGCCTCAAACTCCTCAGCCTCAAAAGTAGCTGGGACTGCGGACGAGGACCCATGCCCAGCCAGAACGGAGTGTTTGATAACGGAATCTCAGACTGAGAGGTAGTTCAGAGACAGCTGACTTAATCATGAACCAGCTTTTCCCAGCAGCATCTCACCCTCTGATGCCTATTTCGCTGATGCAGTGTCCTGGCTGCCCCCTGACAAGACTTGCAGTCATTTTTTCCAGGCATACGAGGCAGGCTCCAGTTATCATGATTCATGTTCCCTTCTGCACTGACTTATTTATAAAATGTGTTCAAACAAGAGACAGAAACTGGCTCTACTAATAGCTTTTCTGCGTCGTTGCAGCACGATTTGTGCTATTAATAAAGGAGGAGCACTTAATGAGTTTGATTCATTCAGCAGCTTTCCAGGGTGACAGATCATCCACAGAATATACTAATTGGATGTATCGAATAGTCTGGGAAGGAACGGCAATGTTATTAATGACCTTGTGTCAAAATGACTTCCACAGCCAAGTCATAAAGCTTAGGCACTGGAGGTGATATTATGTGTATAGATCGAATCCATCTACGACACTTGTAACATGCTTTTCCTCCTTGCTTGCATTATTTTGGAATGCACTCTGCTGAGGTATTTATTCCAGCAGGAAAGACATTGACAATCTTAACGTGGCCAATCTTTAACTCTTCTGGTCAGAGACAAAGGATATGGAAAGATAAATCTCATCAATTTCTAAATGTGTGTCCTATGACCCCTTGGGAGTTATTCTATGGAACACTCTGTGATTCCATGTTATTTTCATAGCGTCTACTTGCTTGTGAAGGATTTTTATTTTTAAAGAAAGAGTGAGAGAGAGTGAGAAAGAGGGAGAAAGAGAGAGAATTTTAATATTTATTTTTTATTTGGCGGACACAACATCTTTGTCTGTATGCGGTGCCCAGGATCGAACCCAGGCCGCACACATGCCAGGCGAGTGCGCCACCGCTTGAGCCACATCCCCAGCCCACTTGTGAAGTATTTTTAATGGCAAGACTTTGTCTTTCTTTGCTATCCAAGTTTTTCAGTTAGATCCTTTCATCCCACGTCTTAAGGGTATGCAGGCCACATTGCAGAAAATGGAATAATGATAAGTGGCAGATAGGTGTTGATTGAAAAAAAAAAACATAGTTTTGAAAATTGTTTCTAGCAAAATATTTTTAAAAATATTCTCTCTCATTTGATTTGTACAGAAACTTTGCAAAGTCAGTATTTTATATGCATTTTTACAGATAAGAAAACCACCGAGGCTCAAAAAAGTTAAACCACACAAGGTCACACTGCAAATTAAAATTAAAGTTCAGGTTTATCTAACTGTAATTTTCCCACGTTGCTCTTAAAATAATACATATGAATCTTGTGAACATTTTGACCTCAAGATATCTTTTATCTTAAGATTCTCTAGTTCCCTATTCAACTTTCTGCCACTCTTAATATTCAAATTCTAGATTCTGGGACAGCTGCCAGGTCAACCAGATGCTTCCAGAGAAAATACTGTCAGAAGTTCCATTCCATCTACAGATACAAGGCCTCTTGCTCCAGTAACTCCACTCAGGTTAATATCTTAGTGACTGAAATTCTCTTAATAGGTTATATTCTCTGGTAATATTTTCAGGTGGACAGAGAGTTTTGGAAACCTCAGACAAGGTAGTTCATGATGGAAAGGTTTCAGGCTTATGAGGGAGAATATTTGAACAAAGATGAGCTTGGGCATAAGGCACTTTGAATGCTAGCATCATGGGCAGGCTGAGAAGGAAAGCTGGCCAATTCCACACAGGGCAAGTCTCGGCCAGATGAAGTGAGCTGGCAGCAGCTGCATTATACAAAGGGCAACGGGGGTCCAGACCTAGTTTACATCATAGAAATTCGGTGGTGATGGAGAAGGAGGGATTGCCCAACTCTGTAAACAGGATGGGGCCATCAAACCCTTCCCAGCAAAAAATAGTCCATGGGCCTTGGACAAGGTCATAAAACCTGTTTACAGTCTCCAAGAGACTAGAACTGAGCCTGATAAGTTTCCGGTAATGGTAAAGAGTAGCCAAGAATTGGAATGGGCTTAGGTCTGCAATCATCTTGATAGCCCTTTGGTGGAATTGGCACAAATCTCCAGGTAGCCTTATCCCCGGATAGAGACATGGCCTGCTATTCTAGACTGCTGCTTAGTTGCCTGGTGTGCATTCCAGAACAGAAGATGAAGAAGAATTGTCATATCTCCCATAACCCTTGAAATTTATATACAACCACCCAAAATAAATATATCTTTTTCTTCTACAATAATATATTTTATTTTTACTTATTTAGACTTGGGAAAGTAGTGACTGATGTGATGTTTTATTGCCTTATATAATGATTTCTCATCTAATTATCCCAAATATACAAAATCTTATCAAGATTCCCCTTACTTCTCTTATACGTAGCGATTAACAGGTGCTCATAAATAATTTTTTAACGTGCCCATCCCCCTTCAGGGTGAAACATTAGAAAATACTGAAACATGCCACAGCTAATGATGTGTGCACATGGCCTCTTGTGATCACTGTTTAGCGTCTGTCTGAAGCAGTTAATGCATGTCTGTAAATGTCACCTTTCCCGAGGGTAGCAGGTAATCTTCAGACTTTATTGTACCTGGAAAAATTATTAAAAACCCAAATTTCTGGACTTACCTCAGAGTTTCCAGTTTGGTCATTCTGAGCCGAGCCTCAGAATTAGCATTTCTAATTAGTACCCTGGTGATGCTGTTACCACTGGCCAGAGGCCCACACTTGGAGAAGCACTGCATTAGGGAATAAACTAAGCATAGAGATAATAGAAACTTCAGGTTGGAAAGCAAATGGTTCAAAATCTGTCATGGAACCCTCCTGGGCTTCCTCTCATAAAAAAGTTATGTACGGTACCTTTATTGATCCATATGAAATAGATGACTTGCCCTTTCGTAAATGATAGGAGTGGGTGATTAATTGCTAACTCAGTCTGAAACATGTAGTGCCATTAGTGAAAGTCCTCCCTATTCCTTACTAACTTGCACTTATGACAGTTTCTTCTAGTGGTAATCACAAGTAATATATGACCAGTATTAATCGAAGTTATGTTTGTAATTTAGGACGGGCAGTGGGGCATCCAACCAGAAGCAATTGTCTCGATTAATTCCATTGAGAAGCATCAGCTGGGGTGGGAAAACTGGCTGCAAATGGCTCCTTGGATTTCCTCCAGCCTCTTTGCCTCTCTGTGTCACAACAGACCCATCCGAGTGACCTGAGTTATCACCAGCACCAGAGGATCCCACATTTGAAGTACTCAAGAGGGAGGCCCAGTCTGAATCACTATAAAGTTAGAGTTATAGAAATGTTAAGAACTGCAATTTAAACCTGCACTGACTACTGATACACATCCCTGGATTCACCTTGTCATGCTAAATACAGGAAATATGTTTTGTTCATCCCAATTATAGTATTCATCTGTTTAGTGACTTCAGACATTTTTGGACATAATCAGCCCTATTTCTGAATCATGGAACCCAAACTAGTGTATTATTATACTTTCCCCTGTATTTCTAATTAAATACTCCCGGGATTTTTAATTTGCCCTGACACCATAGATTATAAATACCAAGTGAGACAATACAAAATAGTAGATGACAAAACACTTTGTATCCTCACAAGTTAAACATGTGAGTATTTTTCAGTAAATGGGCAGGTGCCATTCAAAATGTAACTTTGGCTTAGAAGCTCCAGTTAGCTTTATTCTGGTTACTACAATTTACATGCTTTATGACATGCTCTCAAAGAGTCAAGCCTTACTGTACATTTCTGGAACTTTTCCAAAAGGATTTTTATCAGGGAATTTAAATATATTGCTGACAAATGCAACTTCAAAAGCTCTTATGTACTAACTCTAGGCACTAGATCAACTATAATTCACTGGACAAAACATTCTTTGAATATGGGGGAGATTTCCAGTAGCTTTATCATTTGTAAATGTAATTTGCCTTTTCTAAATACCATGTAGCTTGTTATTCAGATAATGTAACCAGATATTTAAACCTTTGCTTGGATGATGTAGTACATCATATTTCTAGCATTGCAATTTTCAGGAAACAATGTTTGCAAAAATCAGAGAATAAAGGGAAGAAAATCTGTTAATTATAGAAAACTTACTATGTTCCCAATATTTTAGTGAGCTCATGAGCTCTTTCATGTACTTTTTTCTTATTTGTGTGACATAAGGATCATCATGCTAATTATTATGCAAAATAAAGTAGAGGTTTACAGATATTAGTAAATGATCCTAAGTGATAGCACAGATTTCAAGTCTAGGTGTTTCCAACTGCAAAGCTGCGGAGTTTTTCACTGCATGTTGGCTCCGGAACCTGAATGCACACTAGAACACCCTGGGAGTTGTAATTAAATGACTAGTGTCCGGGCTCTACCCTTAGCAACTGTGACTTATGTGTTGGTGTAGGGCCTGGACATTAGCATATTGACAAAATGCTTCATGTCTTGGTGGTTCTGATGGGTATTCATTGCCATTTATTCTGCTTCTTCTGGAAGATTAGCATTCTCCAACAGTTTAGGCTGTGAGGAATTCCAACAGGAAATGATTTCTTAGAAATTTGAAAATGGGCTTGAAGCAAAGGGTGAGGAGACTTTTGTGCTCACATCTCGTAGTTCCACACTGGAGCCACTGGTAATCCAACACTATGTAATGGGTTACATAGTAGATGATAGGGCACCGCAGAATCACCCCATCTTAAAACAACCATAAAAGAAGATCACATGAAATGGACATGTACTCAGAATCTTTAGCATGCAGTGCAAAAATTCAGTGTTTAGTTTTGGAACAAAATTACCTGAAACATACATAGACTATAAAATTTTTCAACCATTTATTCTGAGGATGCTCAAATGGACTGGTTAAATACATTGCATCCCAAAGAACAAAATAGTACAATATTATTCTGTAGCATTCATTGACTTGTCTCAATCCTCCTATTATTAACTGCTGTTATTAAAGAAAGGAATCAAGTGCATAGGGAGGCAATATGTTGGAATTGGTGAAACATAAAACTAGAAAGTACAAGGACATATTTCCCCATCTAAACCTTATTACTAAACACCTGTAGTAAATCATCAAAATCTTCCAGAGTCAAACTAAAATGAAGATATGTGATGAGCTGTTACCTTAAAATAGTGGTTTTTAAATTTTTTTAAATTTTTATTTTTTTCTGGTGCTCGGATTGAAACCAATGACAGATACATGCTGAGCATGTGCTTTACCACTGATCTTCATCCCCAGTGCTACCAAAGCATCTTTGAAAGTTAATGATTTATGTCTCAGAAGTAAAAAGATAATTCTTTCAATCAATAAATGATCAATAAACAACCCAAGTATGTCTGATCTTCAAAAGCGAAGAAAACATTTAAAAAGTAAAAACTGAGAATGAAGGCAAACTAATGATAACTTAAATTAGTGGATAGTTTTCTGTAGTTTTGCAGGCAGTGAATTTAAATACTTTTTGAAATAAGATTTTCAAAAAGCAACAAGAAGGTTCTATACAATGATTTAACAGGATGTGTAGCCTTAAAGGTAGAAATGAACACAGTGAAGTTCAAAACAGGATTGGAGGAGAATTCATCTTATTTAATGGAGTTTGTGATTTCCATCTTATTCATTGGTAGGTCCGAATGTCCCCTTTTCCCAGTACCAACTGTTCACCCCTCCCATCCTCAACTTATCCAGGGAGTGAAACATTGGGATACAATTATGGATCTCAGGCTGAATGTGCTGATGTCATAGTATCTGTAAGAAGGGAGAGAAGATTTTATTTCAAAATTAAGGTTTTATAGAATAGTTAAATAGATAAAAGGTTATCTTGGTTAATCCTTAATACCTTTTCCTGCTGGAACATTCTTTGAAATTCTCTGAAATATAATTCTGCTCATTACTTCCTACAGAGCAACTGTCCATATGGTTCTCACCTCACGCATTAAGACTCAGACCCTTTTATCACCACAGGCAAACCCATGGAGGGCTTTGCTTCTCTGATGACTGGAATACATTTGAAACCAAACAAAGCAAAATTAAAGAGCTTCCTGTCTCGGCACTTGCCAGAGATGTTTGCATTTCAGCAAGGTCTGCCATCAGGGCGTATGGCTGTTTGTTTACTCTGTCAGCTGGCACCTCCCTGGAACCAGGAACACGTTTGGAGAAGGCAGTTTAAAGCACAGAGGAGCACAGCAGCTGGGTGGTGAAGGAACAGTGCACTGCTGACACAGAGAGCTCCACTTCAGGGGGCACCAGTCATTACCGTGGGGTTTATTGCAGGCCTCATCATCACTGATTTAGTCTGAAATGAGCAGGAAGCAAAAAGAATCCTTAAGATCAACTTAAGAACCCCAGTGGCTGAGAATCACATTTGCAAGTGTTCTTGGAGTTAATGGGTCAGAAGTCAAAATGGCATGTGTGGTTCTGGGGAGCTCCAGCTAGGACCGTCTTTCAAGCAGACCTCACAGGGAAACAGGTGGAAGGTTGGATCAGGTACAGGGAGAGGAAGTCACACGACGGTGACAGATATTTCCCTTTTTCATTTTGTATTGCTTGAGGGAGAGACAATTCTGGTGTTAGCGATGGAGATGAGAAGAATTGGAAACATTTTAGCAACTTCTTAACAAAGAAATGGGATACCCGGAAATATAGAGATTTTATGGAGCTGGTATATAATAACTTGAAGGAAACAGACTAGAAAAAAAATAGGTGAGTCAGATTCCTGCATCAGATGCTAGGTCTTGCCCAGGCAGGCGGATGAACCTAAGCTTCACGTCTCTGATTTACTCAACAAGGGTAATAATATCTGCTGGATGAGATGGTTTTTAAGATCAGGCAACATGGATACTCTGTTTAATGCAGTGCTAACCTGGTGGAAAGTCAAGATTCACCACTAGGACCCACAGAACTGCTTGTGTATTTGGGGGATGGTGCCTGAGGAGGTGCTACAGTTCTCAGAGCATGCCTGTTCTCTGGCCTCAGAGCCAAGCCCCGAGGGCTCCCTGCACTCTGAGCTCACACACCATTTACTAAATCACGGCTCTTCATGTCCTCAGTGGGGAAGTTTTTCTCTTGTTAAATTCCCAGTCCATTGCAGATTAACATTTTTTTTAGTAAAATACAATAAATAAGGTGTAATGGGAACACACAAGGACATAAAATAGAAGCCCACTGATCACATACTTCAGTATCATAGTAATGTCAAATTCCTGTAACTTCTTTCAATTTTTATTTCTTATTTTTGGCCAGGGATTGAACCCAGTGGTTCTTAACCACTGAGCCACATCCCCAGCCCTCTTATTTTTCATTTTGAGACAGAATCTGGCTAAGTTGGTTAGGGATTTGCTAAGTTGCTGAGGCAGCCTCTGAACTTGTTATCCTCCTGCCTCAGCCTCCTGAGCCACTGGATACCAACAAGCCTGGCTAAATTCCCCTAACTTCTTAATAGCTACTTTCAATTTTGTATTTATTTTGTTGAGATGACCGTTTTCAAATTGACACCTGAAAACCTGTATCACACTCACTTTGAGGAACCCTAGCCCAAATGACCCAGGATTTCTATTCCTCCTGTAGGTCTCCACTGAGGTGCCCTCTGCTTTCCTCTCTCTCTACCCAGTGTGAGCCTGTTACTTCTCCTGTACTTCCCTTGTATAGCACTTTCCAAAAATTATAGGGGCCATGTCTTGTTCACCTTCCTAACGCCATTGCTAGCAAGACCTGACGCACAGTTGATGCCCAATAAATACCAAAAGGAAGCATTTGTTTACAGTGAGGTGAGGATTGAGTTGAATGCTACTCAAGTTCTAAATTACCTGAACGTGGGATGGGATCATTTCTGATACTAAATCAGACTCATTGCCCTTTTGAAAAAAACTCCTTTCTTGACAAGAAAATGAAGTTAATAACATCAATATATGAGGCCGTGGGGAAGTCTTATTCACAGAACTTACCCATCAAGTGGATTTTATTCACAAGATTCAGAAAAAAAATATTAAAGTTTTAATTTGTTTCTCCTTCTCAGAGGTGGGTTTATAAATCTTTAGAAACTCTTCCTGTCTGTAAAATATGTTGCTTTGCAAGATTTGTTTTTGACAAGCTATGATTCTGATGATTCATAGAAGACTTACTAAGAGAATAAATTGATATATAGAACAGTTGATCCAAACACCAGCCAGGGATAATGGAAAAAACAGTAACTGCCTCACCAGGGGAATAGGTAAGATTTTAAGAAGGACTTCTTTTCTTCCTGAAGGATAAAGGAGAAATGTGAAAATATGGTTTCTTTCTTATAAATGGTGTTTTTATACTTTAATACTAAATACAGAAAGTGCCAGTTTCTACTTAATAGCAAACATCACTATTTTGATGGCCAAAGGGAGGGAAAATACTGCTCATTTGAAAGGTGTCCAAATTCCTTTTCCCGTGTTGGTGGGAGTCATTCATTCCCTAGCAATGCAGACCAAATGACTTAAAGTCTCCATACATGAGGCACAGAGGACATGGGTGACTGGCTTTGTTTTAGGGCAGAAGTGACTCTCCTCCTCTGAGGTGGGCACTGTCCTCAGTCCTCCCCCATAGTCCTCACCAAGGATGTGAATTTGTGACTGGCAGGCATGCGTCCCTCACCAGTCCCCAAACTTCCAAATACAGCAGTGAAATGAGGCAGAGGCCATCATCGTGATGCCAAACATGTAGAGACGACCGGGAAGTCTCTTATCATCAGTGGAAAATTAGTCCACGGTCTAATCATAAAAAGGAGTGACCTCCAGCTGTGGAAGAGTAACCCCTCAGGGCTGTGGAATTATAGTCTGGCATCTGGATGCCAAATGTAGACTGGGCATGATCTGTGAATTGAGCACACAGCTTTCCTTGCCCACATGCAGAGCAATTCCCACTGACCTGTAGCTTGTCCTGCTTAATCAGTTCATCATTTAAAAAAGAATTATTGAATGCATTTCATAATCGTTCATCATTATGTTTTTTCTTGACCCACAAATAATAAAAGTGTCACTTCCGTAATGTGTGAGTCTGTGAAAAATGTGAGATTAAAAAGGACTCCTGAGTCTGCAAGGTGGGAGCCCATGATGTGCACCTCCTTACTGGCCCTGGCTTCTCACTCTGCACTGCATATGCCAGGAGCTTCGGAGGCTGGGTGTTTCTGCACAATGGAGAAGGAGGTTTGAGGAGAGAAGACTGGTGGAAAACTTCGGGGAACGGGCATCTCAGTGTATTGTCATTCAAACTCTGGCGCCAGCTTTCTTGATGATGAGCTAAGGGGTCTGCAAAACTCTTTTTGCTTTGACATTTCCCACTTCCAATCTTGAATGTTCTACCTTTTCATGATGGGGAAAAGCTTGCCCTTTGCTGTGGACAATTCTGATTTAAAAAGAAAACAGGTTGACATCCTCCACTTTGAAGTAACCCTTCTCCTGCTTTCTCTTCCTGAAGAAACACTTTGATTATGAGAAAAGACAACGTGATAGGGCACGAGGTATAGGGAACCTGCGAGTGGGGAGAATCCCGTGGAGGAAGGGAGGTTGATCTTCAGCACTGTGAGGTTAGGTTTGAGACATGGCAGCTCTGCATCAGCCCAGGTGCAGAGGGCAGGAGGCAGGGTCCTATCACAGTAGACTTGCCCTCAGCAGAATAGGACTGGAGGTGACAATGGCAGAGAGAAAACAAATAAACAAACAAACACACAAACAAAACAAACAGCAGACGACCTATAGGTTAATATGCAAAATATTCATGTTTGAGGGAATTTTTGGACCCGTGGTTCCAAGGTGACCCTAATACTAGCACAGAAAAAGAGTCAGGGAAACAAATGGAAGAAGTCCTGAACCCAGATTCTGACAGATGGGAGGCCAAATAGAAATATCTGTTGCATTTTGAATAAATGATATCTTTCTCCTAAATGTTGGCAAGGACTTATAAAGAGTGTTTTAGTTAGCTTTTTTGATGCTGTGATTAAAGGATCTGACAGAATAACCTAGAGGAAGAAAAGTTTATATGGGGCTCACAGATTCATAGGTTTCAGTCTATAGACAGCTGACTCCATAGCTCGGGTCCCAAGACCAGGTAGAGCATTGAGACAGAAGAAAAGCAGCTCAGAACACGGCCACCAGGAAGCAGAGAGAGAGCTTGGCTCAACAGGAAGGAAATATATACCCAAAGGCACACCCCCAGTGGTCTACCTTCTTTAGCCACAACCTACCTGCCTACAGTTACCACAAACTCAATCCTTATCAGTGAATCAATGCACTGGTTAGGTTAAGGCTCTCGCAAACTAATCCTTTCACCTCTAAAATTTCTTGCATTGTCTCATAAATGAGCTTTTGGGGGATGCCTCACATCTAGAAATATATTCATTTTGCAGCTTTGCCTCAAAGGTTTCCATTCACCCTTTCCCAACTTCTTCCATTACCAGGATGAGTAAAACCATATTAGATCCAATCAAACAGCATCTCTTGAGGTCACTGTCTCTGGAAAGACTCCAGATGACGCCGTCAGGGAACACTGTCCCCTCTGTACCTAAGTGGATCTGTTTTCACCTTTCCTCAGTGAGACCAGCAGGCATCAAAACCCATGCTTACTTGTGCCCTTTCTTACAAGGTAGGGCTCTACAACTATACCTCAAGGTTACTTTTATTTTATCAGACGGAATAGACACTTCTTATTTGATATCACTCTCTTGTGATGACTTGGTGAGATCCCTGTCATGCACCTATAAAGATTCTAGGGCAACTGGAATCATTGCTGGTGGCAGTTATAGAGAGTTACTAATGAACTTAGAGGGGATTGTTTCTTCTCTTGCTTTCTTTCTTCACTTATTTTTCTCTGTTTTCTCCTCATTTTAATGCTATCCTTTTTTATTTTATTTTTTTTTTTTTGTCTTTTTATCACATTCTATTTTTCTTTCCCTTTATATTCAGCTCTGCTATGGAATACTCCAAGTTTTGCTTCCCACTTCCATCAATACCCATGAAGATGTTGGCAGTTTGGGGGAGAACTCTTGGTAATACATTTAGATCAAGCCTGTTGAAGAGTTCATCTTTCCATGAAGAAACAGGAATTTTATCTAATGCCCCCATAGAGGTATTTGTCCAGCATCCAGCATTTCTAAAATTAGAAACTCCCTGGGAGTACTTTCTTAAGACTGTGCCTAATAATTGTTATTACTGAAAAAGTATTTGTGAAATAAATTAATGGATACTGAATGTGTATGTGTGTGTGTATACAAGTAGACATGGTAAGATGCACAATTTGGCATAGTCTTTCTGCAGTGTTACCACCCAAAAATGGTGATCACCCCGAAGTGTGGCAAAGATTCCATTGAATTCTGTGGAAAAAAAAAGTCTACTATTGCTTCCTTCTTCACTCCCAAGGACTTGCTTGGATTTCCCCAAGTCCATAATCTGCACTGTGCCAGGCAATGACTGTTTATCTCTGTGATGAATACTTAATGCAAATGGCAAGCCATCCTGAGGGAGACCAGCATCCGCTCCCACTGAGAAGGCCAGCAAGGTGTTGACGTCAAAAGCCATTAACACAAATGAAAATTAACATCTTTCATCAAGGTCTAATGGCATGCCACCAGGCAGGCCAATCACTGTGCCACCTGTTTACAGAAACACAGTACTAATCAGTCAGTAAAATCCTCTAAATTCCTGTGTTTCTCTGAATTTTCTTTTAAGCCTTTTGAGAGCCTTAAATTAGTTTCAATTAGTAAAGCTAACATGTGCAGAAGTATTGAACTTTTTAATTTAATGGGGAATACCCTACTGGGTGAAAAACATCACTTCTACCCAGAGCCCATTTCTTTACACAAGCTGTTGGCTACATGTCTTGAAAGGTTAATCACATGTTTATTACCGTCCAAAACATCGAGGCTGACAATTTTGCACTTCTTACAAGTCATTAAAAAGCTCAGAATTTATTTCTTCAGTGATGAGACTATTAGGGAGTTAAGAGTCTAATTTATGCATTTGAATTTTACCTTTTCTCCTGTTGAAGCAACAACAGGAAAGTAGCTGCAACATGCATGCTTTCTATCATTTGAAGAATTCCCAGGGAAACAAAATAGCAACATTTTACCAAGTTGAAATAACAAAACAGCCATCCTTCCCCAAAATGGCTGTGAACATCCTCAGCCTCCCCAGTCACGGCCACTGAGCTCTGCTCTATTACACTCCCTGAGGATCGACTTCCAACACAATCCTTTGATGGAATGCCAGTAGAATTCTAGGTACCTGTGATAGAGGCGTCAGATTTATTCTTAATAATAAAAAAGAGAACCAGTCACAGATAATGAGAAAGTTCATTTTATTTACTGGCTGGTGTTTATAGGTTGAACGTTAGAGGCTTTAGAGTTTCTGTCATAACTAAACCTCATAGCGTTGTTGACTGATAATTTCAAATCATTCCATGGATTAAAAATAGCTGGACACAAAATTTTAAAGTGGAATATGATGCATAGAAATACATAAAATGGGCATACTCAAAAGAGAATGACTTGCTGGGTGTGGTGGCATATTCCTGGAATCCCAATGGCTTAGGAGGAATAGACAGGAAGACCACAAGTTCAAGGCCAGCCTTAGCAACTTGGCAAGATTGTAAGCAACTTAGTGAGACCCTGTCTTAAAATAAAAAATAAAAAGGGCTGAGGATGTAGCTCAGTGGTCAATTGCCCCTAGATTAAATCCCTAGGACTACCCACCTCCAAAAAGAATAATGTTAAATACAATTCCAAATCAAAGTAATATTTATTCTCACTCAACATAGTATAAACCACAATCACTTCTCGTGTTTATAAAAAAGCAAAGGGATAGAAAAAAAACAGCAGAATGCTATAATTTAAGAAGAAAAAGGGAAAGAGGAAGTGGGGGTGGGAATGAGAGGCAGGAAAACTGTCCCATGAAATTCCTGTTATGAAACGGTGATGTCTGAAAGTCTTGACTATGATTTCTGGTTGGGATTGGAAATGGGGTACAGTAGCAGAAGTCAGGGAGGTGTACCCCAACAGGAGAACATACTGAGCACTCACGCAGGTACCATCCTCTGGGGGAAACAGTCATCCCGTGGTGGCTGCTGCTGAACCTGTTAGACCCCAATTCATTGCCTTTTTGATAGTCAGCTTTTGATTGCTGTTTCCAAAATACCTGACAAGAACAATGGAGAGGAGAGAAGATTTGTTTTGAGTCATGATTTCAGAGGTCTCAGATCACGGTTGATGAACTCCATTGCTTTGCTGCTGAGGCGATGCAGAACTTCAGGCAGAAAGGCATGGCTGAGGAAGGCTGCTCGGGTCACGCAGCCAGAAAGCAGAGGGGGCTGAGGAGGGTGAGGAGTAGATCAACCTTTCTAGAGCACACCCCAAGGAATCTCTTTCCTCCAACTAAGTGCCACCTCATCTTACTCCATTCATCCATCAGTGGATTAACCCACTTAATGACTGATGAGGTCAGAGCCCTGATCATTGCCTGAATGGTGCATCTCTGAACCTGCTGGATTGGAGATCATGCTTCCAACATGAGCTTTGGGAGACATTCTGGATCCAAACCATAGCAACCTTCATGAATGGACACATTTTACTTTCCCACTTATATCTATCTCTGTTCTTGGAACCACTGTTCCTGGACTTTTATTAATTGACAAACAATGATGCTTCTGACCAGGAGCGGTGTTTAACAGTGTGTCTCACTGGGATACTAACAAGTACAGGATAGAGTTGATTTGTATGGTTGGTTCACATTGAATTAGACTGGTGTGTTTAGATTATTGGTTGATTGATTGGTTTGAGTACCAGGTTTTGAACCCAGGGATGCTTACCCACTGAGCCACATCTCCAGCCCTTTTTTTATATTTAATTTAGAGACAGGGTGTCACTGAGTTGCTAAGTGCCTAAACAAGTTACCAGCGCTGTCTTTGAACTCATGATCCTCCTGCCTCAGCCTCCCAAACGACTGGGATTATAGGCACCTGCCAATGCACCTGGTCTATTTATTTATTTTGTTTTAATTCTTTTATTTTTCTACACTGTACTTGTACTTTTATGATGTCTCACATTATTTAATTCCTTTTGAATTTTTCTATTGGCCATTTGTATCTTTTTTTTTACAATATCTGTAACAATTGATTAAGGGATTACAATAAACAACATTCCACAACCAACCTAGAAGTAATATTTACCAGTACAATGCAGAAACATTGTGATCCCATCTGTCCCTTGTCCTCACTTTCTAATTATAATTGCCATATATAATCCATCCACACACATTGAAAATATTATCAGAGAAAGGTATAATTTTGGCTGACAACCTTGATGTGCATTTTAAATAACAGAAATAAATCATCTCCTTTTATCATATTTAACCAAATTTTTACCACTTCTTTTGGTCTTTCTTCATTCATAAACTATCAGATTCCTCTGGTTGTTGTTTTTTTGTTGTTTGTTTTTGTTTTGTTTTGTTGTCTTGCCTGAAGAGCTTCCTTTTCTTCTTTTAGTCTACAGTTCAGCAGCAAGAAATTCTTTGAATTTCTTTCCATTGAGAGTAACTTTATTTTTTACACATTCTTGAAGAATAATATTTTTTTTTCTGCACATAGAATTCCACATTGACAGTTCTTATCCTTCAGGGCTCTGATATTTTTATATTGTCATTTCCAAGCTCCATTGTTTATTATAAGAAATCTGCATTTATTAATTTCATTTATTCCCTCTATGTGATGTATTATTTATCATTTAGTACTCTTTTTAAATACACCTTTAGTTCCTCAGTAGCTTGATTATAATGTGTTAAGATATGGATTTTGAAATTTTATTTTATTTCTTTTGGAGTTTACTGAGTTCCTTTGAATTTTGGAAAATTTGCAATTATCATTTGAGGTCTCAGTTATAATGTACAGAAACAGTTTCACCACCAATCTCATTTTTCTCTATCTGGTACTGCAATGAAATGAATGTTAGAGCTTTTAAAAATATTACACAGGCCCCTGTTCATTTATTTCCAATCTTTTGGTCTGTAATGTTTATATTGGATAATTTTCATGAACAACTGATCTAATTTATTGACTTGTCCCTCGACTAACTCCATTAAGATAGAAAACTCACCCAATTAACTTCTTATAAAGAGTCAGTTCTCACCGCTGTTGTCCTTATTCTCAGGCACCCTCTCCAGATCCTCTGACAAGGGAGAGAACTCATCTTACTCATTCCCGTTGGGCAGCTCTGGGTTCCGCCGTCCTTAATCCATGCCTAGAGATATGAGAGGAAACTATAAACATTGCATATTGACTTTCCATGAGACTTTATCTCCTTCTCCAATTCAAATGCTATGATCTTTCTCATTTACTTTTCCAGAGCCCTCAAACAGTTCATCTATAGTCACACACAGAGATAGGATCAAGCAACCTTACTTCACCTTGACTAGAATTGGAAGCTACACAGGGTAGCATTTAAAGTTCTTTTTTTTTTTTTTTTTTTTTTATTGTTGGTTGTTCAAAACATTACATAGTTCTTGATATATCATATTTCACACTTTGATTCAAGTGGGTTATGAACTCCCATTTTTACTCCGTTTACAAATTGCAGAATCACATCAGTTACACTTCCATTGATTTATATATTGCCATACTAGGGTCTGTTGTATTCTGCTGCCTTTCCTATCCGTTACTACCCCCCTCCCCTCCCCTCCCCTCCCCTCTTCTCTCTCTACCCACTCTACTGCAGTTCATATCTCCCCCTTGTATTATTTTTCCCTTTCCCCTCGTTACCTCTTGTATGTAATTTTGTATAACCCTGAGGGTCTCCTTCCATTTCCATGCAATTTCCCTTCTCCCTCCCTTTCCCTCCCACCTCTCGTCCCTGTTTAATGTTAATCTTCTTCTCATGCTCTTCGTCCCTACTCTGTTCTTAGTTACTCTCCTTATATCAAAGAAGACATTTGGCATTTGTTTTTTAGGGATTGGCTGGCTTCACTCAGCATAATCTGCTCTAATGCCATCCATTTCCCTCCAAATTCTATGATTTTGTCATTTCTTAATGCAGAGTAATATTCCATTGTGTATAAATGCCACATTTTTTTTATCCATTCGTCTATTGAAGGGCATCTAGGTTGGTTCCACAGTCTTGCTATTGTGAACTGTGCTGCTATGAACATCGATGTAGCAGTGTCCCTGTAGCATGCTCTATTTAGGTCTTTAGGGAATAGACCGAGAAGGGGAATAGTTGGGTCAAATGGTGGTTCCATTCCCAACTTTCCAAGAAATCTCCATACTGCTTTCCAGATTGGCTGCACCAATTTGCAGTCCCACCAACAATGAACAAGTGTACCCTTTTCCCCACATCCTCGCCAGCACTTGTTGTTGTTTGACTTCCTAATGGCTGCCAATCTTACTGGAGTGAGATGGTATCTTAGGGTGGTTTTGATTTGCATTTCTCTGACTGCTAGGGATGGTGAGCATTTTTTCATGTACTTGTTGATTGATTGTATGTCCTCCTCTGAGAAGTGTCTGTTCATGTCTTTGGCCCATTTGTTGATTGGGTTATTTGTTATCTTGTTGTCTAATTTTTTGAGTTCTTTGTATACTCTGGATATTAGGGCTCTATCTGAAGTGTGAGGAGTAAAGATTTGTTCCCAGGATGTAGGCTCCCTATTTACCTCTCTTGTTGTTTCTTTTGCTGAGAAAAAACTTTTTAGTTTGAGTAAGTCCCATTTGTTGATTCTAGTTATTAACTGTTGTGCTATGGGTGTCCTATTGAGGAATTTGGAGCCCGACCCCACAGTATGTAGATCGTAGCCGACTTTTTCTTCTATCAGACGCCGTGTCTCTGATTTGATATCAAGCTCCTTGATCCATTTTGAGTTAACTTTAGTGCATGGCGAGAGAAAGGGATTCAGTTTCATTTTGTTGCATATGGATTTCCAGTTTTCCCAGCACCATTTGTTGAAGATGCTATCCTTCCTCCATTGCATGCTTTTAGCCCCTTTATCAAATATAAGATAGTTGTAGTTTTGTGGGTTGGTTTCTGTGTCCTCTATTCTGTACCATTGGTCCACCCGCCTGTTTTGGTACCAGTACCATGCTGTTTTTGTTACTATTGCTCTGTAGTATAGTTTGAAGTCTGGTATCGCTATACCGCCTGATTCACCCTTCCTGCTTAGCATTGTTTTTGCTATTCTGGGTCTTTTATTTTTCCATATGAATTTCATGATTACTTTCTCTATTTCTATAAGAAATGCCATTGGGATTTTGATTGGTATTGCATTAAACCTATAGAGAACTTTTGGTAATATTGTCATTTTGATGATGTTAGTTCTGCCTATCCATGAACAGGGTATATTTTTCCATCTTCTAAGATCCTCTTCTATTTCTCTCTTTAGGGTTCTGTAGTTTTCATTGTATAAGTCTTTCACCTCTTTTGTTAGGTTGATTCCTAAGTATTTTATTTTTTGGGGGGATATTGTGAATGGAGTGGTTGTCCTCATTTCCATTTCAGAGGATTTGTCGCTGATATACAGGAATGCCTTTGATTTATGTGTGTTGATTTTATATCCTGCCACTTTACTGAATTCATTTATTAGCTCTAATAGTTTCTTTGTAGACCCTTTTGGGTCTGCTAGGTATAGAATCATGTCATCTGCAAATAGTGATAATTTAAGTTCTTCTTTTCCTATTTTTATGCCTTTAATTTCTTTCGTCTGTCTAATTGCTCTGGCCAGTGATTCGAGAACTATGTTGAACAGAAGTGGTGAGAGAGGGCATCCCTGTCTTGTTCCAGATTTTAGAGGGAATGCCTTCAATTTTTCTCCATTCAGAATGATGCTAGCCTGAGGTTTAGCATAGATTGCTTTTACAATGTTGAGGTAAGTTCCTGTTATCCCTAGTTTTTCTAGCGTTTTGAACATAAAGGGATGCTGTACTTTGTCGAATGCTTTTTCTGCATCTATCGAGATGATCATATGGTTCTTATTTTTAAGTCTATTGATGTGGTGAATAACATTAATTGATTTCCGTATATTGAACCAGCCTTGCATCCCAGGGATGAATCCTACTTGATCATGGTGCACAATTTTTTTGATATGTTTTTGAATCCGATTTGCCAAAATTTTATTGAGGATTTTTGCATCTAGGTTCATTAGAGATATTGGTCTGTAGTTTTCTTTCTTTGAGGTGTCTTTGTCTGGTTTAGGAATCAGGGTGATGTTGGCCTCGTAGAAAGAATTTGGAAGTTCTCCCTCTTTTTCTATTTCCTGAAATAGCTTGAAAAGTATTGGTGTTAGTTCCTCTTTAAAGGTTTTGTAAAACTCTGCTGTATACCCATCCGGTCCTGGGCTTTTCTTAGTTGGTAGTCTTTTGATGGTTTCTTCTATTTCCTCAATTGATATTGGTCTGTTTAGGTTGTCTATATCCTCCTGCCTTAATCTGGGCAGATCATATGACTTAAGAAATTTATCGATGCCTTCACTATCTTCTATTTTATTAGAGTATAAGGATTCAAAATAGTTTCTGATTATCTTCTGTATTTCTGAAGTGTCTGTTGTGATATTGCCTTTTTCATCCCGTATGCTAGTAATTTGATTTCTCTCTCTTCTTCTCTTCGTTAGCATGGCTAAGGGTCTGTCGATTTTATTTATTTTTTCAAAGAACCAACTTTTAGTTTTGTCAATCTTTTCAATTGTTTCTTTTGTTTCGATTTCATTAATTTCAGCTCTGATTTTAATAATTTCTTGCCTTCTACTTCTTTTGCTGTTGTTTTGCTCTTCTTTTTCTAGGATTTTGAGATGGAGTATGAGATCATTTATTTGTTGGTTTTTTCTTTTTTTAAGGAATGAACTCCAAGCAATGAATTTTCCTCTTAGAACTGCTTTTAATGTGTCCCATAGATTCCGATATGTTGTGTCTGTGCTTTCATTTATCTCTAAGAATTTTTTAATTTCCTCCTTGATGTCTTCTATAACCCATTGATCATTTAGTAACCAATTGTTCATTCTCCAAGTGATGCATGTTTTTTCCTTCCTTCTTTTATCGTTGATTTTCAGTTTCATTCCATTATGATCAGATAAGATGCATGATATTATCTCCACTCCTTTATATTGTCTAAGAGTTGCCCTGTGACATAATATATGATCTATTTTTGAGAAGGATCCATGTGCTGCTGAGAAAAAAGTGTAACTGCTTGATGTTGGGTGGTATATTCTATATATATCAATTAAGTCTAGGTTATTAATTGTGTTATTGAGTTCTATAGTTTCCTTATTCAACTTTTGTTTGGAAGATCTGTCTAGTGGTGAGAGAGGTGTGTTGAAGTCTCCCATGATTATTGTATGTTGGTCTATTAGACTCTTAAACTTAAGAAGAGTTTGTTTGATGAACATAGCTGCACCATTGTTTGGGGCATATATATTTATGATAGTTATGTCTTGTTGGTGTATGGTTCCCTTGAGCAGTATGTAGTGTCCCTCTTTATCCCTTTTGATTAACTTTGGCTTGAAATCTATTTTATTTGATATGAGTATGGACACTCCTGCTTGTTTCCTAAGTCCATATGAGTGATATGATTTTTCCCAACCTTTCACCTTCAGTCTATGTATGTCTTTTCCTATCAAATGCGTCTCCTGTAGGCAGCATATTGTTGGGTCTTGTTTTGTGATCCATTCTACTAGTCTGTGTCTCTTGATTGGTGAGTTTAAGCCATTAACATTTAGGGTTATTATTGAGATATGGGTTGTTCTTCCAGCCATAATTGTTTATTTATGTTACTAAACATGGTTTGTTTTCCTTTTTTGATTATTTTCCCCCCCTTTACTGTCCTACCTCCCACTGTTGGTATTCATTGTTATTTTCCATTTCCTCTTCCTGTAATGTTTTGCCGAGGATGTTTTGAAGACATGGTTTTCTAGCTGCAAATTCTTTTAACTTTTGTTTATCGTGGAAGGTTTTAATTTCATCTTCCATCCTGAAGCTTAATTTCGCTGGATACATGATTCTTGGTTGGAACCCATTTTCTTTCAGTTTTTGAAATATGTGATTCCAGGATCTTCTAGCTTTCAGAGTCTGTGTTGAAAGATCAGCTGTTATCCTGATTGGTTTACCCCTAAATGTAATCTGCTTCCTTTCTCTTGTAGCTTTTAAAATTCTCTCCTTATTCTGTATGTTGGGCATCTTCATTATAATGTGTCTAGGTGTGGATCTCTTATGATTTTGCACATTCGGCGTCCTGTATGCTTCTAGGATTTGGGATTCTGTCTCATTCTTCAAGTCTGGGAAGTTTTCTCATATTATTTCATTGAATAGGTGGTTCATTCCTTTGGTTTGGACCTCTATACCTTCCTGGATCCCAATGACTCTTAAGTTTGGTCTCTTTATATTATCCCATATTTCTTGGATGTTCTGCTCATGGTTTCTTAACAGTTTTGCTGAGCTATCTATGTTCTTTTCAAGTTGAAATACTTTGTCTTCATTGTCTGATGTTCTATCTTCTAAGTGTTCTACTCTGCTGGTAGTATTCTCAATTGAGTTTTTAAGTTGGTTTATTGCTTCCTGCATTTCTAGGATTTCTGTTTGTTTGTTTTTTATTACCTCTATCTCCCTGTATAGTTGATCTTTTGCTTCTTGGATTTGTTTATGTAATACATTGTCGAAGTGGTCGAAATGATCTTTCATTGTCTGATTTTGCTGTCTAATGTCTTCCTTGAGACTCCAGATCATTTGCAGCATGTATATCCTGAATTCTTTATCTGACATTCCATCTGCTGCAGCTATAACCTCTTCTAAAGTTGAGTTGACCTGCATTGCTTGTGGTCCTTTCTTTCCTTGTCTTTTCATATTGCTCGTGTTTCTTTCTGCTTAGTGAAACTATTGTGTTTTTGAAATTTTCCCCTATATATTTATATTGCTCTTGTATAGTTGAAAAGTCTCCCTTGCAGGGGCGGGCGGCAGCTCTGCTCCTCCTCCAATTGGGGTGATCTGTCTACCACGCTGGTGGGCCGCTGGGACTGTTCTGCCGGTCGGTCGCAGGTCTGCCTACCTTGGAGGCGCGGGCAGCGGCTCTGCTCTGCCCTTCCTCCTATTGGTGTGACGTGTCTACCACGTCACCACGTCCGTGAACCCCTGGGCCTGTTCCACCAGTTAGTCGCGGATCTGACTACCTTGCAGGCGTGGGCGGCGGCTCTGCTCTGCCCCTTCTCCAATTGGGTTGTCGTGACTACCACCCCGGCAGGTCGCTGTGCCTGTTCTGGGCGCGGGCTGCGGCTCTGCTCTGCCCCTACTCCAAATGGAGTGATGTGACTGCCACGCTGGCGGGCCGCTGGGCCTGATCCAGGCTCGGGGAACGGCTCTGCTCTGCCCCTCCCCCAAGTGGTGTGACGTGTCTACCACGCCGGCAGGCCGCTGGGGCTGTTCTGCCAGACTGTCACAGGCCTGCCTACCTTGCGGACGCGGGTGGAGGATCTGCTTTCCCCCTACTCCAATTGGGGATTCTTGACAACCACGCCGGCGGGTCGCTGGGCCTATTCCGGGCTCTGGCAGCGGCTCTGTTCGGCCCCTGCTCGAGCCGGAGCGATGCGACACCACGCCGGCGGGTCTCTGGACCTGCTCCGGGCGCAGGCGGCGGCTCTGTTCGGCCCCCGCTCTAGCCGGAGCGACGCGACACCACGCCGGCGGGTCGCTGGGCCTGTTCCGGGCTCTGGTGGCGGCTCTGTTCGGCCCCCGCTCTAGCCGGAGCGACGAGACACCACGCCGGTGGGTCGCTGGACCTGTTCCGGGCACAGGCGGCGGCTCTGATCGGCCCCCGCTCCAACCGGAGCGACGTGACACCACGCCGGCGGGTCGCTGTGCCTGTTCCGGGCTCTGGCGGCGGCTCTGTTCGGCCCCTGCTCTAGCCGGAGTGACGCGACACCACGCCGGCGGGTCGCTGTGCCTGTTCCGGGCTCTGGCGGCGGCTCTGTTCGGCCCCTGCTCTAGCCGGAGCGACGCGACACCATGCCAGCGGGTCGCTGTGCCTGTTCCGGGCTCTGGCGGCGGCTCTGTTCGGCCCCTGCTCTAGCCGGGGCGACGCGACACCACGCCGGCAGGTCGCTAGGCCTGTTCCGGGCTCTGGCGGCGGCTCTGCTCCGCCCCTCTGGCCTTCACAGTATTCAGCAGGACCCGGACCGAGAGACAGTTTCCGCGGGTTCTTTATCCCTGGGCCAGAGCAGTTCCGGGAGCCAGAATTCGGCCTCTCCGGACTTGGTGCATGCTCCGACAGGAGCAGGCTCCAAGAAGCAGTTTCCGCGGGTTCTATAGCCCTGGGCCAGAGCAGCTCCGGTAGCCGGAGCTCCGCCGCTCCGGGCTCGGTGCGTGTTCTGATAGGAGCAGGCTCCAAGAAGCAGTTTCCGCGTGTTATTTAGCACTAAGTCTGAGCAATTTGTCTGCGAGACGCAGACAATTGTCAGCCTGAAATTACCTGTTCTATAGCTGAAAGAGCTGCAATCAGTCAAAAACAAGGATGGTGACGTCAGCTCTCCAAGATGGTGGCCGCTGGCTTCCTCCGTGGTCTGACCGGTGTGGAGAACCGAACTGGACCGTTTCCTTCCCCGTCTCCAACCCAGAATTCAGCTCCGAGCTCAGCAAATGCCTAGCTGGCAGGAGCCCGCAGAATCAGCATCGTTGTATCTCTGCGCCCCAGCCCGTCGTTTCCCAGTGCGCTCCGCAGACTCCAGCCGCAGGGCAATCTGCCGAACAATAAGCGCTCCGTACGGACAAATCGCTCGCTTTTGAGCCCCTGAAGCTGATCCTCGTGCGATGAAAATCCTTCCACTAGGTTTTGGAGCACCCCAATTTTGCTGGAAATTCCTAACCAGATAGCTTTTAGCCGTTCTAACTCATCATTTTCCCTCACAGTGACGCAGTACTCGGAGTTACTGCACTCCCTTCGCGGCCATCTTCCCTTTCGCATTTAAAGTTCTTGAGTGCAGCTCTAGAATCTACCTCAGCCCCGTGTCACTGAAGATCTAGCATTCGGCTTTGCATGTAATAACTATGTGATTGTACTTGGTAGCTTGCTTGAATTATCTTGATATATGTCAAGTAGCATTTTAAACACATTGATAGATACATATATTAATGTTGTACAGTGTTTTAGTCAATTTTTTCCACTGCTGTGAATAAAAGATCTGACCAGACCAATTTTAGGAGAAAAAGTTTATTTGAGGGCTCACAGTTTCAGAGGTCTCAATCCAGAGACAGCTCTTCTTCCTCACGGCATAAGAGTGTGGCAGAGGGAAGAAGCCCACACATTGATCAGAAAGCAGAGAGAAAGACTCCACTCACTGGATATAAATATATACCCAAAGCCATGCCCCAATTTCCACCTCCTCCAGCCACAACCTACCACTTCAGTTACCACTCAGTTAATCCCTATCAGAGGATTAAATCACTGATTGGGTTAAGACTACTATACACAATCATTTCTGCTCTGAACCTTCTTGCATGGTCTTATGTGAGCTTTAGGGGGCACCTCACATCCAAACCATAGCATACAATTTCCATTGTTTTTGCTTTTGTAGACTATATCTTTATTTCAGAGATCTGGATTTCTGTTCCACAGATGAAAGGAATACTGTCTCTAAGCAGTGCCCCAGGCTAGAACATGAGTATTTGAGGGAAATTGACATGAGCCCAGTTGTGCTTATAAGCATGATTTAGGGAAAAAAAATCAATACATTTTTACATTTATAACATGATTTGGAATTCTTATTACTTACATGAAAAGAAATATGATACTAATAGGAACATTGTTTTTCCTTATACCTGTAGTCATGTTCAGATGTTAGGAATCCAGAAAAGAGCTACTGACAACTAGAGAAAAGTTGCAGCTCTGTGGAACTAGAACTTGAAGAGATCCTAAGAGGAAGACTGGATGTTACACTTGAAGAAAGTATATTGAAATGTGGGGAAAAGAGAAGATAATGAATCTTTCATGAAGGCTATGTGTAGATATGATATATTTATTAATATGGTTTTTATTTTTTCTAAGCAGAGAGAGAAATAAAAATTATAAAGATAATTATTCCAATTAATCAGCTGGAAGAAATCTTGTCAGTGCCAGACATTATCCACAATTTTGAGAAACTCAGCATGTGATTTTTTGTTAAGTTTTATTAGCATTAAGCCTCATCCACCTGGTATTATATTCCATAATTTACCAAGCCTGTACTGAGTTTTCAGTTTGTACAGTTCATGAAATTTTTAAATTAATCATTGATGTTAAATTGCTATTAAAACCACAAAATGAGAGAAGCTAGAAACAAATAAATATAAAACACCACATGTGGAATGGTTCCATTTGTATGAAATTTGTATGAATGCACAGATCCATTGAGACCGAAAATTGATGTGTGGTTTCCAAAGGCTAAAATGAAGGGAGGGTGTTATTGATCATAAGCCTCCTTTTGGGTTGAAAACATTCAGATAGTGGTTATGGTTGCTCAGGTTTGTGAATATACAGCAACCATTGATTTAAACAATGTTTAAATAATTTAAGTAAAATTAAGTGTGAATTATATCTCAATTACAAAAAAGACTGAGCCAGAAGGTTTTTAGTAAAGTCCAGAAAATAAATCCATTCTTTTATATGGGAGCCCCAAATATTTCTCTAATAATTATTAAAATTTTAAAATTATGTAATACATAAGATAAACAGTGAGGCAATAGATTATTGAAATATTTATTAATGCAAATAACATGTATCCAGTGATGCCTGCTTTTTCCTGGTCAACTTGCCTTCCTGTAGACTCATGGTATCACATACAATGCTGCCATTTCAGCATTCGACCTCTTCTTCCTCCTGTTCCCATTTAGTCCCTTCCTCAGTCCTGCCTGAGGAATTTGTGTTGACTGAATTCATCTTTCTGTTCATTACTTAAGTCCATAAACACTTTCTCAGCTCCCACAGAATACTTGGCACTTGCTTTCAGTGTTGTTACAAAGTCGAGTAAAATATTTATATAAGTCAGCAAAAAAGGAAAATGAAAAAGGAAAATGGAAGTCACTGTGAGCATTTAAAGTGAAGGGCCTTTCCTGCAGGGAGTTGATTAAAGAGATGATAGAAGAGATGAAAATTCAGAGAGAAAACAGCGCAAAAGCCAGGAGTCATTGCCGTGTACAGATGTTTGAAACTGAAAAGTAGGAAGCAGTAGAGTTAGATCTCTTAGGTCGGGGTTCTGCATGGAACAGCCTGCCCAGGAAAATGATTGCCATGGAGGAGCATGAAACCCAAGTGCTACTGGAGAAGCTGCTAAAGGCAGAAAAGTGTGGGGTGGGATACACCTCCCACCTTTAGATCTCCCTCCACTGCTGCCCACTGGAGGAGCAGAGTGGAAAGCTAGCTGACAGAGACCTGGGAAACAGAGCCTGTGTCCCCCAGAGTACAGAGCTAAGCAGGCAAGAAGGCAACAGGAACTAAGGGAAAGAGCCCTGGAAGTTGCACAAACATTGTCCTTCTTCATGTGCAACTCACAGACCAGTCTAGGATGTAGACGGGTAAACTACGATTCACACACAAAGAAAATTATATGAAAAATAAATCATGAGTATAAACAAGCAATTTATTCTATCTGGGCTGATGTTTCAGTAAAGTCTAAACTATGAGTGAGTTTGTAGTCACAGAAAGAGAAGGCAAGCCAACACTGGAAAAGGGAACGATGGCTCAAAATCCCAGAGACATGGCATAGCAGGCTGTGCTTGAGGGTCCACCAACATTTTAAGATTGCTGCCTGTGGAGTCTGCGGAGGTAAAGGCTGAGGAGGGGCACGGTGCAGTGCACTTTCTGGGATATGAGACGGTCTTTGGGATTCATTCTCTAATCTGGAGCTTTTAATCAATTTCTCTACTGAGTTTCGGTGAGGGCCTTCTGGTTTTACCATGATATGGTGGATAGCACCATTGTGGGAGCATGGGTCGGAGTGGCCAGCATGTGAGAAGAGGGATTGGGAAGATGACCAGGCTCCCTGTTCACAAACCATTCTCTCAGGAGCTAACACGGTCCCACAAGACCTGGACGAATTCCTTCCAAGGGTGGCTCCCTCAATGACCCTAATTACCTTCCCGCAGGGCCCATCTCTTTAAGGTCCCGTCACTTCCCCAAACTGCCACATTGGAGGCCAAGATTCCAGAACATGGATCTCTGGGGGACAAACCACACTGAAACCATAGCAGCAGGGCAAACTCTTGACCTTCGTAGTGACCTCAGCTCTACTCTACGTCTGTAGGCTTCTTGTGGCTTTTCCCTCTATGAACTTGAGGTCATCAGAGTCCTTTCCTCTGCGGACCAGCTCACACTCTCTTCCCTCCAAACCTGCATCTCGCCATGCCCACACTGGGCTTTCCGAGATGTTCCTGGCTCCCTGTTCCAGAACACGTTCTTCTTTCTCATTCCAGAGTTGAGACTGGCCTGTTTCACCCTCTTTATTGAATCCTGTCCTTAGTGGAAATTTTCTGAGCATTAGTTTGGAAGTTAAATGAGTCTCTCTCAAAATCACTTAGTTTTACAGTCAGTTCTGCCATAATGAAATATATGCATTTCAAAAATTGACTGTGTTATGTAAAATGACACAATAAATTCCACAGGACTCATAGAAAAGTGGAGTTGGAGACAATTTTCCAAATATCATCTACTGCATGAAAAATTAAGAATCTAATAAAAATGGTAAAACCATATGTACATTTCCAATAGTCAAAAAATACATAAACACCACAATAAATATGGCACTAAATGTTGATAAAGCCCCAGTCCTGGTTGGAAGTAGACGTCACAGAGGTACAGTTTATGCAGTATTGTGAAGTGCAGAAATAGTGTGATCAGAAACGAACAAAGAGTTGACCTGAGAAATGAGCACACAGAGAACAGAGATTGCTAGTGTGTGCCTGTAGGCATGTGTTGATACAATATCCCCATTCATCATGGTACCATTTCCAGTATTCATCTAGTGTTTCTAGTGGACAAAATCATATGTAAGAAACAAAATTTGCATTATGCACAAGTTGCTGCCTAGTACATCCTTCCCGTTGGAACAGATCTGTGTTTTCTAAACTTGAGACATGGCAGAACTGAATATACTTCTTCTCTGACCTATAATACTATCCTGCTTACTAAGATTCTGTCTTGTTCTTTGCCCATCCACCTTATACATCTTTTACCTACTATGTGTACTATGTGGCTTCCTTGATCATCTACCAGTAGTCGATTTTTTGTGCGTGTACCTGAGCCTGGGTCCCTCACACTTCCTTCTAGAATCTAGGAATCCCATCTGTTATGACTTTGATACAAAGTGTCTCCCCCAAGTTCCTATTTAAATGCAGAAATATTGAGGTAAAATGATTGAATTATGAGAGCTATACCCGATCAGCTCAATTCTAGTTGGAATGGACTAACTGATGTTCACTGTAGGCAGGTGGCGCGAGGCTGAAGGGGAGAGGTCACTAGGGGTGTACCCTGGGAAGGTCCATCTTTCTCCTTTTTCTCTACTTCCTGGCCACCATGAATGGAGTAGCCCATCTCCACCAGCCCTTTCACCATGGTGTTCTACTTCATCTTGGGCCCAAAGCAGTGGACTCAGCCCATCATGGACTGAACCCCTGAAACCATGAGCCAAGATAAATATTTTGCCCTTCAAGTTCGTCTTAGGGAGCATTTTAGTCGCAGAAATATAACGTCGACTAACGCACCACCGTCCACCCACCTGTCTACTTGAACCTGCAGACATCACAACCCCTGCCACGGGCTTTTCTCACTGGCTCTTTGGTAGAAAGGGTCATCTGTCTGAGGCATAGCTCTCAAACTGGCTGCACGTTAGAACCAACTGGGGGCTTTGAAAGATCACAGGGCTCACCCCGTGTCCCAGACACTTGGTTAACTCCATCTCTGGGGATGGAGTTCCAGATCAAGATTTTTTCAAAAACTCTTCCTCACTGATTTTAATGCGTAGCCAAGTTTGAGCACCGCTGGGTTGGAGTGCTGCTGCTCAGGCTTTTATGTTCATGATGATGGCCTGGGGATCTGCATAAAGTGCCGATCGTGTGTCAGTGGGCCTGGGGTGGGGCCCGAGATTCCCTACTTCCATCTCCCAGATTTCAGAGTGCTTCTGGAGTACAAGGGTCGCATTTTGGAGAACGAGGGCTTACTAGGCAATCATGCGATACCTGCCACCTTATTTATATTCAGGCATGGTGTTTCGTCTGCCTTCAAAAGATTTTTCTCAATACCTGCCTCAGCGTGTGGGTCTCATTGGTCACTGGGATGCTGCTTCTCCTGAAGTGGCCTCAATTCAAAGGCGTATCCTGCCCCTACAGACGCCATTCTTGTTTGGTGATCTTCGGCTCAGATCTCAGGGCTTTCTAAGATAGACTATTTGGAAAGCAAGCTTATTCTTGAAAAACTCATGGGAATAAAATAGGGGCAAGGTCTCTGGACTCACACAATTCTAATCACCCCATTTTTCCCCTCTAGAAAACTGGTAGCATCCATGTCACTGGGACCTTTTTGTCACACAGTGAATGGCACAAGTAGCTTTGAGAACTGGGATTCCAGGGGGCTTCCTCTGTCTGCATGTGGGAGGTTTCTGCTTAGTAACCCTGGGAGGCGGGGGAGGTCTAGTCCACAGTAACCTGCTCAAACCCCCAAGGTTCTGATTCATGTTATCAAGTGCTAACTGAGAGCAAGGGAGACTGATTTTATTGACATTGATTAGCTGTGTACTGATTGAGAAAATCTTTAGTCACATTGGGATTATCAGGGTGGTGAGATTTTAACTCATAAAGAGATTTATGTAGGCAGGGCCAGTGTCTGTCTGTTAGTAAGGTTAAAAGTAGGACCAGGGGGCTGAGGAAGTGTTATGCTTGAATTCGGGACCCCAAAAGACCACCAGAGACCAAGATGGATGTAAGCAGAAAAGAGGTGTTTATTGCGAGCTAGCTCGGTCCTCCACGCGCACACAGCAACTGCTGATGCTGAGAGGCCCCGAGCCCAGGGTTTGCAGCAGTTTTATACATTCTTTGGGGGAAGGCAGGGACCCCACATAAATCACAGCATCTCTTAGCAAATCATCACACACCACTGGAAAATCAAACAACAACTCTAAAACATGATCAGCACATTCACTGGCGGGAACAAGTTGGGTAGGGGTGATTGGTTACTACAAGAGGGGGATTCCTTTGAACTGATTGGTTTAAGCCAAGAGGGGAGTTTGTGCTGAATGGTTTCCCAACATGTTATCAACCACCATAAACCACTAGGGGCTCATCTGGCATCCCAGGTATTTCCCTGTCTCATGCTGATTGGTGGCTGCTAGGGGGTTGCTCTAGGTCCCCACCTAGCCTGACTGAGTCAGGGACACCTGGTGCAGCAGATCTCTCCTGTAACTTAGCAGGGTGGGAATGTGCCTAGGAGTGCTCTGTGGGTCTTTCCAAGGACAAGGGTCACGCCCCCTTCCTTGGACAGGCTTTGCTCTGAGGTAGGGGCTGGTTTTTCATCTATCCTGGTTTTCTTTCCATTGGGAGCTATTCCTCTGCATGAGTGACCTCTTACCTGACACGAAATGCTGCAATTCCATCATGGACCCCAAAATAACTGTGCTGTAGCACAGTCTCAAAGACAAGAGGTTATATAATCAGAAGTGTACTAACACAATACCAAGTTGTCTTCTCACAGAAGGTGATTTGTTCTCTTTACATAATCTCTATAAGTAGTGATTATTGTGCACATTCTTCATTGAGAACTACAGGTTCAGATTCTAGTGATCATGATTCAACTTATTCGTATGAAAGTGCAAACTCTTTTTAAACTGGATTTATAGCATGTCCAGCCTCACTTTGGCCTTGGTCCTCCCCAGGTCTGATTATAGCTGTGTGGGTGACAGCCCACGTTGCCTGACTGACAGATTTCATTAGATGGACTTCACATTGAAGTTGCTGTGCTTGTTAATGTCGAATTCAGTAGTCATGAAGTGAGTGACAAAGGTCGTGTGAGCACTGGTCATCTGTGGCTGCCCCGTATGTTTTGCAAATTGCCAATATATATATAATAATGTCTCCCTAAGTAAATCCTTGTCTAATATCATAACTACAAAAGTCCAATGTTTTCCAGATTCGGGGAGCACACACCTCTTTCCTGGGGAGAGCTGGGAGACAGACCTCTCCCCTTACAGATATGGAATACAACCATGTCTCTCTTCCTGGGGGCAAAGGCTCCCAGACATAATCATTTCAACTTGGGTAAAATTCTCAGATCTTAAATCTCATTCTCTAGTACTTTGTACTTCCTTCACCATAATTTTTCCCCTATTTTGTGTCTTCTAAAGTTACTTTATTTTCCCTCAGAGTCCATTGTAATCTTTTACCGTTTTGGAAAATGAACCCTGGTTCTTCTTCAAAGACCCTACACTCTTTTTTGGTTTCTTGGTTGTAAGCTCCCTATCTCCCTATTAACCTCACATCTTATGTTATGGGACATAGAGAACACAATTGAGGGTTTTTTTTTTGTTTTTTTTTTTTTTTACTATTCATTGCCACTTTGAAATATTATTAAGTTTTTTGTTTTATTTTTCATTGACGGAATAATTGTGCAAATTTGTGAGATGTAATTTGATAGTTTAATAGACATTAATATATATTGATAATATACCTTGATTATAATACATTAATATATATATTGCATGCGATCAAATCAGAGAAATTAATTTTCTTTCTTTGAAGATCAAAACTCTTCCTCTTATTAACCCCTGTTCTTGTTGCTATAATTGACAAAACTTTCTATACTCCTCTTCATTCAGTAATGTCTTTATCAACGGCCTCTTAAACTTTCCCTAATGTGCCAGTTTAGGCCTTTGTTTTAGCTAACATTTTCAACTATAAATTCATATTCCCTTGGCTACCTACCAGATTTATAATGGCCCAGAACTTTAAAGTATCTTTTTTAACCTAGGCCTTTACTGAAAACAGCACATGACCAATTTGACTTTCTAAATGTCCCCTTTCCTTGCCATCTGTCTGGGAACTGTTACTCTACTTAGAGATTGCAAACATTGTGCAAGCTCTCATGAACTAAAATAACATCCATAAAATGTAATCAATTTCTACATTACATTTGAGGATGTAAATAATATTTTTTCCATAAACAAAATAGTCTTATTTTTACAGTTTTGTTTCCAGAGAAAACCATTCCTTAGGCCTACAGCTAGCATTTATGTATCATAATTTTGTTTTCTATTTTATATACTGATTATATGGTCTGTGGAGCAGAAAATAAAACAACATCAGCAACAACAACAATCTGTTTCTTCTCATTCTGCCCATTACATCTGGGATAAGCAAATACCAAATATAATTAACATGCATCCTGAAAGACAATCCTCAGCACCAGCAAATTATGATAGCAACCTGGAGCCTGGAGTATATTTACACAGTCACAGATCTTCATGCCTACCCAAAAAAGTGTGTGTGGGGTGTGTGTGTGTGTGTGTGTGTGTGTGTGTGTGTAAACTGTCGTCATAATATATGTCCTGCAGAAGAAATCACATTTTAAGAGATCCATTCTTTTACTGACCTGAAGGAATGTATTCCAATAAAGAAGGCTGACTTCTTCCCTTGACCAAATTGCTTTCTCTATCTTAGGTTTCTTTAATATCAGATGCTGCTTTTGGGAGGGAGACTTAGCTTCACTTAATCCTGCTCTCTCCCCTGCTATACCTACATCCTGGAGAGCAGTTGCAAAAGGATTTGGGGCCCTGTCCTAGGGAGTCACACAGGAAGAGGGCTATGCCCTAACAGTTCTACCTATAAATGTCTCTGGCATCTGTCTGTTCCTGGGCTTGCGTTCAGCCTCTGTAAGTGATGAGTCGATTAAGGATTAACAATTAACGTTTTTCTGTCTCTGCCATTCTATGCTAGGTATGTAAATTAAGCAGCACTTATTTAGCCAAACTCCTAGTCTAGTTTAGCCTTGTCTGATTTTTGTAATCTCCACACCAAGTTTGGTGACTGTGTCCTTTAATAAGTAGATGCAGAGATGTAGGATAGGAGCCCTGTGTGCACAATCCATAGAGGTCTGAATCCACAAAGCACTATAGTTCAGGAAATAAATACTTGAAGGTAGAAGACATTTACTCTACTGTCTCAAAAAAGGGTTTGAAGATATTATTGGAATTTAACTTGGGGTTGGTGTTCCCTGCCTCCTCCGAGTGTCCGGGCTGCACACGACAGAGGAGTAGGATCTGAAGCAGGCATGTTTGTATGAAAACCCCAGAAAACCAGGCAATAGTAGTTTCAGCAGAAAATTTACTTCAATTTTTCTGAAATGTGCTCAGTGTCAAAAAAATACATACAAAATTAACATCATGGCACAATGGGCCACAGAAGCAACTATAGCCCTAATATTTCCTCCCTTAGACGAATGTTTCAATTTTTTAGTAAATTGCTTTTGTGAAAAAAATATTGTCAGAACCTTCATTTTGATTTATAGTCAATCAGAGTCTATATATGTATATGTATATTTACATAATTATAGGGATGTATCTGTAGCTTTATCTTTTCACATTACTGAGAAAATAAGCAAGGGTAACAACTTCATACACATATATATTGAAATGTTAATATATTTAAACTCATAAAAAATTTGTTTCTATGGTTTGTGGTTGCAATTCTACCAGGAAGGGCTTTTGTGTGCAATTTTTATAGCAAATGTTACCTGCCAAAAGAGTGAGATTTTAATATAGTAGAAAATTGATGGAGGGCTGAAAATTAAGATTATTTACAATGTTGATAGATTTACCAAAAAACTCAGAATTTATGTGTGTCAAACAATGATTACTTACGCAACTTTTTCCACTCTGTAAATGAAACAAACATGTTCTGAGAAGAAACAGATACCTAAGTTAAGGTTTTTTTAAGACCAAATTAGGATTCTAATTCAGTATTGCATGTGATTTAATTTAAAGAGCTGGCCAGCAGAAAACTGTAATATTTTCTGAAGATTTAACTAAAGAGTCAAACTTTTATTTATTTTTTCAACCAAAGTGTGTGCAGCAGGCCCATCTAGCACTGAGTGTAGGTCATCAAATCCTGACAGGCTTGTTTGGGAGCTTTGATAAGCTACTGGTGATGGAGACAGATGCCAGAGGCTTGGGGAAGGGAAGAAAAGAGGGAAGGCTTGCATTCTGACTCAAAAATGAAATCTATCTGTAGTGACTTAAAAATATGTGCTTACATATTTCAAACAAGTGTTAGCTAAATTAGATTATATGCAGATGTTGGATATCCCTAATTTGAATATCCCAAATATATGTTCCAAAATTCAAAACTGCTGACATGAGAGTCGAGTACAAAATTCCACACCTGGCTTCATGTGAAAGGTTGATCAAACTGCAGGCGCACTAAAAAATATTGTATGAATCACCTTCTCTGTGTATAAGATGGATATGAAACATAAATGAGTTTCCTGTTTAAACTTGGGTCCCATTGCCAAGAGATTTTATTACCTATGTGCAAATATTCCAAAATCTCAAAAAAAAATCCAATATCTGAAATACTTGTTTTCCCCAGCATTTAAATAAGGAAAACTTAACCTATATTTATTTTTAAAGTAAGGTTTATTTCAATAATTTCAAATTAAGTCTATTTTGTTTTTAAAAATGCTTTTGGTGATGCATTATAGTTACTCATAATGGTGGGGTTCATTTTGACAAAATCATAGAAATGGGAATTTAATTTGCTCCATTTCAGTTCCCAGTGCTTCCTCTTTCCCTCCCACCCCCTCTCCCCATTCCCATTCTCTACTCTACTGGTCTTCCTTCTATTTATTTATTGTTTTTTTAATTGTTCCATTGACTTTTTCTATATACCTTTATTTCATTTATTTTTATGTGGTTCTGAGGATCCAATCCAGTGCCTCACAGGTGCTAGGCAAGTGTTCTACCACTGAGCTACAAATGCAGCCTCTCATTCACTTTTAATAGTGAATTTGAGAGTTTTATGCTAAAAAGGCCAGGCATTTTCAAAGCACTGTCCTGCTGGACCAAACTTAGGAAGAATGGCAGTAGCTGTGAACCTTCCCTAGCATCACTTCAAAACCACAGCTCATCCTTTGCAAGAATCCTGGAGCCCACTGTGTAGTCATTGACTTGGTAATGAAGCTCATCTCTCCTTACTCCAGGGAAGGCAGCCTCGGGCCCCAGCTAGGATAGAATTGGAGATGTCTCAAATGCAGCAGAATCACCTTTTTTTTCTTTAGTTGTACTTGGACACAATACCTTTATTTTATTTATATTTTATTTAATTTTATGTGGTGCTGAGGATCGAACCCAGGGCCTCACACTTGCTAGGTGAGCGCTCTACCACTGAGCCCAAACCCCAGCCCTACAGCAGAATCACCTTGAGCATTTATCATTTCTTTGTACTGGGAAAATTTTAAATCCTGCCTAGTAACTATTTTGAAATATACTATTGTTTTCAGCCCTAGTTGTCCTACTTTGCTAGAGAACACTGAAAGAACACTGGACTTTTTTTTGCATTACAATTCTATTACACATACCAATTGTGCCCCCATGCACATTAGCACCCTTTCTTGCTTCCCCCTCCCCCATTCCCTTCCCGGCTGCAGGTAAGGACTCCGATCCTTATGTTCTCTACATGCATGAGATCGACATTAACTTCCACATATAAGTGAGAACATGCAGTGAGCCTGATCTGATCACTACACCTTGTATTCAGACACTGAAGTCTACGGCCACACCACCCCTGAATGTGCCCATGTTATGCTCGAATTCGGGACCCCCAAAAGACCACCACAGACCCAGATGGATGCAAAAAGGTGTTTATTGCAAGCTAGCTCGGTCCTCAGCATGCACCCAGCAACTGGTGATGCTGAGAGGCCCCGAGCCCAGGATTTGCAGCAGTTTTATATACTCTTTGGGGAAGGCAGGGACGCCCCCACATACATCATAGCATCTCTTAGCAAATCGTCACACACTGTGGGAAAATCAAACAACAACTCTAAAACATGATTAGCTTATCAAGTGGTGGGAAAGAATCTGGAAAGAATTATTGGTTAGTTCAAGGGGTTGATGCACTTAAAATTGATTGGTTTAAATCTTGAGGATGTTGCAAGGGGGGTAAGTGCCAAGCGCTGCAGGGCTTCTAGTTTAGATACTGGTCACCACACCTAGGTGGGGGCCGTCTGGCATTTCAGATATTTTGATATCTTGGCCTCTCTTAGGTGATCACCATCTGCGGCTTTTCCGAGAACTGTTTCCACAGAGCTTTAGGACTGCAGTAGGTCAGAGGTTAAGTTTCAGAGCAAAATGAGGTCCCAAGAAGAATGAGGTTGCTTAGGTCTTTCACCCAATCTCGCTAGACCCTGAAATATCTCACTGTACCCCATCAAGATGCATAATTATGTATCAATTAAAAAGTAATTTTAAATGCTAATTTTAAAAACAGCATATGACAATATGCTTTGATAAACCTACATTTGACAATGCAGAAACAACAAGCTTAAATTTCTGCTCCTTTTCTTCCTTTTTTTTCAGTACTAGGAATTGAACCCACTCTACCATTCTATTACTGATCCAAATTTTCAGTCCTTTTATTTCACTTTTGATTTTGAGATGGGATCTCACTAAGTTGCCGAGGCTAGCCTCAAACTTGCGATCCTCTTGCCTCAGCCTCCTGAGACACTGAGATTACAGGCATATGTCACTGTGCAAAAGAAAAAATTCTGAACTCAAGAAACCCCACTAAGTCTGCCTCAAACTAATGTAGGTATATTCTCTGGTGATGTTCATACTGTACATACAATCCAATCACAATGAAATGAATGCAGACCTCACTGTGTTTTACCGACCTTTCCTGATAACCACAGACTAGGATAACAACCAGAGTTGATAGTGTTACAGGTCGTGGGCCTTACACAAAATTGAGGCAGCGTGAAGACGCTTTAAATCTCAATTCCTGTAAACAAGCCAGAAAGATTTTAGACTTGTCAACCACAGTAACAGGCATGAGTTTATTAGGAGGGAAAGAATAGGTCCTCTAAGAGAGGAAAGCAATAGAGTTCCCTCCTGCCCCCTAGTTTCACTTCCGGTCCCAGGGAAGTTTCCAGTCTAGCTCTTGCCTTTTGACTGACAGCAGGATGACACCAGATTTTCCAGTCCCCACTGGCTCTAACTGAAACCTGTTCTTACAGATTTTATGATTAGTGGGATCTGGTCTGTGTAAGCATCACAAAAGTACCCCTTCTTCTCACTCCTTGATTTATACCCAAAGGAATTAAAATCAGCATACTAGAGTTAGGCAGCCACATCAATGTTTATAGCAGCTCAGTTCATAACAGCTGAACTATGGAACCAACCTAGGTGTCCCTCAATAGATGAATGGATAAAGAAAATGTGGGATATATATTCAATGTAATATCACTCAGTTTTAAAGAAGACTGAAATTATGGCATCTGACAGTATATGGTTAGAGTTGGAGAATATGATGCTAAGCCAAATAAGCCAGTCCCATAAAACCAAAGGCCTCACGTTTTCTCTAATATGCTGATGCTAATTTACAATAAGGTGTGGGGGCACTAGGGAAGAATAGTGTTACCTTAGATTAAGAAGAAGGAAGTGATGGGATGGGAGGGGAGGAGATGTGGGGATAGGAAAATAGTAGAATGAAACACACATTGTTACTGTTTGTATATAAGTGACTACATGAGCACTCTGCAACATGTACACTCAGAAAAGTGAAATTCTATCCCATCTATGTATGATATATCAAAGTGCACAAATACATTCTATTGTCATGTATAAATAATTAAGAAAAATCTAAAAATTAAAAAAAAATAAATTAAAAAGATTTAAAAAAAAAGGTACCCTTTCGGGGAAACTCATGTTCTCATTATTGGCATTTGGGGCCTGGTTTCTCCCGCAGACGACAGGAAGTTTGCTGAGAAATGTCACACATCTGTAGACTTAAACTAGTAGGTTTCCAGATAAGTTGATTTTTAGAAAAGAAAGCATGTGGAAGTCAGCACAGTTGACCCAGTTTATGGAATTCATTCTTAACCTCATGTCTGGACCACCCATATCTCTCTCTCCCCTACCAATAGGGGATAACTCTATCAAGCAGACACCAACCCCACAGAAAACAAAGTAGTAAACAGCATTTTCTTTGTTTTACTTTCCCATTCCAAGGACATCTCTTTGCGTGTATATATAAAGATGTAATGAAAATTAAAGAATAGGACAAGTAGAGCCTGCAGTGGGCCAGGCAGTATTCCAAGTGTTTCTGGATGCTTATTTGATACAGGTGGAAATGAAGCTCAAAGCAGGGAAGAAGCTGGAAACTCTGGGCAAGTCCTCACCTCAGGATTTGAGTGGTAGAACCACTCCAGCCTTCATCACCCAGACCATCCCACTCTGAGCACAAAAAAGGAAGAAAAAAAAACTGCTTTTAAAATTCAAAACATATAAATTAAGCTTTAAAATAGATGTATAAGTCTATTATAGCTGATTTTCTGAGATCCACTATTTTGCAAGGTTTATAAAACTTCTTTAGTTTCATCTTTATCCAACATAAAAAAATTATAATAAAAGGTTTTATGCTCGAATTCGGGACCCCCAAAGACCACCAGAGACCCAAGATCAATGTAAGCAGCAAAGAGGTGTTTATTGCGAGCTAGCTCAGTCCTCCACACGCACACACAGCAACTGGTGACGCTGAGAGGCCCCGAACCCAGGGTTTGCAGCATTTTTATACATTTTTTGGAGAAGGCAGGGACTTCACATACATCATAGCCTCTTTTAGCAAATCATCACACACCGCGGGAAAATCAAATAACAACTCTAAAACATGATCAGCACATTCACTGGTGGGAACAAGTTGTCTAGGGGTGATTGGTCAGTACAAAGGGGGTATTCGTTTGAACTGATTGTTTTAAGCCAAGAGGGGAGTTCCTGCTGAGCTACGTGGTTTCCCAACATGTTATCAACCATCATAAACCACTGGGAGGGTCATCTGGCATCCCAGGTATTTCCCTGTCTCATGCTGATTGGTGGCTGCTAGGGGGCTGCTATGGGTCCCCACCTAGCCTGACTGAGTCAGGGACACCTGGGGCAGCAGATCTCTCCTGTTATTTGTAGATAAACCACTTAGCAGGGTGGGAATGTGCCTAGGAGTGCTCTGTGGGTTTTTCCAAGGACAAAGGTGATGTCCCTTCCTTGGACAGGCTTTGCTCTCAGGTAGAGGCTGGTTTTTCAAAAGTAAAGCAAAAAACAATGAAAAAGAAAAGATGAAATCCAAAGTATTCATAGTGTACACTAATAAGGGCTGTCTATAAACCAAGGTACTGTAACAGTGGTCCACTTCACCTTTTTTTTTTTTTAAAGGAGAATTTTTTTTTTAATATTCATTTTCAGCAGACACAACATCTTCGTTTGTATGTGGTGCTGAGGATCGAACCTGGGCCACACCGCATGCCAGGTGAGCGCACTACCGCTTGAGCCACATCCCCAGCCCTCCACTTCACCTTTTGAATATAACTCTGAGGCTATTTTTTTTTTTTAAGGTACACATTTTTCTTTGCCTCTACAGCCTCTTCCCCTCCCTAACTTGGGGTGGGGAGATTACTTTGAGTTATCTGCACTCCACAGGAAGGAGGTGTTTGCCAGAGGATCTAGGAAGTGAATATCTCCAGAATTAACAAGTGGATCCTAACACAGGGTCAGGGTGCCCTGGGACCCCCAGTCAGGGCACATCTGGAATGTCGCCTTTGAATCGATCCTTTAAAATCCCCTTTCTTCCTGTTGGGCAGAGTCACAGCCTCTGGGACAGGCGTCTTCTGTGTTTCTTCCTTTGCTAGCAAAGCAATGACACTTTCAAAACCATGTCCTCTTTATTGAATTGGCATGAGGGACAAGGACTGAGCTTTCAGTTACAGTACCATGCTCAATGTCCTTGATATCCATCTGGGTCAATACAAACTTAGAAACTACAAACATAGAAAGACTCTCAAAGATTCAGAAAGCTCTGAATCAGTGTTCTGAAAAAGACAGGAACTTACATTGAATGAAGTGCAAAGGCAGTGAAAATTCTTTTGTGGGGAAACTTGTATTAAAATTGCTAGTAGGTGCAGGAACTATGTGGCCAATCGAAGACAAAGGAAGGAATGTAGATAGTTATGTCCATGAAACAGTCTAATAACCTCTTGAAATGTATCTTGAGCCTCTGGACACATTGTAGCTCTCTGTTCTAGATGACTGCATTCGAAGGATGAAGGTGACCAGAGTTCATATTCTTAGGCAGCAGCTGTGTCACAAAGCAAGGGCTGGGAGTCCAGGCAGCTGCTGTGGTCCTTAGGCACCCATTTTTTTTTTTTTAATTTTTTTTATCTCACTAGAGCGAATTCAAGGGAAACACAGAGTAGCAAGTAAAAGTTTAATAGAATGAGAAGTGAAGGTTACATATGTAGAAATTGTATGAACGAACCAGTGCTCACCAAGTTGGAAGTTTTTTTGTTGTTTGTTTATTTTTAATATATTTATTTTTAACTGGGGATCAAACCCATGGACACTTCACCGCTGAGTCACATTCCCAGAACTTTTTAATTTATATTTTGAGACAGAGTTGCGTGGGGCCTCACTAAATTGCTGAGGCTGGCTTTGAACATGTGATCCTCCTGTCTCATCTTCAGGAGCCACTGGAATTAACAGGTGTGCTCCAAATTGAAGTTTGTTAGAAAAATCAAATCTCCTTCAATTTTCCTGCTCCATTAATTAGTTTCAATACTGCTGAAGAAACTTTTCATTTTGGTTGCCAGAGCATCTGGTTGTGACATAGTTTGGGCTGTATGAGAGAGCCCTGACAATTTGGCTATTAGCAATGATGACACATGGTGTGAAAACAGCAATTTCCCTTGAGGGGTTAGAAGTGTTTACAGCTGGGGGGGCTTTGACATACCATACCCACTTTTCTAAAGCTCCTCTGCTTCAATTAGAGCTCCCCATGATTTGAAATTATAATTCTCTCAAGGGATTTTAATTGTCTATGGCTTTCGGGAGATTGTGCATTCCAGGTTTCCCTCCCCAAATGTTTTCTGGTGGCAGTTTTATTTATAACTCCTGAATTTTTCCTTATGCATATGCCTAATCTCTTTCTTTCATTATCTTCCATCATTGGCCCCCCCCCACATCTGTTCATGGCTAACTAACCTACCTAACATCTGGAATCCTAAATAAATCCTGCATCCTGATGGCCTCCCAAGTGTATTTTGAAAAACTCCTCCAATGCTGCATTCATTGCAATTTTTGTATTTAATTTCCATACCAACATGATAAAGAGGAAAGCATTGTTAGAAAGAGAGTGTTTGGTGTGTGATGTGTCAGTTCCCTGTGTGTGATGTGTTGTGCCAGTGACCTTGCCTTCAATTTGGAGATTGATGTCCATGTGCTGTATCACTCCTTTTCACACTTCTCTCACCCAACATGAGGGACTTGTAAAATATTCCACAAGAGTTTGTATATTACAAGAGCAAACCTGTCACTCAAAATTCACCCGGAGTCACTCTCTGTCACTCGTGTAGCTTGAAGAAAAGAAAATGTATCTACACTATGATTTAAATAAAGAACTATATTTACTATTCATTGATGATGGTTTCTCTCAAATAAAAGAAAGTCTTTTCAAATTCTCGAAGACTCAGTGGGCCTGTTAAGGGGTAAGTTATAATTTACTCTACAGGTTTCACAAAGGTAGTTGTCTATGTTAGTGAAAATATTTGAGACCAATAAATCCTGATGCCTGGGCAACAGTAGGAGGCACTTATTTATGAATTCTGCAGAGTGAACTACGCCTCTGGGTTTTTACATTAGAATTTCTTAGGAAATATTTTACATTAGAATTTTTACATTAGAATTCAGGTTTTTACATTAGAATTAGATTTTTACATTAGAATTTCCTAAGAAACCATTGTATGAAAAGCTTCAGATTAAGTAAGGAGAATATTCCTCTATAAAACTAGCATCCCAGACATGAGACAGGACATATATGTGTACTATGCGCGTGCGCACACACACACACACACACACACACACACAATATACATTTATATATTTGTACATATATAGAGAGCATACATATTTTATATATATGTAAAGACACATACACACATACACATACATATATACTTTCTTTTTTTATAAATGATAATGCATTGAATATTGCGTGGGCTCCTGTCATCCACAGAGGAGGTCCACAGAACAGGGTAGAGGAGAGTGTGGCTGCGGAGGTGCTATTCAAGACCTCTGGAGACCACGCAGGAAGCAGGTCTGATTTTACTGGACAGTTATCATGTGTATGTACTCAGGCAGCCACCAATGCAATTTCTGCTAACTGTCCTTGCAGCCACCAATCCAGGAGGGAGCCGCGGAGCAAGGCCGCTCAGACACCCTTAACGTATGCCATGTATGCAGTACGCCATGCACTTGTCCCCACAGAATATTGCAATTAGAATGACTTTTTTTTCAGTCAGTAAAATTGCCTCATAAACAGGACTGGGTATCATCTTTCAAACTCTCCTCATAACCAGAATCACCAGAAGTAACTGTTAAATATTCACATTCCTAGACCCCAGGAGCAAGACTAGAATATTTTTATACAGTGAGCATAGGATTAATGTTGAAGAATATGGTCACCTACCTGTCCTCCAGCCCACCCTAAACTTCTCTCATTACAGGGCCCTGCCATGGCCAAGAGGCCAGCCAAAATCAACCAGCTCCTCCTAGGACTGGGCTCTGCTAAGGCCATGTAAGAGCCAGACCCACATGCAGGCCTGGCTGCCATTCTCCCCCCAAAGATGCGCCTCTCAGGTGCTGAACAAAGCATGGATTTTCCGTGAGGTCTCCCTCCATTTTCTTTTTCTTTTTTTGTTCTCTTTTGTGTGCTTTCAAGTGTGTGTTCACGAGACTCGCGAGTGAAAAGAAAAGTTGTTAATCTAGATTATAGTGTTGTCAGATTCAGAACTCAATTAGATAAAATGCTTCCTGTGTCTCATCATTCAAAAGTTGTGCTTTGCAGGGCAGACCTTTCATGGGTCTTTTTAGTCCCCTGGGTTGTTGTTCTTGTAAAACAAAAAGATACTCTTCTACTGTCAGCTCCTGGTTTTTGATCTGCTCTTAACCAGTTTACTACAACTTCCCAGTTTGGAGTACATTTTTCATAAAGGAAAAAAAAAATGGAGAAGTAATAAAAGAGCTTTTTATTATGTGATTATTTATAGTTTACAAAACCCCTTAATTCTGATATTTTAATTGATCTTTACAAAACTACATTTTTTTTTAAAGAGAGAGTGAGAGGGGAGAGAGAGAGAGAGAGAGAGAGAGAGAGAGAGAGAGAGAGAATTTTTTTTTTTTAATATTTATTTTTTAGTTATCGGCAGACACAACATCTTTGTTTGTACGTGGTGCTGAGGATCGAACCCGGGCCGCACGCATGCCAGGCCAGCGCGCTACCGCTTGAGCCACATCCCCAGCCCACAAAACTACATTTTATAGAAAGCAAAACAAATAAGCTGTGGATTATTTTGCACACAGTGCATTTCAGTACAAACAGGTATAATTAAGGAAAATTTTGAAAATTTTTTTTTAATTCACCAAAAATTTATTAAAGATTCCAAATTTCAACTTATAAGAGAACATGCATTTTTTGTTTGTATTGATGTTATTACTTTAAATCTCATATGTATTTCTTTACTATAAATTATTTCACATATAAAAGCACAATGTACATCAACCATAAATAATAATATTTTAGCACTCACATAAGAAATAAAGAACCGAACAATTTCATTTTTATGAAATGTGCAGGTAGACAAAGGTACCTCAGAAAGTAGATTGATGGTTTTCTGGTGCTGGAGTTTGTAATGAAGGCCACTTGAAGCTGGGTAAAATTGATTTTTAGGTTGATAGAAATGTTCTAAAATTATATTGTGATGATGAACAATTCTGTAAATATACTAAAAAAAAAAACTATTGAATTATACACTTACACTGGGTGAAGGAGATCACTGAATCATTACAACAAGGGAAATAATTTCAAAATGTAACCTTGAGTTCTCAGGATAAGTAACAGATTGACTAACAAAATATTTCTAAGAAAGGACACTTACAAACCTTCAAATCCTTATCTCCTTGAATGGTATTACATACTAAATTTATGAATAGGATAATTATGTAAAGTCCCCTGGCCTACCAATAGATGGGAAGTGTAAGAGTCCCCATAACTAGTATAGAATTCACAATATCTTCTAACAAGTTTTAGCCTTTATACCTCACAAAATATGTAAATAAAGGAAACTAGTTTACTATCTTATTTTAAGACATTATTTGAACGATAATTTTTTTTTCAATTAGATGGCTTTTCCTTTCTTTCAATAATACAAATTTGTTGCTAAAATTATACTTATTGCTCGTGAATGAATATTTTTAAGCAAACATAGATGTGTATATAAAAATCACCTATGGTTCTAAAATCATAATTGAATATATGCAAATTCTTTGAAGCAATTCAGTGAACAAATTCAATAATTAGTGTAACAACACTTGAAAATTTTTATAATGTGCTTTTTTAAATGAAATCCTCCACTTTACGATAAATATAATCGGAACTGTTACTATTGCTTGATCTTTCATTTTTATGACTACCCAATAAATACGTTGCCCAAACTAATAAAATCAAATGACTTATTCTCTTACCAATCCAGAAGCATGCCTACTAGCCTCAGGGGCCTTTCCCTTGGCCAATGACACATGGCATATACTGGTTGGGTGGTACATGGAACTATGATTCCATCCCATGAACTTACTAATATCCCATTAAGGAAGGAAATCTGAGGTCCACAAGTCTCTAGGCATTTTAAAGTTTTCTCACAACTAAATTAACACAAGCAAAACAAGGTTCTTAGGGTGTATGGGTTGGCTTCTGTTCACATCTGTTTATAATTGAGATTCAGAATGGCAGATTATTTAGTTTTGCTGCTAATTACCACAGATTAGCAGAAATATCTCTAATAAACAATTAAAAAGGCAAAGGCAGGGAATCCTATATTTAGTTCCATCTTTCTATTCAACTCAACTTCTGACATATTTATAAGATCATGGATTATGACACTTCTCCTGAATTATTTTAAGTCCTTAGTAAAATGTGTCTGAAACAGTGTGAAACCGATGGCATTTTCCACAGGCAAGAGACCAAACCAGGAATGTCCACATGAATCATGGATGAGCTCACTTGGTGACCAGGATGGATTAATGCAGAGATATGGAGTTCTTTACCATGCAGATGATGTCAGTGGTTTGCCTTGGGTGAATACACCTTGGATGAATTACACCTGGAAAATTAAAAGCATGTTCACTTTTTGTTAACATTTGTATTTGGCAGACACACTATGGTATTGGGAATGTACACTTGGAGAATAATTGAAGTATATTTAGCTTCTCCCTTTCATAAACTCTAAAAGGGCTTTTTGTAAGTTTGCCAGCTTTGCTTTGTTCACCCAATATACAGGGTAAAGACGCAGGATTGAGGAAAACAGAGGTGACTGATTTTTTTTCCTACATCAGGAAGAATAGGCAAGCTGATCAGAAATTTTGAGAGGAAAGTCTTAATAAAATGCAGCTTGGCATTTTGTTCAATAGGATTCTTACTGTCTGCACTAACAAAAATATTCCTTCTTGGGGAGTTAGAATCCCCAATTCTGTGGAACTCAGAGCTACAGGAATGAGGAACACAAATTGTCACTGAGCCAGTAGGGAGAGATGGTTGAAAGGCCATCCCCTTGGCTCCCAGGCTCCATTTATTTTTCCCATTGGAAGCACAGTACCATATAGAGTTATTGTCTAAGCTGTATACCTCTATCTGCAGGACGGGACCCTATCATTGTAAGGTGGTACCTCTGAAGCAATGCATCTCTAGAAGCCAATTTCTAATACAACAGGCAGTCAGTGTCTGGATGCAACACTATAGACCAAAGAATCCTATGGTCATAGGCCCACTCCTGTATCTTTTTTGCTGTACAGTGAGTGCCCTGGTGGTTATAAGGGATCATGCCTTGGTATCTCCATGCTCTGTAGGGCCTTGCATAGTGATGCTATCAAGAAAGTCAAAACATCACCAGGGTATGTATCTATTCTTGTCAGAATGGATTTCTTGCTCTTCCAGAATGGAAGGAGCCCATGGAATTGACTTGCCACAGGGTGGCTTGTTGGTTTCCTCCAGGAATGATGCTGTATCAGGACTCAGGATTATTCTCTGTTAGTGGCAGATCAGATGCTTGAGCAGTGGTGTGTAGATGAGCCATTCCAATAGGGATCCCTTGTTACTGGTCCTGTCAATAGCCTCCATCTCTACAAAGTGGCCACTTCAGTCACTTGCTACTGTGTCAGCACTGGAGTGGCTGATGGCAGGAGATGGTGGAGATCTTGTGTGTTTGGTCTTCATGCCTCCTTGAGGCAATGCCTTGAGATATGGGACTTCACAGTTTGACAACAAGTTCACCCAGGAGATGGTGTGAACTTGCTATTAGAATGACTCCTGTAAACATAGAAATGTTTTGACTTGGCTCAATGGAGTTGAAGTGTCAAAATTGTCATCTTAGATAGTAAGGGAGGAAGTTAAAAAATTGGGGGAATAGGCTTTCTGGAGTGAATATGCTAAAATATTCCTGGAAAAGCCCCAAATCCCTAGAAAAGCTTCATCATAATAACAATGTTTCATGAGAAGGTCCAGAGGATCTACTCTTGACGAGAACTATAAAGAATGTGCTAGTAAGAGGGTCTGCAGAATCACTAAGAAACTCAAGTGATGCTTTCCCCCACAGGTAAGGCAGTTATTGGAAGGGGCTGACAATCAGTTAAGATGCATAGACCCCCAAACAATAGTGCCCCTGGAGATGCTCAACTATCAGATGATGAGAGACACCATTGTTGTAATAAGCCAGAAGATCCAATGGTGATCAAGGGAATTTGGCTTACATGAAGGTATGGAGATGCTGTACAGGCACAGCATTCCTGGGCATTGTACATCCATCCCATAGATGAGCAAAAATGATTTTTCTTTTTTTTTTTTTTTATAACGGGGAAGGAGTCAGCTATCTTTGGCAACATGTGAGTCTCCTTGGAATGGTAATTAGTGTGGGTACTAATTTTAACCCTTTTGGTATTTAAATAAAACCCAAAATTCAGATAGCCCTGTGTGTCTTGGCTTTCAAGACTTAGAGATGTGTTGGAGTCCTGTGGCTTCAATACTTCTGAAATAAAAAAAAAAAAAAGAAGAAGAAGAAGAAAGATGATGTTCTTTTATGTTGCTGACACCCTTGAACATAATGAGAGCCCTAGTACTGGCTGTAGTCATTTAGCATCCTCAGGGACATAAGAGAAGTTTTATTATACTTCTGAATCAAATCAAATAACAACAACAAAAAAAATGGCCACAGAGTAGGAGGTTATGGTGTGTAGTGTCAGAAAGCGAGGAGCACTCTCCAGATTATATTCTCCAAGGACATTTCACTTCCCAGTAGTTCTGTGCAGCTGTATCAAGTGTGTTTGTTTGTATGACCTTCACCACAGTCAAAGTACAGAACAGATCTGTCACCCCAAGTTTCTTTTGTGCCATCAGTAAAGGCACACCTGTGGACGCTTTCACTTTCTTCTTCGTCTGGATTGTTTTAACTCTCTCAGAGTCTCTGCCCTCCTGTGGATCACTTGAACATTTTTTAGAGTTCTTTTTTTATTTACTTAGAGTGTCTTTGATCATATGACTTTCAGCAGTGTTTTAAGTGGCATTGTAGGTCTTGCAATACATGTGTGAATACTGGCATCACAGTGTGCTGGAATCAGTGTTTTACCTCTTAGAGTGAATAGGTGTAGAAAGTTTGCTTCTATTTGGGTCCCTTCGTCCTCTCCATTTAAAAGATGTAATCACCCTATGTATTTCCCTTACACAGTGGGCGCTCCACCAAATGGTGTTGTGATTATTGCTTTGATAATCAAAGGAATGGCCCTTTATCTGAGAATGCTTTCATTTCCCCTTCATTTCTGAAGGCTGTTTCACCAGGTAATAGAATTCGTGGTTGACCGTGTTCTCCCTTCTGTGCTCGAAACAGGTCATGCCACTTCTTCCTGCCTTTGTGCCTTCAGATGATAAAGCTACTGTTATCTGAACTCAAGTTCTCTTACAGCCACATGCCATTTCCCCCTGGGCTTAAGAGCTGTTTGGTGTCTTCTGTTTTCAGAAGTTTCAAAATGATGAGTCTTGGCATCAGTTTCCTTGAGTTTGTTTGCTTAGCTTCTTTGAGTGATTTGCTTAACTTCTTAATCTATTTAGGAAATTTTTAATTATTGTTTCTTGGAGTACTTTTTATTATCATATTCTCTCCTCCCCTTCTAGGCTCTACTGATCTGAGTGCTAGATCTATGGATTATCGCCCCACAGGTTTCTTACTCTGTTTCTTTAGTTTTCTATCCATTTTTTCTGTCTCATAGTTCTATCCATTTCTAATGTTCTATCTTTAAGTTCACTGATTCTTTTTTCTGCATTATTCATTCTGCTATTGGGTCCACCTAGTCTTTTCATTTTTGTGGTAATTTTAGCTCTATAATGGCTGTTAAGTTCTTTTCAATATCTTCCATGTCTTTGGACATATTTTCCATTTTTTTTCCCCAAGAATATTTTGTATTTGCATGTGGAAGCCTTTTAGGATGGCTGCGTTCAACTCCTTGTCAGGTAATTCCAACATCTCATTCATCAGAGTGTTGGCTTATCTTCTCATTCCAGTTGTTATTCTCCTGGCTCTTGGCATGACACATGAGTTTTCAAGGGATCCTGGACAGTTGGAATATTGTGCTTTCAGTCTCTGGGTCCCATTTTGATCTATTTTAGCAGGCAGACACCTAGTCTGGGTTTAGAGCTTAGGTCATGCCCTGCCTCGCTGGCGTGATTTCAATGACAATTTAGTGTTTAATTGCTGCAGCACCACTCTGGGCTGCTTTATTTGCTGGGTACAGCTGGGGCTCCTACCTGATCTCTATCAGTACCACATGTGTGCCTAGAGTATGCGCTTCTGCAGCTGGTGCAGCTAACTCCTGCAAGAGTGGAGATGCCAGGCTGGAATGGGCAGAGAGCCCTTCCCCTGGCTGCCCTGTGAGTGCTGCCTGCAGGACAGAGGGCATCCTAACTGCCTGGTGCTTCCTAGGTGGAGGGCAGGACAGAGGGCATCCTAACTGCCTGGTGCTTCCTAGGTGGAGGGCGGGAGACACTCCACAGGGCGCATCTCACTCATTGGCTCTACTGTCTGTTGACAAAACCTCAGCAGTTCGGCCTCTAGTATGAAAAGTCCCAGGCTCCTCTTGACAACTCTTGCCACAGAGTGGAAACAGCCATTTCCCCTACAGAGTCCTGATTTACTTTAGTTGGATTTGGTGATTACTGGGTGGTCTGAAGACAGTTAACTATTGCTTATTATATGCATGGAATTTCATCACTTGAATGTGTTAAGCAATAAGGGGTAGCTACCCTTTCCTGACCTCACAGACTGGATTTTTCCCCCTTTTTATTCATTTCCACACGTACCCATTCTCCCTTTTATAGCACTTCCCACTCTTAAGATCATTCATTCAATGTCTATTTTCCTTGCTAGGTGAAATTATATTGGAATCTATAATTCTGTAAGTCAAATATAGAAAGAATCAGCTACAGCTGCTGTCACCAGGACCCGCAGTAACCAGCGTAGGCTTGCCCACCTGCTAGAAGAATATGAAAAAGCAGAGCAACTCGGTTAAAAGAAAGTGCCAAGATGTCGAGCTATTGGGTGTTACCCCGAAGCAGCGGGATTCAGAGATCATGCAACATCAGCAGAAAAAGACAAATGAGAAGAAGGAGGAACCCAAGTAGCTTGGCGGCTTTGTCTCCAACGCCCTTGCCCTTTGCCGGTGTGCCTGGGGGGCCAGTTCCACCATGCTTGAGTTTCCTCCTGTAGTGCTCAAAGGTCCCAGCACCAATGGCATCCCCTTTGCCCCAGTCCCTTTTGTGCTTCCTTACCCTCAGGTAGCCTCTCTCCCCCTGAGCCACTCCTGAGTGTGAGGGAGATTAGCCATTCCGTGTTTTTTACTCCTGTGGGGCAGACCCCGAAGTATTAAAAGTACCTTTGCAATTCCTTAAAAAAAAAAAAAAATCAGCTCCACTTTAATTTCCAGGTTTTGATAGCCCGTTCTTCCTTGTATTCCATCAATTTCCAGTTATTCTTAATCTTAGTTACATATTAGAATGATGCGAAGAACGTTTTGAAAAACAGTGATGCTAAGCACTGCTTCCAGAGATTCTGAATCAATTAGCCCAGTGTATTGTAAAATCCTCCTGGCTGTCTCTAATGTACACCCAGGATTAAGAACCAGTGTTCTAGGTAAAAGACTCATTCATTCCATAAGCCTGGAATCTAAACTTTTAATCTTTATTAAATTATTTATTTATAATTTTTTTGTCTTTAGTAAATTATTCATTCATTCTAATTTGTTATACATGGCGGCAGGATGCAATTCATTTCATATTAAACATATAGAGCACAATTTTTCACGACACTGGTTGTAGACAAAGCATGTTCACACCATTCGTGTCTTCATACATGTACTTAGGGTAATGATGTCTAACTCATTCCTATCCCCTGCCCTCCCTCCCTTTTGCCCTATTTGAGTTCCTCCATTTTTCCCCTGCTCCCTCTGCCTATCACCATTATGCCATTATGAGTCAGCATCCTCATATCAAACAGTCCATTCAGCCTTTGGTTTGAGGGGATTGGCTAACTTCACTTAGCATTATATTCTCCAACTCCATCCACTTACCTGCAAATGCCATGATTTTATTCTCTTTTAATGCTGAGTAATGTTCCTTTGTGTATATATGCCAAAGTTTCCCTATCTATTCATCTATTGAAGGGCATCTGGGTTGGTTCCACAATTTAGCTATTGTGAACTGTGCTGCTATAAACATTGATATGGCTGTGTCCCTGTAATGTTCTGTTTTTAAGTCCTTTGTGTGTATTCCATTACGCAGAATTTGTATAAACAGCCGAAATTGAATACAGTTAGCTCTCCTATCTGCCAATTCCACAACCATGAATCCAACCAACTATGCAGAAAAAATTGTGTCTGTGCTAAACATGTGCAGAATTTTTCTTGTCATTATTCCATAAACAACACAGTATAACAACGATTTCCTCAGCAATTACATTGCAACTAAGCAGGAAATGATTTAAATCAGAAGGGAGGATGTGTGTATGTGTGTGCTCTATGTAAATACCATGCCATTATATATAAAGAACTGGAGCATCATGGGTCTTGGTATGCATAGGGTAGTGGGGGAGGGGTGCTGGAACCAATCCCCACATGGATACTGAAAGTAATTAATCACTCTCCCATACAAGCTCCTCCTGGCTTTCTCTTACACATTATTGTGCTCACACCCTAATAGGTTAAATCTTTGGAGTTTGCCTGCTGAAGCTTCTAGAGAATCTGTTGCTTCTCTCTCCAATTCATTCCATCCTGTACATGCTGATGGCCACTGCCCAAGTTCAGTCCTTGTTCTGTCCTTTAGTCTCTTTTTATAGTTGTTTCCCAGACAGTATCCTGCTTTCATTTTCTTGCTCTTTACTCAGTTCTGTATTTCCATACATTCAATTTCATGCATTTTCTCAACTTTCTCCACCTGGTGTTTGAAGCATCGAAGACTAAGATGCCAGTATGACAGAAGAAAAGGGAAGATAAAGGAAATCTTGGGAGGATACTGTATGTTGATTATAATCAGAGGTTCAATTTAGAAAGATTGGGATAAGGTGTGGGACTCAAACTACAGTAAGAAGCTTGTCAGAATCCACATGTATTCAGAATCCAGGGATCGCCCCCAGATGGCAGCACACTGGTAAAGAGGAACAATAGTTTGGAATGACTTTCCATTTTCCCTCTGAGGGATGGTCCTCTTCCTATTCTCCCACCTGATGCATCCTTCCCTACACTCGCAGACTGTCTCTGTTCATTCAAATTTCATTTTAAGCCAGTTCTTTCTGGAGGTCTACCATGCTTGCACAATTTAAAGTGCCCTTCCTCCTCCATCTCTCCAGCCATTACACCCTATTTGTTCTCTTCATTTGTTAGTTACCTTGTTACTCTTTCTCCCCTTAGCACTCATTCCCGCTCCTAAGTGTAATGCAAACTGCTTAAACAAAAGGACCTTGACATTTTTACTGATATGTGTATCTTCAAGTTCTAAAACAGCATATGGCAGGAGTACAATAAAAATTTGTTGAATAATAAACAAATGGGGGAAACACATATAGAAAATAACACAGTATTTCAAGGGTTTATAGATTTTAGACAATTCAACATAGGCTGAGAGGCAGATGTTCTAGAGTGGGCTAAGATAGGTCAAAAGTTTCAAGGGGGGGGCTGGGGATGTGGCTCAAGCGGTACCGCTCTCGCCTGCCATGTGTGTGTCCCGGGTTCGATCCTCAGCACCACATACAAAACAAAGACGTTGTGTCTGTCGAAAACTAAAAAATAAATATTAAAAAAATTCTCTCTCTCTCTCCTCTCTCTCTCTCTCTTTAAAAAAAAAAAAAGTTTCAAGGGGGCACTTGTTGGGGATTTTGGATTTGTCCCATGCTTGATATTTTTGCCAAGTAGCTAGATAAGGTGAGAAGTTTATTTATAGCAAGCCTTAACTGTATATTGTCATCATCACGAGATAGTCTGAACACACAAATACAGGTGAATTATCCATCTCAGATGATAAGAAAGTGGGATGTGAGGGGGTGGATGACTTGTAATTTATCTAATTATAAAAATGCATCCCACTTTATCTCTTAGGAGGAGAAAGTGGATAGTTACCCAAGGGAGGTGGTATCAGTACTCACCTGGGAATGCCAATGGTATGCGTGTGGGAATACTTCAAGTTGCGATGAACCCTAAATTTGAGACGTTGGAATGATTCAGTTTGTTCTGGTAGGAGTGACGAAATGTGTCTGGAGTGACCTGGAGGGCAGACGTGAGCAATGCAGGTGTTAAGTTTCGAACCAGAGAGCAGTTTGTATGGTTCACAGAGAATGACTTGAGACATTCATCAACTCACTCCAGCTGGAGCAAGAGAGAAACCAGGACTGAATGCAGCATCCCCCAAACCCAAGGAGTAAGCCAGGGGACTCTGCCCAGTTCACGCTGAAGGGACATCAGTGTGAATGCTGAAAACTTGCTTTTACCTAAGATTTCATTTTGTAAAAAATTTTAAATTTTGTTTATTTTCAGTGGTGTTTTTCTATTTTTAGCCACACTTCTAAGAAACTAATATCAGAAAGTTTATATATAAGAGGTCTAAAAAATTAGGAGGTGGAAAAGTGTTTTTATTTATGTTGCATTTTTATATCTTAATTTCAAAAACCTACTTTCTAGGTCTTTGTGGTTTTCTCTGAAAAAAAATGAAATATGGAAAGTATTTGCTAAATATATTTTTATTTAATGGAAATTTTGTTGTCTAAAATGAAATGAAAAGGGAATTGGTATAAAATAGAAGCCTATGTAGGTTAGATTATTTTTTTTTTAAGGGCTAAATTTGGACTTGATGTTGACTCACAAAAAGCAGATCATTCAATGTCCATTGTGTGTGTCTGAGCTCTGTGAACACGAACAAATGTGTTTGGTGCTGCAATGGCTTTTCATGGTTCAGCCCACATTGTTTCCTGCACTTAAGTCATAGCTTACGTTCTATGCCGACGGCCATCAATGCCCGGGACATTTTAACCTATATAGAGTAATATGGTTTGCAATACTTCTTGACCTTCCTGTTTTGAATTTCATATAAATCTTGATTGGCTCAGTACTGATTTCCCACCCGACCCAGAACACACAGGTTTATGAACTTTAAAGGACCATTTGGCTAATTCTCAAATTTAGAAAATTACTCTTGCAATCTCTTGTTATTTTTATACCTTTTTAAAAAATTCTTTGAATTATTTTATGGTTTTTAAGGAAAAGATCAGAAATACACATGACAACTAAAGAAATTTTCACTGACTTTTCTAAACTTGCAAATCTCCAGTGGATTTCCTCTATTTGTCACTCTTATCCCAAAGAACTCTTAGAAGGTGGCATTGCTCTAAAATCCAATGTAAATTAAGATGTAAACTTTGCCTACGTCACTATGGAGCACAAATTAAGGGTTAGGATTGTGGCTCAGTGGTATAACGCTTGCCTAGCATATGTGAGGCACTGGGTTCGATCCTCAGGACCACATACCAAGAAATAAAATAAAATAATTCATTAACAACTAATAAAAATGTTTAAAAAAACAAGTAAAACAAATATGATCTCTCCATTAACATGCTTTAAAAAGTGACTCCAATTTCTTCCTGTTTAATGTAAATCTGATAAATAGTTGGATAAAAGACAAGGTTCAAAGTCAAAATGATTTCCCAAATAGCTACATATGTTTTTTCCACAATATTTCCAGTTGGAGAGCTGTATTTATTATTCCACATCTCTACACATTTTAAGCGTTTTCTACCACAGTACTTTGAATGCCTCATATAACTTAACTAATGACAGGTACTTGCCCTTCCCGTATGGTTATGTGACTTAGCTAAGAGCATGCAACTATGGAGGCCATATGTGTCTTTCTTTATAGCTCTATTCTTGACTACTGTTATAAAATTGTGCTGCAATTCTTTGAATGGCTTCCAAATAAGAAGATAATCAAAATCTGAAAATATGAGAGACTTTGACAGTCTAATCAGAAGCCTTAAAGATAAAAGTGGTACCCTGAGTATTTCAATTATTCTCCCAGGAACCGCCCTCCATAGTAAGGCTCAGATTCCTTGGTCATCTTTTGGTGTTTGCCTGCTCCAGAGGCCTTCACAGGGCATTGGGGGCTGTTCACCATGATCCCTTTCAAGACCACCTACTCTTCTACCATTAGATTTAAATTCTACCTGGCTTGTGTGTTCCGTTTAACTGCTTCTAAATCATAAATTGATAAGTCAACAGTGTTTTGCTTCCAAAAATACATCATACAGTACCTCTTCTAAAAAGGTGACTATAAATTACCAACCAAAATTCAAAACAGAATTACCTTATACTCCTTGATTTTAGAGAACTTAAATAATCCACCATGACTATTTTCACTGTTTGGGGGTTTTTCCTCAGATAGTTATATTTTAAATGCTATAAATCATCATTTTTTTCATCATCATTTAAATGGAAAAATCATCATCATTTTTCTGGGGCTCCCTGGGTCTCTTTCAAGAACGTCTCTTTTAAGAAAGTGCTAATGATCAAATTCAAACTCTCTCCCATGATGTTTCACATACACTATCTCCAGTGTTGATACTGATACTTTCTCTTTCCTGGGTCCTAATAATTCCCCCTATAGCATAGATTTGTGATAAAGCAAAAATGCATGCTTACTCTGGACACCTGGAAGAATGTCCACAATGACAGACAAGTGAGTGTGATGCTTCCCTCCTGTAACTACTTATTCTTTCCTTTGTTCCTCCTTAAGCTTATTCTGGTCCTTCCACCCAAAGACACTAATGGTTTTGATAAAGGCATAAGACTTCGAAGTTCTCTTGAGAGTATATATGATTTCATTTTTAAAGACCCCCTTGAAGAGTTATATAAGAGATATGCAATGCATATTTATAGCATAATTAGGAACAGTTCATCACTTAGTGACTGGCTTTATGTACTATATCCACAACTATCAGACAGCTATTTGGTTTTTAAGATTTACATCTTCTTTTTGTTAATACAATAGATATTTTGTGTGCCAATTTCTTTGATTCAAAGAAAGTTGTGCATAGTGGTAGAACAGCTTTTGAAAGAAAGAAAATTTATATCTTATTAGGAGATATGATACTGTATATTGGCCTAAGATCTATGCAAGGTGTGCTATTTCCATTTAGCATTTGCTTATCCTCAGAAATGAGGTGGTTCATTTCAATTCCATTACATGACTATCTTCAAGCACCATTTATATTTATTTTAAGAGAGGTCCCCAAAAAGTAAAAATTGGACAAGGATATTCTGAATTGCACCAGCACAATTTAATACAATACGTTTACATTTAAAACTTTTACATGTATAGTTGCAAATCTTATTTTAAGCATAACTTGATATAATATTTTGACAGACAAAAATATATGATTTAGGACCATTATATGCATCTGTCTGTTCAGTAGCAAACTTATAATAAATTATACATTATAGCAAACATAATAAATTATATATTATACCAGAGTAAATTTTTTTGAAAGCTAAAAAGGAAAAATTCATAATTCATGTTTAAAATATATTGCTAATTCATTATTTTCAAATAAAAAAGCCAATAGCCATTACATCAAATTTAATTGTTTCAAGCTTACATTCATTTGATATTCACATAAAATTCATGACTTGTAAGTGTAGCAATGAAGTTTAATTTTTGACACGGAGTATTTGAAAGCTTGTTTTTTATATATCAGTCCAGCAACAAGCTTGATGTTTTGAATGTGGGTTGGGGAAAAAAACATTAAAATTACCCAAGAAACATGTTACAAACAGTGCAAAATATGAAAATGTGTCTTATTCTAATGCTTTAGCCACAGGTATTGCCTCCAAAGGTTAATATAGTTGGTGTCTAAAATGTTCTGGGTAATTTATTTTCATTGACGATGAAGTTTGAAGGTACATTGAATGAGACTGGAAAAATTCAACACCATCTACATTACCCATGATGACAAAACAGAGCCGGTCTCCTCCATCTTCCTTGGAAATTGAAGGGGAGTTTATGCCTGAATGTGCAGATAAATAAAAATCTCGAGATTGTTTCATTCCTTTTGACATTTTGGCACTTTAAAAATCACTTGCTAATATTTAGTGCATTTATAAATCTGAAAACACATTAGTTTTTTATATACCTAGGTTGAGAACAGATGGGAAATAATGGATTAAATAAAAGTCCATTATCTTTTAACTTAAATTATTTAACTGGTTTTAATAGTTGGACAGGTTAAACCTTGTATTTCCCTGTACCTTTCTATTTTTACAAAATGAATTAAATGGGAAGAAATTTTACTATCAATATTAATTATTTTTTCACAGAATTTAAATAAGGTTGTTAGAACAATTGTTACTCAAGGAAATTGTTAAAAGCAATGTCTGTGGAGAGTATGCCCCACTGTTGAAGGCTACAGTGTAGATGATGTGCTTCCTGATGCTAATAGTGTATACCTGTGCCTCAATGAGCTGAGACGAATGTCACAGGATGGAATGGACAGAGTTGCTATTTGGGTGCATGGTACATGTGGAATATCAGTTTTCCAGGAACTGTAGTCCCCATTAATCAATACTTTTACATGTCATATGTTTTTATCTGTTTTTTTTTTTTTTCTCTAATCAACTTCCTTTCCCTGGCTCTCTTCTCAATCATGTCTCAGTATCTTGGATTCCTGTACTCAGTTTCCAAAAGTATACCCCTCACAAGTACTCCACAGTACTAAGTAGATCCTCAAAAAAATATATGAATAAAAAATTATCTTCATTTAGGTATATATGGTTTTCAATAAAAAATTTTGAACGCATTGTCATATTTATCATCATGTTTCAATAAAGCACTGCAAATATATAGGACATGACAATATGTAAAATGATTTCATTTCACATTTAACAAACTACCTTGGGAATTTAACTTGTTTTTATAATGAAGAAAATATTTGTTTTGAGATAATTCTAGTTGAAACCTAAAAAAAAAAAAAAAAAAAAAAAAATCTATTCTATTCCTTGTATAGACTTAATGCCAGACATGGAGTTAACAGCATTTTGCTTATGAATCACAAAAAGGAATATTTTTTTGAAAAAAGTGCTTCTGTTTCAAATTTCAGACTAGCTTTCTTTATTGAATAGAATTACCAGAATATTTTTCAGCTCATAAATTTACTCTGATTTTGTCAATACAGCTCCAGTTATTTCAATAATGTATGATTGGTGGTCAAAAAATTTATAATTCTATAATGGATAAAAACCATTATATATATAAATATATATGTATTTTAACTCCAGAAAAGGAGTAAAATAATAATGACTGACCTCATGAAAACTATGTACACTTCAAGTGTTAAAATTGATGGCTTCTTCCTTTTAGAACTTATTTTTACTTTCCACTTTTGGTCACATTTTAAAATTCAATATAAAATTTCTGTCCAATATCTAAACCTGGTTTATGCAAAAAAGTGCCACAGAGCAGATCCCTTAATACTAGGTCACCTCATTAATGAATATAAAACAATAAGTGTGATTTGTTTTTCCAATTTTACTATTAGGAGGTGCTTTGGGAACTTCTGTTAATATATGTTAATCTAGTAGTCTGTCTCTCATCAACCATAATGGTATTGTGTAGCTACTGCTCCATACCCATGGCCCATTTTCACTTCCAATCCTGATTTGAATAGTTACCCAAAATACTATTTCTTTTATCATGCAACAAAACTGTTTATACTTCAGTTGAAGATAAAAATGTATCTTTTATCTCTTCATATCACTTTTTGTTTAATGTCCTTCTTGATTTATTGCTGTAAATTCACCTAATAACTTTGCTATGCTCCAGGTATTATTATCTACACACGTTAGCTATGGATGTACTCAAAGGATCCCAGTGTTCTTTTTCCAAAATTATCTCTCTTTTCTATCATCTTGCACATAAAAAAAGTGCCACTATGAAATAATTTTTGTGTGTTTGCTTTGCCTGTGCTCAGAAAAATACATGCCATTACTCAAAGAATGACAGATTACAGGGCTGGGTGTGTGGTTTAGCAGCAGAGAACTTGTCTAGATGCTCAAGACATTGGGGTGGATCCCCTGTGCTAGAGGTGGGGAGTGGAGATTGCATGTTCAGCAAATGTTTCAGTTCAGACCACGAAAGAAGGGGTTAATCATCATATCAAGAAAAATCAACTGATTAACTCATTACATCATTCATCAGAGTAGCTGTGAGTTATTCTCAGAGCCTCAGTCTGACAATCTGACTCACCAGTGCATTAACACTGGTCATTAAAAAGTGCATTAACAAAGTTTGGATCAAAATCATCCAATTTCCTTTCTTAGGCTCTTTCATCTGCACACTATTTTTCCATAAAAATGATAAATAATTGGGCCATCTTTTCTTTGGGGCATTTTCCTTTTTATATTTCTAACGAAACTATCTAGTGTCAAAATAGAAACTACTATGGATGAGAAATAAAATGAAATTAAAAAATAGAATAAAATTCATAGCTGTTTCCTTCTAGCTTAGTCTGTATTTGTGCAATTGCACATTACTTTTCCTGAATCCCTCCTTTAGTACATATTCATATTTTTTGCAAGGATTTTGTTCTCTTGAACGTTGTTTATAATTTTAATATGTATTATATGTGCCATGAACCATCTTTCCAGGACTATCCTACTATAGTGCTCTGTTTGCAAAAGCAGTATTTTATTTAGATGGTGTCATTGTAAATTATCTTCAGTCCCAGAGCCTTCTGGACTGGAATCGATGTCAAGAAGGGCCTCTTTATTGGTGAAAGTTGAGCTGAGAGTCATGCTCTGTCGAGGCTTCACCGGTGCAAGTTCATTTAATTTAATATTTTCATTGTTGACCAGAATTGTCTTATCCATGTTTTCTTCACTGTGCCTTGCAACAACAGCATCAAATACATCTAATTTGGGAGGCAAGGTTCCACTTTCAAATAGGTATTTGGTTAGATAAGAGACACCGAGGTTAGCTAGAAATGAGGTGACCATGGCAAGTGTTTTAAATGGGAATCTCTGGTTATAGATACCGTTCTTATCAGAGTAATAACCAGGGTAGAAGATCAAGGGCTGCAGGTACAAGTACGGCTCCCCTCCAGTGATCCTCAGGAAAAGCCCAGAAACGTAGCCCGCCACGGCCCCGTACGTGTTGGTCCCCTTGACAAAGAGCACACAGAGCAGCTGTGGGAAGATGATGATGTAGACAAGGTCGGAGCTCAGGTACCAGAGCCCATACACCGTCTTCGTCAGCAAGGCCATGGCTGTTGCAGATGCTCCAAACACAAACACGGTGATCCGCATGACCCAGACAATCTCTTTGTCTGATGCCTGTAAGAAATTGACGAGGGTCAGCATGGCACCAATATGTGGACTCACGTGGGTGAAGACCAGGATGCATCTTTATTCACCCTTTACACCTTGTCTAAGGAATCCCCCAGGGCAACTGACCTTCTCTGTGGGCAAACCCAACCTAACCTATGACACCTGACGCTGCAATCCTGATGACCTCCCAGGTGGGTGGTGGAGTGGGGCTTCTGGGTGCCATATGCATGAAGCTAGATCACCACACCCTTTGCCTGAAGGCACAGGGGAAGAAGATGAGCTAATGGGATATCATCCAGGGACCATGGGGCAAGGGAGAATTTTGCTTATGTATATTCATGAATAGTCTTCATGTGGCACGGAGAGAGCTGTGACTGTCCTCACTTCCTCTCTTTGTAGGAGTACTACTGTCTATAAGACTGACCACCTTCTGGTGCCACACAAAAGGGCTTATCCATGACCTTTCCTTGTTAAAACCACTGGGACTACTCTGTAACATGACCTAGAAACACAAAGAGACCACGCTCAGTAGGGAAGAAAGGCTCTCCAGAGGTGTTCTGGGTCCCTCGGGACTACAAAAGCCTTCTGTTCTGCAACCACTTGATTCAGTAAAGAAAATCAAATCGAGGGGATATTTTATGACAAAGGTAGACTTGGGAGTCTGAATGAAGAGCAGTTCAGAGTTTACACAAATATGCATAAAATAACTTAGAGTGTCCTGCTTCTACCAGTGTTTTTCTGTCTCCCACTGTGCTTAATCAGACTAAATGGTTTGCTAAGATATTTTAAGATGCAGTAATCTTTTGTCAGAAGACAAGAAATTTAATTATGGCAACATGATGAAATATCTTGGAAAATAGTTGTATTGATTTGTTCCTTTAAGTATAACATGAATGATAGGGCTGGGGTTGTGGCTCACCGGTAGAGCACTCGTCTAGCACATGTGAAGCCCTGGGCTCAATCCTCAGCACCACATAAAGATAAATAAACAAAATAAAGGTGTTTTGTACAACTAAAAAATAAATATTTAAGAAAACATGAATGATAAAATGTATTGTTAATATGCATTTTCAGCACATGTAAGCTCAGTGTCATTTAAACTAGTATGCCTAATCAAAGTTTACAGAATATAGAATTACAGAAAATGGAATTAATATAGGATATGAACACATATATACAGATTAAACATTCCTTATCTAAAATGCCTAGTATTAGCAATGGATTTCATATATTTTTGGATTTTGGAATATCCACTTATATAGTGAAAGATTTTTGGGATGGGGCTCAAGTTTAAAAAATAAATTAATATAGGTTTCATATACACCTTATGTACAAAGACTGACATGCAGAATTTTTAATAATTTTGTGTATAAAAGTTTCATAGTGTGAAATTTCTTGCTTGTAACAACATATCAGTTATCAAAATGTTTCGGATTCTGGAGCATTTCAAATTTCACATTTTGGATTAGGGATGCTGAATCTGAACTTGATAGGGTAAGATAACTTGAAGTTCAGGTTTGTCTTGGAATATGTAGCTTTTTTACTGCTTAGTTACAGCACAGGCTGAATATAAGGAATCTATAAGCATACATATTCTACAAACATTAAGTACAATGACAGCAGAAATAGCAACAATAATCATAAATTACAAATTTAAAAAAAAAATAGCATTCTTACATTTTGTCTGAAGGAAAGCTGGTAGATGTTCCGAGCAAACATTGAACTTGCTGACAAGATGGAGGAATCCGCTGAAGACATAACAGCAGCAGACACAGCACCAAGGCCAAAGAAAGAAATGTACACAGGGCAGAGGTACTGCAGAACAATCGGTAAGATCATGTCTGCTTCTGCATTCGCCTTGGGATCTGGAAGCCCATATGCAGTCTGGTTCCAGTCTGTTGAGTAGAAACCACAAGCGTAACAACCAGGAGGCATATCTTCTCTACCCATCTGGGTCATGCTGTTTACTAGGTAGTTCTGAAACCAACTGAGCATCACATACGTGAGCCTGCTTAAGTGGAAAGTCCATGTGATGGCCATGTGGAAATGTTTTACATCTTCTGACCTCTAAAGGGTATTGACTACCGTCAGTCTCACTCATGACATCTGCTTAGAATATGATGATGACTTACATACTCCTTTTCTGCCATGTGGCATTATATTACATAGAATCATAGAAAACAAATGTTCTTAGACTGAACCACAGAATTTTCTCTGGACCACTTCCTTAGGCCTAGTTATCTGTGTGCAAGAAACTACAGCATGGCTCTTGTTACCTCTCATTTTTCCTGTATATAAGCTTGATTTAGGAGCTATCTTGGCATAATTTTTCTAATTTCATTTAATTTTGTGTAGAATTTTACTTACAAGAAGCAGGAGACTTGCTAGATTAAGAACTGAACCATCTTTACTGAATAAAAATTAAACTCATAAAACTGAGATTTTTCAGAAGGATTTTGAACTAAGTTTTTTGAATTAAGGTAAGAGGACTGAAGCATATGTTTATCTTAGAATATGTAGCTTCTTTATTGCTTACTGTGTTGAAGAACACAAGGAACCTGTAAACAATTTGTTAAACTTCCTTAATGTCAGAATGATAGGGTGGTTTCCTTTGGATCCTGCTACTTTTCCTTTCCCCATTTTCCGTCATGATCAACATTAAAGCCATGCTGCAACGCTGCCAACTCTTAAGCCTTAACAGAGATGACATGATACCAGAAATAACTGTGGATTTACACTCAGTCCAGAAAAAAAATGCCTTTATGCTGTTTTCATCAGTCTGTTTTCCTACCACCCTCCAAATAATCTCCAGATCTGTCTTCTGCTTGTGAAATAAATCCTGGTGTTTTTTTTTTTTAATTTTCCACCCCCCAAAAGGCAGACACTGCACATCTTTTTTATCTTTTTGAATGTTCATTGATGTCATGAACCAACAATGGAATGAAAAGAGTATTCTCTGAACCATGACTGCTCTTTCAAAAACTAAAAGATCCAATAAATAGCTCCTGAGTTAAAAGTCAGAGCCACCATGTGAGCATCACCCTGGGTCATCTTTAAAAAATACAATGAGGTAAGAGATACATTGTTTCTTAACTGTTTTATTTTTCTCTACTTAGGTTACTCTTCTGAATCTCGTTAATGTGATGTGTTTTAAATGCTCTTAAGAGTTGCATTGCAATCACATTTAGAATACTCAGAAGTCTGACTCTAAAATATGGAAAACACTGAACATGCCAAAAATCTCCATCGCCATCATTATGTTAGTCAAGGTCTGAAGTTCATGCCCTCCTAGTTTATTTCATTTCTAATCCCAAAGAGTGGAGATTAGGTATTACAGGTCCTTGACCGAAGACTGGGTCGTGAAGGCAGAGCCTTCCTGCATGTGATCAATGTGCTTACGAAAGAGGCCCAAAGGAGCTTGTGTTTCTCTTCCACTGTATAGGGAACACAGGATGAGGAGCGACCAAGTTCAAATCAAAGGTGAGAGTTTAAAATGTTTCACATAAAGGATAACAGGGAAAAAAAAACATGTCTTATTGTGTTCTATCTCTTTCTCTCTCCCTTTCTCTTTCACCATTTAGTTTCTTAGCTTATCTTAATCCATACACATACTCACTTACTTCTCCAAGGGGGAAAAAAACCTTGAACAAACTATTGAAATCATTGAGGTAGACTCTGAAGTTCAGAGTGGTCTGTGGGTAGTCATGATGATGACAGGTGAATTTCTCTTAAGCTGGTGTCTCTCAACTTTGGTTTAGCTTTGACTCACCAGGGGGGGCTATTAAACACACACACACACACACACACACACACACACACACACACAAGCACACACTAGTGTTTGGCTCTATCTTTGATTATTAAACACCCTGTGGAGCAGGCCAGGGGTAGATGTTTTGTAGAAAGTCCCTCTCCACTCCTCAGGTGGGGTCACTGTGCACCATGGTTGAGAACCACTGGGGACGGAAGTGGATACAATTGATAATATAGCAAAATTGGGGAGGAGGTGTACTTATGAATGTTTGTCAGTGGAGTAAGCAATCAAAAAACGTGGAGATCGCTGAACTGCAACGCAATTTGCTGAATGCTATACGAGGCACATAAGGAACCATGAATGAAGAGGCATTTACTATGTGGGGGTAAGAGGGAAGTAAAACAGGGAAGGCAACCGGTGGTGGAACTGGCAAATTAAGTGACGACTATGGTGAAGCTCCCAGAGATTTACCTGTTGATGCGCCAATGGCCCCAATGAGAATGGGTGGCAGAGCCATCACCAGGCACCCAAAAGCTGCCAAGAAGGACAGCACTTGAGCGTAGGTGGCTGAGGACGAAGAGAGGACTCTCTGGAAGTATGCCTGCCACGGGATTCCACCCAGAATCTGCATGAGAACCCCAAAGATTCAGAGTGAATTGAAGGAATTTCACATTTATTAATATTTTTAAGCAAGACGTTTATAACAATTGCATTTAGAATAGTCAGAAATAGGGCCAGAAATCTCAGCTCCTGTGATTATGTTTGTTGTGATATGAAGTTTGTTATTGTCCATGTGTCTATTGAAATTCTAATCTCCAAGGTGATGAAATCAGGCACTAGACAGGGATTTAGTCATAGGTAAAGCCCTGGGAATTGAACAGGTCATAGGTAAAGCCCTCATGAATTCCTTCCACTACGTGAGAACACAACAAGTTTTCTGAAAGTAGGGTCTTCATCAGACACTAAATTGGCCAGCCCTTTGATCTTGCAATTGCCAGCCTCCAGAACTGTGAGAAATACATTTCTGTTGTCTCTAAGCCACTCACTTTATGATAATTGATCATAGTAGCCCAAGAGAACCAAAACAACATTATTGCATATTTTTGATTGTGGAGATTTCTTTAATTTGTTTTCCTTAGTAATTAGACAAGACAATCCTTGTTTTCCCTAAATTTACTGATTTAAGTTGCCTTAAAACTATCCAGAAGACCTCAGCTGGTTCTCACCCCAAATTTGAACCATAAAAAATTCTATCAAAAAATGATTAAGATTCTGAAAGTATGAAATGAAATCTGAATCAATACAACCCAATAAATATTTATGGACTCTGACCCTGCACCAGACATGTAGTGGTCGTATGACACAAACTTGAAAAGGCCATGGTTCCTGCTCCGCAATTTCCATTCTACTGGAAGAGTCAATGCATTGCATTGTTTTGCAAAGCGCCCAAGAACATAGAGAATATAGCGGAATGTCAGGGAGAATGTCAGAATTTTGTTTATACTCGTTTTTACCTGACAGCTAAATGTGATATTGGGCTTTAATTAAATGACATAACACATCCTTGCTTACGGTGTGTGTGAGCAATCTGTGAATGCACTTTGGAGGTGAGCTCAGAAATGGCCGTGATGGAGCTTTAGTGGTAAAATCAGTATGTGGTACTTACACAGAAAAGGCCATGAGCCAGCAGGTAAATATTCAAGGATAAATTTGAAAATGCCTTTGATTGGCAATTAGACGGCCTTCCTCAGGTCAGAGCATCACTTACCAATAGCAGAAAACTATCAAGCCACGTGTAGATTTCATAGGACTCAATGGTCCCCAGCCAGGGCTCCTGGTATTTGGCGTGTACAGCAGTAAACCCAATGTCAGAGACCGCAGGATGTGACAGGGCAAAGGGGACACTGATCCACTGGAACAAAGAGCAACACTGGAGTCTTAGTCTATGATTTTAAACTTGATTAACATATTGCAAAATTGATACACCTGGTTTATTTTTCTTGTACATGGCATGGCTCAGTAGTTCTCCTATTCAAAGAAGAACATGAAACTATGTTCTCTGTGAGACATCATGGAATACAGATTTAGTAAACCTAAAATAACACATTGTCTACTTCTGCTTGATTATGCCATATCATATAAACTATAGGAGCAGTCACCTGAAAACTTTGAGAAGAAAATACTACATTTAAGACATACAGACACACACACACACACACACACACACACACACTTTTATGTTTTGTGTGAATTAGGGAAAGATATCCACCCATTAAGGTGACACGGAAAGCTTTAAATGAGAAATTTGTTGGTAAAACAAGTGTTGAAGAATGGGCCCAATACTAATAGGTAAAAGAAAAATAAATCAAAGGGGGAGACCATCTGGAGGAAGCAAAGCAAAGAGTGGAAGAAAACGTACACTTCTGGACTTACCCCGGGGTCACACAACAACAAACACATCATAAGTTGAAGAAATTGCAAAGCTGCACTGAATCCACCCAACCTACCCAGCACCATAGCTTAGCCACATTGTGCACTGCGGAGTGTCAGTTGTTTCCCATATGATTATGTGACTGACCAGGAGCAATGGCTACTGCCACTAGAGAAAAGACTGCACTCGCTGTGCCTAGGTAGCCCAGGAAAAGATCCAAAATCAAAATAAAAATTGTGGTTTTTACTGAACATGCTTCATTTTTGCACCATAATAAAGTAAAACAAAAACACAAGTTTCCAAGTTGAGCCATTGGAAGTAGAAGACTAACAGTACAAGTTTTATGTTTTGTGTGTGTGTGCATATGCCTGCATCTGTTGTGTGACAAAGTTTGCTGGCATGGGAGTAGCTTAGGGAAATGGGAGCAGTAAAGATAGACGTGGAGAGAACCTTGAATTGCAAGCCAAAATATTGATATTTTGCTTTGTATGCAAGTGGAAGCTCAAGGAATTTGCAAGCATTTTATGTGGTACCAAGAATTTAACCCAGGGGCCCAGCATGGTGTCTGCATGACTGTATTACCAGAGGCTCAGGAGGCTGAGGCAAGAAGATTGCGAGTTCAAAGCCAGACTCAGCAAGTTAGCAAGCCACTAGGCATCTTAGTGAGATTGTCTCTAGATAAAATACCTTTCAAAAAGGGCTGGGTATGCGGCTCAGTGGTTGAGTACTCACCCCTAAGGTCACCCTGGCACCCACCACCCCAAAAAGTTAATCTAAGGGTGCTTTACCTCTGAACTACATCTCCAACCCTGTTTTTTTTTTTTTTTTAATTTTATTTTGAGACAGAGAGTCACACTAAGTTGCTGAAGATGGCCTCAAATTTGCAGTGGTCCCACCTCACCCCTGGTCACTGGGATTATAGACATGTGCCATGTGCCTGGCTAGAAGAATTTCTTTGGAGTTTTTTTTTTAAAGTCAGTGAAATTTACTCTAAATTTTAACACCATAAATATTAAAAATAGATTTAGAAGAATATAGTAGTATGGAAGGGCCATAGATGGTTTCAGTGACCCCTGGATAAAGCAGTGACATTAGGAATGGGAAGACACTGGCACTGAACAGGAAAATGAAGAGAGTCAACAGAGAAAGGTCAGAAGGAGGTCATCAGGGAGGTCAGAGGAAATCTGAAATCTATAACTCTGGAGCTGCCAGGGTGATGGTAAAGTCCAAAGAATTAGAGAAACTGGGAAGAAAAGATGGTTTGAGTTATACGTTGATTAATTAATTACATATGCATGAACAGCAATTAAAGCTTATTTAGTCTTATTTAGCTAATTCAATAGTGATTTCTTAACAATTCTTACCTTAATTTCTTATCAATTTAATTTTGTAGTAAGAAAACATTCTCACATGTATCCCTACACATATTTGACCTACCATCTTTACACCTGCTTACTTGATTTATGTACTTGTGTATTTTAAGTTCTGGTATCATGCAATGCAATGAGAAATCACACACATCACTGACGAATAGACCTACCCCCTGGGGCTGTGTCTCTTGGAATAACAAGTGCGTCAGTTATGACAGCTGCCATTGTCAAAGGAACCTGGCTTCCTACACAGTGAAAGAAGATTTACTTCTGTTTTCTCTGTTTCATAAAGTTTATGATGATGTTAAGTACAAATCAGAATTTCTGCACTGTCAACTTGATACTGGCAATTTAAAAATAAAAAAAGTGGAAGTTATTGAATAAATTAAATACTCTCAAATTCAATTAAAATATGACTGAATTACATTCCACGAAATGCAAATAAAATGTCCAGGAGAAAAAGAGGAAATATAATCTTTGCTAGGGTATATAAATTTAGGGTTAAACTGTAAATCTAATTTTAGTTAATTCTTTTAAATTTTCCTCTAGGATATTATTACAAATGCTAGAAAATTGAAAAAATAGGAATGGGATTCATTCTTCATCTCTAAGTGTCTAGAGTAAAAAGTAAAATAGAGCAAAAAGCTTTTTATTATAAGAAAAATAAAGAAAGCTGAGGAGAATGAAGAGTGATTTGACTCTCTTTCAGACAATGATTCATCTTCAGCATTGGCTGGCTCTGTCTGTGGCCTTTGACCAGGGCTCTGTCCCTGCAGGGTCTGTAGCTGACATAATGTATGTGTTTGATGAGATCATGTATGTGAACCCACAGTGACACCTACAAGAGTGGCCACACCATTTCCTTTATTTTTCTTTTGACATGTCTTAGGTGATGGATATTGTTATATGCATAATTATAATCTCCCTGTTTTAAGATGTGAGTTTGCAAAGAATCAACATTGACTAGAATGCATCTAAGATGTGCAGAGATGCTTTTAATATAAGACGCATAGTATTTGTATTTCATAATTATATAGTACTCTTTCTTAATGCACCAAACCTATATTACCTAATTTAATCCATGACTTAAGAACAATAGATAATACAAATAATTCCTTATATAATTAAGCCCTTTCTTTGACCCCAGATATTAACCATTATAATTTGAAATCTACAGTTTTTCCAATGGGATATTTTTCTAACAAAATAAGTTTTCAATAGAATTTCCATGTCCTATGAAGAGTTTAATTGATAAACAGTCTCATAGATAAATGAACACAAGGATAGGAAAGAAACTTGTGTGGGGGTACTATCAAAGTTTTAGTTTTCTTAACTGTGGAGAAAGTGTGATATCATCAGTTCTCAAAGGGTGTCACACAAAAGTTTCCATGAAATCTAGACATGAAGAAAACAAAGACCTAGATCTTTCTAAGAATTAGTCATAGCACACATTTTTCTGTCAACCTCTAACGAAATAACTACAGTTTCAATCTAATCAATTCATAGAAAAATACAAAATTTCAAATAGTATACAACTTACTATGTATTACTCATTATGGAAAACATTAATTCCTTTGCTGAGTTGGTATAAAACACCACATGATCTTTTGTTAAGAAAGAGAAAGAGGAGGAGGAGGAAGACCAGGAGGCAAATCTGAGGAAGGCTCCACTTACCAGTCCTAGAAAAATGCAAAAGAGCTGAACAACGTCTGTGTAGGCCACAGAGTAGAGACCACCCACCAGGGTGTACAGAGTGGCAATGAGGGCCGACACAATGACGGAAGCATGCACATCAACGTCAATGATCACGCTGATGGTGGCTCCTGTGGGGACAAATAAGAAGTGAGAGTCCCGGCCATGGTCTGGGGTGAGTTCTGGCAAGGCATCCTGTGGGTTCCGTTACAGCAGCTATACTTCCCTGTGTCGTACACAGTGCGCTGCATGACCTTGGCTAAAGTGAATTTTTATATTGAGACCTTTGTATGTTATCAAACCGACTATATGTCTCTTTTCATATATATTCAGATACACGAGAGACACCCAAAGCTTACTATCACTGAACACCCTGCACAACCGAGACATCCAGTTCCATTCCATGAATTCACAATTTCACCCTCTGAAATTCTGACTTAATTATATGCAATGTATTTACTCACATCCATAAGGAAAATAAGCCTTTCTGAGCAATTTGATCAGTCATTTCCAGTTTTACAATGATTATTCATTGGCTCTTTTGCATTTAGTTTGCCCTCCGCTTTCCTGTTATAGCTGGCGAACCCTCCGAGGTGCCAACAATTAAGACAAATTTGTAGAAGAAAATTATATAATTGTTAAAACTTATCTTTCAACTTTTTCTCCCTCAAAGTCATAAAGGATCATTTTATTTTATTTTGCTGGTGGGACATACAAGTTCTACTCCTAAGATATCAATATAATGAAGAACACTAATGATGAATATCATATTTTTAGGTCATTTCCATTATCAAATTTTATATTCTTAGAATTCAAATTTATGTTTCTTTTACTTTACAGGTTGTTTATTGTGTTTGTCAATGCCTATGTTTCCAGGGACAATTTAATGGTGTAGAAGGTTGGGCCCATTTCTTGGACTAATGGCTTCTTTTTTTTTTAATATTAATTTTTCAGTTCTCGGCAAACACAACATCTTTGTTTGTATGTGGGTGCTGAGGATCGAACCCAGGCTGCACGCATGCCAGGCGAGCGCGCTACCGCTTGAGCCACATCCCCAGCCCTACTAATGGCTTCTTAACTCACTTGCTGCTTCATAACTCATTAATTGCTTTTCCATTTTTTTCAAAACTATATAGTTTATATTTCATCTTATTATAAATGGCAATTATAGGTATACTAGTAGATATGAAAGAAATCTGTGATTTTTTTACACCATCAATTGTAGCCAGATGCCTCACAATTTCCTTCTTCTCCTCCTCCTCCTTAATTGGCATAACAATATTTACAATCTACATGGATGAAAATCCATCATCCTAAAGAATAATTCAAAGTATTTTGACCCAAGATATCAATACAAAATATTTTTTGTGTGTATTTTGGCCATGATAATAATATAACATTATCCTCCTGGATAAAAAATCAATTAAAAGAAACATCTACTAAGGAGTTGCAGGATAAAAGACAGAGGAGAGTGGTTAATTATTTACAAGTATCTTTAGGTAATTATCTGAGTTATGACTGTATAGATATTTAAGAGGTTATTTCCCCTTCAAATCCTATTCTTGATAGTTGCCACTATTTGCCATTCCTCTTTGGGTGTGGTTCTCCACTTTAATAACATGTATGTTATCACCTCATAATATGAGAGGTTCAATTACAGAATAAAAATCACTGGACTGAGATTTGCAGTCCTATAGATGTCATCATTTGGTTGTAAGTTAGTGATCTGAGAGAAGTTACCTTCCTGTTTATTACTGTTAAGATTGGGTTAAGTTTTTTATCTAAAATATTTTCTGAAAAATTATATCAATGGTAGTGAATAAAACAAAGTTATTCTAATAGATCTACTGAGAAATATAGTCTACTTCTGTAGATAAGAAAATAAATACACTGTGAATAAAGTTATGAAAAAAAATCTCTTAATTTGAGCCATCTGCAGAAGAAGTATACATTTAAAAGGTATAAGGTGTTGACCATTTATACCAAACATAGTTGGTGTAACTTTGCTCTCAGGTCAAGATGGCAAGCATGCCTGTCCTATCAGCATTAGGCCAGTAACTGCATAGTAATCAAAACTGGCATGAGATTTCTGCAGGATTCATGAAGCCAATTCAATAAACTGCAGGATTTATCAATGTGGGATGATATATCAGGATAAAGATGACTTAGGCTTCCTGAGAACCTTTATGATGACAGGTGTTTCAGGTTAAGAGGGCAGTGAACTTGGCCATGAGACCTTGAATCTTGCCTCAAGAGCAAGGGACAAAATACAAGAAGGATAAATTCTACCTTGAACCAAATCCCAAAGAGGTTATTCAGGGGGAAGAAGAAAAAGAGAGACAGGGAAGAATAGGCAAAGATAAAATCACACAGTTGACATCTGTGAATGCAGTTGTCTTCAAAGTATTTTCATGAAATTGGTTATACTTGAAACATACAATTTAAAAATTATTTGGTCTGCAGAAGCCTATCTTTACATAAGTGTTCATTGTAATCATTAAAAAAAAGATTCTCCTATATTTCCTCAGTAAATCATGCATATGCACAGTGAGGTGATAATAAATCTTACACTTGTCTATTCTTAAGTATCCCAAGTTTTTTCTTATATACACTAGCTCTGACTTATTCAAGCTATTATTTTTGAAGAATATGGGTGATAATTTAAAAGCACATATTCTGCCACAACACAGATTTCAAGCAAAAGCAATAATATATATTATTTCATATATGCATGTGTTAACACGAAAAAGAAGAATGCTTTACTGAATATACTGAAATACATACACAGACACATATATCCAACAGAAACTAATTGTAATAAAGTTCTGAGTTTTGCCACTATGCTTTCTATTTCTAAAATACTTTGGAAATATTAGCTCATTAATTCTTTTCCTCTTTCAGGACTGTTATATAAATTGATCCTTATTCAGTTAGAGTGAACATGTTGTATTCTGTTAGATATTTAGCCCACTCCTTTTTTAATACCCAGCAGGTAGTTTGTTCTTAAAACCAAAATTTTCTAGTATTGAAACCAATGACAAATAAACTCCCATTGCTTCTCAGCTAATGAGAGCAAGGTGGGAAGAGAGGTATATTGTTACACATAATTTCATTAGGGTATAAGCTTAGCAATGATTGGGGAGTGTTATTATCTTGCACCAGGGCAGTATGACATTTTCCCATGAGTTATTACTGTGTATTATAACCATCAAATTCTCTTCTTTCCACATCAAGTAACTTTGTTTCTACAGAGACCAAGAAAATAATGTTAATGGGAGTTCGGGAGAAAGGGAGAGAAAGAAGACCATATGGAATCATAATAATAAAAACTAGAAGATGGATTTATATTCTAGAACATACAAAATAGGAGGAAATTTATCTTACTTTTGTTCTAACCCCTTAAAGTTTGGTGGTATTTCCATTTGTAAGAAAAGAAGGGAAATTACATCTAGATGAATGTATGCCCAGAAGGCAAACACTGACATAGTCCACTGAAGAAAGCTGAGGACCTTCCAACTCTGCTGATTGGCAAGAAGGACCTCAGCACTCGGTGGGACGGTACACATTCACTCTTGATCAAATGAGCCTGATGATCTCCCATGGTTCCTCTGAAATTCCTTATTTTCTAAATCTCGCAAGGAAACTGAAAATCCAAAGGCCAAGTACAAGTTCTTAGCATTAGTTGATCTTGGGTCGTAAGTTAGACTCTACTGAGTCTAAACTCAGTATCTACCTCCCTAAACGTGTACACAACCCAATAATTTAAGACATCATGGAATTACACTGGGGAGGGGGGAAAAAGCAATATTCATCTTCTTCTGTCAAAAAAGTAGAGCTCAAAACTATTTATTAATTTATTATAGCTATTCAAGGGACACGATTCTTGCCCTAAAGAAATTTATAATCCATCATGTACAGTAAAAAGTTGGGCATGAAGTGAACAGGCAAATTATCATACAAAGGGAGATGATGAGCCCAATGAGGAAACATTGCAGGTGCCTAAGAAAGCCTGCAGGAAAGGCTCCTAGCAAGTTTGGAGCACTGCTCCCTGTAAGTGCCAGGGTGCTTGCTAATTAGGGAGGCAAATGGTGAGAGAGGAAAAAAAAGAGGAGAAAGGAATCCAAAGCAGGGACACCTGCGCTTGCACAGTGTCAGTAAGAAGCAATAGAGAACCCCAATTCAGACAGAAGATAGAGGGCAAGTGGGGTGCAGGGGACAATCAGAGGAGAGAAGACCCAGGTCATAGTTAAGGGCCCTGTTCAAAAGTTTGGTTTTAAGCAAGAAAGGGGACATGATGAGATGAGAATATGAGGTTAGAATTTAGAAGGATGAGTCTGGCTGCCATGTGGCGCCCACAGTAGGGCAGACCTGCAAACATGGAGATGGCTGCATTACATACAGGTCAGGGAGGCTGGGAGTGGCCTGGCTTCTGGCAGGGAAGAGGCAGAGGTGGATGGAGGTGGAGGGGGGTGGTTGATGGAGGAACCAGGTAGGAGTGCAAGCAATTAAGGATGAGTCTTAGAGCTGAGACGTATAGCCTGCAGGATGAAGGTAGGTCTGCAGCAGGTGAGGTTTATGTACCTTAATGTGGGCACTACGTCTCCTAGCTGCTTCAGCAGCCTCAGTCTCTCAATCATGATCAACTGGCCCAGTTGGTTCCCCTGTAGGTCTTTGAAGGTGAAGAGGAGGTCAAGGGTGGGGAAACTTTTCATTATTCATTAAGAAGACATTTTACCTAGCAGGGAAGTCCAAGCTACATTCTACCACACTTAGATTTTTCCACTAATAAACCATAGCATCGTGCTTTTTACAAATATCATTTTATTAAAATATCTCAGGTTAGGCGATTGTGCTTACATTACTTGTTATCATGAGAAGGTGGGCAATATTTCTTTGGGAGTATTATTTACAGTTGAGACTCACACTGGTTTTTATATTTGTTTTTGATTAGGTATATTTTATGCAAAAAGTCAATATCTCTAGAAATACTAATGCTTTAAAAATGATGTGGTACTATTCTTTGAGGAATTTAGATAGTTTTGCCTATGCTTTATATCAATTAACAAGGCAGTTATCAGAAGGAAAAAACAGGGAAGATTAAAAAGTTCTCAGTTCACATAAATGAGACTTCTAGAAAAAATGAAAATGGAACTCAACTGATTTAAATTTATTCATCAAAAGTATTCTCCCTAAACCTGGCTCATGGACAGTAGTTTTTTTTTTCTTTTTCTTTTGTACCACTTAACCACTGAGACCTATTCTCAGTGCCCCCGCCCTTATTTTAAAACTTTTTATTTTGCAACAGGATCTCACTAACGTACATAGGGCCTTGATAAATTGCTGAAGCTAGCTTTTAACTTGAGCTCCTCCTGCCTCATCCTCCCAAACCACTGGGAGTATAGGCAGGCACCATGGCACCCAGTAAATATTCTTTTAGATAAACTGCACTTTTGTTTCTGGTGGTGCTAGGGCTTGAACTCAACCCTAAATAACACTCTTAGTTTTACTTAATTAATGACATTTTGTTCAAAATCATATACAACTTACAAAAGCAACCCTGAATCCCTATAAAGTAACTCATGGTTATTGCTCTAATTATGTAATTCAAGTTAAAAACAAATGCACTTGAGATTGGACTTAATCTCTACAACAGTACTGCAAGTAAATGTAGAATTTCAGTTAAGTGTTTGTAAATATAAATATGACTTAGGATATGGTTTTAATAATTTCTAAGACACCAAGACTGAAGAAAGTAAGGTTGTTGGTCTGATGTTCAGGAAACTGGAAATGAAGGTAGAACAATGTTCCATTGGTGCTTACCTAGTGCAGAGAAAATCGCTGCAGCCCAGAACATTTCTCCCATTAGCGCAGGGATGAATAGGAGTCCACCCATGCGCTTTCCATAGATCTGCTGAAATGGGTCTAGCATGGTCACATATCCCTTGGAACGCATGGGTTTTGCAAAGAACAGACCACCTAAAAAAATTACATGAGTGTTTATGAGAACATTAAAAATTCATAATATAATAGTCTTTGCCAGCTTTTTACTATGCTATAATTTCTTAAGGGAAATGAATTTTTTAAAACACTGTATATATTGAGGAACTAGTCGGAAATATACTGTGAGTGCATTACCAAGAAGCATTCAGCAACCTAATATAAATTCCTTACTTCATTTAATAGATGTATCCAATGGACAACAAAATGTTATAATTGAGGCATATGAAATTTAGATATATGGAGTAGGATAGTGTTCACTGAGATGGCTTGGTGCATTTGTATCACTCAGTACATTTAGACATTTGAAAAAGCACAAGGTCCAACAGAACAATTTGAGGGGGAAAAATAAGAAAGAAAATAAAAGAGGAACCATTTTATATAATATTCTTGGTCTTTTATAAGTTTAATTTACAAAAAAAGTCAGGTATAATAAAGTTGATTCATTTTTAATGATATGTCCATAATATTTTTGAAAGAATAAAATATGATTATGCTAAGAAATTCACTGTTTTAAAAGTTATAAGCTCAAAGGTTGGTTTTTTTTTGTTGTTATTTTCATGTCCCATAATCAAGAGATTACCTAAGCATTATTATTCTGTTGCATATCAATTTCTTGTAACACCTACTTAGAACTATCTGGTGACATTTTTCCACAGTAGTTATTCACACTGTTTGATTTGCTAACCCACTTGTTATTTAGACTTTTATTCTTTAGGCTTTACTGAATGAGTCAAGGAGATTTAACTTTCCACTTACCTAAAACCAGACTAAGTGAATATCCAATTGGTGCCTGAGCCCAAGCTAGACCATAATCTGGTACATAAACTGCTTCCGCTGTCCCATTGATATACCCTCCTCCAACCCATGTGGCTGAAATAGAATGAAAAGAGAGGTCATGACATATGACATTATCTTACATGTCATACTCTAGGTCTGATTGTCCAACACCAGGCCACTAGTCCCATGGGGTCATTCAATGTGGCTACTCCAGACTGAGGAATTCTGTGACACATGTTTTCTTCAGATATATGAAATTTCTATAGAATAATAGCTGAAAGAGGGAGGTCAAGGAACCAAAGAAAGCAAGTTTTTGTTAAAATGAGTTTGGGCCAATAATGATCTACAAACTACTGCTTTCTTTAAAAAAGATAATGAAGTATTTGATCCTTGTTGAAAAACTGAGGTTAAAGGGACTCTACATTTCTGCAGCTTATATTCTTCAAAAATACAGTCAAAATATTCAAAATGCTATTTATGTAAAATGTATATAAAGTTCTGAGTGTCGAAGGCTGTTAAAAAAGCTTATCAGATATGACACTGAATTTTAGGCTGAATCATCACATAGAAAATAAAATTTGACTTTAAGGAATTTTCTAAACTCTCATAGAGTATAAGTAAAATAATTACGTGTATTTGATACATAAGTACTTGACAGATAAGTGCTTCTGTTGCTTTCATGCCAGAATTTACCTGGCTTTTAATCTAACACAAAGCAAAGAAGAGATTGTGTCTTGGGGTTAAATTGCTTTTTTTTTTTTTTTTTTTTTTTTTTTTTTTTTTTTTTTTAGAGAGAGAGAATTTTAATATTTATTTTTTAGTATTTGGCGGACACAACATCTTTGTTTGTATGTGGTGCTGAGGATCGAACCCGGGCCGAACGCATGCCAGGCGAGCGCGACACCGCTTGAGCCACATCCCCATCCCCTAAATTGCTTTTTAAAAGATTAATATGAAAAGACTTTCCTGCAGAGTAATTTTAAGTACATTTAATGGAAAATTTACATACAAAATCTTGATGTCTGTAGACAAGATTTGTATTTAGCAAACACTCCCATCTTCAGAGTAGCTTTTACATCTGGTGTTAATAAGTAGCAAACACCATCATTTGCTTTTCTCATTCTAAATCCTGCTGAAATTGTAGAAAGAGTCCTCACCTGATACACACACACTGAGTATGGAAAAAGGACAGAAGAAAGAATTCTCACAGGCACAGAACCTGAGACTTGGTCTTCCTGCTAGGTACCTGGAGCTGCTAACACACCAGCACTATTTTACTGCATAAAATTAATAATCAGATGGTCTTACAAGCACAAAGCTAATTCATGGTTATTTTTTATTGTGTAGCTCTCCTGTCCTTTGTCCAAAAAAAAAAAAAAATGGTGTTGAACAATTGTCCCTATTATAATATAGAAGTGAAGACTCCATTACTTACTATGATTAAACTAATTCCCTTCATTTTTTTATCAATCTTGTCCTTTCTATGCTGTAATTTATTGTCCATGCCTGTGTATTTTATATTAAATTCATGAGTGAGGACTTGAACATTTTAAAACTGTATTTTTAAAGAATCAACATTTTTTGAAATATATAAGTAAATGAAATATATATAAGTAAATGAATCTGATAAGGGTTAAATAACATGGTTCGTATTTTAAGTGAATTATAATATTCATTAAGGATCTTCTGACACAAAGAAAGAGAGAGAGAAAGAGAGAGAGAGAGAGAGAGAGAGAGAGAACTTCACAAACCAAGCTAGACCATGACACTTCATAAGAAATAGTGTTATTCGAATATATTCTATATAGTTTCATAAACTATTACACTGAAAAAATCATTCTATATGGTAAAGGAACAAATCCTGAAATTTCTTTATGACCATATTAAATAGAATATTAAACTAGAGTAATAGGACAGTATTATTATTATTGTAAATAACCATTTGCAATGAGTAAAACACTTTGATATACAGCAGTTCGTGTATTACTTTAGTGGGATTTGCAAAATAAGCAGCTTTATAAAGAAATAAAGTGAGGCCAGTTAATGAGCTTATATGGTATAGTACCAAGGGCCTGGGGCGTGGCCATCAGAAGACCTGGGTTTGGGCCTGGCCCTGGTCTTGGTTAACAATGTAACCTGGCTCTTCACTTAACCCCACAGTCCTTTCACAAGGCTATTACAAAGAACAAATGAATCCATCTATAGTTGGTGACTAGTTAAACAAAGAGACTATAAATGCCTGGAAGGTAAAATCTAGTGTGTGTATATAGAACATTGTAGATTACAAATGGACAAAGTCAAGACTTTCAGACCGTAGATGCTGTCTTTACAGTGCTTTGGTAAACTATTTGATATACAGGGTGAATCATTTTTAAGTTGCACTTCAGGATTGAAACTAGACATGATTCAGATATGATTTCCAATGGGTTATTTTTCTAATGAGAACTGAGAGTTCCTGTTAATATAGATTATATTGCTAATGTTTAAATGTTTACTAAGACTCACATAAGATGTGTTATCAATGAAAGTGTAATTTTAAGTTGTTGTTTTTCAGAATTATTTTCAATGAATAAGATGACTATAAAAAAGAAAGAAATTGCCCCACATACAAAACCACCTCTGGGCAAAGCAAAGACAGAATACCAGCCCCTCCTAATACAAAGAAGGCTTGAAAGGGAGAAAGCTACAGATAGTGGCTAGGGGATTCCAGAAAGGATACACCCTGGCTTTTCCCCCTTTTTATCAAGTTTCCTGGAAATTCCTTTTTCATTGTTGTGGAGCCATAATATTGTCTTCCTGTAAGGAAATTAATTACTAAATAGGAAAATTAGGTTTCCAAGCAAGGGATCAATCAGTTTGCTATTGTATTGCCTCCAAATGGATTTATTTAGGCTAAAAACCATCACTAGTTAGTATTCACTGACATTTGTCATTTAAGATAACTCAAAGTCACACCTTCCTGCATGCATTACTGGACACACGGAAACACTATCATATTAATTTACAAATGCATGACTTGTAAGACTAGGGCATGTTTTCATTCCTCCACTTCTTTGTCTTTACTGTTTCCACCCACTAAACAGAACAGAAAGCCCAGACTTTTTTCGTTGGTATTTGATTCATTGATGTATTATAAAATCATTTTATGCAAGAACTACTGAGTTGAAACCATTTTGTTTTCGAGCAGATATTCATTATTTTCAAAATATATAACCAGCAAACCTAAAGAATCCCCAAAGGACAAAGAGCAATGTTTGCAATGACACTCACTCTGAGACCACATGCTGTACATTCAGAGAAGCCGAGTAAGGGTGACCTGCACCAAGCAGGCAGCCCTGGAACCTACCTGTCATGGTAAATCCACCAACTAGCAAGCCAATGTCTCGCCCACCAACTATTATGGCTTCGCTGCGTTCTTCTGCGCTGCCACTGTTTTTGGTCCTCCATGCAGCCCATATTCCAACCAGCAAAATGAGAAGGTAGAATATGATGATAGCTATCAGTCCTTCCACGTGGAAAGCCATTTTTAACTAAGGGTCCAGATTCTTCCGCAGTTGGCTACTTCATTTAGACTTGTGGAGAAAAAACAGTAATGCATTAAGAAACAGCAGCCCAGCACTGTGCCTACACAGGCAGCCAGGAGAAGCCAGCTGGCTCCTGAGCGAACCTGTGCCACTTAAAGAAAGAGTACACTGAAGTCACGTGTGAAATTGGCCATGGCCAACAAGTGTCCACTATATTATCCTACCTCTATTTAACAGTTTAACCATGTCCTGACCTTTCAAGAAACAAAAATAAATAAATAAATAAGGAAATATTGCTTAACAAATAGAACCATAAACACTTTGTTTAATAATTTTTTTTTCAATTTAACATTAACCTTGAATCTTAACTCAGTAATTCTGTCAAGAAATCATTTCCAAAAATTGTGATTGCATTTGCCTTTTAAAACTAAGTTACTATACTAGAATTATTAGTATCATTAGTGTATCATCAAGCAATATACCAAGAATTTTTAAAAATTTGTTCATTCTTCTACTAGTTCTTTGAAAAGATTTCAGGAAATGCCTCCAAGAGTAATCTGACATGGGGAGGGGCGGGGGACAAACTTTAGGAAAATCTATTTAAAAATGCATCAACTCCACCTTTTCAACAAGTTCCTATGGATCAACTAAATATGCACTTGTTGTTTAAAGGGTTCCGCCTCTTTACCTGCCATTGTTCTTCCTTCATTTCACACATCCCCATTAGTGGTATCTATAAAAAATGATTTAAAAATGTGTTGCCTAAAATCAAACAGAGGGTCAAGGGTATTAAAACGCAAAACTCTTAAAAGACAGATGTCAAGTGCTAAATCCTTAGCGGTCCGGCATTCTTGTTCTCATAGCCAGGGCTATTACATGCACCCCGATCCGCACACGGAAGTTTCTGGTGGAAACTCGGACATCTGTGCACACAAGTGGCAGGTGGGTGGTGAGACACCGGACAGGACTACTAACCTCCCTGCAATCCCAAGGAGGCGAAGAACACCGCGGGCCGGGTGGGCTGCGCCATCGCGAGCACCCCAGTGGGCAAGTGCTTTCTCCAGCGGCCGTGTGGGAGCTCCCCTGGCCCCTGCTCCCCTTTCTGGGCCCCTCGGCGGGTATCCTGCACCCAGATCAGCAGCCCGCACCTGGAGAGCCACAAGTGCCCGGGAGCGGAGCTGCCCGCATCTCCACCGAGAGGCCCAAGAGCCACCTCCCTTCGCTCTAAAACTGCGGGAGCCGCGCTCGCAGGGTCCCCGAGGGGCAGCGCAGAGCTGGGGGAGGGACGCGGCTGCGCTCCTACCTGGGGTCACCGCGGCGCCGGGAAGCGCTCCGCCGCCGCCGCCCTCCAGCCGCCCCCCGAGCTGAGCGGCTGTGCGCGAGGGCGCAGCCAGGACGCGAGGGGACCGCTCCGGGTGCCTGCTGCGGGGCCGGGCCAGGCGACCTGGTCACTGGTGCAGGCTGTTCCTCACCGCGTCCCCAGGACCCAGGAAGCGCGCAGAGGCGACAGGTGTGGGAGCCGGGAGGGCGCGCCGCGCAGCGAGGTGGGAAGAGTCCCGCTGGCCGGGCGGCGGGCGGGGCGACCTCGGACCCCAGGCGGACGTCAGAGGAGGGTGTGGACGGCGCCCTCGCGCTGGACCCGGGTGCGAGGGGCTGGGGCCGCAGGGGCGGGGACCAAGCCTGGATTCGGGCCGCCAGGGTTGGCAAGCCACTGCCACTGCCCAAGAAAAGGAGTGTGATTCCCTAAGGTCCTCCCTGATCTAACTTCCCCTAGGTGACCTGAACCTGGCACAGACGCGGACAGAGGATGGAGAGGAGGCTCACATTCCGGCTTCCCAGGCCCCAGGAGCCGGGAGCTGTTTCCTGAGGTTCTCCATGAAGGCCAGCCCCTGGCTGCGCTCTGCACCCACCCCGCATCCCGCACACGCACACAGCCCGATCTCTGGTGGGCCTCTGTGGAGGCTGACCACGACCTTCCTTCTGATGGAGTCCTAAGTAGACACTCCGAAAGATTTGGGAAGCGGTCCTTTAAGCATTCATACCCCTTCTCTTAAAAATAAGGTTACAATGAAAAACCCTAGGAGTTATTGATAAATAGGAGATTAGCACACAAGCTGGACAGGATATCTCTCCTTAAGAGCCAGCTATGTGCTTGCCTGCTAAAACATCTGTTTACTGTACTGCTTTACAATATATCTCTCTATGTACCTGCATCTGTGTTTTTTACCTAGACTAGTTACATATTCACCAATGTAAATGCATATCTATAGATGTATTTGTATGTCTAGGTATGTATGTATGTGTATATATATATATATATACATATATTTTTATATATGTGTATGTGTCTGTAAAAAATATATATTTATATGTATATGTGTGTAAAATATATATTTTAATATATGTGTGTATGTGTGTAATATATATATATATATATATATATATATATATATATATATTTTTTTTTTTTTTTAAGGAAAAAGGGTATGGAAGAGAGAGTAGTATAAAAGAGCCACAAGCCACAAAGTTACAAGCCCTGGGACCAATTTCTCACTTCTTTCCATATTCCACTATGACAGTTTATTAAAGAGTGAATGTGCACATTAAATAACTGATAGAATGAGTAAGAATACATCTTGGCTATTGTCCACCTCCCTCTAGGCTAAATTTCAGACTAATCTTCCATGGTTTTACACTGGATTTAGAAATGATCTTTCAAATTTATGTAATCATCTTTTTCCTTTGTTCTCTATATACATGATCACTGCATCTAGCAGCCTTCTTTGAGTTCAGCCAGTTTAAAACAGGGCAGAAGGCCTGCGTGGACAGTGATATCAGCTGGATTTTGTGATTAGCTAAATGCTTTTCTAGAAGACTGAGCCTTTCAAGATAATCCCATTTGTATACAGGAAGGGCAAAAAATTTAAGATATTTTAAAGATCTAACAAAGGGAAGACAGAGATGGAATATCATATAATTACTCACATATTTTAAAATAGACTAATTTACTCATTCATTGTTTTGTTTTTAACAGTCATAATCAATTTCTGATTCTGGACTTTGGCCATGTGTTTGTTTATATTGTTCCTTCCAGAATGTACTGAAAGATGGTGATGACGCAAAGCTTGCGGTTATAGCAGGACAGGCTTGGGCGACTGCACAGCTTGGAATAGAGCGTGGAGCTAAGGTCAGGGAGTATGACTCAGGTGCAAAGAGGGACTGAAGAGGTGCCTGTCCTCAGGGAGCATCGTCAGGCATTTAGGTATGAGAACCCAGAGCGCAGCCCCTGCTCACGCTGTAGGGAAGGGAGGGACCGGGGACCTAATCCACTTTGAGAAGCTGGGCATGCCAGACTCTAGACTCAGTGCCAGATCTGAATAGGGGACAGTGACCTTGACCATGGCCAAAAAAAAATAAATCTGGCCTGGCAGAGCCGCTGTCCTTCATGATGAAAAACAGCAGTTGAAAATGACGACTTCTGATGCATTGAGTCTAGTTCTGGGGAGACATTTCCTCATCTGCCCGGGCCTGTGAGCTCCTGTGTCTGACACACAGACGATCCAGCCTGTGCATTTATGTCCCAGGGTGTCCCCTCCCAGACACTTTTTTTTTTTTTTTGTCTTGAACATGCACCTCTTTCTCTACTACTCTCCTGAGGATATGTGATCATGATAGTAGTTAGGGAAACAGAAGTCAGTGGGAGATCAATTCCAGTCTTAGGGGATAAATAGCAGGTTTTTGCATTTGCAAATCATTTATTTACGCTCATTTCCTAAGTGCCTTTTATGTTCTAAGCACTGATCTAAGTACTGAGAATACATGTAGAATGTAGCCTTTGCTCTTAGCAACTTATCAGCCTTGAAAAGAAAGAAGAAACAAGCAAAAGCTTCCTTTCAATATACTATTATAAATGCTGTTTTAGGGGAAGCAGAGACAAAGGTCTTAACTAAACTGAGCTATTCTTCCTGGAGGAGGGAAATATTTGCTCATTCAACAAACATATGGGAGGACCTACTATGTATCAAGAATCATAGTAGGAACTGGGTATATATACACATAAGATTCCTGTCCTTAGTGAGCTTAAAGTCTATGATCTTGCTACACCACGTCAAATCCTTTGCAGCATCAGCAACAATTTTCTTCCCAAACATTGGTCATAACTTGAAGATGGTCATAACTTAGTGTATACATTTTGAAAATGTATTTTGAAAAAAACTTCAATATAAATCAAAATACATACAGTTTTGAGGACCCACTTTTCCTTCAGTCATTTACCCTTCATAGTGTCCAAGTTTCCCCATACAATTTTTACCTGAACCTTTTATAATTTTGAATCAGTTATGTTCTACTTCAATTATAATTGGTTGGTCATTTTCAAACTGGGGAGATCATTGGTATTATACCATGCTTTCAAAATTGCAGATCTTGAGGCCCTACAGAATTTTACAGAATTCTGATTGATCTCAAGCAAACATTTGGGAATCTGTTTTTCCTTCAAAATTTCCCAGTGATCCTGATGATAGCTGGTTTGGGGGGATTCTACTGCATTTCAGAGTAGAAAGAACTTTGAAGTCAAAGCAGAGTAATTTTAGTTCATAGTGATTAGTTATGGAATCTTCACCCAAATATTCTGTCTTCTTTTTGTTTTTAAATTTTTTAATTGTAGATGGACACAATATCTTTTTTATTCATTTATTTATTCTTATTTGTTGCTAAGGATCAAACCCAATGCAAGTGAACTAACACGTGCAAGGCAAGCGCTCTATCACTGAGCTACAACCCCAGCCCTGATATTCTGTCTTCTTTAAGTTATAATTTTCTTATCTGTAAAGTAGAAATAAAAAATGTACAGGTGATTGTTGATCTCGTAGCAATATGAGGATTCACTGAAGTTTATATAGGTAGTCCTAGATTGACAATGTTTTGACTTACGATTTGTAAACTTTACAAGGGTGTGAAAGTGATAGTTTCATCCACTTTGAAAAGTGATAGAGTAGCCTCTCTTGGTCCAGAGGACGTGCCAGGGAGACACAGTTCTTTGATCAGTTCACCTGACCATGAGGATAAACAACCTGTGTTCTACACTGTTCTGTATAGTATTCAATAAATTACATGAGATATTCAACACTTCATCATAAAATAGGCTTCATGTTAGATGATTTCGCCCAAGTGTCGGCTGCTGTGTTTTGAGACATTTAAGTTAGGTTAGGCTAAGCTCTGATGTTCAGCACACAGAGTGTACTAAATGCATTTTTAATATGTTGTTTTCAACTCACAATGGATTTATTAGGACATAACCCCATTATAAGTCAAGAAATATCTGTACATTATTTTAAAACACCAAATGCAACGGGTGTTTTCCTCGTGGTGCTCAGTAGTACATGGTAAGCAGTAGTTGCTCCTGTCTCCTCTTTTTATTGTTGCTTGGATTCAGTGTTGAAGCTGCTGACGTTCCAGCCTGTGGTGGTAGCTTATTGCACAGCTGGTGTGCTGGACAAATGTCCCTGCCCACAAAGAAATACTTTGCTAAAAATAACACCAGAGTGTTTTGGGGGTTATACATTCTGTATACCACATCACAGACTAAGGTCATTTTAACTAATCACAAACTAAATTCAGTGGGTGCCCTTGTAGGTAGGGCTGCGAGATGGATGTGGCAGTGATATTGCGTAGAGATCCATGTGGAAGAGACCTGAGCTGCTGACTTCTCAGCCTCTCCTCCTGCCTCTGCTTGACGCTCTGTCCTTGCCAACTGTTCCCAGTCCCCTTGGAGGAACACCCTTTTTGTTTTCTGTGCCATCTCATATGAAGTCAACCTTTTCTCATGTTTTCAGAATCCTCACAGATCTGGATTGGAGAGAACCTTCAAAGATCCTGGTTGCCGCACTGACTGGGTAATGTGTCCCTCTGTGGGGCTGCTGGGAGGCATCGATTCTCTGTAGATTGCTTGTCTGTTTCTCTGTTACCCTGAGAACTGTGAAAACAAGCAAGTTATGTTCCACTCATCCTTATATACCAAACACTTAGCACCAGTCCTGGACATAACCAGTCAGAAACTTAGATGCATCAAAATGCTTTATTTTCTCAAAGGTGAGAGACAGAAAAAGAGGGAGGAAGAGAAAAGAGAGAGAGAGAGAGAGAGAGAGAGAGAGAGAGAGAGAGAGGGAGGAGAGAGGAGAGAGAAGAGAGAAGGAGAGAAGGAGAGAAGGAGAGAAGGAGAGAAGAGAGAGATTCAAAATATAAAAATAGGGCTGGGTTGTAGCTCAGTGGTAGAACACTCACCTAGCACATGTGAGGCCTGGGTTAGATCCTCAGCACCACATATAAATAAATAAAAATATGTGTCTACCTACAACTAAATTTTTTTTAAAAAAATATGTAAATATATGATAAATCATTCAATTAAAAGCTGTGGTAAAAAAGAAGCAGAAGTGGCCATTTTAGTGGTGATGTACATATACATTATTGGGGGTTTAATTTGCATTATTTTTTATAGGTCACACAATCCTTTGGTGACAGATTTCTTGCAATCCAAATAAATGACTTTTTAAAAGTTGTGTAATCTAAGCTTCAGCTCTGTTTTTTTCTTTTCTTTTCTTTCTTTGGTAGTGGAGATTGAACCCAGGGGTGCTTTACCACTGAACGACATCCCTAGCTCTTTATTTTTGTTTTGTTTTGAGATGGGCATCTAAGTTGTTAAGTTGTTATGGTCTAGATATGTGTTGTTCCCCACAAGCTCATGTGTGAAACAAGGCAAGAAACTTTAGGGGTAAAATGACTGGGTTGTGAGAGCCTTAATCTAATCAATGTGTTAATCCCTTGTTAGGGACTTTCCGGGTGGTGACTATAGGTAGTAGGGTGTAGGTGAGGAGGTAGGTCATGGGGCAGGGTATATTTGGAGTTTCTATTTTGTTGAGATGGTGAGAGTTCTCTCTCTCTGCTTCCCCAATCTAATGTCCTGACCTGCTTTCCTACACTACACTCTTCCACTGTGATGTTCTACCCTCACGTCAGGCCTAGAACAATGGAGCCAGCCATCTATGAGCTAAGATCTCTGAAATCATGAGCCTTCAAATAAACTTTTCTTCCTCTAAACTTCTTGTCAGGTTTTCTGGTTAGAGCAGCAAAAAACAGCCCTCACTAAGTTGCTGAGGCTGTCCTCCAACTTTCAATCCTCCTGCCTCAGCCTCCCAAATTACTGGGATTACAAGTGTGCACCACTCTGCCTGGCCCTACACTCAGTTTGTTTATTTCTCTATTCCTAAATTGTACATAGTTTTTATTTAAAATCTTTATATCTTATATTACTTTTGCAATAATTATAATAAAAAGTTGAAGGAAAAAAAGCAAAGTTGTAAATGAAAAGAAAATTGGTAAGGAAGATGGAGAAAAAATAATTTAGGGATTAGAATTTGTGGGGGAGAAGCTGTTTTGTTGTTGTTTTGGAAAAGAATCTGTTACTCAGATCTGAACGCACTATACTAGACCTCATGTTCTGACAATAACATTAGAATTATTCACTAGAATACGAATCATTTTGATTTAAATGCAATTGCCCAGCATACACTATTTTTTTCCTTCTATCTTTATGATGAATGGCATATGATGACTAAATCTTCAAACTTTAAAAAAAAGCAGTTATATAGCAACTGTTCAGCTGTATACCCCCACTGAGATCTACAAAATTGTAACAGTGAAAAATAATGTATTTTAAGTTCAATGATTTCTCTCCAGTGGTGGTATCATTACTATTGTTCTTGATAATTGTATAAATTATTTTTCATTTTGGACAGTTTTCTAACATTTTGTTATGCAAATATTCAAACAAATATCAAGATTGAAATGTTTCAAAACTCACACCTGTATACACACTACCCAGATTCAATCTTACACATTTTTTTAAATCCCATAACTATCTGTCCATCTTTCATTCCATTTATTAATTAATATCATTTACTCAACGCATTTCAGAGTAAATGACATAAATGCAATTTCCCCTAAATATTTCAGCCAGTATATAATTAGCTAAAGTTCTTATATATGCATGGTATTTTTCTGTTAAATCAGAATTTATATTAAAAAAATCAGGAATCTTAAGATGAAGATATTACATGAATTGATAAATGCAAACATCAGAGTAACTCAAATCCTGACCAAAATATAAAGCATTACTCTCACCCCAGAACTTTCCTTATATTCTAAGTCAATCCTCACCTTTATTCCCTCAGAAAAAAAAATGGTGTTTGGATTTTTATTTCATTAATTTTGCTTGTGCTCAAACCCCATGAAATGGAATGATACAGTATATATTTGCACTTAGCATAATAATCTTGAGAATTTTCCAGGTTGTTAAGTGGGTAGATAATTGTTCCTTTTTGCTGTCATATTTCATTGTGTGAATATACCATGATTGGTTATTGAAGCTCCAACTAATGGGCTCTTGGGTTCTTTTCAGATTTAAATGATCATGCATAAAGCTTCTGTGAACAAGTATTTTTTGTGGACACAGGTTATGACTTTTACATGTTTCTTCCAGCTCTTGGTGTTATCATTCTTGTTTTAAAATTATATATGTATATATAATTCTGGTATTTAGAATAGAATATGTATGCTATTCTCATTATATCACAATGAAATATATCATTAAGAATTCAAATTGGATTTTCGGAGTCCTTTTTCCATGTTCTTGATGATTTTTGAGTTTATGTTTTCAATCTTTTATATTTATGGTTTTTTGACTGGATAATTTTCACTGACCTATCTTTGAATTCACTCTTTTTTTCTGTCATCACTATTTTTGCTACTACCCCATTCATTCAATGTAAATTTTGTATTCTGTATTTATGGGTTGTGGAATTTGTATCTTTTCCTTACAAAATGTTCTCTCTGCTAAATTCTCCATTCTTTCAGTCAGCCTGACATTTTTTCTCACGTAATCAATATCCTTGTCTACCTATAATGCCAACTGTGTCAAATTCCTTGTTATTATATTCTCATTTGGGAATTGGTCACGCTTTTCTGTTGGTTCATTATTGAGTCATTTGTCTTGGACAATGGGAACGCTTGGTGTCAGATCCTGTTATATTCTTCCAAAGACTTATTTCATTTATCTACTCTTTTATATTTGAATAATGGCTTTGTTGCCCTAAAACTAATTTCATGGGGTAAAAAAATCACACAACATAAAATCAACCTCTATAAAGTGAGCAATCAGTGGTATCTAGTGCATCTTCCTGGTGTGTGGCAACTCCTTGTATTTATGTCCGAAATACTCTGAAGTGAACTCCTCCACGGCAGGCACTTCTCTCCACCCCGCGTTCCTCTCAGCCCTTGGCAACCACCAATCAGAGGAGCAATCTTTTATTTAATCTGATCTAACAATCTCTGCCCTTTTTGTTTGGATACTTTGATCGATTTACCTTTAAAGTAATCACTAATAGAAAAGATTTGCTTCTGACATTTTGCCCCTTGTTTTCTATATTCTTGTCATTTCCCCTTCATTTCCTCCTTTACTGCCCTGTATTCTCTCGTGGACTTTTCTGTGGTACAGTGTTTCCTACTCCCCCCACCCCCCCATTCAGATGTTAAAGATCTGACTTGCAATGTAACTCTGGAGGTAGTCATTGCCCAGGTTAAATGAGGCCACACAGGAGGCACCCACTTCTAGCAGGACTAGGGGAAGAACACCAGAACCCCGTCCCCTCCACTCCCCACCCATATACACAGAGAGAAGACCCTGGGGGCACAGTGAAAAGGCAGCTGCAGGCAAACCAGGAAGAGAGGCCTCACTCAGAACCAAACCTCTGACACCTGATCTTGGATTTCCAGCCTTCAGAACTGAGGAAAACTGGTGTTTATTGTCTAAAGTCATCTAGTCTATGGTTCTTTTATTGTAGCACAGTCTGAATGATACAGATTTCTGGACTAGCATGTGAGTTTCTGCTGTAACAGTGAGCTGAAAATGTTGAAATAGTGCTGGAAGTATAAAATAGGTAAACTCAGGAAGAATTTAGAGATGTATCTAGAAATATTATATATTGCCTCAGTGAGTTTGGGTAGAAACATGGACATTAAAACTAATTCTGGAAAGAACTTCATTAAAAAAAAAGTAGTAGAAAAGGATTCTTTTAGTTTTGAGAATGCATCTGTCATCAAATAATAAAATGTTGACAGACATATGAAAATTAAAAGTGCTTCTAAGCTGGGCACAGTGGCACATGCCTGTAATCCCAGCGGCTCAGGAGGCTGAGGCAGGAGTTCAAAGCCAGCCTTAGCAAAATCGAGGCACTAAGCAACTCAGTGAAACCTGTCTCTGAAAAAATACAAAATAGGGCTGGGGATGTGGCTCAGTGGTCGAGTGCCCCTGAGTTCAATCCTTGGTACCCAAAAAATAAATAAAAAATAAATAGAATAAAAGTTCTTCTGGTGAAGCACCTCTGGTCATGGGAGCAAATGTGGCCACTCCTAAAGGGCTCAGCATCAAATCAAAGGGGATTATTTGTAATCCTTAGAACTAGTGAAATTGACCTTGCTGGATTTTGAATTTGCTTGGGACCCATTACCCTCTCCTCATTCCAGTTTCTTCTTTTTAAAATGGAAATGCCTACCCTCTGTTTGTCTTACCATTGTATTTTAAAATACATATGTTGTTTGTCTTCACAGTTCTGCAACTGGAAAGGAATTTTTGAGATGCATTATACTCAAGTCCTGCTCCTACCTGATCACATCATTACTAATAAGACTTTGGATTTAAATTAAGGTTGGCAAGCATAAAGTCTTTGGGAGTATTGGACGGGGAGGATGTGAGAAAGGCATGCACTTGCATGGGTTGGGGCAGAGAATGGAATGTTATGGATTGAATTGTGCCCATCTTTAGATGCAGCCCCAACAACCAATGTAACTGTACTTGGAAACAGAACTGTTATGGTGGTAATTAAAATTAAATAGAGTCATACAGTGGGATCCTATTATGTCAGGTCCATTGTTCTTATGAAGAAGAGTAGGAGGAACCAGAACTCTCCGTCTCTCTGCATACACACAGAGAAAAGGATGGGAGAGCAAAGTAAGAAAGCAAACATCTGCAATACAGAGAGAGACCCACCAGAAATCAAAACCACTGGCACCTTGGCATTCGAATTTCAATATCCAGAACTGTGAAAAGAAGTGTATCTCTGTTGTTTAAGCCAGCCAGTCTGTGGTATTCTGCTATGCCTTCCTGAGCAGACTAATAGATGTTATTCACTTTGTGATTATCTTGGGAATAACACAATATCCTTAAGTCCTAATTATCTAATTTTAATTGGGATCTGTAATTATTTTTATATATTTGTCCTTTAAATACTGTAGAACACAAACAGGGGAGCAATAAAACCAAATCACAGTAAGGTATTATTTACCAATGTGGTTGTTATTGACAGAGATCTTTATATCTTTAAATTCTAGCCTGTATTGTTTCTTCAGGATGTCTGCGGGCATCTCTTTGTAGTGGATTTCTTTGGCTTTGGTTTACCTAGGAATACTTTAATTTTTCTATCATTGCTCAAGATGATTTGCAAGATATAGAATGATCATTTTTTTCTTTCAGCACTTTAAAAATATCGTTGAAATGCTTGCTAGTCTCCACATTTTCAGCTGAGAAATCAACAAATAAACTAAATGTGGTTCCCTTGTGCCTGATGAGCTGTTGCTTCTTGTTGCTTTCAAGGTTTTGTCTTTGGTTTTCAACAGTTATTTATAGTATGTCTTGGTGTTGGTCTCTCCGAGTTTAAACTATTCGGTGTCCATTGAGCCTCTTTAATGAGTATATTTTTGTTTAATCATCAAATTTGAGATGTTTTGGGCAGTATTTATTCCAGTGATTTTTCTGGTTCTTTGCCTCTCTCTTCCTCTTCTGGGATTTACACAGTGCATACGTTAGTTCACTTGGTGGTTTCAGGTTCCTTAAGCTCTGGTTACTTTTATGAATTATTTTTATATGTATTTTTTCAGACTTTGTAATTTAATTTTCATCTTCAAATTTATTGATTCTTCAATTTAAATCTGCTATTGAACCTCTCTAGTGAATTTTTATTTTAATTATAATACTTTTCACCTTCATATTTTAGTTTAGTTCCTTTTTATAAAGGAACTAAACTAAAATAAAATAAAATGCACCTGATGGTATTTTCATTTTTGCTGAGTATAATTTTTCCAGTTTCCTTTCATTCTTTGTCTATGTTTTCCTTTAACTCTGAGATCATTTAAGACAGCTTTTAAAAGCCCTTGTCTAGTAGTGCAGATATCACAAATTCTTCAAGGGCATTTTCTATCATTTGTATTTTTTCTTCAAATAAAGCACAATTTCCTGTTTCATTGTATGCATATGACCTTTTGTCAAAAATTGGGTAGTTGAAATTGGGAATGGAACCACCATTTAACCCAGCTATCCTGCTCCTTGCTCTATACCCAAAGGACTTAAAAATAGCATACTACAAGGACACAGCCACATCAATGTTTAGAGCAGCACAATTCACAATTGCTAAACTGTGGAACCAACTTGAATGCCCTTCAGTGGATGAATGGATAAAAAAAAAAAATGTGGCATATATACACAATGGAATATTACTCAGCAATAAAAGAGAATAAAATCATGGCATTTGCAGGTAAATGGATGGAGTTAGAGAAGATAATGCTTAAGTGAAGTTAGCCAATCCCAAATAACCAAATGCTGAATGTTTTCTCTGATACAAGGAGGCTGACTCTTAGTGGGGTAGGGAGGGGGAGCATGGGAGGAGTAGACAAACTCTAGATAGGGCAGAGGGGTGGGAGGGGAAGGAAGGGGGCGTGGGGTTATAAATGATGGTGGAATGTGATGATCATTATTATCCAAAGTACATGTATGAAGACATGAATTGGTGTGAATATACTATGTATACAACCAGAGGTATGAAAAATTGTGCTCTATGTGTGTAATAAGAATTGTAATGCATTCTGCTGTCATATATAAATTTAAAAAATTGGGCAGTTGATGATGATTAGAATGTGACAAACCTGGAAATTAGATTTTCTCTCTTCCAACCTATTTTTCAACACCTTGATTCATTATGGATGTTTCTGTAACTTTAAATTATTTTCAGATAATGTTTTGTCAGAGATTTATTTGAATGTTAAAAGCTGAAGCAAGCAATCAAATGAAAATCAACAAAGGTATAGGAGAGAGAGAGAGAAAGAGAGAGAGAGAGAGAGAGAGAGAGAGAGAGAGAGAGAGAGAGAGACTAGCTCTTGAGAACAATGTGCGTTCTGCTGTTGTTGGGTGGAAGTTCTACATAGTCTTTTTGGTCATATTTGTATATGATGGTATTTAAGTTCTCTCTGTTAATCTTACTATTGTACTTATTGAGAAAGGGCTACTGAAGTCTACATTGTTTTATTTCTCCCTTCTGTTGCATTGATGTCTTCTTTATATAATTGGAAATGCTGTTTTTTGGCATGTATGTGCTTGTTACCCTTCTGTTTTCTGTTTTTTTATTGTTGCTATTTTTTATTTTGAGACAGGGCCTTGCTAAGCTTCTTAGGTCCTCCTTAAGTTGCTGAGGCTGGCCTTGAACTTCTGATACTCCTGCCTCAGCCTCTGGAGTCACTGGGATTACAGGCATGCACCACTGTGCCCAGATACATGCTAATAACTTTGTGTATTTTCTTGGCAATTGACAATATTTTAAGTCCTTCTGACCCTTATACTAGTTTTTGACTTAAGGTCTATTTTGTGTGACAGTGTACCCACCCCCCATCTCTCCTTTATTTCCACATGCATGGTTACAACAACTTCTTCCATCCTTTGTTTGTTTGTTTATTTGTTGTGGTGGTGGTTTTAAGCATTTTTAGTTGTAGATGGGCACAATTCTTTCATTTTTTTAAAATTTATGTGGTGCTGAGGATCCAATCCAGTGCCTCACACATGGGAGACAAGTGCTCTACCATGAGCCACAACTTGAGCCCTTCTTCCATCCTTTATCTTTCAAACTACTTGTGACATTGGATGTCAATTGTGTCTGCTATATAGATAGCATATTATTGGATTATGCTTTCAAAAAGTCCACTCTGCTAATCTCTGTATTTTAATTGAGTTGAATCTATTTATGTGTTAAATATAAGGGATGAGGAAGACTCACCTTTGTCCTTTTGTAAAAGAGTAAAGGTCCCTTATCTGAAGAGTTTGGGAGTAGAGGTGTTTTGAATTTTGATTTTTTTCTTTCGGATTTTGGAATATTTTCATATACATAATGAGACATCTTGGGAATGGAACCTAAGTCTAAACATGAAATTATTTATATATCATATACACTTTTCCCCCCAAATAGCCTCAAGGTAATTGTATATGGTATTTCAATAATTTCATTTGTAAAACAAAATTTTGTGGTGTGGAATTTTCCACTTGGGCATTATGTTGGCACTCAAAAAGTTTTAGTTTTTGGACCACTTTGAACTTTGGACTTTTGGATTACAGATGCCCAACCTGTACTTATTTTTCATTTAAGTCTTGTTTCTTCCTCAGTTTCTCGATACCTGCTTTCTTTTTTCTTTACTTTTTCTAGGTTAGCATTTTGACTCCTCTTTCTGTATATATATTTTAGTTATTTTCTTGGTGGTTTTCTGGGAATAACAATTAACATCCTAAATTTATAACAATCTAGCTTGAAATAATATAACTTGTCTTCAATAGCATGTAAAAGTTGTGCTACTATGTAATGAATAATAAAAAAGTGGATACTACAAAAAATCAAAATTGCAAATATTTCTCTATACAGCATGTACCTGGTTATTGTTAGCTTTCGTTTTCTAGAGTTCTGATAATTTATTTCTGATAATTTCTTCTTGTTTTTGAAATAGTATGTGCCATGACAGGAATTTGAAATTACCTATTTCATTATTTTGCCAACATCTTTTCTTTTCCTATATTTTTTCTCTAGTATACAATTAAAATGTCAATATAAAACTGAAAAATCTCTGGAACTTTTTATTATGCATATAAGAAAATCTCCAAGATACAAAACTAAACAAATAGTTCTTAGATTTGACATCAAAACATGGACCACAGTAGGTAAGTTGGGCTTCACCAAATGAGAACAAACAAATTTTTTTTCCCATGGAAGACTGTGTTATAGGGTGAGAAGTCAACCTACAGACCGGGAGAGAATATTTGCAAATCATAACCATCTAACCACCAGTTTGTAGAATGTATTAAAAACAAAGCTCAATACTAAAAATACAAAGAATATGATTGGGAGGAGGCCAAAAGCATGAAGGGCATTTCATTGAAAGGATATGTGCTTGCAAGTAAGCGCAGGAAAAGATGTTCAGCATCACTTTCCATCAGGGAAATGCAGATTCAGACCACACAGCCAATAGAATGTCTAAAAAATACAACAGATCCTGCAAGACTGTGGAAACATTAGTCCTCACACACTATCATAAAATGGCCAAACCATAAAATGTAAAATTTCCAAATTTGTTGTAAAATGTTAGATTCACCTTGGAAAATAGATGGCAGTCTCATATAAGATTCATATGTAATTATTTTACATCCACGCATTTGCACTCTTGGTATCTATTGCACAGAAAACTTTTATATGAAACCTAGACAAGAATTTTCATACTAGCTATGAATAATAACTCTAAAGTATAAATACCCCATATTTCTTTCAATAGCCAAATGTATAAACAAACTGTGGCACATTAATACCATAATGAGGTAGTACTCAATAATGAAAAACAAAACAAAACAAATCACTAAAATATGCAATAGATTGCATGAATTATTGGGAAATTACATGTAGAAAACATCCAGTTTATGGGTTAAAGTATTATTTAACTCTATCACATTTTCAATGACAATGTTTTCGAAATGGAGAGAAGAGTAGATGTTGCCAGAGACTGGGGTTGGGATTTGTAGGCCGAGGAAAGGTGGGTATAGTTAAAAAGGTAACTTGAGGAGTCCTTGGGTGTAAGCAACCCCGTCTTCTATTGTCTTGGTTCTGCTGGTAAATGCACACAAATGAGTACAAGTTGGAGTGGGTAAATCTGAAATCTGATTAAGATTAGTAGATTCTGTCAAAGTCAATGTCCTAGGAGGTACTATCATAGAAATAAACTGGAAAATTGTGACATAGATTTCCCTGTATTGTTTCTTATAACTGCATGTGATTCTACAGTTGTTTCACTAAAATTTCAATGAAAAAATATTTTTAAATTGGCAAATTGGCAAAATACTTCAAGAAAAATTTCATCAAAGAAAAACGAAGGGGGCTGGGGATGTGGCTCAAGCCGTAGCGTACTCACCTGGCATGTACGGGGCACTGGGTTGGATCCTCAGCACCACATAAAAATAAAAGAAAGATGTTGTGTCTGCAGAGAGCTAAAAAATAAATATTAAAAAAAAGAAAAACTAGGAATGCAAATATAATAATATCATGAAAGATGCTTTGCTTAACTTATCATCTGAGGAATACAAACTAAAACTTCAATGAGATACCACTATGCCATTACTAGAGTGGAATTGCAAATACCACAAAATGTTAATTTTAAAATGTAATGAGTTCAATTTATCTATATCTTTAAATTTTCTTATAATAAATAGTTGGGTAAAATAACCAAATACTTAAGTATTCTTTTTTTTTTTAACCTATGTTTTAGTTGTCAAGGGACCTTTATTTTATTTATATGCAGTGTTGAGAATTAACCCCAGTGCCTCACACATGCTAGGCAAGTGCTCTAACACTGAGCCACAATCCTACCCCAGTATTCTTTCAATTCATCTGTATCTTTGAATGTTCTTAGAACAAAATGTAGGTGAAACAGAATCTAACAGGCATGTTCCCACCAATAATAATTGGTAGTGTGTCAGGCGATTGTGTTTAAGATGTGTGTCTTAACATATTTGATGAATTGCAGGGATGCTGCCATTTGTGAAATGGAGCCATTTTTAAATTTTTACAAACTCCTTGATATCACCCAATATTTTGTGCAATGCTATTACTTAAACCATTAAGAAGTTATTACTGCTACTGAATGTCCATAGTTTCAGATAAATTATGAAAAGATGACTATGGTAGTAGCAAATGATGTGAAGGCCTACTGGATGAAATTTCAAAATGTTCTGCTTGATTTTAATTTTTTGCTTCAGAGTTTCTGGTTTATATAATTTAACTGAAGGCAAATGTGATACCTGGAACAAGTATTTTGTGGATTACTATTTAATTTTTTTTACCTTTTAAAGTCATTGTCCAATATAAAAGAAATCTATCACATAATTATTAAAAAATGCCCAAATTGTATACTTCATTTCATAGTAAAGCTTAAGCATCTAAGATCTTTTCTTTTTTAAACCATTTCTAGCCTTCTTATAAAAAATGTATTTTAATAAATTTCAATGCTGTTGGTAGGTTATAATTACATTTCATTCCACTTCTTTAAGGTTCTTTTACAAGAAGAGTGCTCTATTCTTTTTCAGTTAAAACGTCAGAATATAAAGATTTCTGCTATACTTAACAGAAATATTGATTTCTATTCATGTGTGTACATGTGAAGCTAATTTTTATTGTACTGTGTATTACTTTAAAGGCAGAAGAACTTTATTTTTCAAAAGTTTTTTTTTGAAAAAGTTATTTTTCATTTTTCTTCAATGTATTTGTGAACTTTTTCCATTAAATTTAAATTAGGCTCTTCTAAGAGTCTAGTGTTACATGTGCCTTTTTGTTGATTGCAGAAGGTCTTATTTACAGAGCACATAGATTTTCATGATATATAATGGATGGTCGGTCAAATGAATTAAAAAAGCTCTTACTAAAGCGCCTTCAGAATGAGTCAGTGAGTTGCCTGAGCACATTTGGCAAGGACTGGCTTCTGATGGCAATAGAAACACTGGATTTTTTGAAAAATCCTATTTTCTTAGAGTAATTTAAGGTACACGCAAAATTGGGTAGAAAGTACAGAATTTTCCCACATACCTCCTACCTTACACACTCACAGCTTCATTTTCAACAACTCCTACCAGGGTGGCATTTTTCTTACAATTGGTGATACTACATGAGCACATTGTTTTCACCCCAAAGTTGTGAATTTACATTGGGTTCACTGTTGGTGTTGCACATTATACAGCCTTGATCAAACATATTATGACTTGTATTCATGATGATAGTCCCATATAGAGTGATTTCACTATCTTAAAATCCCCTGTAATTGATCCATTCACCCTTCCTTCCCCTAGAACCTCTCACAATCATTTTTAATGTTACCATAAACTTTGTCTTCCCCCGAATATCAGATAGTTGCAATCATATAATACATTGCATTTTTTGACTGACTACTATCACCTAGTAATATGAATCTAAGTTTCCTGTATGTCTTTTCATGGCTTGTCATCTCATTTCACTCTACCATGTTGGTTACCATAACTTTATAATTAAAGTCTTGAAGTTGGTAATGATAGTCCGCCAATTTTGTTCTCCTTCAAATATTGAATTGTCCATTCTGGGTCTTTTCCCTCCCCATAAAAACTTTAAAGTCATTGTGTTGATTTCCACAAGCTAAATTTATAATTTTTATTGAAATCTCATTAAATCAGTTAATCAAGTGGGGGAAGAATCAGCATCTTAATAATATTGAGTCTTCTTATTATGAACATGGAATATATCTGCATTTTTAAATTTCTTCATTGATTTATTTTGTCGCATTTTGGTAGTTTTTCTCACATAAATTTTAGAATATGCACCTAAGTTATTTATATTTCCTGGATGTTGTGTTAATCAGTTTTCATCATTGGGACTAAAATAACTGACAAGAACAACATGAAGGAGAAAAAAGTTCATTTTGTCTTATGGTTTCAGAGGTGTCGTTCATGGTCAGCTGGCTGCATTTGACTGGACCTGACGCCAGGCAGAATATCGTGGCAGTCAGGCATGACGGCACGTGACAGTAATCCCAATAGCTCAGGAGGCTGAGGCTGGAGGATTTCAGGTTTGAAGCCAGCCTCAGCAACTTAATGAGACCTTATCTCAAAAAATGAAAAGGGCTGCGGGGATGTGCCTTGGTGGTTAAGTGCCCTTGGATTCAATCCCTGATATGGAAGGGAGGGGGTAACAGGGAGGGAAAGAAAGGAAGGAGGGAGGGAAGGTGTAATGAAAATAAAAAAGAGCAGAACCTCATGGCAGAAGGGTGTGGCGATGGAAGACTGCTCAGTTTGTGCCAACCACCACGGGTGAAGGGGCCAGATGCCATGATCAGTCCTTCCAGGGCGGGCCCCCCAGTGACTGACTCTCCAACGAGATCCCACCTCCCACTAGTTCATTCATCTATTAATGAGTTAATCCACTGATGAGGTCACAGCCTTCCTGATCCAACTCTACGACTTGCTCCATTATGGACCAGGCCTCTCAATGCATTAGCTTTTAGGAGCCATTCCGTATCCTAGCCACACCAGACATTAATTTAAATTCAGCCTAAATCTCCATACTTTAAATTCTTACATAGTGAACTGCAACCAAACACAGGCTGCAAACAAGTTGCAATCTAGTTAGTAAGACGTTCTGTAACACATAGCTGAGTCTCTCAACCATAGCAGTCAAGTTTCAGCCCATCACAGTTAGAAAATTGACCAGACTATGTCCGTATAAGGCAAATTCCTTCAATCTTTACCCAAATACTGTATGTGCTGCAACCAATCACATAGTTTCTGCAATTTTTTTTAGTGGCAATACCTTTATTTTGTTTATTTAGATTTTCATGTGTGCTGGGCAAACAGCCTACCACTGAGTCACAGCCCCTGCCCACGTCTATGAACTCTGTCTGACTGCTTTTCTGGGTGGGCCTTTCTGAACCTCTACTGATGATGTTGTCCAATTCATGAATCATTCTTTGCTTGAGTAGATTCTACTAAATTTAATTTGTTGACAGTTTTAACACTTTGTTTCTGATCTTCATGGAAAAGTTTTGAGTTTCTGATCATTGAGTATGATGTTCCCAGAAAGTTTTTTATAATCGTTTTCTATCAACTTGAGGAAGTTCTATTCCTAGGTTTTTAAAGTTTGGATGAGTCAGTTCTTCTCAAGTGCTTTTCTCTATTGATATAATCATGGTCATGTAAGTTACATTAGTTGATTTTTAAGTGTTGAACTCGCATAACTGTGATAAAACCAGCTTGGTTGTCGTGAAATATTCTTTTATATATATTATTGGGTTCAATTTTCTGTTTTTTAAAAATGTTTTTGCATCTGTATCATAAAAGATAATGATCTTTAGTTTTTTGTTTGTTTGTTTGTTTCCCCATGAAACATCTCTATTTGATTTTGGCATTAGGGAAATGCTGGTCTCATAGAATGAGTTAGGAAGTATTCATTCTGCTTCTGTTTTTTGAAAAGAGATTGTGGAGAGTTAGTATAATTTCTTTCTTATACATTTGGTAGAATTTGCTAGTAAATCTATCTTGGTTTCGTGTTTTCTGTTATGGAAACTTATTCTTTATTGATTTAATTTCTTTAAACATATAGACCTATGTAGAGCATTTATTTTTCTGTGTGAATTCCAGTGGGTTATCTTCAAGGAATTTGATTGTTTTCATCAAGGCTAATAAATTTGTGAGCATATAGTTATTAATAGTTTTCTTTTGTTATTCTTTTATGTCTATTGAACTCTATACTGATACCCTGTCTTCTATGTCTCACATTAGCAATTTTGCTCTCTTTCCTATTCTCTCAGTTAACCTGATTAGAAGGTTATTGATTTTGTTGACCATTATTTTAAAATTCCAGCTTTGATTTTTTAATTTTTCTCTATCAATTTTCTATTGTCAATTATCATTGATTTCTGCTTTAATTTTTATTATTTCTTTCCTTTTGCTTACTTTACATTCAACTCACTCTCTTGTTTTTAGTTTCTTAAGTTCTTTCTTATTTTTAAGTTATGCTTTTAATTCCATAACTTTCTAGGTACTGTTTTTGCAGAATTTCATAAATATTTATTAAGTTGAACTTTCATTTTAATCTCTCAAAATATTTAAAAATTTCTCAGTTTTCTTCTTTAACACAGAAATGTGTCCATTAATTTCTCAAGTCCATACCTTATTTCAGACTTTCTTGTTTTTTACTCAGTGTTCTTTTCTTCTCCAGGATAACTCCTTCTAGGTATCACATCACATCGAATCCTCACATCCCCTTCAGCTCCTATAACCTGTGATCCTGTGTCAGATTTTCCTTGTTTTTGATTGAGTTGATAATCGTAATGAATAACAATGAGGTATCTTTTAACTATTCCCAATTGCTTTATACACACACACACACACACACACACACACACAAACACACACACTCTTTTCTCATGTTTACATTTAATTAGGGGTTTTGGGGGAAGAAAAATGCTTTAATCATGTAGATAAAATGCCATTCTCAATACATGATGTCATAGGTACCTGTTATCAATATGATTTACCACTGTTGATATTGACTTGATCACATGACAGTGGTAGAGTTTTTCAGGTTTCTGTGATTAAAAGTTACTCTCCTCATCTTGCTTTTCATACTGTACTCTTCGGAAGGAAGCCTCTATAATCGACCCACATTTTAAGGGGCTTTGCTCCACTTTTTTAAAAGAGAGTATCTGCATGAATTACTTGAAATTCTTTTGTGTGGACAATTTGTCCATTTTCCTAAATTAAATTTGTTCATTCGTTCATTCATTCATGCCAGTATGTATCATGGATATAGATTTTACATTTCAGGTTTTAATCCAACATTACATTATTTATTGGGTTGTTTGAATTATTACAGAGTTAGAACTAGGAGGTTTTATATTTGGCCTCTGTGCATCTTTAACCATCATTGTAGCTATTATTTGTTTGGTTGATTTTTAAGCATGTTGTGAAAGCCTTAGTCCAATTAGTGAATCTCCTAATGAGATTAACTGAGTGGTAACTGGAGGCAGGTGGATCGTGGCTGGAGGAGTTGGGTCTTTGGGGGTGTTGCTTCAGAGTATATATTTGTATTTGGCAAGCAGATCTCTCTCTCTCTCTCTCTCTCTCTCTCTCTCTCTCTCTCTCTCTCTCTCTCCCCCCCCCTTCCTGATTCTCATGTGAGCTGCTGCCTCTACCACACAGTTCTGCCTCACATATAAATAAAAAACATTTACATAAAAAAGATGATTGAATCTAGAGTTTTAGAGCACAAATATTATGAACGTTGGAAACAAAAGATATACCATGTTCTCTTTATTTTTGCTATCAATTATCTTTGTGTTTTAGAGGTTAATGTCTATTAACCTACATTTAATTCAATTTTTACAAAACTCCTATGCATGTGACTATAATGAACCATTTGGTAAAACTGGTAACAGTAAGTGATATTAATCATTCCTTAGTCATACTGGGAATCATCTGGATTAGCCAACATGTTCTGTATATTGTAATTGATGATTATAATCTTTTTACTCCATTCATATGAATACATTCTTTTAGTGAATGTTTCTGACAGTGACCACTGATGCTCAGTATGGAACAATATTGAAAATCAACATTACCTTTACCATTATTTGACCAGTGATTCAAAATTTATTGGTATGGATTTTCAGAATATATGTAAGATAAAATATATTTCCTCTTACCAAGCATTGCATGGTAATCTCCTGGACTAGAGCTGAATTTCTCCACTCACTAGTTATTAATACAAAATATATTAACTTTTTGATGGAGGTAGCAATCAACACTCCCAAATTCAAAGGTTATCTCCATTCAAGTCTTCAAAAAGTTCTAATTATTAATGGTGTACATTTTTAATACCTTAATTACTGACTTGTTAAGGAGAATACTTAATAAATACCTTAATTACTGATTTGTTAAGGAGAATACAATTATTTCTATGGAGGAAAAAATAATTCCTGGTAAGAATTACAGGATAATACCTAGAGGAAAGAAAAAAATCCCACAGAGAAGTGAGATCAATTCATCTGCTGTTACTCAAACATCCATCATAGCCAATGTGTTACCATTAATGAATTTTCAATATTGTAAAGGAGAGAATATTTTTAAACATCCAAACATCTATCTTCTCAAAATAGGCTTTTCCATTACTAACTTTCAACTATTTCATTATACACACCAGGGGTTCACAAAAGATGAGTTTCTATTTCTTAATCCAGCTGCCTGAAAGGGCCCGCAGGAGAGAAGTCAATTCATAAGTCACAGTGGCGCTGGCTTTAGTTGTGGCTCTTATAATTTAAAGCCATAAGTGATAGCTCTGCAGAGAGCTCAGTAATCCTCAAGGTGACTGTGGATTGGTTGTTACACTATTAAAAAAGAAGCCAGAGACTTTCCATTATAAGAAACAGAAGGGGGGCTGGGGATGTGGCTCAAGCGGTAGCACGCTTGCCTGGCATTCGCGAGGCGCTGGGTTCAATCCTCAGCACCACATACAAATAAGATAAAGATGTTGTGTACACCGAAAACTGAAAAATAAATATTAAAAAAATCTCTCTCTCTCTCTCTTTAAGGAAAAAAAAAAAAGAAAAAAGAAAAAACCAAGAAACGGAAGGGGCTAAAGAAAAATTCCATAGCTTAATTTGGAGATTAGCAGTTAGATAACAATAGCAGAAGTTAGAAAAACTATCAGGAAAGCCAGCAAAAATGTGCCTTCCCTGCAACATGGCTGTATTTTCTTTCTGTTTCTCTTTAAACTATTCCTGCTTGAAAATGAGCAAGTGTAACAATGTCAGATCAGGTGAGAAAAGCCAACATTTTAATCCAATAGCCTTTAGAAGAAACGAGTCCTGTGACTAAGCTGCTTTTTACTACTGACAGCTGTTTTCTCATTAGAACACAGATCACGTTAATACTTTTTAAAAGTTCGTATTGAAATATCATGTCTCATGTATATAGTTGGCAAATATTAAGAATCATGTAAAGGTTTCATCGTCTCTGGGAAATGGTTTCTTCCCACTTCTCTTAAAACAAATTATTTTGCAAGTAATTTTCCTTTATCTTGGTCTCATCTATAAATTATCTTCCTTTCACAGTGACATTAATTAAGTCATTAGATTTCTGGGTAATGAGCTCAAGTATCACCTGAAGAAAATCTTGTATTAAAAGAAGAGTTATTCACAGCTACTCTGAAAATCCTCCCTACCCAATTTATTCTTCCCTCGTGAGTCGTATCACAAAACCCTTTGTAGGTTCAACATACTTGCATTCTGTTTCACAATCATTGGAACTAATTGGACAATGGTCTGACTTCTCAAGTGATTTGAGCTAGGACATTTCTTGAACTCACTGTCATTCAATGTTCTATGTTGGGGGAAAGGGAGTAAGGAACGAGAAGGAAAGAATTCACAATGAATTGGTTGGTTTATATTCACTAATTTTTTTCATCTATCCAAAGCACTGTGAGGTGGTGCCATTCTTCTCCTTCTTCAGATGAGACAACCAAGACCTTCTTGAGATGATGATCTGCAGTTAAATGCTCTACAAAGTACAGGTATGGAGACTTGAGTTGGGTGTCAACATACCTTATATACAAACCGAGATATGAAAAATTGTGGTATCTATGTGTATTAAGAATTGTAATGCAGAAAACAAAGACAAAAGTACATGTATAAAGGCATAATTTGGCGTGAACATACTTTATATACAGACATGAAAAATTGTGCTCTATATGTGTAATAAGAATTGTAATGCATTCCACTACTGTTGTGTATTTGAAAAAACATTAAAATCAATAAAGATAAAAAAAAAGAAATGATGATTTGCCTGAAATCACACAGCTGGTCAGTGATGGGTGGAACCAGGATTTAAATGCAATTCTCCATGACTTCAAAGTGCATTGTTTTTCTCTGTGCTTATAGTGTATTTGAGTGCCCAGCATGGATTCTATTCTTTATTCCTTGGATAAATGTAATAATTATATTCCATTTCTTGGATCAGATTTGATTACTTCCTGGATTGCTCTTTATTCAAAAAACGGGTTCTAAGATGCATAATATGTGAGTGACTATCATGCTAGCTCCTTGACCACTCTGCAAACATCATATTCAGGGTTTTATTCACATCTCCAGGACAGGGCACTCTGGACAGCCTCACAGCACATCATGTGGAACATAGCTGTACTGGGGACTCTAATAAAGCCCTATTTAATGTATAATAAATATAAGCAAAGGAAAAAGAGATAGTGACATGTATTTAATCTTGGAAAATGATGGTCTAATAGGTATGAGTATATTTAAATTTTTTTTGTGTGTTTTTAGTCGTAGATGTTTATTTTGTATAAATAAATAAATACCTTTATTTTATTTTATTTTTTTTATTTTTATGTGGGGTTGGGGATTGAACCCAGTGCCTCACACCTGTTAGGTAAGTGCTCTACTACTGAGCCTCAACCCCAGCCCCATGAATGTATTTCTTTAATGAATATCTGAAAACTCTTAATAAAGTAATTATGTGAAAAGGCATTTCCAAAACAGCTGACAATGTAACATTATATATCAATTTTGTTGAAACATTTTAAGAAACTCTTGCTTTCCAATCACTCCTCAGTAAACACCGGTTTATCTTAACAAACAGAATCTGTAAACATTTGTGCATCTTTTCCTTTGACCCACGGTATGTACTGTAGTTCCTCAGTATCACAACCTCCCCCTACTGTCTTCCATTCGATTCTTCTACTCTTTATGACTCTGTTATGGTTCTGGTATGAGGTATCCCCCAAAGCCCCCGTTTGGAGGAGAACTGTGAGAGCTGCAACCTAATCAGTTCATCTGAGTTTCAGTGGACTGACTGGCAAATGGGGCATGGCTGGAGGGGTTCGGTCACTGGGGGCATGCCCTGGAGAGGATGCATTTCTGTCCCATGGCCCCTGGCCCCTCTTCCCTTCCTTGATGTCATGAGGGGACGGGTTTCCCTCCATCACACTTTCCATGATGTGCCACTTCACCTTGGGCCCAGAGCAGTGGAGCTGGCTATTTATGGACTGGGACTTTGATACTGGGAGTCAACACAAACTTCTCTTTCTCTAGGTTGTTTTTGTGTATTTTGGAGACACAGAAGCTGACACAGCTAACAGACTCTGTTCTGAAATGTGCTTATCACTTCTTACAAGAAGAACAGCTGTGGGGCTCAACTGAACTCTTATCTAATAAACTGCCTTTTGACTAATTGGAGATTTCATCGTATTGGAGTGGGTCCAAAGCTGGCAATGAGACTGCTCCTCTTCACACACGTTCTTTGCATTTATATCTTCCCTCTAATCCCTGCTCTAGTGTGGTGTGGACGGAGCATGAGCCAGATTTACGTGACTGGTGTCAAAATGTTTTTACTTGTTGAGTAAGGATTGATTGTCAGGGACATAGGGTACCCTTGAAACTAAGCCACCCAAGAAGCTATAATGCCTTCTCAGAACCATCTATCTTCTCAACAGACTTCTTTGACAATGGATAGAAGCACTTTTCTGCTGGTAAGAATAGAGTTTAATCTCAGAAACCTGCTCAATGTTAGAGACTGTCAGAAGTTAGCACAAACTCTTAACCTCTATCTTTTACCAAAATGCTGTGTTCAAAAAATTGTTTCACTTTTGGGCATGGTTCAAGATATTGGATATTGTTCTAAAAAGATGAATTTTCTTTGTTTCACGAGTTAAAAATGTTGTAGCATAAATTGTATAACTGCTTTAAAGTTTAAATTTATGTGCTGGCATATTTTAGAACTGGGATGACTATATAAGTTAGAGTTATAGAGCCATTTTTTTCTGTAAGTTTTTAATCATATGTACTTCATCCATAAGGATCACCTTTAATTATCAATGTCTGAATAAGTAACTAACTTGGAAATGACTATCTTAATAATTTATTCACATTATTATCTAAAGGGAGTCTCATATCAGAAATGAAGAACAAGAATATTTTAATGGACAACAAAGATTTTCTCCTAGTGTATAGGCTGTCTTCTTATTCTTAATTGTTTCCTTTACTTTACAGAACCTTTGTAATATGAGGTCATTCCACTTATTAGTTCTTGGTTTTATTTCTTGAGCTTTAAGAGTCTTATTAAAGAAGACAATACCTGTGCCAATGTATTGTGATGTTGACCCTGTTTTCTTCTATCAATTGGCATATTTCTGATCTAATCAATAGGTCTTTAATCCACTTCGAGTAAGTATTTGTGAAGGATGAGAGAGATCTAGTTTCATTCATCTATATGTGGATATCCAGTTTTCCTACCACCGTTTGTTAAAAAGCTGTCTTTTCTCCAACTTTTGTTAAGGATCAGATGACTGCATCTATGAGGATTTGTCTGTGTCTCCTGTTCTCTTCAAACAGAAGAATAATATTCACAGTATATGAAGAAGTCAAACACTTAACATCAAAGAAACAAATAACCTAATCAATAAATGGGCAAATGAAGCAAAGTTTATCATCCTTAGTGACCAGAGAAGTGCAAATCAAAACTGTACTGAGATTTCATTTCACTCCAGTTAGAATGTCAGTCATCAAGAATACAAATAATAATCGCTGGTGAGGATGTGTGAAAAATATGTACTCATACATTGTTGGCAGAGCTTCAAATTAGTATGACCACTTCACAAAGGCGTACAGAGATTCCTCAAAAGATTAACATTGGAACCATCGTATGACTCAGCTATCCCACTCCTTCTTATTATCTGAAAGAACTAAAATCAGCAAATTTTTGTGATACATCCACACCAATGTTTATAGCAGCACAATGCATAAGTGAAAAGTTATGGAGCAAGCCTGGGTGTCCATCAACAAATAACAGATAGGTGTCCATCAAGAAATAGATAAAGAAAACGTGGTATATATGCACGATAGAGTTTTATTCAGTCATACAAAAGAATGAACTATGTCATTTGTTGGTAAATGGATGGAACTGGAGAATGTCATGCTAAGTGAAATCAGCCAGACTCAGCTGGTCAAGAGTTCAATGTTTTCTCATATGCAGAAGGTAGAGAGAAATAAGGAATTTTGATAAAAAGGCTGTAGTGGTGAGGATCTCATGAAAACAGTAGGGAGAACAGTTAGGTAGACAAATGGAGGTTCATTGAGCTCACTGCTTTGGAGGCTGGGAAGTCTAATGGTACAGCACTGGCCGGTGCCCAGTCTCTGGTTGTGGCCTCGTGCTGCGCCAGAAAATAGTGGAGCTGCCACATGACAAGACAGAGCGTGTGTGCCTGCTCAGGTCCCTTTTCTTCTACAGTCACCAGTGCCATCTCGGGGCGCCATCTTCACTTACGACCAGATCTAATCCTAATCACCTACCGAGAGCACCATCTCCCAATGCCAATGGCAAACCAATTTAGGGTCACGTGGTCTACACATGAACTCCTGGTGGACACATTCCAACACCAGCAAGGGCATGAGTCATAAGGCGAGATCTCACATCCTCATCTCATCAAATGATCAACAAGCGTCTCATCACAGTCCATGGCTTGTGTTTCTTTGTTTTCCCACTGATGGTGTCATTTTCAACTGACATTAAAAAGTTTTGATGAAGTCCAATGTGTACCTTCCCCCTCTGTCTTTGCACCAGGGATTAAACCCAGGGGCGAATAACTATCAAGCCATATCCCCAGTCCTCATTTATTTTTTATCTTTTTTTCCTTTGGATGTCATATCTTTTATGTTATTCAACTTTTCATTGCTAAAATGAAATATATGAGGAAGGTAATTTTATTAAGAAAATAGGTTTACTTAGCTCACGGTTTTGAAGTGGGAAGTTCAAACAGCATTATGCAGGCTCTGGTGAGGACCCCCATAGTTTGCATTACATCATGGCAGGAATGTTTGTGTATCTCTCCATCTGTGAGGTCTCTTTCCCTCTCCTTATAAAGTTTCCAGGATTTATCAAGAGAACTTCACCCTAATGATCTTTTCGAATCTAATACTTTCCCAAGAAACCCACCTTCTTACTACCATTAAAATAGACTTTGGGGATTAAATTTCTGTATGATTTTGGGGACAACAATATTCAAACTACAGTATTTTTTGCTTGATCCAAGGACATAGAGTTTTTTCCTTTTAATTTACATTTTATAATTTTTGCTCTTATAGTTAGGTCCCTGACTCATGTAAATTATTTTTTGCATCTGATACAAAGTAGGATCTAAATTTATGATTTTTCTTGTGACTAACTGACCCAGAACCATTTGCTAAAAGGACTATCTTCATGGCTTGAAACTTTGATTTCCCCCATGTCCATTTGTTAAAGGCTTAGTTTCCAGGAAGGTGCTATTAGAAAGCGTTGAAACCTTTAAGAGGCAGGGTCTAGTGGGAGGTCTTTAGGTCATCGGGGGTGTTCCCTTGAGGGGAACTGTGGAACTCTGGCCTCCTTCTGCCTCTTTGCTGCTTCCTGACCATGAGGTGAGAGATTTTTATCCACCTTACACTCTTGAATGATGTGCTGCCTTAATACACGTCCAAAGCAATGGAGCCAATTGATCATGAATCGATCGTATCTGAAACTATAAGAAAAAAATAAACATTTTCTCCTTACAAGGTGATTATCTCAAGTATTTTGTTACAGCCATCAAAAACAGACTAACACACTGTCCTTTCTCCTATTGAATTCCCTTGGAAAATTTGTTGAAAATCAAGTGACCAGAAATATAAGAATTTGTTTCAACATTCTCAATCTGTTTTATTGATCTGTATGTTTCCTTTTATGCCAGTACAAACATTATTCATTTTTTTAAAATTTATTCAGGGTTTGCATTATCATATAAAATTCAAATACCAGCTTTAATATTGATAGAGAGAATTGCCATCTGGAAAATATTGAGTCTTCAAGTAGATAAAAATGGGACACTTCTTCATTAATTCAAAACATCATTGATTTGGGTATTGTTTTGTAGTTTGCAGTGTGCATATATCATACTTATTGTAAGTTTATTTCTAAATATTTTTTTCTGATGCTATTAGAAATAAATCTGTTTTCTTAATTACATTACTGATTCAATCTCTGTGTGTAGGATACATTGTTTTTTTTCTCTTTCCTCTCTCAAAATTTTTCTCTTTGCCTTTGATTTTTAAGAGTTTGATTATAATGTGTCTAAGTTTGCTTCTTTATACAATTATCTATATGAACCTGCAAACCTCAAACATTCTATAAAATTTTCTTTATTCTTTTTTTTCTCTGTATTTTTTAGTTGGGTAATTTCTGGTGACCTATCTTTAAATAATTCTTTTCAGCATCTTGAATCTCCTAGTGAGTTCAATCTTTCCAGTAAAATTTTAATATTGGTTGTTATGCATTTTCCTTCTGGAATTTATACTTAGTTCATTTTAAAAAGTTCTTTCTTATAATATCTCTTTTTGAGACATTATCATCTTACTTTCACTCAGTTCTTTAAATGCAATTTTCTTTAGGTCTTTCCACATATGCAGACACACACACACACACACACACACACACACACACACACTCTTAGCCACTGAAAGACAATATCAATTGATTTTATTTTCCTAAGAATATATTAGTTTTTTGTTCTTTGAACATCTTGCAATTTTTTTTGTTGAAAATTCACCATTTTAGATAATATACTGTAGCAACTCTTGATTTTCTTTTCCTTTTGTATGTATATATTTTTGGCTGTTTTTTTAGAAGGTAACTTACCTAGACAACATCCCCTATGGTATGTCTCTGCATGGAAATTTTTTAGTTCTTGTTTTTATTTTTAAGCCTGTTTTTTTCAGAGCTTGCCCTTGTATCAACACAGCTTAATGGTGATCCAAAGATTGGATATCTCAGCTTTAAAGATTTGGTCTGCTGCTGATGGATGTGTGTAATCTGGGAGGTTCATAAACTTCAGACACTTTTTTCTATCTTTGTGTGTGCACAGATGATGTTACTCAACGATGTATGGTGAGCTTGGTCCTCCTCTGGTCTCATACTTGCAAGCAACTTTGCAGAAGGCCCAGGATATGTATAGAACTCATCAAGTCCCACGGTGGCTCTCATTCCCTGAATCCCCCCTATTACATATGTGGCCCATTTGCTGAACTTTGTTTTCACGCCAACCAGAACTGCAACCCCAGGCTGGCCGAGCGCTGGCGGATCTCAGTTCTGAGAACATGGAGGTTGCTGCTGTAACCGACTGCTCTGCTCTGCTCCAAATTCATTGAACTCCCTTTGGCAGTAAATATTGTGGTTTCATAGCTTATTTCTCCCCTGAAAAATCAGCAAATTGGCTAGTTTAGAAAGTAAGAGGGAATGTGGGTGCAGTCCTAGGCAGGAACATCCTTCTTTCCTTCTTTTCTTAATTTTAAATGAATAAGAACTTGTCAATCTGTTGTGTGACATGGGCGGATTTCTAGAGTGTTGCTATGATTATTTTGTGGGAAACTTTACTGGGAGAATTCTTTTTGTTTTCTTTTTTTTTCCATTATTTTTCGTGATGTGTTATAGTTGTATATGATGGTGGAATTTGTTGTTACATATTTATAAATTCATGCCATATAACAATATAATTTGACTAATGTCACTTTTTCTGCCATACCAGCAGTCTTGTCTCTGTGCCTTTATTATTATTATTATTATTATTATTATTATCAATAGTAGTATCAAGCTTTATAGTTACACATAATAATTGGGGCTATCCTGACAAACTCATGCATGTGTGGCCTCTGTGCTTTAAAAAACTGCTTTATTGAGATTTAATTCACATATAGTATAATCCATTCATTTAAAGTATTCAATTAAATGATGTTTCAAATATTTAAAGAGTTGTGCTACCATCACCAGTCAATTTTGGAATATTTTTGTCACCTCAAGAAAATCCAATAAACAAAATCTCACACCCCATAGCTACCATCATTCCATTACTACTGCCGCTGTTCACTAAAAGCCCTAAATAGCTATCAATCTGCTTTCTGACCACAGAGATTTCTTCATTCTGAATTTTCACATGAACAGACTCATATAGTAATATGTTCTTTTGTGACTGACCCTTCTCTCTTAGCACGTTATTTCCAAGCTTCATCCATGCTGCTTTACGACTCAGCACATCATTCCTTTTTTGTGACCAAGTAATATACTACGGTGTGGGTGTGCACATGTTGTCTATTCATCCATACAGTGAGGAACGTTCTGTTCTTTCCACAGTTGGGCTGTTATGAACATGTTGCTATACATATGTGTGCAAGTGTTTGGGTCTTATTTACTCTACCTTTTGCCTGAACCTGAGGACCCATTGATCTTCTCTCCTTTGTAGCAGTTGGTCCCCCTATCTTCTAATGATCATTTGCCCTTGCAGTTTTAGGGGTGGTAAATGCCCCTATCTTGACAGTTCTGTGGTGATCAGCCGTGCTCTGCTTTCCTTATCCCTGTTTCTTAAATATAGGAAACAATCTTTACCTTAATCTTCACCTTGATCTTCACACTTTAGTAACCAACTATTTTCTGTGAAGACTCTGGTTGGCACAAGCCCTTGTTGGCCTTGACACAAGGGGACCCATGGCTGATTTGCTCATACTGAATGAATCTGCAATCAAACCCCTTTGAGGACATGTTCTCAATGACCTAATGACTCCCACTAGGCCTTACTTCTTAGAGGGCCACACCACCTCCCATTACCAGCACCCTGAGGACAGAGTCTTTACCTGTGGAATTTCAAGGAACCCTTCATCCAAACCATAATGAAGGGCATGCATTATTTTTTTCTTTTAATTCATATTGTCAAGTTGTCTTCCATGAAGAAACTTCACTAATTTAAAACTCCATCGGTAACGTGCTGCTTCAATATATTTATAAATAAAGACAATTATCTAGTTTGATATCTTTGTAAATTTGCAGGATAATAGTTTCATTTCCTTAGTATTATGATTTTTTAAGTATATTCATCATTCAATTTAAATTCTTCTTTTATGATTAGAATTTTTTTGTAACAGGCAGGAGTTAATATTTTATTGTACTTATATTTTCTTCTAATTTGTCATAGTATCTCTTTGCATATGAAAGCTATCCCCATTTCTTTTCTGTCTGATTTATAGGAAAATACTTTTTCCAATATATTTTTGCACTATAATGTTTCCAATTCAGAGTTTTTCCATTGCATTTATTATTTGAAAGGTGTTTCTCAAAGTCTCATTAAAGAGCCAACTAATTTTCTACCTAATTCTTTATGTTTCCCTTTTTACTATTAATCTCATTGTTCAACTGTGTACTATAACTGAATATAGAAAAATATGTAATATCAGACAAACTTAAGAAAATAATTTTATTTTCCAAATATCTGGCAAATATTAAAAATCAACATATATTGAGTAAATCATTCTTTCCCCATGAATTTTTGATGTAATCTCTCTGTATATTCTCCCTGCTCTTCTATTTTACATCACCCAGTATATATTTTACCGTGTTCTTACTAATATGCTTATTATGTTCATTATCATTGAATACAGCGAATGCTTTTTTATTATTAGCTTTTTCCCAAAATTTTCCTATTTATTGCTTCAGGTAAGTTTTGGATTAATTAAAGATAAATTTGAATTAAAAATTCTGAATTTAGGTAAGGGTGTGATAAATAGAGTAAAGAAATATTGAAATCTCCATAATTTTTACTCTTATCTATTCTACACTGATTTTATGTGTATGTGTGTGTGTGTGTGTATGTGTGTGTGTGTGTATTTATTTATTTCTCTCTCTCTTGAATTTCTATCTTTTAAGTTCATGTAGGGTTAATCCTAGTGTTTCTTTTTTTTTTCTATTGTGAATAGAATTGGATATTATCTTCTCATATGGCATTACAGCATGATGATATATAGAAAACACTGTCTTAAATTATGAAACTCAAAACCTAAAGTAATCATGACTTAATAAGATTTAGCATCTTCTCTGGAGAGTTTCATCGGTGTGCTAAAGGCACACCAATTTTTTAATAATATAGTGGTTACTGGAAAGAACTCTATTATCTTTCCAGTTTTCCATCATCATAGAGCTAGAATGAGGGTCGGAAATGGTGACAGGCATTTGTGACCCAATCTCTGTGTGTTTGTTTCAGGACAAAAGTTACCTGCTACAAACTGGCTCTTATACAGTTGTGGTGCTCCATTTCTGGGCCTTATTAATTATTTCTTCCTTTTACCTACTTGCTCTTTCTGTCAAACAAGATATTTGAAGTGTCCTTTATAATTTTCCAAGATTTCCTGTTGGCTTATTTTTGTTCATACAACTCTCTTGCTCAAAACTCCCCTTTTGTCATTTTGTATCTAAATCCCAGCTATTTTTTAGGGATTAACTAAAATTACATTTTATCCTTGGAATCTTGCTTAATGCTTTTAAATACAAATAACTCTCCTCTCACTTGTCAAAGCACTCTGAGTTCTAACTGTACCAATTTAGGTGTTAAGGTTGTGAGCAACAGAATGGCCTTCTACTTAGGCCAAAAGGGAAAGATTTAAGTCAGCTCACAAATCAAAGGGAAGGAACAGAGTCAGACTGTTCTGGAGAGGTAAAATCTAGGAATAAAAGGAGAATTAAATCAGACAAGAGTCTCTCCTAGTTACAAAAATCATCTCAAAATGGATTAAGGACAGATGCAAACTTTAAACTGTGAAACTACAGGAGAAATGCTTCACAATATTGGACTGAGCAAAGATTTTTTGGACAAGACCTGAAAAGTACAGGAATAAAGGCAAAACTAAACAAATGGGCTTATATCACACTGTAAATGGGGTTATATCAAACTATAAATCTTCTGCATAACAAAGGAAAACATCAAGAGCACAGAGACAACCTATACAATGGGAGAAAAATATTTGCAAATTAGTCATCTGTAAAAGAGTCAATTCCCTGAGTACACAAGGATCTGCAAAACTTCAGTGAGGAAAAGACAAATAATGCAATTTAAAAGTGGGCAATGCAACTCAATAGACATCTCTCAAAAGAAGAGTGGCTAACAAGTACATGAAAAAATTCTCAACATTGCAGGGAAAGCAAATAAAAACTGCAATGAGATATCACCTCCCCGGAGTAAGAATAGCTATTATCAAAAAAGATGAAAAATATCAAATCCTGATCAGGATGTGGAGAAAAGAAAAGCCTTGCACACTGTTGACAGTAATGCATATTAGATCAGGCATTATGGAAAACAGTACAGTTCTTCAAAACATTAATAGCCTCACCCCATAATCTAGGAATCCTAGGTATGAAACCAGAGAAAAATGAAATCAGTGCGTTGAGAATACTTCTACAGCCCCATGTTGTTTGCAGCACTATTCACAATAGCCAAGAAATTGAAACAAACTAAATGTCCATCAACTGATTTGGATAAAGGAGACATGTTACATATGTACAATGGAGTGCTATTCAGCCATATGAAGTAGGAACTCCTGTCATTTGTAGCAACACGAATGGAACTGAAGATCAATATGATAAGTAAACTAAGCCAGGCACAGAATGACAAGTACCATGGGATCTCACTCATGTGGAATCTAAAAAAAGTTGATCCCGTAGAAATTGAGCATAGAATGATGGTTGTCAGAGGCCTGGGGGAGGTAGAGTTGGAGAAGCTGAAGAAAGGTTGATTGGTGTACTAACTGATAGATAGGAGTAAGAAGATCTGGTGAGAGATTGCACAGCAGGGTGCCTAAATGACAAAAAAATGCTCTCCATTTCAAAAATCCAGAAGAAAGAATTTTGAAAGTTATCAGCATAAAGAAATGACCAAAGTTTGAGGAGACAAATATTAACCCAATTTAAACATGCAAGGTATACGTGAGTCGAAACAGTGCCCTGCTAATAGGTAGAATTTTCATGTTTTTCTGTATTGGTTAAAAATAAATTAGAAAATAAAACGAGAAGAGGAGAAGAATAAAAGGTAAACTTCTTTAGGATACTCTTGGAAAGACTCAACCAATCATTTTCCCTCCTTGTCAGTAAGTTAACAATCTCTAAAAAAATATCTGATTGTCCTTGCTGGGGTCAAGCACCCACACCCTGTGTAGGAAGACAGGCTATCCTGATGCATGGGTCCTCAAGAGTGGAGTTCCACCAAAGCAATGGGAAGGAGGCGATTCTTTCCTGGAGTGTAGGCCACTCAGTTAATGAGAAAAGGAGAATGAATGCTAAGAAATAGAGAGAGAGAGAGAGAGAGAGAGAGAGAGAGGGAGGGAGAGAGAGAGAGAGAGAGCCAGGAGATCTTTGGGACTCAATGTCTCTTAGCTTGCATAGACATATTGGTAAGTGTCAGGGTTTTTTTTATTTTTATACATTTTTTATTTTTATTTATTTATTTTTTATTAGTTGCTCATGACAATATAATGATTTTGACATATCATACATCTGATTCAAATGGTGTATGAATTCTCATTTTTCCACGTGTACAGTTTGCAGGATCACGTTGGTCATACAGCCATGTGTATACGTACAGCAATACTAGTGCCTATTTTATTCTGCTGCCCTCCTATCTCCCCCTCCCCTCCCCTCCCCTCCCATCACCTCTCTCTACCCAATCTACGGTGACACATTTCTCTCTCTTTTTTTTCTTCCCCCTCACACCATCATACATATATCTTGTTTTATTTATCTTAGGATCTTCACCACACCAAGAACATCAATACAGGCACACACACACTCACAATTGCTTACTAAGCATGAAAATATATAAATCTGACTTGACTTTTTTTTTTTAGAAGGGGAAACACTAAAAGAAAACCCTAAACAAATTCTTTGAGCAACATAAATAGTATAAAGTTGAAGGAGTTTCCCATTTGTGTTCCCCCAAATTCAAGTGCTAGAATCAAATCTCCTGTGGGATGATGTTAGCAGGAGGCACCTTGGAAGTCCTGAGGGCTCCTCCTGAATGGCACTGGTCTCCTGGTGCTGGAGAGCTGCTCAGCCCCTTCCACCCCGTGAAGACGCAGTGAGAAGGAGCCACCACTAAGCCAGCAGACAGCCCTTACAAGACACAAGCTGTCAGGGCCTTGGTCTTGGATTTCCAGCCTCCACAACTGTGAGAAATAGTTTCTGCTTAAATGTCACCTAGCTTGTCATATTTTGTTAGAGAGACTTCAATAATTAAGACACAGCTTCATTTACATTCATTATATTCAGTTCTTGAGGTATTTTCTTTTCCTCACCTGTATATTTCACATTCATTAATTTCCTAAGAATTTTTCTTTATGTTCAAAAAATATTCTCCTTCTTTAGAATTTACCTGAGATTACAAAAAAAAAAAAAAAAAAAAAGAGTTCTTCCCTAATGGACATATCTTTCGAATCATCCTCTGTTACCGATTTGTCTGTGACAAATGAGAATAAACTGGAGAAATTATTTATAACCTTATTTAGATTATGGGCTTAATAACTGGCAATACCTGTAGACAAATGTTTTAATTTATTAATTTGAAGAATTTTATTTATTCATTTTTTTCATGCAAATACTTAGAACTTTTGTATGCATCTCTTAATAGAAATTTGGGAGTTTCAGTGGAAGGATCAAGTTCCTATTGCATTGAGTTTTCGGTCTAGGAGGGGGCTGTGTGGAAGAACAGTCCAACAGGTCCATGCTGGTTGATGACAACTATATTTGGAACATGAACAAGGAACTATGAGAGTAAATGGGCATGTGTCTCAGCTCAATCTGGAGATGCAGAGCTAGGAAAGTGAGCTGGAGCAGGAGGTCAACGACAACCAACCACTGCAGGTCAGTGCAGTTATCCAGGTACAGGAGTCCAGGAAGAAGGAGCTGGGCCATGTACACAGGAGTTATAAGAAGGCATGATGTATTTAGGGAATTTCATAGATTTTTGTTTTTATTTTATTTATTTGTTTCATTCACTTATGTAGAATTTGGTGTGTTCCAGACTGTTCCAAGTGTTAATGTGCTAATTCATCTAACATTCTTTCATGTGTTTTTAGATCTACAGTTGGCCAATTAATAGCCTGAAGATCAAATCTAACCCACTGCCTGCTTTCCTAAGTAGGGTTTTATTGGAAAGACCCGCCCATTTCTTTATGTGCTACCTAGAGCTGCTTTGATGTTACAATGCAAAGGTGAGAAATAGCAAGAGTGATAATACGGCCGCCCTTTACATAAAAGGTTTGCCTAATGCTACTGTGGACCCCAGCCTGAGGGGGACACATAAAGCTAAAGTGAAGAAGGGGCAAGCTGTGGAAGCTGCCAATGTAGTGAGGACTGGTTTGTTAGGACATTACAATTAAGGGGGTATAACCACACCCCCAAAACCACATAATTAGCAGCGTCCCATAAAACCTGCCAGGAGGAACTAGCAACTTTTCCATCAGACTGTGGCAGTACCTCATGTTCTACTCAGCTCTAAAATGTACCTGCACCTGAGGATTCTGTTGATTTGGGGACTGAACCAAACAGTTTCTGGATTCAAAATTTCATCTCATCATAGATAAAATGATGCTTGCACTGAGAAAAGGGTCATCTTAGCAAAGAGACAAACTTGAGATATGCTATCAGCGTCAATGATATTAAATGTCTCATGCAGACTTCCCATTGCCACTGAATAATATTTTGACCTTGAGTAAATTATTTAGAATCTTTGCACCCAGCCTCTTCAACTGACTTCAAAATAATGTTTTGAGGAATTGATGAGATAACAAGGGACAATAAACCATTTACACAGGGAGAGTTCAATATGTTGTGTTTATTATTGGAGACACCATAAAACTTCAGAGACCTCTCTACATAGCTCTGTTCAGCTGTTTTCTTGCAGTTCCATACTTTTTTTCATTAAAGAAACATTTATTGTTGAAAGTCAACAAACTCACCAAATTCAAGATCTCTATGGAGTAAACAGCTTGAAGCTTGAAGACACAATAAAAGTGTGCAGACAAGTAACATGAATTCAATTTTTTTTTCTCCAGAATTTACCTGGACAGAAGGTAGAAATCACCTTTCTGAGAAAAAGGCTTGAATTTCAATGAAGTCTGGAAATACGATAAGAATAAAATTCATATGTTGTTTTTATCTTAAATTTTCCAGATGCAATATAAATGGTGAAAAATGGGAGTGGGTATGACAGTTTTGGTGAGGAGAGCGACAAGGAAAACAATCAAGGTGCCATGGAGTTCCCCCATTTAGCCACTGACCTTATTTCCCCTTTTTCTCTCCTCCCAAGTGGATCAGGAGAGTGACAGTCTGGATCTCCAAGCTCACTCACACTTTCCTTCACTAGTCATGAGAAAATCTTTTCCTTCACATTGTCATTTTCTTCTTGAGAATCCCAGGCAACGTCCTCTGATGGTTATGCCATGTCTTTTTTGTTTTTGTTTTTTAATAAGGAGGCTGACTCATAGTGGGGTAGGGAGGGGGAGCATAGGAGGAATAGATGAATTCTAGATAGGGCAGAGGGGTGGGAGGGGAAGGGAGGGGGGAGGGGATTAGCAAGGATGGTGGAATGTGATGGACATCGTTATCCAAAGTCCATGTATGAAGACACAAATTGGGTGTCAACATACTTTATATACAACCAGAGGTATGAAAAATTGTGGTATATATGTGTAATAAGAATTGTAATGCAAAAAAGTACAAGTATAAAAACATGAATTGGTGTGAACATACTTTCTATACAAAGATATAAAAATTGTGCTCTATATGTGTAATAGGAATTGTAAATGCATTCCACTATCATGTATTTAAAAAATACAATCAATTAAAAAAAATAAATAAAGTATTATAAATAGATACATTCAATTTCTAACCAAAGTTGCAAATACAATTTTGGAAATTCTGAAAATTTAAAATTAAAACCTTATATCACTTTAAAATACACCCAAATAAATCTACACAACTTAGGATAATCATCGTCTATTTTAAAAACCCAGAATTTTTTACCTCTGTATTTGGAAATTTCATGATATTTTTAAAATTTCTGTTGGATTTGTATTTCGATTCCTTCTCCATTGTAGAATTTCATTCTAATGTAGTATACTCATGAACAGTTGAGGTTTCATATACTGTTGGATGGTTATTATATAGGTTAGCACTGAGGTCAACCTATGGATCATCGAGCCAGCAGATTTCTTGAGTTCAAGTCTTGTTATCTGACAGCTGAATGTGTTGTGGGCCAAACTCTATGTGCCTCCACCAAAAAAGCTCTACTTTACACTGAGACTCCATTTCATATAAGTAATGTTTCTCCCAAGTGGAAACCCCGCCTCTGTCACCCACCTCCTGCTCAGCACACCCTGTTTGGTCACGCAAATGGCTTAAAAATGTTTCTTTCATTCTTGTGCCATGTCTTTTTAACTGAGGAAAATAAAGGCCAGGTTGACTACTTCCATCTTACGCTGCGGTTCTTTGTCTGCTCTGTGACAGCACCACACATCTCTTTCTGTGAGTTTCCGTGCGGCCTGTGCTGCTGTTGCTCCAGGCCCTCTTGGCTCAAGTTCCTGCAGGGGTTCCTGGCCAACCCCAGGAACAGATGCCGACACCTGCTGCTTGTAAAGTGGATGCGCTGCATCGAAGCTTCTGGCAAGGCTCCTGGCAAATTCGTGAGCTTGTTTTGGGTACCAGTTTTAGATTCAGGTTTCTCTGAAGACTATGAACAAAAAGATAGCGGGGCTCCTGAATGAGCTGCAGGGACTTAGAAAGTTCTTCTATCACTTTCTCTGTAAAATTTGTCACTACCCAAAGGGAGAATAATTCCCATGTCACAATAAGAAGTTTAGAGAGGGGAATGGACTTTTGACAGGAAAAAGCAGGAACCCGCAAGAAGATATACAGTACAAAGAACGCATTTATAACTATTTGGATTGAGCAACTTGTTGAATCCATCTGCAAATATTTAAGTAGGTTGTAAAGCTTTAAGCCCTCTCCTATGCCACCCTGCCATACAGTTTTACCAGGATTATGAGTTTGACAGGTAGGACACGTGGCAAAAATACTGTCATAAATTTGGAGTGAAATTCCCTTGCCAATGTTGGTTTAAGATTGCAATCATTTTTTTTTTTTCTCTCTGCTATGGTAAAGAATGCTCTGAACAGTTCTGGTTTATGAATTATGCTATCCACCATTATCAGAATGGAAGAGAGTAGATTATTATCTTGAAGAATAAAACACAATTACTGGGGCTGGGGATGTGGCTCAAGTGGTAGCGCGCTCGCCTGGCATGCGTGTGGCCTGGTTCGATCCTCAGCACCACATACAAACAAAGATGTTGTGCCTGCTGATAACTAGAAAATAAATATTGAAAAATTCTCTCTCTCTCTCTCTCTCTCTCTCTCTCTCCCTCCCTCCCACTCTCTCTTTAAAAAAAAAACACACAATTACTTACAAGGATTCAATCAATAATTATTCTGTGTATAAGGACAACTTATAAATAACAAGACCATCAAAAGCTTTTCAGCTTCTTTTGTTTTTTATTTTAAAGCTTTTGCCATTGTCCTGATTTTGCAAGTACATGGAAGATAATGTACCAGAGATTGAACTCAGTGGCACTCAGACTCTGAGCCACATCCCCAGCCCTATTTTGTATTTTATTTAGAGACAGGGTCTCACTGAGTTGGTTTAGCACTTCGATTTTGCTGAGGTTGGCTTTGAATTCATGATCCTCCTGCCTCAGCCTCCCAAGATGCTGGGCTTGCAAGCATGTGCCACTGCACCCTGCGATATGGACACTTTTTTTTTTTTTTTTTAACAGTCCTTACCTTTGAACCATGTTTCTTGAAATCAAAATGTGTGCAACCATTGAAAGCAATTATTTATACATCTAACCAACAGTTCACAACCTTGTGAAAAATGAATTTTTTTCTTGACTACCCATGACTGATTCCAAAATATTTACTATAATTTTAAAAAAAAAGAAATCATTTGAGTATAAGTAGTAGAACTTGTGCTCTGTTACGGAACCTTCCTTCTGTTTGAAGACGGTGATGTTCCCATGGAGAAACCCTCTCCTTTTCCTCTGTGTCTGGGTAGGAGCCACCTGGAGCCCCGGGGGAGGGGAGGAGGAGAGAGACATCACCTGGAATCACTGGTCCCACAGGGATTCTGAGCTGTTCTTTGTCCACTCTGATGGTGGATTTTGTCTTTGGTTTCAGGCCTGAAGGTTGGGGACGTCTGTCTTTCTCGCCATGTGATAGAGCCACGATCCCCCTGAGGTAGCTCTTCGGCTTGGACGCATTTAAAGCATCATCACAGTAATTTCTAGGAAAACGAATTCTGGGACCTCCCCACCAAACTCCCAACACAGAAACGGCGAGTGCGCAGACTGTGAGTTCTCCACGCTTTGCTGTCACTCTCAGAGGCTCTGCCCAGGAAGGAGTGAGGAGCATGGCCAGTCTTTTCTTCCCGTGGGGGCTTTCTGTTACTGTAAAAAACAGTTGAGAAAATCAACTTAAAAAGAAGAAAGGTTTATTTTGGCTCACAGTTTTGGAAGTTCCAGTCCATGATTGATTGATTCCATGGGTTTTGTGTCTGTGTGTGAGGCGCACATCATGGTGGGAAGTATGTTATACAGCAAAGCTGTTCACCTCCCAGCAGCCAGGAAGGAGAGGAAGGGGGGAGGTGACAATCTTCCCTTCCACCTTACTTCCTCTAGGACTCACCTCTTAAAGGTTCCACCAACTCCCAACAGTGTCACAGTCTGGGGACCAAACAGTTAACACTCGGCCTTGGGGAGACAATCAAAATGAAAATTAAAGCACTCTTTCTCTCTTTCTCCTTCTTTGTTTTAAAAAGACTTTTTTTTTTTTTTAAAAGATCAGTTATAGTTTTACCGAAAATCTGAGCAGATGATATAGAGTACTTCCATCTAAGTCATTATTATCTTGGCTTAGCATGGTACGTTTGTTAGATTTAATGCACTGATATTGATAATTTTTATTAACTAAAGCCCATAGTTCACATTAGAGTTTCTTCTTTATGTTGTACAGTTCTATAGATTTGGCAAATGCACTTCAAGTATCTACTAACACAATATCATATAGAATAAAGAATTGAATTTTAAGTTAATTAAAATTTGGAGACCACAAGGTTTTCCCCCAGAAAATCAACAAAGTCTTCAGTTATCATTAAATGCTTTGAGATACAAAGTACAGTCCAGGAAATAAGATTGTTTATGATTTAGAATAGTTCATTCCCCAAAGACACATTATGAAAACACACTCTATTTAAAAAGTTCAAATTTACCAATCAAAAGTAAGCCATCGAGGCTAGGAAGCTCAGTGGTAGACGTGCTTGCCTAACATATGCAAGGTCTTGGGTTCAACTCTTAGTATTCAAAAAAAAAAAAAAAAACCCAAAAAAGATTAGGCTGAAAACAAATAACATTTATTTAACTGATTTGCTTTGACTAGAAGTCAAACAAAATGATAGTCTTGAATTTTCCAGCTTGATTGAAGACCAAGTTGCAGGTTTTAGCCCATAAGGATCCTTTTTAAAAATAAGTATTTTGCTGTTAATATTAAAACATTATTTATAAGAATTTTTATATTAAATAATGTGGATTTACCAAGCTAGTTCAAATTTGTTCATGCACACCAAGCATTTACTGAAGGGGCTGAAATACCTGTCACCTGTCAGCATGTCCTCCACAACATCCAACCCCATGTCCCCTTACCCAGAAGGGCAGGGCCTACACTCTGTGAAGTTAGCAGTCACTTCTCTTGGATGGCAAATGACCAATAGGATAGGATCAAGTGGATTCTGCTTTTTTCTGACTTGTTTTAAAATGTTGGAGGGGGAGAAGGAAAAGGTGGCCCTCTGCTGGTAAACCTACATAAGAAACGAACATGTTCAGATTGAGGAAGGATAGACTATTTTATTTATTGCTACTTTCTAAATCAAAATCCAAATGTTCTCACTCATATCGAGATGCCTTCATATCTTGGCATCATCTCATGATATTCACTTTCAATTTTATTTATTTTGGTCTTTGCATAGTTTATATTTAATGAAAACAAGTCTATCTCTCACTGGGTGGCATAATTAGGTGCATGAGGGAGAGGTTTTTCTAATTTCATCTTAGACCATCTTCTCTGGTTTTGAAGGTCAGAGGGATTGACCTATTCTCAAAACAGACTTGGGGAACCCGGAGGGGTGAAGAAAATACCCAAGCATGAAGCATTGGGTAGGAACATAGCCTGTCTGAGAAATAGCGACACAGTTTGAGTTCAACAAAATCTCTTGGTCTGTATTTTCTCCTTTATTAAAAAAAAATGAGTTAACAAGCATGGCATATCTGTTAGTTTTAGAATGTTGAAAACCTATCCTCTCTGATTATTTTCAAAGTGAAAATACACGTTCCATGAAAACCTGGGACCTTCTTCTTAAAAGGGTCATTCCCTCTTTGCTCAGCCCAGCTGGGACCCACCTGTCCCCTTAGTAAGTCACCAGCAAGGACCCCAAACAGCCTCAGAGAGGATGGGGGTAGGGCTATCTCCTGGTGTGTACCTCAACCCTCCGCATCCTTTGAGAACCAAAGCCACAGTCCCCGGACTGAACTGTAGATTTCTGGCCTCCCCAACCCCTTCTCTTTCCCAAACAGAGATTTTTTCATTTGATAGGAAAAAATCATCCCTTTTGAATCCATATTTTCAAAAAATCCCTATGTCAGTATATGGCAGCACCATCCATCCTACTGATCTCCCAAATCAAAAACCTAGGAACCAACTTGGATTTAGTGTGTGTGTGTGTGTGTGTGTGAGTGTGTGTGTTTCTCATACACACACACACACATCCAGTAAATCCTGGTGCTTCTATAGTCATGATGTGTCTCAGTCTCACTCCCCCATCCCCTCTCCGCCACACCTCTGTGTCTAAGCCGCCATAACCTTTCACAAGAGCTGAAAAAGGACATACAATCAATCAACAAGTACATGAAAAAATGCTCACCATCCCTAGCAGTCAGAGAAATGCAAATCAAAACCACCCTAAGATACCATCTCACTCCAGTAAGATTGGCAGCCATTAGGAAGTCAAACAACAACAAGTGCTGGCGAGGATGTGGGGAAAAGGGTACACTTGTTCATTGTTGGTGGGACTGCAAATTGGTGCAGCCAATCTGGAAAGCAGTATGGAGATTTCTTGGAAAGTTGGGAATGGAACCACCATTTGACCCAACTATTCCCCTTCTCGGTCTATTCCCTAAAGACCTAAATAGAGCATGCTACAGGGACACTGCTACATCGATGTTCATAGCAGCACAGTTCACAATAGCAAGACTGTGGAACCAACCTAGATGCCCTTCAATAGACGAATGGATAAAAAAAATGTGGCATTTATACACAATGGAATATTACTCTGCATTAAGAAATGACAAAATCATAGAATTTGGAGGGAAATGGATGGCATTAGAGCAGATTATGCTGAGTGAAGCCAGCCAATCCCTAAAAAACAAATGCCAAATGTCTTCTTTGATATAAGGAGAGTAACTAAGAACAGAGTAGGGACGAAGAGCATGAGAAGAAGATTAACATTAAACAGGGACGAGAGGTGGGAGGGAAAGGGAGGGAGAAGGGAAATTGCATGGAAATGGAAGGAGACCCTCAGGGTTATACAAAATTACATACAAGAGGTAACGAGGGGAAAGGGAAAAATAATACAAGGGGGAGATATGAACTGCAGTAGAGTGGGTAGAGAGAGAAGAGGGGAGGGGAGGGGAGGGGAGGGGGGTAGTAACGGATAGGAAAGGCAGCAGAATACAACAGACCCTAGTATGGCAATATATAAATCAATGGAAGTGTAACTGATGTGATTCTGCAATTTGTAAACGGAGTAAAAATGGGAGTTCATAACCCACTTGAATCAAAGTGTGAAATATGATATAGCAAGAACTATGTAATGTTTTGAACAACCAACAATAAAAAAAAATATTAAAAAAAAAAAATAAAAAAAAAATAAATAAATAAAAAAAAAAAAAAAAAAAAAAAAGAAACTCCTGGTTGCTCTCTGCCTTCACTCTCATCCACGCCTCCCACAATCCCTCTCCACTGAGCAGCAGCCAGGGTGGTTGCATTCAAAGGTAAATCAATAATTATAACTTAAACTGCCCCCCCCCCAGTTGAAGATTTTGCTTAATAGAGGAATATAGATTCCGCAGACAATCTGAGTTCAACGTCTGTGAGATTCAGCATTGTTTAAGTTATGATTATTGCAAGTTGTCCTCTTCTGCTCAATTTCCTTCAGTCACTTTCATTGCATTTAAACAACTCTTACTCCTTAACTGCACCTTACTGATTTTTGCAGCTTATCATACTCCTCATCACGCCCCTGTGTGCTCCCCAGCCAGGCTGCCTTTCCCTGCGCTGCTGGACCTGTGGCCTGGCCATTCCTTTCTCTGGAGACACATCCCACCCCACTTAGCTCTTCGTGGCTCTTCCTTTTTGTTCAGGTCTGGTGCTTACATCAGCCCCTGCATGCTCCCCTATCTTGCCCCTTTGGCCCTTTAACTCGTCACCATTTATTTCTTTCCTAGGGCTGATTGCAAGCCAGATTACCTGGTTAATATGCCCACCTGTTTGTTGCTTATCTCTCCAGTGGAGGGCTCCAAAGTCAATAACCTGTCTATCTGGTTCACTGCCTCGTTTTAAAGACCTAAAGAGTTGCTGGCCCCCCAATGGGATTTTGCTTAATAAAAGAATATAGATACAGTAGACAATCTGATGTTAACATCTGTGAGACTCAGCATTGTTTAAGTTATAATTATTGCAATTCTTGGAGGCTGACATGGAAACTAGAAAAGTCTCATTCACATCTTTGATGTTTCCCACCCACATAAGGCAGGTACTCAGGGAATGTCATCCCTCCAGGGAAACTTCCCATACTCTCCCCAACATTTCACCTAATCTAGCTTGTGTCTTCTGTATGTTTTTACCACTATTAGTTTACTTCTTATTAATTTTATTACATAATATTATTATTATTATTTATTTTTGTGAATTCTCCACTAAATTTCTTAATAGTAAAGTGCACTTCTTATTTGTTTTTGAAGGTTTAGGGGAATGTACATTCTATATATATGCTAGATAAATTGTGCATAAATAAATGTAGAAATAGGGGCTGGGGATGTGTCTCATGGGGATGTGGCCTGGCATGCACAGGGTGCTGGGTTGGATCCTCAGCACCACATACAAATAAAATAAAGATGTTGTGTCCACTGAAAACTAAAAAATAAATATTAAAAAATTCTCTCTCTCTCTCTCAAAAAAATGTAGAAATATCCTTAAAAAAAGTAATCATGTTTTTTAATCAGTGGCACTGTGGCAGGACTTATAGATGTAATACCTTTCAATAACTCCAGGACTATCAAAATCCATATGTAAAACAAATGTGTAAAACTATGGCATTGGTAACTAGCAAACAATAATGAAGTAAAACTCTCTGCCATCACCATCTCTATCCCTAGAAAAATTTTCTATCTTGTTTTGCTGCAACTTTCTACACTTCTCTTCACAATGCTTCAGTGATCTGCTATAAGTCTATGCTTATAAATATACACTGTTAAGATGCTCATAATCGAGAGCTTGTGAGAAGTCTTTTGAAATTCTCCTAGATTCACTTAAAATGGAAGTCAGTTTTTATTCACTCTTCCTGATCTGGCACCTCAGCAAACCCAGACACAAAAATGCAGGTGCTATTCTGTTCTGTTTTCCTTTTTTTTTTCCAATTTGCAGCATTAACACTTAAGAAATTGCTGAGGTATGATTGGCATATGGTTCTCCTGCCTCTTCTCTTGTAGATTTGTGCATACGGAGTCTGTGAACCCTGAGGACTTGACAGAAAGGAGTTTGCCATTGTGTGACTTTGCCTTATCCCTTCTCCGTGTCTCCTTGGTCATTTAGATGTAGTAAGGCATCAGTACTCCTTTCCTACGAAGTATCTATCTGGTTGCTGGAAACACCTGTTAGCTGTGTTTCTGAGAAGAACAATCCGGTCCAACAAAGATAACTCTGTTTCAGAAATGATTTTCCAGAAAAGATCTGTGACTTAGAGATCCCAGTTGCTGAACCAGAGTATATTGATATAGCAATGGTTCTAATGTATTCTATGCTGTTTTGTTTTTAAAGTACTGTGAATGAGACTTTCCTAGAGCTAGACTGAGCTACATCCACAGTTTTTTTTTTAGTTACTTATGTATTTATTTTTAAATATGAGGTATGTTCTAGTTAAGTTGCTTAGGGCCTCAATAAATGCTAAGGCTGGCCTCGAACTTGTGATCCTCTGGCCCCATCGGTCTCTCAAGTTGCTGGGATTACAGGTCTGTGCCACGGTACCCAGCCATTCTATGTTACTTTTTAAAAATCTCATTATTGTTATTCTGAAACAGTTTCAAAGAGATAGAGGAAGATAATGTCCAAACTGAAAATGATACAGGATTAAACTGCCAACCACCTTGCATAAGGGTCCCGGGTTTTTGTTTTTATTTTTTCTCCCAATTTTAAGAGTTGCTCAAGCTTCTTTTGTTTTGCCTCCTTTGACTCACTAGAGGGAGGTAGAGGAAAAGTTTTCAAAGTGAAGTCAGAAATTACACAGAAAATTCAATACCTGGATAAGTATTCCATACCTTTCCCCAAACAACTCGAGCCCTATCGTCAAATATAGTGGTGAATTAAATTAAGATGCTTCCTTTATGGGCCCTCATCTTGAAAGTAAGCTAAATTATGGATAATTCAGTCAAAACATCCACTGAATCGGATGTCTTCTGTTTCTATGTCAATTAGACATCTTCATAAATAATAATTCTGTTTATTCTGACCACCCTTCACCCAATTCACACTGAAAATATCCAATGAAAATTACTTCTTTATTGGCCCACCAATGTTATCTTTTTTATAGACTGTAGAATTTTAAGTCTTGACTTTGGCTTTCAGCCATGAACCTTTTTTAGGAATGAAAAGAGAAATATAGTTTCTGTACACTTAGCATCTTAGATAATATGGCAACGAGTCCAGTGTATGACTAAACCCTCCCTTTATTCATTTATGGAATTGGATAACTGAGTACTTAAATTTTGAAAAGCAATATGTTAATTCAGCTAGCCCTAAGATTAGACGCTTGGGATGTGAGTTCCCTTCTCTTGGTTGGCCAGGCTATCTATCCCTCCCTGCCCCACCCCTTTCTTGAAGGCCATATGCACAGCCTGAAAGTGGAAGAGTCATTCTACCTCTTTCTAAAAAATGAGTAGTATCGACTGTACTTATTTTGAATGTAGTGATAGAGTTGATTCTAGACAGATTCTCCCCCGCTTGGTACCAACAAAGTGGTGCTTGTCTCCTTCCCCGTTCCTCCTCCTCACTCCCCCTCTCCCCCTCTCTCCCCCTCTCCCCCTCTCCCCCTCTCCCCCCCTCTCCCTCCCTCTCTCCCCTCCAAGCATCTCAGTCTTCATTGTGCTTGAGTCATTTGGACATATTTGTTTGATGTCTTCCATTTTTAGCAGCAGGAGGGTCGTCAGGTTGAGTATGAAGTGAATGTACACTAAATTGGTTTTAAACTTTTCTTCTGTAGTTCCTTTAATTGGGGCTCTTTTTGCGCCATCCTGGGGAGGGGGCTGTGTTCCTGGTGCTGCTCCACAGGTTCTAAGATACCCATCAAGCTTATTGAGTATTCCTCCCAGAACAGGGTCTCTTACCCTGGAGCTTTTCTAGAATGACCACCTGTCCCTCCAAACCCAGTAAGCAACTTGATCATTAATATATATATTAAAGCATAAATGACTCATCATGTTTTAACATATGATTTTTAAGGGTTTTGTGTGTTTGTAGGATCTTTCTGGATATTCAAGTATTTTTACCCAGAAGACGAACTCTTTAAAGGCAACGTTGGAGGCAAGGCAAAATCCACTGAGAAAAATTCTCTGCTTTTCTCGGGTGTTCTACTCTGGATCTGCTCTTCTGCATCCCAGGTGAGTCTAGGCCCATGATTTCAGTGTGTGTCTCTCTAAGAGATCACAGAAATGAGCTGCTTTTGATCGAAATAATCTCTTCTTCCTTCGCACACCCCAGCCTGGCAGTCTTGCCCAGTTCTTCTGGAGATTTGGACCAGAGTATTCCATGAAAGAGTACACAATTGGCCCACAGAGGCCTGGGACTGTGGCTCAGTGGTAGAGCCCTTGCCTAGCTAGTGTGAGGCACTGGGTTTTGACCTTCAGCACCACATAAAGATAAACAAGTAAAAGAAAGGAATTGTGTCTATATACAACTAAAAATATATTTTTTAAAAAATTGGCCCATTTTTGATCTACAGGACAAGCCATCAGAGCCTCTGATCTCCATGGGGCGGGGAGCGGGTGAGGCAAATGTATCTGGGATGGGCTTTCAATATCTGCTGAGAGGATGTTTAGAAGGATGACCTCGAACAAGTGGGCACAGTTCCTGCCCTTGCCCTGCAGCAGGAAATAATGGCAGCTCTTCCCTGGGGTGCCAGTTACCACCCGGAAGCTAAACTGTGAAAGCAAACGGCAGTGTCCTTCCCTTTAATTACAGAACAACCAGCATTTCATTTCATTCTGAAACGGAACATGGTTCCTCTTTCATTAAATATGTACGTTCCATAAAATATGGATTAGCCATGGGCCTGGCTGGTGAACAGTGAGTTACAGTCTTTCCAATCTGACCTAAATTATTTGTGTTGGTTTTATGATCTGGAAAGTAAATGTATGCATTCCAAAGATTCTTTCAAAGATGTTTTAAATTATTCCATTATATACTAGGTAGCAAATCCTTACATTTCAACCCTGAAAAAGAGCAAGATCATTACACTGCAGAAATGAGTTAGGTACTATTACACAAAGAACCTATAGCCAGATCCACACAATTGCCCTCCACTTATCCCATTACATTTCACATATTCTGGTTTGAATCTTCTGTCGACTGTAACACTGTGGCTGGTGAAATGTGGATGGCTTGATATATTTTTATTGTTATTAAACAAACAAGCCAGTGTTTATTCAAAATGCAAATAAACCCACAGTGGTTTCGGTGCAGAAATTACACATGGAAACTTGAAAATGTATGGCTTCTAAGTAAGAAAAAAAATGGTTTGCAAAGAGAAAATAAATGATAATTCATATAATCATGAAATGTGATTAAAGCTAGCATTGTGAGTTAATTTAAAATACTATTCAATGTAATCAGTATTTTATTTTTATGATCTCAGAGGGGAAAACATTTTCTTTGCTAGAAGGTTTGTGGTTTTATTGGCTATGTCTAGGTTTATAAAAATGTAAAACATATTGGAAAGAGTCCTATTTTCCCCTCCTCTTAATAAATGAAGGCTAAAATTTAAAATGCAACAGAAGATTAAACACACTGCCTGCTTCATGGCAAATTAAGAGTTGTGCATTATTTTTGGGTTAGTGAATAGTAGGACATAATTCTCATTGCTTTTATCAAGCTAATGAATTTTTTATTCTTGAATAATATAGAGCATTTACTTATATATAGGATGCATATTCTCTACAGATATATTTAGCTTTTTATTTAACAATATTCTTCTCTTTATAGTTCCCTTCATGTTTTTGTGTAACTAAAATTCATATAAAGCTTTGATTGACAAGACTATTTTAAAACACATTGTCATTTAATCTTTGGGATAAATTCAAAGGAAGGAATCATGACTCTCATTTTATAAGGCAAGGAAAATATAATTGAGATTAAATTTTCCTCTAAATTCACATGATGGTAGGAAGTGGCAGAGGGGGACACAAACCACAAATGCAGGTCCCTGGTTTCAGGTCAGCTGTGTCAGTCCACTGAATGGGCATTGCCATCCAGAGGCTTATCCTTGTGAGCACAAGTTAGATGCACTCATGCATGCCTGAAACTCAGCGACCAGACACAAATTTACAGGTAGACCAGACATTCTTAGTTTTCTCTTATCTTTACAGGGAAATAAAGCTATCTACATACTATTGGGGAGAAATATGAAATCACCACAATGTTGCTATTTTGCAGGTTTTAGGAGCTGGCTCCTCACTTAGCCTGCACTGAGCTTTTGTGAGGACATCGTAGCACCTGCTAGTCCTCTTTGGTAGATGGTGGACTCCTCAAAGGCACAGATTTTATTATACTAACCTTTCTCATGCCTAGCCCAGTGCTTCATATCCGCAGCCAATATTCAACAAGGGTTTGTCAAGGATAATGGCATAAAAAAGTAAGACAAAGATAAGCTTTTCTGGTTGCTAAACTATATAAAGCTCCCCTTAAATTTGAAGGAGTTGAACAATTTACATCAAATATACAAAAAATTTGAAACTAAATCATGAAAGCTAGATTGCTTTTACTGTGTCTCATATTGAATATAAATTCTACTGTTGGCAAATTTACAGTTGAAGGAGGTTTTAAAAATCCATTTTGCTTCGGTTTCCTGAGAACATTGGAATTTTGGATGTCTATATATTATTTATTCAAGGATGGAAAGCCAGGGATCACTCACCAACACATGGTCTCAGTGCTAACTGTTGTCTTCTCTCGTGAAGACTTAGGGAATAGTGATACACAGTGTTCACCCCACCCCACCCCTAAAGCCAAGTTGAAGCAATTTCTAAGACTGAACTCCAGGAGGTTGCCTTTAGAGAGGTTTGGTAGGAAATCTCAATTTAAAACATCTGGGACTGGGGATGTGGCTCAAGCGGTAACGCGCTCGCCTGGCATCCGTGGGGCGCTGGGTTCGATCCTCAGCACCACATTAAAATAAAATAAAAGATGTTGTGTTCACTGAAAAATAAATATTTAAAAAATTCCCTCTCTCTCTCTCTCTCTCTCTCTCTCTCTCTCTCTTAAAAAAAAATCTGTATCTAGGAAAACTTGTGTTGGGTTTGAATTATTACACAACAATAACTGATTACTTGAATTCTGTTTCACATTTTTCCAGGTAGCTTTAAGTTATTAACCTAAAGAAGACTTATATTTTCCAGGATTCTGAAGTAACTGTTCCTTTTTTTTCCCCCAAATTTAAAATTTCTTTTCCTGCTGAGTCCATAGAATAGTATCTCATTCTAAAAACCTGTTGTCACTTTAAGTAACTACAGTCGTCTCTGGGTGTCTTAGGAGGATTGGTTCTAGAACCTCTTGCAGATCCCAAAATCCTCCTATGCAAATCCATGTATAAAATGCCACAGTGTTGGCACAGGACCGATGCATGTCCTCCTGAATACTTCAAATCATCTTTGGAATCTTAGGATAGATAGTACCACGTAAGTGTTATGTAAATGGCTGTTACACTATATTGTGTAGAGAATGATGATAAGGAAATCATCTCTACCCGTTCACTGTGGACACGTTTTTCCTGAACATCTTCAATCCCCAGTTGGTTGGATCTGCTGACGTGGAGCCCATAGAGATGGAGGCCTCTGAACTCAAACAACCCGTCTGCACTTTCTGGAAGCAGGATTGGCCTTCCAGGTCCTCAGTTCCACTACTTTTCATCAAAAACGAGTGGAGAAGGCGAACTATTGCTGTGGCAGGAAGAGATTTAATAAAGTTGCTAATGTCCAGGACACATACATTTTCCTTTGTTCCTATAAAATCTTCATTTTCCTCCCAGTTCATACAACTACCACAAATAGCACACAAAAGAGGGTGAGAGAATTTTCTGGCATCCAAGGGGGGGAAGCGTAGGATGGTCAAAGAAGGATAGAGTATGTCTTTTTCCTTATTTTATAAAAAAAAAACCATTGAGTTCTGTACTTACATTATCTTTGCTTTGGTTAGGAGGAACATAAATTTGCAGAATAATGTGCTATATGTTTATATGCATGAAGATATAGGAACATTTGTAGATTTTTATTAATTTTAAAGGAATCATAAGTAAAAATTGTGATTCTTCTCTTTACGTCCCCTCTCCCTTTACCACACTACTTGTTGCCAAACTCACTCATATTTTCCAGTTTTTAAAATTCTGTTCCGCAGTCACAGCTCAGTTCTCTAACTAACATGCTATCTTCTCCTTGTGTTGTAATTGCTTGTGTATACTGCTGTCGTCAGAATATGGTGAACTTTGCTGTCTTAAGCCTCTTAAAGGACCATGGCATTTAATTTTAAAACGGACTGTTTAGCTATTAGAATCTAACAAAGGCAGATTGATGTCTGTTTATAGTAACATTAATGTTTATTTTTCTCCTGTTTCCTTTTCATTGCCCTAAATTTTTTTTTTAAAAAAAAGCAAAACAAAGTAGCTAATGTCTTTTTTTAATGTCATAGGAAGTTTTTAAAAAATTTTTTTGAAAAATTTTTAATTGATTTTCTAGAAAATAAATGACAGCAGAATGCATTACAATTCTTATTACACATTGACAGCACAATTTTTCATATCTCTGGTTGTATATAAAGTATGTTGACACCAATTTGTGTCTTCATACATGTACTTTGGATCATGATGTCCATCACATTGCATATCCTTGCTCACCCTATGCCCCTCCCAGTGAAGTTAGCCAATCCACCCCGTTTCCCCCCAAAATGAGAATGTTTTCTCTGATATGAGGAGGCTGATTCATAGTGGGGTAGGGAGGGGGAGCGTGGGAGGAATAGACGAACTCTATCTAATGTCTTTTAATGGCCCAATATAATTAGGTTAGTTTGTTCATTTTATATTTCAGTTCAATTTTAATAAGGACGTATTGAATATTCTTATACAAAGACAGTATAAGAATTACATAAGACAATGGCATACATCCACAAATTAGCTACCTAGAGTTTAGTTTATATTTTTGTTTTAGCCAATACTTCTCTATGAAGAAATGAAATGGTTCATCGCCTCTAAATCCTCACCCTGCCTGTTTCCTGGTATTCAGCCCCTCTCCTGTTCCCTTCCCTGCGGCTCCGACAGTGCAGTAGGCCCCCTCTTTTTGACATCTGGCCTCTGGTCAGCACTGTGGTTTCTGTAAGTTCTTCCTGTTCTAAGCCAGCTGTTGCTTTTCATCCCTGTTTGATTGCTCTTCCTTCTCCACCTGGCTTTTGGTTGTTGGGATTCCTACATGTTCTGTATTGGTCTTGATACCTTATTGCTTTACATACAAAGCAGTGACATTATTCACCTGAATGAGTTTGTTTCTGTTTACATTTCGAAGCCATGGCTCTCTTCTTTAAACATATTTTTTATTAACATACAACATAGATTTCTGGGTGGGGTGCAACCTCACCCCCATCTGGCTTTTCCAGTCCTTTCTACCTCAATGTACTATGCCTTCCAAGTAGCAACCCCAGTATCTTTCCAAGTTCCATTTTCCTCATCTTTGTCACTGAGCAGAACACTTCCTGTCCACCTCGGAGAGATCACCTGAATTTAACCTCCTCGCCATTAGGACTGCAGTTGCATTAATGGACTTTCTTAGGATGTAACCTCAGCTTGATCTGCCATCCTACCTTCTAATTGGTTTTCCTCACTGGATGTTCTCCTTTTTGCATCATCAATCACCTTACGTATTTCCAGAGTTCTCCTCTAAAAAAAGTCTGGTTGCACACTGCTAATACCACAAAATTTCCACTCATTTCTGGTCCTGCGAGGGGAACGAGGAAACCTACTTCTTTTTGTGGCCAGTGATGACCTTCACATTGGTCTTCCTGCCTTGCTGCTTCTGCCCCTACTTGTCACCTCTGCTCTCAGTGAGCTTGCTCTTCCCATGGTGCACAGAGGGCCCTGCAGGTGTTGAGTCAATGTGGCAAAACAGACTCAGGTCTACCTGCCTCCAACGTCCATAACTCATAAAATAGCGATATAAATAAGTAAAGCACAATAAAATGCATAGTTGATTGAGCTTAAATGTAAGAGACAAAACTCTCCATGTGCCTGAAAGCAAAGAGTGGGATGTCCATTACCCCAAAACGGTATTGTAATTTGATTCATGTTTTGAGACAAAGTTTTTGCACCTGCTTCACAGAAGAGTTATAGCTGTACTCGATATACTTAAAATGAAATATAACTAAAGACTCAGCATAAAAGCTAGTTGAGAAGAAGGCTCCTGTACATGAATAGAAAACTAAAACAGAACTGAATTCACCAGGGCAGAGGTACCACAGGTAGCATGCTATCTCCCTCGGAACTTGGGTGTGGAAAGAGTAGCCAGAAACAAGAAATCAGATACTCAGATTTTGTTCTGCATGACTATGGGAGATAATCTTTCATTTTTTCCATGGTGAGGAAGTCATGAGCTGAGAAATCAGCCTTACAGACTTGACTAGTGAAACTGGCACAACTCATAGTGCCCAGTAAAAGGCGTGAATTTCCCCACTTGCGCATCGTCATTACCAGACCCCAGCAAGACTTCAGTAGAAAATGATTCACCTGGAAGAAAAACTCAGAGCCAAAAATTAAAAGCGAAAATGAAACACAGAGGGGATTCACAACCAGCGAGCTGTAAATTCAGGGCAATCTGAAGACAATTTTAAAGAAACATTCTTAAATTATTCAAAATGCTGGATTGGGACTGGACTCGGTAAGGAAAGAACAAAGCATTAGGAAACAAATGTTCCAGATAGGTTAGAAAGGTAACCTAAGAGAATGTTGTTTGGGGTTTGGGTGAAAGAAAAGGAGAATGTAAGTACCTTCAGCAAGCCTAGGGAGCAGGCTGGAGGGGAGGAAAATAAATATCCTTCCTAGAAAAAAAATAAATAAAAGCACCAAGTACTCCTCCAAGACTAAAGCTCACAGTCCAGTTACAGCAGAAAGAAATGTGCTGTCACCCTCTCTGCCTGTATCCCTAGAACCGGTCCTACAAGTGCCACAGACTCCAGGTTTACTTTCAGTTAGACTGCATTGCCTACCAAAATCTACACCGCCGCGTAAACAAAGCCATGTTTGCCTCCAATAGAACAGTGGTTTTTCTAAAGAGGACATTACATTCTAAATACAATCATATTCTACAGAGGACATGGGGCAATGTCCCTTGACACGTTTGATTGTCACAACTGGTAGGGTTACTATTGACATCTGGTGGGCAGTGGCCAGGGAGCTGCTCAGCATCCTATGGTAGGCAGCACAGCTTCCCTGAACAAAGAATTAATATTTTATCAGAATGTTCAGCTAGTGCCAAGAAGGACAAATCCCACTATTGATAAAAGAAAAGACCTTAGGAACTATCCTACATTAGGTTTTCCACGCCTTGCTCTTGTGACTTTTCTCTGTATGCACAATATATTCTCTGTCATATCCATTTGATAGACTCTATGCACCTGTATGCCCCTCCCTAATGTAATTAATTGAGGAAGGAGGTAAAAAAGACTTGTTGTTGTGAGACAGATGGAAACATCATTGTGAAAGATTCTGCCCAAATATGATTAAGCCCCAGAGGATAAAAGTAAATGCTCTTAGGTTTGGAAGTTTAAATTATATGAATGGGGATAAGGATATGACTCAGTGTGCACAAGGCCCTGGGTTTGACCCCTAGTATCCACACAAAAAATGTGGAGAGCTCTAAATATAATGGTATTCAAAATTTGGAAGAGCGTGGGGAGGAAGTTGGTATACGTAAGGGAAACCACTACGATGATTAATTTTGCGTCAACTTGAGTGGTTAAGGGATACTAAGATAGTAAGTGTCATTTCTGGGTTCTATCTGTGAAGATGTTCCTGGAAGAAAACAATATTTTAAACTTATATTCAAATAATTTTAATGTACATAATCATACATATTTATGGGGGTAATGTGTGATGTTTCAATACATGTATACATTGTGTAATGACCAAATTAGGTAGGTAGCATATCCAACACCTCAAATATTTATCATTTCCTTATAGTAAGAACAACAGAAATTCTTTCTTCTAGTTATTTTGGGATGTATAACACATTATTATTCCACTGTGCAAGAGAACACCAGAATTTATTTCTCCTGTTTATAAGTTCATATCAATTAACTGATTCCTTTCCCTACTCCCCTGTCCCTATTATTCCCAGTCTTTGGTAAGCTTTGTCCTATTCTTTACTTCCATGAGATCAGCTTTTTGCATTTGTGTCAGTGGACTGAGTAAGAAAGACCGGTCCTCATCCAATGTGGGTTGGCACCTCCCCAATCACTGAGGCTGGACAGAACAAGATCTTCTCCTGCCCTGGACGGTGTCTGGTTTGGGGACTTCAGGATCTACACCAGCAATCCCCCGATTTCTTGGATCTTTGGCCTCTGACTAAGAGTTATACCATCAGCTTCCCTGGTTCTGAGGCCTTGAGACCAGACTCAGGCCACCCGCTACTGGTTTTCTAGCTTGACGACAGCTAACCTGCTTGCCCTGGGAAATCTCAGCCTCCACAGTCAACGCTAATACGTTCTCCTTTCTACGTCTATATATCTGTATATCCTGTGGTTCTCCCTCCGGAAAACCCTGATACAACCACTTGTCATATTTTATTGCACAGATGATAATAAACAAAATTCAAATTTGATAAAGAAATAGTTAAAAACGTATTATGTGGAGTCACAGTGTTATGTGGTGAAAGCAGGTTTTTATCAAAATAACAGGACAATTTGAATTTCTTAACTGTGTGCACATATTATTTCTAAATTTAAAACAAAACATTTTTAATACCAAGTGTTAGCAAGAGTGGGATTGTGAATATAAATGGAAGCATCTTTCTGGAGGATATTCTGGTAGTATGTATCAAAAGACTTAAAACATTTTAGATCATTCAGCTTTGAAGTATTTATCCTTAGGAAATAATTAAAGATACAAAACAAGATTCATATTCAAGAATATTCATTGAAATTATTTTTTTACATCTAATAGTATAAAATTATAATATTTAAAACACCATAGTAGAGGTTAGCCAAATATATTATGAAACATCAGATAGAGGAATGCAAGGTACCATTAAAGTTCACATTATCATATATTCAGAGTCAAATACACAACATAAGCATTATATAATTCTGCATTGGAGGAAGACTATTTTAAAAGCATCCTTCCAATGTCATTAAATACATATGCATGCCAATGAGGCATGTCTCTATCCCTTTTCCAATCAACTACTTTATTCTAGGGAGCAGAATAAACTTAAGTGTCTGATTCCCTGATATGAATTTTTCTTTTTTCTTTTTTTTTAAATGGTGGTTCAAAACATTACAAAGCTCTTGACATATCATCTTTCATACATTTGATTCAAGTGGGTTATGAACTCCCATTTTTACCCCAAATACAAATTGCAGAATCACATCGGTTACACATCCACATTTTTACATAATGCCATATTAGTGACTGTTGTATTCTGCTGCCTTTTCTATCCTCTACTATCCCCCCTCCCCTCCCCTCCCATCTTCCCTCTCTACCTCATCTGCTCTTGTTCAGTTCTCTCCCTTGTTTTTTTTTTCCGCCCCTTTCCCCTCACAACCTCTTATATGTAATTTTGTGTAACATTGAGGGTCTCCTTCCATTTCCATACAATTTCCCTTCTCTCTCCCTTTCCCTCCCACCTTGTGTCTCTGTTTAATGTTAATCTTTTCCTCCTGCTCTTCCTCCCTATCCAATGGAGAGAGCAGTGTGTTGAAGTCCCCCATAATTATTGTGTTGTGGTCTATTTGACTCTTGAACTTGAGGAGAGTTTGTTTGATGAACGTTGCAGCACCATTGTTTGGTGCATACAAATTGATAATTGTTATGTCTTGTTGGTGGATGGTTCCTTTTAACAGTATATAGTGTCCTTCTTTATCCCTTTTTATTAACTTAGGTTTGAAGTTGATTTTATTTGATATGAATATGGCCACTCCTGCTTGCTTCCGAGGGCCATGTGAGTGGTATGATTTTTCCCAACCTTTCACCTTCAGCCTGTGTATGTCTTTTCCTATCATATGAGTCTCCTGAAGGCAGCATATTGTTGGATTTGTTTTTTTAATCCAGGTTACTAGCCTATGTCTCTTGATTGGTGAATTTAAGCCATTAACATTTAAGGTTACAATTGAAATATGGTTTGTACTTCCAGTCATGTTTATTTATTTATTTATTTTAGTTTGGCTAGTTTTTACTTTTTGGTTATTTTCCTCCCCCTTTACTGAGATACCTCCCACTGTTAGTTTGGGGCGCTATTTTTCAATTCCTCTTCTTGTAGTATTTGGCTCAAAATGCTTTGCAGTGCTGGTTTTCTGGCTGCGAATTCTTTTAGCTTTTGTTTATCATGAAATACTTTAATTTCATTGTCAAATCTGAAGTTTAATTTTGCTGGATACAGTATTCTTGGTTGGAATCCATTATTTTTCAGCATTTGAAATACGTTGTTCCAGGATCTTCTCGCTTTCAAAGTCTGTGATGAAAAATCAGCTGTTAAACTAATTGGTTTACCCCTGAATGTAAACTGCCTCCTTTCTCTCGTAGCTTTTAATATTCTCTCCTTGTTCTGTATGTTGGATATCTTCATAATTACGTGTCTTGGAGTTGGTCTATTACGGTTTTGAATGTTTGGAGTCCTGTAGGCTTCCAGGATTTGGCAATCCATTCCATCTTTCATATCTGGGAAGTTTTCTAGGATTATTTCATTCAATAGATTGTTCATTCCTTTGTATTGAACCTCTATGCCTTCTTCTATCCCAATGACTCTCAAGTTTGTTTTTTTTATGACATCCCATATCTCCTGGATAGATTGCTTGTGAGATGTAAGTATCCTTTCTGTGTTGACTATATTCTTTTCAAGTTGATAAACTTTGTCTTCATTATCTGATGTTCTGACTTCTACTTGATCTAGTCTATTTGTAATATTCTTGTTTGAGTTTTTAATTTGGTTTATGGTTTCCTGCATTTCTAGGATTACTGTTTGATTTAAAAAAAAAAAAAACTCTATCTCCTGGTAAAGCTCGTTCTTTGCCAATTGAATCTGTTTGTTTAGTTTGTTTTCAAAGTATTCTTTCATTGTTTCGACTTGCTGTCTCATGACTTCTCTAAGATTCCATTCCATCTGAGTCAGGTATGCCTTGAGTTCTTTCTCTGTCCATTTTTCTGATGCCTCTAGGTTCTCCTATAGATTTAGGTTGTCCTGCATTGTTTGTAATCCTTTTTTCCCTTGTTTTTTCATGTTGTTCACGTTACTTTCCAGCTCTGTTTAACTGCTGTGTTTCTGTTTTCTACTATAAATTTGTTTTGGTTTTGTATATCTCTGTGGTCTCTCCTTTGTGGTGGGAGACTATGTCTAGAAATGTTGGGCTTTATTGTACTTTAAGTCTGATTCATTCAATTCATAAAAGGCTTCTGGATTCTGTATGCATATAGTGATCTGTTGTTTGGTCTTAGGACTTTATGTTTAGGTTAGGTGCTATGATGGTATGAGGGTTAGTATGTCTTGGCTACTTTGGAAGATTGCTCTACTGAAAGGGGATATTAACAGGCGATTGGATCAGGGTGTTTGGTAGTAGCTAGGTATTTAGGAGCCCTATAGACAGCCTCTAAACATTCACCTATTTGCATTTAGACAATTACACGTAATGGAAGATGTAATGCTAGGGATGAAAGTTGGGGGGTAGGGGAAGGAAGGTGCTCTTAAAAAGAAAGAAGGAGAGAGAGATAGATAGATTAGAGGAGAATGGAAAGAACAATAAAACTTGAAATGGGAAAGAAAGAAAGAAGGAAAAGGGGAGAAAAGAAAAAAGAGAGAGAAAAAAAAATTGAAGTCTTAGAGATCCATTTTCTTCTCTTCCAGTAGGTGGAGCTGTGCCCTCCGAGCCGAGCTTCTGCCCTCTATGTGCCGACAGCAATCCCTGTACGGCGGCTCCTGGGAGTCTCTCCATCCTGTTAGTCCAGCGCCGTTTCACTTCTCCGGCCCCTCCCCCCTTCCTCCTGCCAGCCAGCCAGCCAGGTCCTGTTCACCAGAAGTGATTCCCCAGAGATCTAATTACACTTGCAGCCCCACCGCGCATCCCATTTAAGCCCCAGTGCTGTGGTAAACTGGCGGCTAAGACCTTGGGAGTCGCTGCTGGTGATATGGGGGGTTGGGGATCGGGAATCCCCTCTGCTTCCCCACAGACACACCCCCGGAGAGATTCCCGAGGTTTCCTAGCTGCTTGTATCTGGGTGGGGTGGGAGTCACACACCTGCTAAAGTGGATTCCATCGGCCGAACTCCGGTGACGTCACCTCTCTGCTATGGCACTATGGCGGGCCCCAGGCTCCTTGCCGGAGTGTCCGAAGGGAGGGGTGGGACTGGTCCATCCCCAGGATTCACTAGTCTGGGGCAAACTGTCACCTCCAAAAATCCTAGTAACTCCCGGCCAGTCTCTCTTCAGTGGAATTTTGCTAGGAGAGTCTCAGCTGGTAGAATCTAAGCTTATCAGTGCGTCTCTCTGACCCCATCACCGAGGGGTACTGACGGCGCTGCCTCTCCGCCCGCCGCCATGTTGGATCTATACATACACCATGAATTTTTCTTTAGGAGGAATTAACATGAGAATCACTGTGCTCCTTCTAAAAGTTTTCATGAGATAATGTTAAATAAAGAAAAGATAAATTATACAAACATATGTGGATTTGGATTTTAAATATGTGGAAAAGTGGCTCAAAAATGAATTTAAAATCAGGTTATGCAGGAAATAATATAGATAATCTGGAAAATCAATATATCACAATATTAATAGAATATACTTCTGAGTGTTGGGTTAGTGGTTATTGCTAAATTTCTTCTCGATTTGCATTTCAAAACTTCCACAGAAGGAAAAGTACTGTCTTTGTCTGAGCATCTGTTTCTATCTCTTTATTTTCCTTCAACAAGAAGCCATTTGCTAACTTTCTGATAAACACATCTTCATTTTCCTGTGGAGAGCTCTCCTGTCCACTGTGCTGGGATAGTGAGGGTTTAGTGAAACGCCTTAGCTAAGAATCTAAGGCCCAGGGTGTGAGCCCATACAATGGAATTTCCCAGGCCACAGGGATTGATTACAGGTGAAGCCACTTAAGACACTCCTTGCCATAACATTCGATTTCTAAGAAGCACAATTTTCTGCCTTTGGGCATGAAATTAGGAAGAGGTGAGATACAGAGTTGTTGTCTCCATTTCAGAATCTGCAACTTTAGGACAAACAGTGGGATTGTGTATGTAATGCATAGTGCAGCAGAGAACCTGACCTTGCCCAGCCCATAATACTCTGGGCCAAAACATTTCCTTATTTATAAGCTAATTGGGGTGTGGTTTTCAGTATTTTACAAACAAAACAATCCAATAAAATTTTATAATTTTTATAAGTTATATGATTTCACTTTATTCATGATTTTGATGACAGTTTATGTGAAAGTCATGGTCCTTTGGTCATAAATCTCAGGAAAGTATCATAAAGATTTATTGTGGAAAATTACCTATTATATGGGAACTATTTTTCTTTTTCAGTTTGTATTGAAATAAAAAAAAAAAAACCTCATTAATTCTCATTAAGTAACAAACTCACAGTGATTTAGCTCAGTAATACCCTCAAAATATATCTTAATTGGGAAAACAAATGCAACATAAAAGCGATTTTTCTCTTTCATTTAGTCCATCCAGGTCTTCATACTGAAAGCAATAGGAGAATGATAGAATTTTTCAATTAACTCATGAAGAAAAATGTTAAAGGAATTTTTGGACAGATGTTTGTATCCCTTACCCTCCTTTGACAAAAATGACAAAATAAACCAGTGAGACTTCTATAACTATGACATCCAAAATTGACTTCCAGTAATTTTCTCCAGCAACTAATGATGAAGAATTTTTCCACTTTAGTCCACTCTCCAGAACAATTGTTCTTCTCTTTATTCCACACTCACAAGGACAATAGGCCCCTCGTTCAATCAATGCAAGTGTGACACTGTGTTAAGTATAATCAGAATAGTGTCAATACATGCAGTTTGTGCTCATAAATGATCTTTTTCTTTTTTTAAGCACCAATTCTGAGGCCATTGTCTGGTGGTGGTATGTGAGATTAAGTAATGAAAGAAAGCACAAACCAGTTAAAAATATAAATGCTAGTTGGCACTTACCTATTTTTTACCATCCCAGAGGGTGATTTCCTCATATCCATTGGTATGAATTTGCTTTTTTACATTTTTTAATGAAAAAGAGAGTTGGATCCCCTGGACAGTTTGTCTGCTTGCTTAATATAATAAGGATTTTCCAGTATTTCTTGGTAAAGGTCTTATGACCCATTTTCTACCTTCCTTGTGCACTTTCCCAGGGCAGCTCAGATCTTTTGAAATTAATGAGCATTTCATGCATTGGAGTGGTAAATGAGAGTGCACAGGGATATAAGAGCGAGGCCCACTGAGTTCTTCTTGATTGAGCTGAGCTAGAATCCGAATCTGCTTTCAAAAAGAAGTTAGTCTTTAGAACCTAATGATCTTTCTTTTTATGTCTGAACAATACAGCTTGAAGGTTGGCTCCCTAGTGGGATATGAAAGTAAAGGCAGGCTTGTAGCTGATTTCTGAAGCATTTGTCTCTAGCTGGATTGGTACCTCATGCCACATCATTATAGCTGCTGCTGCTTCAACTATGTTTTTCTTCCTCTCCCTCACTTTTTTGTTCAATTTTAACTATACTGCGGATGATAATGTTAATTAGCAACTTCTCCTCTCAAAACAATCTGGGACATAATACACATGAATAAATAAAAATTAAGCCAAACTGGGCTCAATGCCCAGAAAAATTAGACATAATCACTTGTAAACAACTGAAGAGATTACATGCACACACACACACACACACACACACACACTCACACACATACACTTACATATATAATAAAATATGAAGAATCTCAATATGTCAATATGTAGCATATTGAGTATTTTTAAAAAATTAAAAATGTCATTTGACTCCATGGAGGTTTAGCCTTTATGACAGTGTGGGCCACTGGTTATATAGACAGTGCTCAGCAGAAGTCAGGCAGCAACCACTGTGAACCCTACGTGTTGGGATGGTAATAACAGTAATGATGATTTTCATATTTTAAAATTTTCAGTCATTTATCACTTACCAAGTTATTCCCTTCGTCACCCTTTATTTCTTTTGGCCTCATGTTCTAGTGACCTGATGTGACCCTAAGTCAAATGTTTTGGATGATGTTAACAACTTACAGATTTTTGAAAATATGAAGGTTCTTGGAAATTCACATTTTCTTCAGCTGGTGGAAGAGACAAAGGCTTTGGATTTATCATGAGAATTAGATCATTTGACCATGAATACTAAAATTTTTAAATGTCAAAGAAATGTGATTGAGAATAGATGTGGTCTATATTTTTTCTTGACACTGAACACCTTTTACACTTGGAATAGATTTCCAAAAATGCATATAACTTAGCAGTCAATCACAGTGTTGTTGGAAATCAGTTTGAGGTAGATTAGGTGTAGAGGAAGAACAGGTAGGATTCTTCTTCTTTTGAGTTTAGTTACTCAAGTATGTATCATAAATGACAGATTCATTGTCAGGAAGAATTTAAGCTGAAAATAAAAAGATTATGAAAAATAATAGAAGCAAACAGGAAACTTGATTAATTGAGCACTAGTGGACTTATAAATTTAGTTGTATGTTTTTTTCCTAAATAATGATGAAGAAATATACTTGGGCAAACTTTGCTTACCTGTAGAATTTTATTTGAAAACGATAGCATAATAAAACATTATTAAAATCTGCCCGATTTTCTACCACTAATGTGAGATCACAACAGAATAATTCTGGAATTGGCTGTGTTGGGGCCTGCAGTAATGCTTTACTTTCAAATCCATGGCTTCCACCATCATGCACTACTTGGAAATTATAGTAACCATAATTACTGAAAGAACAATCTCAACTCATTTTTGCAATAAGTTGTAAACATCCATAGTTTTATATTTGTTACATGTATCATGTATTAGAGAAGCAGTATGGTGCAATTCAGAAATAATCATTGAAAGCAAGTAAACTTAATCAATAAAATGTCCTATTTTAATTTAATGCATACAGTTGTCTCTTGGAATCCCTGTGCAATTTGTTCCAGGATCCCCTTGAGAACCCAAATCCATGGTTGCTCAAGGTCCTTATGTAAAATGACACAGTATTTCCATAAAACCTGTGCATGGCATCCCTGATACTTCAGATCACCTCTAGATGAGTTATAACACTTAATACAATGTAAATGTTACATAAATTGTCATTTATACCGTATTGTTCAGAGAGTAATGACAAGAAAATCATCTATACATGTTAAGCAGAGATTCAATTTCCTTTTCCATATATGTTTGATGCTCTGCTGGTTGAATTCACAAATGCAGAACCTATGGATACAAAGAGTCAGTTGTAGTATGTTTCAGGCACTGGCCACAGAAAGGAAGATAGAATCACAACAAGACCGACCCCTCACCACCATCTTCCTGTTGCTCTTGGTTCATCAGGGAGGACACGCGCTGGGAACATAATTGCAAATATGATGAGTCTTAACCAAGTAGAAGGTCAGTGTAACAAAGCACCCAGCAAGAGGGGAAAGCTCACTCCGGGATTCAAGGAAGACATTATTATGGAAATACTTTCAAATGGAGACTCATGAGATGAGTACATTTCACTAAATAAAAGACAGAGAGCATTCCAGGCCAAGAGCACAACACAGGAAAGGCCACCGAGAGTGAGAGATCTATTTGAGGCTTAGAGAACGTTCTAGCATGGCTACAGCACAGAGAAATCATGGAAATGCTGATCAAAATGAGGTTGGCCAAGTTGGATATGGATTTGGAACTTTATCGGATTTTTAGGAAACCAATAAAGGGTTTGAAGTAAGGTTAGATTTGTACTTGATTAACATTTAAAACAAACCTAGTCTGGGTCCTAAGTTTTCAACAAGTGAGCTCTGGGTACTTTGCTGTGTCCTTCTGTACAGTGAGGTTTGACCTACTCCCTGCAGAACTTTCCTACACTGACTCAAGTAGGATTGAGTCAGACATGGAGGAGTGAATGTGCCAATGGGACAGGAAGAGCATGGGTGTCCCACAAGGACTACCACTCACTAGCTAGCCTGTTTTTTGTGTGGCAGAGTTGCTGAGAGCCATTAGCCAAGTAGGTATGACAATTTCCTTGCCAGCGTACCCCATGTTGCTTAAATGGGGTAAAATGGACTTGCCTTAGACATTTTGCAGTGACATTGCATGTAAGGTGACCTTGCTCAAGGACCAGGGTGGATCCGGGTTTAGGGCGGATCAGGGTTTTAGGCTCTCCTTGGATTTAGGGCATTCCCGGTTTAGGGCAATCCGGGTTTAGGGTGGTTCCAGGTTTAAGATTATTCCTGCTGGAAATAGGGCGTATTCTGCTGCCCGAGTTCCCCTTGAGTTCTCCCGGGATTCAGAGAGTATTTGGGCAGAGAACGTGGATTTCCCCAGAACGTGTTTGTAGAAGGCCGGTGTGAGATCGGGAATAAAGAATTGCTGTTTGAATCTACAAAGCTGTGAGTGGCTCATGATTTTGTGCCCAGCCAGACTGCGGCACAGAGTGTGTTTTATATGATGGTAGTGAAGATTGCTCATCATGCTGAAGCCCAATGAAGTGGAAAAGTCTGTTTTCTTCCATCGACCCGGCACAGGTGCCATTATAATTGCTGAGATTATCAGCTTTTGGACTTTTAATGATGCATTTAGAAATATTCATCTCATTTGCTGACTTAGACAAACAGTTTACTTTCACAAATGCGGGCCAGTGTCATGGTGACTCCTAAGCTACCATTTATTTAGAATGCATCACTCCAACTTTTAGAACCTTCCTCCCCCATAAGGAAAACAAATAGAATTTTGGCTAGCTAAACAAAACATAAAACATGTTAGAAGTTAAAAGCATGCTTTTGCAATAAGAGAGATGTCATCCATAAAAAATAAGGTGGTTTTTATTTTATTTGCTTTGTGGTATGTGTAGCTAAATGCTTGTACATTTATATCCCTTAGGACAGCTTAGGACTTTTGTTATTATTGTTGCTGTTGTTGTTATGTTTAAAGGCCACTTAACTATAATCAAGCATCAAAGTAAAAGAAATTACTTATTGAGCCAGGTGTGGTGGCACATGTTTGTAATCCCAGGGGTTGGAGAGGTTGAGGCAGGAGGATCACGAGTTCAAAGCCAGCCTTAGCAAAACTCCAGTAAGTTTATCGAGACTAAAAGAACACTTGAGATCTTGGCCAGCTCTGTAGTAGCTATCATTATCACTAAGCACCCTTATTTAATTGGTAAGTTAACATCCATATCATAAGCAACTCAGTGGGACCCTGTCTCTAAATAAAATACAAAATAGGGCTAGGGATGTGGCTCAGTGGTTCAGTGCCTCTGAGTTCAATCCCTAATGAAAGAAAGAAAGAAAGAAAGAAAGAAAGAAAGAAAGAAAGAAAGAAAGAAAGGAGGGAAAGAAAATGCCATATTGAATATGAGTGGATTAAAAATATTGATATTGACTTCCCAGTATTTGTTGAAGAATGGATTCATTGGCTTCTACTTAACCTACATTTTCTAGGTCCAGAGCAGCTCATGAAATGGTAGAGTAGCCCACCTCAAGTTGTGCAGACTTCTGGCCACCTGGGAAGTGCTATGATCCTGAGGGCTGACAAAGTGTAATTCAGGCTTAATTTCAAATTTAAATGAAGTTCAAGAAAACATATATTAGCATTAGTAGCATCTATTTTCTTTACAACTTCTGAAAACAAGTGTTGCTGATATTGAACTTTTAGTCTTTCGAAAACCAGTTTGTAGAAGAAAATGCAATATAAAAATGTAATTAAGGACTTGCTTTTTAAAAATATTCTATCTCCTCTATATTTAATAGCACTTATCCTATGTTATTTTTATAAAATGTATCTTATGATTATTTTGGCAAGGTTCCTGCCCTGAATTCTATTTGCATACATTTGTTAATAGAAGCACCATAGAATCACAGACTGTATCACGTAGAATTATACTTTGTTTAGTCTATATTATTTGTATATTAGTAAACATTATATTCATAGTATGCATGTACTGTCCATAATTCTAATAGGATCTATAAATGGAATTTACCATATTTTCTTCAAGTGAAAATGAGACCTTTTGAACTGAGGCTAGAGATGGCGATGGGGGTTGGTAGCAGGGGATTATGTAATGCTCAGCGTTGTGAATGAGTAACTCCTGCTGATTGAGAACTCTTAGCCAAGATGATGTCTGAGGTTCTAGTGAGGAGGTCCTTTCAAGTTAGAAGCCAAGAGTGGTCCTAATGATAGCCCTCCAGGGAAAAATAGGAACTGATAGCCATGCAGATGATACAATTCAAATAATAATCCAATGGCTTCTTCAGAGGCTACCCCACACAAGGTATGGAATGTGGAAAGTTGGGGTCTCAGAGAGGAATGCAGGGTGGGAGGCAGAGTTTGGCTCTTCTTGGAGTTGAACTAGAACTCTCTGCAGGCAACGTAGAGGCAATTCTGCATCCTCATCCCCACCTGCAGAAGAAGCCTGGCTGGGCCAGACTCCTGACCCAGACAGCTGTAGAATAAACTAGACACCTGTGGTCAGTGGAGGAGCTGATAGTTTTGTGGAGTGGGTTGTGTGGCTATTTAGAAGCATCCAATAATCTGTGCTTCTTGGTATAACCAGCTAGTGTGCGTCCTTTCTGAATCTCTAAGAACCCCTCACTTCTCTTCTCTGGCATTGCTAATATCAACAGAAAATTTTTAAAAAAATAAAAAACAGAAAGACAAATCCCAAGTAGGATTTGCATAATTCAGGGTGCCTTGTCATAAAAAGTAGAAAAACAAAACAGAACAGTGATTAGATTTGGGATAATTCCTTGTGACACAAATCCTAAGGATTCCCGAAGATATTTTGGTAAGATATTCACTAGCAAAAGGGAATGAACAGCAGAGCCAAGGAAGAAATAGCAACGGATTATTTTAAGACAGAAAAAAAAAAAAAAAAAAAAAGTACAACATTCTCACTTGGAACAGGTACAAAAATCATGTTCTACTTAAAAAGGAATAAAAACCTTTTGTTAAAGTATTAATTAAGGGAAATTTGCTATTATTCAGCCCTTTCATTTACTTATATGTGGCACTAGAAATAGGCTTGCCAGCTGACAAATACCTATTTTCATAACGTAAGAGCTAATAAAATGTGAACATAAACTGTGGGACCATTTGAACTTTTGTAGATATCTCAGTAATTTATGATGGAGGCATCAAATTGACTTCATGTCATTACAAGTCAAGGTACAGCTTGGAGAAGAAATAAAACACCAGATACGGAGGAGATATTTAATCTCATCCTAAATAACATAGGTCTTTATTCCAGAATAACCTCCTATGAATATTCATTACTGAGAAAGAATCCTCCTTTCAGATCATTGTTTCAAAGCAGTAAACCAAGACTTTTATGGAATAACATATGGTAAAGTGAGCATAATGTTTCAGTTTTTTTTTTAGAATCTCGAGTTCTAAAAAATGAATCAAAAAATTGAGAAAACAGGCAAGAGTGATATTATTCCACTGTGAGTTCATATGCATAATATACTTTATATTATGAGTGATATTTCAAAAAAGAAATATTGAAAGCCAAATAGACCCTTAAGTTGGCGATTTCCATTCCTGGTGTTATGTAGAGCTGTTAACCTTGACCATGGATCCAGACTTCATTCTATTCAAATGCAACTGAGAGTGTGTAGATGTTTTCTAGGGTTTGAAAGCTCTGCACCAACTTTATTCATTTATTTACAGAAGAAATGTAGGGGACTGTTGTGGACTACTACATTATAAAATCAAATACTAATCTGAATTAACCAGGGTGATATAATTTCCAATGGCAAAATCAAAATCAGGACAAGCAGACAAAGTTTTTTAAATCTTTAAAAAAGACATGAATAAAACAAAGAAAAAAACCTCTTTTTTTGTTCTAGAATATTTGTGACAAAACAAGTTCAAAATTACAGATAGAACAATTACTATTTTGTCTTACTATTTAATTTCAAGAATAATTTTAAATACTGAATTTTCTTGTTGTCATTTTTCAATTTTAAATGCCTTTTACTAACATTTATTTATGCTAATATTCATTTCTTTTAATATTTTCTATTAGCAAAGGTCTACAACAGACAATGTTTTACATGTTCTTGAAATGTATAATTTTATCAAAATAATTGTTGATTATTTATTTTCTCTTTTTAATAGAAACTTCAGAAACTTATAGGTTCAGAAAAAATATTTACTCTTATTAATGTCACCAGTTATTATTTTAAAGAATGTGAATAATGCCATGAAAAGTACAGTATAACTTTATTTTGGGACTTAAACACTCCAACGATATCTGGTGTCTCATTCCCAAATCCTAAGGACAAATGTGTCTAAATTTCTAAGATACGTATGTCACATGAATTCAAGAAACATTAGGTGAGAGGACTTTTTAAACTCTCAGTCTTACAAGAAGGAGGAATTATTCTAAGATTCAGATGGGAAAATATAAATTTAAATTATAATAATTTATAATTTCTTGAATTCAGCAATTGAGCATTTAATATTCATACTCACCAGGTAGCCACAAACTTGAACAGTTTATTTATTTCTTCTTTCAAAAATACTATCTGTTTTGTCACCTGTGATACAGGACTCAAGAAAACATCTCTGTCCTGAAGGAGAAGGCGGACAAAAAAAAAAAAAAAGCAAATAAATAGGGGACATGATTCCCACTCTATTTTGGCAAATGCAATGAAGACCAGTTAAGTTTTTTTCCCATTTGTTCTCTGCCCACAGTTGAGGTGATCAGATGATTTCAGGGCAGGTGTGAGAAGGTACTGACATATATTAAAACCCCTTAATGGTCCAAATCACATTCCTCAAACCATATACACACCCATGTAGTTCTCAGGGTGGGACTGGGGTTTCTGAGGAAAACCAGTTCTCTTGCTTTCTAAGTTTGAGCTGTTAAATTCTTTCAAAGCATCTCTCCTTTTTTTTGTTCGATCTCCCATTCTTTTTTTTTTTTTTGCCTTCCTCTTTTTCTCCTGAAACATTCCTTTTTCTTCACAGTTTATAATACAGATTTGAGCATCTCTAGTTTTAAAATTCAAATTATGAAATGCTCCAAAGTCTGAAAATATTTGAGTGCTCACATGGCACAAGTAGAGAATTCTGCACCTGCCTTCAGGTGACAGGCTCCATGCAAAACACACAGGCACTAAAAATGTTGTATGAAATTATCTTCAGGCTATGTGCACCAGGTGTATACAAAATATCAATGAATTTTGTATTCAGACTTGGGTCCCACTCCCATGATATCTCATTATGTAGTTTCAAATATTTTAAAATTTAGAAAAAAAAATACCAAATCTGGAATACTTTGGATTCCATGCATTTCAGATAAATGCAATTCACCTTGTGACTGAATTCATTTGCTCATTTCATGTGATGCGTCCTTGGTGTGTGCCTCACTTTATCCAGCATATGGGAATTTATCAAATTCCAGGCAGCCTCATTCTTCTTTAGGTGAAAAGTTAATATATTATATACTTATATTTTTCTTATTTTGCATTCAATTTTAGGTAGTCCATTAAGGGGGAAATAAATGCTAAGTAATTCTGGAACTGCACATTTTAGAAGTCACTGTTGTGTCACTTTTGCTTACTTCTTGTCACCTTTGGTACTATGACACATAATTATTCATTGCTTATGATGCTTTTGATACATCTATTCACAGACTGTTAGTTCAAAGACTTACTAAAGCCTCTCATTGCAATGAAGTTTCTAGGTTATATGAGACAGTCATTAACCCAAACTTAATTTAAGTTTTTGTTATGGTGAGATTGCAATAAATCACGGAGTCGATCTTAAATCAGGAGACGGAGCCATCTTTATCTACCAGCTGGTGGGCCAAGGGGGAAGCTGCAAGTCTACACCCTTCCAAAACAATATTAGCGGCTGTTGCTATGATTCAAAACCTTAAACAAACATCATGAGATCTAAAATCTTAAGTGGAAAGGAAAAATGGGTCAAAATCACCCTAGTTGAGTACAAGTAAAAGAATGGTTGCTAACGTCTAGACAATCATTCTCTCACAGAGCCCATTGTCCAAGAAAAATGAAAACCAAAAAGAGAACAATTTTACATTGTGTAAGAATTCCCATTTTGCGTTGCCAAACATGCTATGCTAAGCAACTGTTGATGGGTAGAGAGGCATAACATGGAGTCTGTCTGGTCATTGCCTATAGAGCCGGTCTCATGACACTTTGATGGCACATTTTCCTAAGTACAACTCAGAAAAATATGGCCAAATGTCTCTCTAGTTTTTGAATGGAAGCCACATTTCAAAGTGATAATCCTGTTCCCTCAGCAAAAGATGATGTTCCTTTATCCCCTTGAGACTGTGTTGGGCATATGACATGCTTTGACCAAAGAAATGTAAAAGAAGTGATGTCCTGAAATGTTGAGGCCTTGAAGCTCCCATTTTTGCCTTCTTGGAACACAACCACTATGTGAGAAATACTGGCCTGCTGGAGAGACCATGGGAAGGGCACAGAGACAGGGCCACACGGCTGGTTCTTTCACTGGGGAGTAAGGATGTCTGCATCAAGCTGGCCCCGAGTAGAACTGTCAACTGCCTCCCAGTGCATGAGAAAGATCTGGAACTCCAGTTTAATGGACCCCAAATTGCCAACCCAAGGGTTGAGAGGAACTAAATGATTGTTGTTTTAAACATTTAATTTTGGGGTATTTGATGAGAACTTTCTAGAAAGAAAGAGAGTGATATACAAAATTTTGGGCTTAAAAGCAGGATGCTGCTGTATTAAAAATTGAAAACATGGTATTTGCTTTGGAAACAAGTGGTAGCCAAAGATTAGAGAAGCAGTGAAGAAATTCATAAACAAAAAAGAATTGTTAACCAGAAATTATAAACCAAAAAGACAAACTTATTAGTGCAAACTAAAACAACAACAACAACAACAACAAAACATAAAGAGATTGTTATTGAAGGCTACAAATGGGCAGTCCATATTATTTAGTTGTGTAATAATTGTACTCTGAGATAAGTTGGATGATTAAAAGAGTCCCTGATGAAATGTGTGGATCTGGTTAAAGTGATCTCTAGGCAGAATGTTGAGAAGACCAGGCAGTTTCTTCTGTCTATATGATATGTTACTGCCCCATAGAGACAGACGAAAGAAGGAGATTTTCAGCTTGGAATCAGAATTGAGATCAAATATCATATATTTAAGACCTAATAAATGGGAAAAATAAGATATTTTCATCCTTAGTTTCTCTAGTCTGAGAATGAAGCCCATTTTAAGAAATAGCCTTTACCTAAGGATTGAGTCAAGGCTGTGACTCTTTGGTAAATGTAGCTCTCAAACTTTAACATCCATCACCATTATCTAAAGGGCTTATTAAACTGCAGGGTCTTGCTGGGAGCAGTGGTGCATGCCTGTTGTCCCAGCGGGCTGGGGAAGTTGAGGTGGGAGGATGGCAAGTTCAAAGCCAGTCTCAGCAAAAGCAAAGTACTAGGCAACTCAGTGAGACCCTGTCTCTAAATAAAATAAAGACTCTAAATAAAATAGGATTGGGGATGTGGCTCAGGGGCCAAGTTCACATTGAACCCCTGAGTTCAATGCATGTCTTTTCCCTTTCTTTGGAGATCCTGAGATTCTGATCTTGTAGTGGTAGGGTGGGTCCCACAAATTACATTTCTAGAAAGTTCTGTTTCTGCTGCTTCTTTGGAGATCACAATTTGCAAAACATTCACTTTGATTATAGTATGTGACAACTCGTTCTGCTAAATTAGATAAAATGGTTTCTAAGAATTCTAAAGAGGTTGCTCTACAATGTCTTACAAATTGACAAAGATTAGTTTTGGATAAACCGTGACTTTTGGGACAGAATCAACCTCAATGAGATTCAAAAGAAACTTAAAAACATAACAGAGAGGTATTGGTGAAAGCTCTGATGTCTTGATCCAAAAGTGACAGAGACACCAAAGAGTGAAATTCTGGGCACCTGAATTTCTGTGAGCAAGAAGCTGACTGAGAAAGGTTCACAGCTGCAACATTGGAAATAGATAGATGGAGATGTGTGCACATCTAAATGGAAAAGTTCTCTCTTTTTTCTTAAATATTTAGTCAAATATAAGTAACATTAAGTAACATAATGGTTTTCATGATACCATTCACAATAAAATATTTTTCTCCTAAGCATGGGCAATTTATTTATTTTTTTTAGAAATCCTATTGAATTTTAAAAGATTTAATCTATTTTCCAGGTAAAATTACAGAAAACTATGTGAGCTTAGATATGAATAACTCAACACAACACAGGGTCAGAACAACTTAGGGCTATATTTCACTCTCTACTTCCATCTGCCATTTGTCCTAAATCATTCATGTTACTTCTATTTGAAAAATGTTCCTATCATTTCAGAGACCCCAAAGTCCTATTTCAATTATATCACTTTTCTTGAACAGAGGATCTCACATCCCACAACCATATGAAGCTCAAACTTCCAGAGACCACTTCTTGTAGGCAGAAAATGTTCTTTGAAAATCTAAATATCTCCTCCAGAGAGGCTTCCTACTTTGGTCTCCGATGTCCTTATCTCTTCCCCTGGTGTTCTTGACTTCAGGTTCTGAGATTCACTGAAAAACGGAATCTCCAAATTAGGGCTTGGGGATGTAGTTCAGTGATCCAATGCTTGTCTAGCACATATATATATATATATGATATATATATGATATATGTGTCTATCATATATATGTCATGTTGCAGTTCTTCACATCATCATGGCAGGCTGAGGTTGTGACTGTTCCCTTTTATGAAGCAACTGTTTTTACCTCCCAGAGGCCAGACTTCTCCATACACTTTGGTCTCAGTTGAATTTGTGATTTGCTGGACCAGTAGAATGAAGCAGAGGAATGTGGAGGACTTCCAGCATGAGTTCTCCGTAAGTCGTACCCTCCTCACTTGCCCTCTGGTAATTTAGATGCAGTGAGAGAAAGTCTGGCTAGCCATGGGGAAGACACATGAGGAAGAATCCAGGCAATCTGTGAAGTGAACAGAGAACCTACATCCTGGGAGCAAATCTTTACCCCTCACACATCAGATAGAGCACTCATCTCTAGGGTATATAAAGAACTCAAAAAGCTAAGCACCAAAAAAAAAAAAAAAAAACAAATAACCCAATCAACAAATGGGCCAAGGATCTGAACAGACACTTCTCTAAAGAGAATATCCAATCAATAAATAAATATATTAAAAAATTTTCATCATCTCTAGCAATTAGAGAAATGTAAATCAAAACTACTCTAAGATTTCATCTCACTCCAGTCAGAATGGCAGCTATTATGAAGACAAACAACAGTAAGTGTTGGTGAGGATGTGGGGGAAAGGCACACTCATATACTGCTGATGGGACTGAAAACTGGTGCAGCCAATAGGGAAAGCAGTATGGAGATTCCTTGGAAATCTGGGTATGGAACCACCATTTGACTCAGCTATCCCTCTCCTTGGTCTATACCCAAAAGACTTAAATAAAACAGTATACTACAGGGACACAGCCATATCGATGTTTATAGCAGCACATTTCACAACAGCTAAATTGTGAAGTCAACCTAGATGCCTTTCAGGGGATGAATGGATAAAAAAAAAAACAAAAAAAAAAAAACATGGCATATATCCACAATGGAATATTACTCAGCAATAAAAGAGAATAAAATCATGGCATTTGTGAGCAAATGGATGGCATTGGAGAAGATAATGCTAAATGAAGTTAGCCAATCCCCCCGAAAAACAAATGCTGAATGTTTTCTCTGATATAAGGAGGCTGACTCATAGTGGGGTAGGGAGGGGGAGCATGGGAGGATTAGATGAACTCTAGATAGGGAAGAAGAGTGGGAGGGAAAGGGAGTGGGCAGGGGATTATCAAGGATGGTAGAATGTGATGGACATCATTATCCAAAGTCCAGGTATGAAGACATGAATTGGTGTCAACATACTTTATATACAACCAGAGATATGAAAAAATGTGCTATATATGTGTAATAAGAATTATAATGCATTCTGCTGTCATTTATTTTTTTAATCATTTAAAAAAATAAATAAAACTTAAGAATAAATATTAAAAAAAAGAAAGGCCGGAAAAAAGGTGACTCATGTTATGTAGTTGCCAAATATTCATCTATTGTGATTGGATAATTGAAATTATATTTTGGAATTATTTAGCATATAGCTATAGATACACCAAGATATACCAAATGTATATGTGTTATTAATAAAAGATATAGAAATTCCAAAGTCACAATGTTTTCTGTAATTTTATCTGAAAAATAGAGTAAAACCTTAATAAACTGTGCATCCTTGGAGAAAGACAGTTTAATGTGAATGGTATCATGCATACCATTATGTTACATAACATTAATGTTTATATTTGACTATACTTTTAAGGAAAAAGAGATAACTTTTCCATTTTTCATTCACACTTCACTTTTTGCTCAGCTAATTTTTACTGAGAACCTATTAGGTACTTGATATAGTCTGGATCTAGAATGTTCCCCCAAGGCCTATATGTTAAAGGCTTTCTCCCCAGCTTGGTGCTTTGGGGAAGCTTGGTGTAATTGAGCCTTTAAAAGGTAGGGCCTAGAGAAAAGGCTTCAGATCATAGGGTCAAGCTCTCAAAGGGGTGTTTTGGAACTTTTCTCTTCCTCTCTTTCTTTGCTTCCTAGTCATGACGTGAGCAACTTTGCTCTGATGTGTTCTCCCCCAACCATGTGCTGATTATTAAAAATATATACATATATGTACGTACATGTATGCATATACATAGACATATTTGTTTTTTGCTTGATCACTCTGCTTACTGCACAAAGAAGACACTGATAGGTCAGAGGGAATTATGGTGAAAGGTGGTTGAGGTTGGCATAATGGTGATAGAGAAGGACGTGATACCAAAAGGCCAGGTTCTGGATAATATGGACAGTCTGAGCCGGTGGGGTTTGTCGGCTAGCCCAATGCAGAGTGTGAATGAATGAGAAGGGTCAAGAATGAGTCCAAGGCTAGGAAAGTTATGTCCAATTAATCCTACTGTCTTTCCTATTCCCCTCCCCACCCTTCCCTTTGTTTTCCTTGGTCTAATCCAATGGATTTGTATCACTCCTCTCCCCAAGCTCCCTTGTTTTGGATTAGCACCCACAGATCACAGAGAACATTCGGCTGTTGTTTTTTTGGGATTGGCTTATTTCACTTAGATAGTCTCCAGTTCCATCCATTTACTGGCAAATGCCATTATTTCATTCTTCTTTATGGCAGAGAAATATTTTGTTGCATATGTATCTCATTTTCTTTATCCATCCCTTCAAGGACACCTAGGTTGTTTCCATAGCTTGGCTACTGTGAGTTGAGCTGCTATAAACATTGATGTGGCTGCATTCCTGTAGGATGCTGTTTTTAAGTCCTTTGGTATAAACCTAGGAATGGGATAACTGGGTCAAATGGTGGTTCCATTCCAAGTTTCAAAGTAATCTTCATATTATTTTCCATAGTGGTTGTACTAATTTTGCAGTCCCACGAACAACGTATGGGAGTACCTTTTTCCCCGCATTCTCGCCAACTTTTATTGTTACTTGTATTCTTTATAACTGCCATTCTGATTGGAGTGAGATGGGATCTCAGTGTAGTTTTAAACATGATGTTCCTAGCCTTGTATTTAATACACAACAAGGGTAACTCCTCATCATGTACGACCACAAGAGTCGGATCCTAAACAGAATAAGTTGTACTCTATGAATGTATGATTCGCCAAAGTACATTCTACTGTCATGTATAACTTAAAAGAACAAAAACAACAAAATAAACCCTAGGAATGGAAATAACATTTAATCCAGTTATAGCACTCCTCTGCAAATACCCAAAGGAGTTAAAATCGGCATACTACATACACAGCTACATCAATGTTTATAGCAGCTTAATTCACAATAGCTAAGCTAGAGAACCAATTTGGGTTCCCTTCAACAGATGAATGGATAAAGAAAATGTGGAACATAGACAGAGTGGAATATTACTTAGCCATAAAGAAAAATAGAATAATGGCATTTGCTGGCAAATGGATAGAACTGGAGACTACCATGCTAAGTGAAATAAGCCTGTCCCCAAAACTCAAAGGCCAAACGTTCTCTCTGATGTGCAGATGCTGACTCACAATATGGGGTGTGTGTAAGCGTGGGAGTAGAGATTCACTGGATTGGACAGGAGGGAATTGGGGGAAGAGAGGGAGAATGTGAATAGGAAAGACAGTAGAATGAATCAGACGTAACTTTCCAATGTTCATACATGAATATAAGACCAGTTAACTCCACATCATGTACAACCACAAATATGGGAAGTTATACTCCATGTGTGCATGATATGTCAAAGTACATTCTACTGGCTTGTATAACTAAAAATAAAAAATAATTTAAAAAAAGAAAAAGGAAAAGAATGATTCCAAGCCAAGTGCATGAGATATGCCTGGTAATTCCAGGGGTCAGGGAGTCTGAGGCAGGGGGATCATATGTTCAAAGCCAGCCTCAGCAGCGAGACCTTTTCTCAAAGTAGGAAAGAAATAAACAAGTCTGGAATGTGGTTCAGTGGTTAAGTGACCCTGGCTTCAATCTGGGTTCAATCTCGGGTACAAAATGAGAAAAGAAAAAAAAATGAAAGAAAAGATTGATTCCAAAGTTTTTGACCTGTTCAAACGAAAGCCTGCAATTGTCACCAAGTCCTATTGCAAAGAATGAAGGCTTGGAGTGGAAACCTTGGGAGCTCGGGTAAAGTTCAACGTGCCTAACAGATACCAAGCACAGATGTCAAGTAAGCATTAAATGCTTCTGGAGCTTCTGGGAGAAGTCTGAGCAGGTGATAAATATTTGTATTAGTTTGATATAACAAAGTACCACAGGCTGAGTGACATAAATAGCAGAAACCTGTTTCCTCACAATTCTGAAGACTGCTACTTGGAGATCAGGGTGTCAGGAGGGTTGGTTTCTTCTCTCCTTGGCTTGTAGATGGCCACCTTCTCTTTGTGTCTTTGCATAAACTTTCTTTTGTGCCTTCTGTACCTTCATGATCTCATTTTTAACTTAATTACCCCCTTAAAGAGCATGTCTTCAAATATGGTCACATTCTAAGTTACTGGGGATTGGGAATTCGACACGTGAATTTAGGGGGGAATATAATTCACATCAACATAAGTGACACTGAACACTGAGCCCGAGTGAGACCAGCTAGAGTGGATTTCAATGGAAACGATTGAGTCTTTTTTTAAAAAATTTTACTCTTTATTCTTATTTTATTAGAAATTATTATAGGATTATTGAATGAACAGGAAATCAGAAATATATTTTCATCTTTCTGGGTGTCCCCTTACTAGATTCTGCATCTTAGCTCAACCCAGGCCACCCAATAAACAAAGCTTAGATGCCTGGGTCATTAATTGGCTGGCTTTTTATTGATTCAAACATAATTACGGAGCAACCTCCAGTTCCAATTTCTCTCTTTTTTTCCCCCCTGTTTACCATTTTTATTATAAACAACAGTTAGTAGAGCATTTGTGGAATATATCCAACACTTATTGAAAAGCATTATTGGTAAAGGGGAATGCTAGTTTTAGTATTAAGCAAATCATGGGTATTATAGAGCTGTGGGGGAGCCACGGCTAGTCTTTGCAGGCAGAGAGAAAAGGCCTATTGAGTCCTTCCAGTTGAAATCCTGCAATTCTCAGAGGTTGGAGAGATTAGAAGGAACCAGCAAAGAGGATTGAAGAGGAGAGGTTCCAGCTGCAGGATCCACGTCCGGAGGGATGAGGTCTCCTGCAGGACAAGGGGACCCAGATTTCAAGGAGGGCAACAGGCGTTACCTGTGTTTGTTGCTGCCAAGAGGCAATTAAGTTACACTAACTCCTCACTAAAGATAACAAAAACACCATAACAAATAACAGTGGCAAGACAGCAAGGAAAGCAGCTTGAATTGAGCATTCACTCTAGGCTCGGAGCTAGGCTCCCTCATTCTCCCTTGCAGACAATGTAGTTGCAGCTCAAAGAGATGAAGTAGCTCCCCTGGTCAGCAAAAGCTGCCTAATTTGTAGAGCTCAGTGTAAAATGGTTTTAAAATCATTATGAATTTCAACAGGGTGACAGCGGAAACCTAGACCGGGTGTGAGGCCCTTGTAGAGTGGCCCTTGGGCACCTGTCACTAAGCTGGCTCAGCCCATGGTGCTGCCCATCAGGTAATAGAGTCGGGCTGAGCTCTAATCACGGCTTGTTTGAATGACCTCTGTCTGAAATGGGAAGTGCCTCACACTTTGCCCATGTTTCACCTCACACAAGCTCAACAGCTATCTTCAGGAACAGCCCAAAAACAGCCCTCTTCCGGATGAACCGCAGGAAGCTGGGAAGCGCCGAGTGGGAGCTCTTCATTTGAAAATAAACTAAGAAGTCCGGGACTTCCAGATGCAACCAGGAAATCCATGCTGCTATGCAGAGAATAGGAATGTGAGAGATCTCATATCGTATCCAGGTTTGATATTTATCTGAGTTGACACTGCCTGCCACAGGTGCTACTTCTGAGCCCTTCTAAGTGTTCATTGCTTTGTGCCTTTTAAAGCCTCAAATAGACTTTACAACTGTGAAAGCATTTGTTGATTGACATAGAACTCTGTATTAAGAAAAGTGGAATTAAACACTACTGTCTCACACCTGCATTTATTCAGCCATTTTTTTCTTACCTTTTCCTTCTTTCATTATTTTTTTCTTTTTTTTTCGGGGGGGGGGTCAGTGTTTGTGTGAAGCACCACCGTGCCACTGTGACAGTGTTTTAAATTAGTTTCACCACAGTCATCAGCTTTGTGATTATCTCCGCTTCTTGAACACCTGGTCTGACTTTGGAAATTATTTGCCATCTGGTCAAATACTAAGTAATTATAACAACTTAATGGTGGGATAAAATACTGTTTGTTAAAAGTCTTGATAGTCTTTGGAAAGGGTCAGGTGGCATTAAATTAAGCACTGCCATTAACTGAACAAATGTGTTCCCTTTATAGAATTTCAACATGTTCCTTCTGAGGACATCCTGGGAATTTCTTTGTGTTAGTCTCTCTGGGAAGTGTGCTTGGCAAGAGGTGTGAGGATCACCTCTCAGAGTCCTCATCCTGTATGTATTCAGTAACTTCCATTGTATAGTATAACAAGAAGGATCCTATGGCTTGTGTGCAACAGGCATAAACCTGGCACAAAGTCAGCCATTTGTTACTAGGATAATCTGCTGGCCCCCCAAATGTTCTCTTCCTTCAGGATAAAACCTTCAAGAATACATTTTGATATGAATTTATGAATTTTTGAAATGCAAATATATGTATGCATTTTGCTGTGGAGAGCAAGAAGGTGCATTGGGAAGAAGGATACCTTTTAATGCTAGTGTGAATTTTGAAATTGGGGGGTGTTTGGCTGATTCCAGAGAAGCAGTAGCCTAATGCCATGCTTCAGAGCTTGTCTCTTGGAGCCACATTTCCTGGCCTGGACCTGGATCTGCCATTCACTAGTTCTGTGTTTTTAGCCAGGATAGTATTTTTTTTTTAAAGAGATTATGGTTAAACATGGTAGCTGAGTTCATCCTGACAAACTCCTACAGGCATGAAAATCAATTGCTATTGACATCCACTTTCTCATGTATAAAACAGAGATGATAATTATAACTGCCTGGTGGGGTTTTGATAAAAAAAAATGCACAGATAGAATTTATAGAGTGCTCAGAACAGTGCCTGGCATATAAGAAGTACCATGTAACCGTTATTAAATAGGTATTATTATGGAAAACAATACATACATAAAACATGAAAACAGCTATTCTTATTAAGAATTGGATGAGACTACATAAGATTTGGATGGATAAAAATGCTCTAGAACAAAAAAGCAGACATGTATTCCATATGTTCCCAAGCCCTCCAGCCTTCTGACACCAGCTTGTCTTTCAAAATTCATATGGATTCCACAGCACTTTTATCCCATGCGTAACATCTGGATATTGGTGGCAGGTTAAGTTACACTGAATCATTGCTTCCTATTGCCTGCCTCAGAAACAGCAATATGTTCTTATTATACCTTCTGTGTTTTACTGTCCTGTTTCTTTCTGAATTCACTCATTTGGCAAATACTCATTGAGCATAAGTCTAGGTGCCATTGATACCGAGGTGAACGATAGAGAAAGAGCACATACGTAAAGAGAGGCAGGATGGTCATGACAAGTGGAATCCCTGACATCGGACAGGGTGTCAGGCAGAGTGGTGTGAGGAGGGCTTTTGAGGTTGAGTGATTCCGAGAGGCTCTTGGTGCTGCTTCTTCTGAGGGCTCTGGTGAGACTGGACATTCACCGGCTCCTTCACTCTCCACAGCTCTTCTGACACGAGGCTATTGTGTTAAAGGACTCTTTCCAAAAGTTTGGAAAGTGCAAAATGGAGTCTGGCATGATTCAGAGAGAGAACTTTTTATGGAAAGCTGGCACTATTTTTCAGAAAGTTCTTTTACCCTTCTCACCCAGAATTTTCCCCTCCTCTCTTTTCTCTTTTTGGTCCCTGATTTCCTGCATGCAATGGTTCCACCTCCTTCCTGATCCTAGCTCTCCACATGCAAAGGGTTCCACCTCCTTCCTGATCCTAGCTCTCCACATGCAAAGGGTTCCACCTCCTTCCTGATCCTAGCTCTCCACATGCAAAGGGTTCCACCTCCTTCCTGATCCTAGCTCTCCACATGCAAAGGGTTCCACCTCCTTCCTGATCCTAGCTCTCCACATGCAAAGGGTTCCACCTCCTTCCTGATCCTAGCTCTCCACATGCAAAGCTCTTTCACTCACTCCTCTCCACTCTCAGGACTAGGTTCAGGCACTGATTTGTGTATCTAATACATATAAATCCTCTGCCATATACAAATTCTCTTAGCCATGTAAAAACTAACAACTTTTGAAATTGCAATTTTTTTTAATTTTTAAATATATTCAGGACCTAACACTTCTAATTCTGCTCCCACAAGCCGAATAGAAGAATCTGTCTCCCTGTTATCTAGGACAAATAGGGGGAAGTGCTTCTTCTTCTTCTTCTTCTTCTCCTTCTCCTTCTCCTTCTCCTTCTTCCTTTATTTTGGATTTATATCTAAAGCCAGATATACAAAGGGCTACTGAATCTTTTTTTTTTACCTGTAATAAAATTAAACAAATGTTTGATTTTAATTTTTTTAAATAAAAATATAAAATTATTTATTTCCATACAGTTTTAAAATTGTTTAAAACCATATTTTACATAATTTAACCTGTAATATAATTTAACAAATTATTTGTAGGAACTTCTCCAAATAAAACCTTGGAAAGGTCAGACTCCTCTGTGGAAGGTACTTTTCCTCTCCAAATAAGCAGCAAACATCTTTACAGACAGGAAACTGCAGTGAAATCAAGCTAGGGTAGAGACACTGGGCTTCTATTTGTATCCCAGAAGACTAAGAGATCAGTGACTGCCTAAGAGTGACTGGTGGCTTTGAAGACTATTCCTTTTGGGTATTAAACTGTACAAAGCTGCATGACATGCACCTGAGTAGATACCAAGCCACAACTGTCCTGCTTTGCCTTCCAATTTGCCTAAGAAGCTGAAAACTCTATTTTCATGGCCCAGGTGAGCTGTACCCAGCATGCTCTTCTGCCAGGGACCAGGTGCAGCTTCACTGCAGTGTCCCATTAACAGAGACCAGCTCTGCCCCCAAAATGCTAATCACAGAGCCCTGGAGACAGGCTTCCTCCCTGCAGCTCTCTCAGCTGGGGTGACATCAGACAGGTTCCACAGGACAGTTGCCCCTTTGTTAGGGGCTTTGCGTGCAAGGACAACTGTGAACCCACACAAATCTCTCCCCTGAACTTAGGGCTCCCTGTTTTCTCCAGAGAACCAGAAAACCAGCCCTCCTGGTTCTCCATATTTCCATGTCAAGTATTGACATTTCAGATTGGAGTCGAGTTGCCAGGAACTCTTGTGAAAACATAATTATTCATATATTACTGGGAAACCAAAGTTCTATTATTTTAGGAAACCACAAACCTGAAAAAAAAAAAAACGTATTTTAAGGGAGCTGTACTGACAAGCCATGTCTTTGTATGGGTCCTTCTGAGAGGGGCATGGGCCCTCAGAATGAATGACACCCCATTCCAGAGCTGGCAGAATATCCACGAAGCACACCAGAGAGGTACTTAGCCGTCTGTTATCTGGAAAATGATACAATTGACTTAACATGAAGAGGGGACATTCTCATGATGACTCAGATAGCCAATGTATGACCCACTGTCTTCTCAAGGATCTCTCTAAATACTACACTAGAAACTATGCATCAGAATTTCAATCAGTTCAATGTTTTGAGTAAAATGAATGACACACTGTAATGGCACTGGCTAAAATAAGCAACCTATAATCAACAATAGAGAAAGTGAGCTTTCACCAGTCAACACACGGTGATATGTGAATACCATGTTTGACATTAGCCGTATCTGGGTGGGTGATACAGAGAGCAGGGAGTCTTAATGGGGTGTGACTACTTTAAACAGTGCCAAGGGGCACATGAGCCACAGTTCAGCTGCCAGGCACATCAACCATGCAACCGAAACCTGGTCCAAGTGTTAAAGCCTGTGCAGATTTTCTGCTGAGAGGCAGCGTGCATGAATGGATCCGATTCCATTTTATCACCAAGTTGCTGTGTAATGGAATCCTCTGAGTTATCTTAAACACTTGGAAGCTGTTAATACAGCGAACAGAGCACTCAACTGTCAGATTTCTGTATTTAAGGAAAAACTCATGCTGTATTTACTGAATTTCTGCATCAGAAAGTGCTTTCCCATGTGAGCTTTACTTTATCATAGAAAGAGCATTTCATTTTTTTTGATATCCTTCCATTTTGATAAGCCAAATTCAGGATTGGTGTGAGGCTGACAGACCAGAGATTAATTGCTAATGAAGAGGACAGAAGCAAACAGTTACTAAAGCACCATTGTTAGAGGAGACATCAGGACTCTGTAATCGAAACACAGACTCAAAAGGATTGTTGAAATATCTTACTTGACAGGTACGGCTGCTAAGAAGTTCCCTCTGTGGCTACGGACAACTTCTTTATGCTATGGAAACACATTAGGGTGTTCCTCAGAGTTCAAGGCTATCATATTTTATATTCTGTCTTCTTATCATATGCCCTAGGAGTGGAGTCACTTGACAGATTTCAGAATAGTCACTATCAAACTTTTATGTTCCATCACTTCCCAAAGCAAACCAAAATCAAAGCTTCCTCAATTAAGAGACACTAAATATTGGCCATTTAAATGACCATCTGACCAACCTCAGGCCACAGAGGATATGTGGGCATCTGGCTCCTGGCAGGACAGTGCCTACAGCTTTTGGTTCCACAGTCTGTCAGCGCAGCTGGTGTAAACGCCCCGAATTTACAGGTTTCAGTGACAATCGTATTGTTTCCTTGACAAACACAGCTCTCAGGGAATATGAAATTATCAGACAAAGGCTATATCAGTCCCACTTTGGGAAAATTTTTCATGCAGAATATCATGGCTCAGAATGTTGTTTTTAATCAAAATGATGTCATCCTAGGCACTGTGTTTGGTCCTTAGAAAATAGCACTAGACCAGAGAGATGTGGCTCAGCAATTGTTTCCTCGGACCCTTCTATCTAAGGAACAATGGCAGGGAATTAAGTTTGAATCTCCACCTTTAAAGTACGTATACCAACAGTCAGGTTGTACTGATATTAGCTGTTAGAAATAGTAATCGATAGTGTCCCTTTTGTGTACACTTTCCAATTTTTTTTCTAGTATAGATTCTTTCCCATCAGAGAGAATTAGTAGAACAAAACAAAATGAATATAAATATAGTTTGTGGGTAATAACGGCAGCATAGATGTCTTGATTTAGTTGAGAGAGTAGACATAATGGTTAAAGGTGTGTGTTCCAGAGCAATGCCATAGGGTTTAAGTCCTGCTTCTGCTCTTTTCAAGATATGCAACTGGTGATTTTCTTAATCTCTCTGTGCTTTTGTTTTCTAGTTTGGAAAATAAGGATAATAATAGTATTTCTCTCCTATGGTTCTCATGATCTTTGTGTGAAGTAAGATATATAAGAACAGAGTCTGGAACATAGTAACTACTCAATAAATGTTGGTCTTTATTACTTCTCTGTATTTTATCTCTGTTTTATCATGACACCAAGTGGGAAAGGGATTGCGCTGGTGGACGTGTGCTGCCACCTTGAGATATAGGCCACTCATAATTAGCTCTTGAGTGTGTTGCACCACTGTTTGGGGGCCCCACTCCGCACAGATCACAGAGGGGCTGCACTTGACTTATATATAGCAATGCTGTGAAATTGGGCAGGAAGGATAATTGGGCTGGTGATAATGACGGCAATTAAAATTGCAGGTAATGTGCTCACTAAGTGTAGTGCTGTTAGAGCTGCCCAGACAGGAAAAGAAAAATTAAAAAGGACAACAAAAAATATTTATACTTTGTTTGAAGGATATAGGAAAAAAAATACGAAATAAAATTTATCGTAGGTCTTGGAAATGACAGTTTACAATTTCCAAGATTTGTACTGTCTCCTCCCCACGTACCTCTAACATCACCTTCTTTGCTAATCATTTATGGTGGATATTCATGATAATAAAAAGACAATAGGAGCTGGAAAATATAATGATTATGAACCCAAGCTCTTGTACCTGAAAAATCTAAGTTCAAGTCATAAACTCACTTCTTAAGGTGTTTTAACCTGGGACAAATTAAACTGTCTCTTAGTAACTTATTGCTTAAAATCTGACTTTGGTGAGGAATTTGACTGGTCTTTGTCCCTCTCTTCCTGAGAAGTAGTCTCTATATCCTTGGAATTTCACAAGTGAAGAAAGTGTCTTTGTTATTCTTTGGAGCCCTGAGACTTCACACTCAGGAGATGTGGAGATGACTCAGGAAGGGGACTGGCCTCTTAGAAAGTCCAACTGTGTGATAAGAGGGTAGATTTTTTGGACCCTATGATATCATCCCACCCCAGGGAAGGGGCAGCTAGAGACTGGGTTCATTTATGTGGCCAGTGGTTCAATCATGCCGTGTGATGAGGGCCCAGGAAAGTCTCTGGACGCAGAAGCTTGGAAGCTCATCCACGCTGGTGACCATGTACCACACTCACTGCGCACTGTTGCACATCAGGGTGCTGCCGCTCGCCATCCTGAATGCTCAGGGAAAGACACTGGAAACATCCCAGTTGGGACACTCCTGGGCCTCTCAACTGGGCACCCCCTTTTTTGGACTGTCCTGAGTTGTACCTTCTCTCGATATTAAAATTGTGGTCAAGTATGTCACTTTCCTTCATTCCATGTGTCATTCTAGTGAACTACTGAACCCAGAGTCAATGGGAAGCTCATATTTGTACCCACTCTGTTGGAAGCGAGGATAGGCCTGCGAACCCCCAGGTTTGTGGCCTGTGTCTGAAGTGGAGCTGGTCTTGTGGGGGATGGTGACCCTAATCTGTGAAATTTGGCCTAACTCTGGGTGATGTCAGAAGTCACTTCAGCTAGTTCTCTCTTCATTCTAGTATTCAGAAAACATTTTAAATAATGTGGATAGTCCGAGAATCCAATGCAGTGAGTCTCAAAGTGTGGTTGCTGGAGAAGTTGCATCCAGAACTGGTTGGAAATGCAAACTTTGAGCCATCCAGGGCCTGAAACTTTCCACTTTCACAAGACCTCCATGTGGTCTCAATGCACTCAAGTTTGAGAATAGCTGCTTCAACTGTCAGACAAACCTAGAGACAGCCTGAGTTTGGATTACCATTCCACCTCTTACTGTCTCTGAAACCTTTGGTAAGTTGCTTACCCACTCTGGTACTTGCTTTATGATCTATAAAGATGGAAGTCATCACAGACTACCTCCTGCTGGGTTGGTATGAAGAATAAGTGGCTTAATACATGTTCAGCATTTAGAGTCTGGAACCTGGACATTTTCCCCAGTATTTGCTGGCATGATGTAAAAAGCAAGAATATTGTCACTTATCCTGCAGTGCAGATCAAATGAGACTAAGTGTGTGAACAGACAGTCCTGGCTTATGATGATCTGACTTACAAGTTTTGGACTTTATGATGATGCAAAGCAATATGCATTAGGTAGAAACTGCACTTCAAAATTTAAATTTGCATCTTTTCCCAGGCTAGTAATACAGGAAGTTCTCATGCTTCTGGGCAGCAGCAGGTCACAGCTCCCAGTCAGCCACACGATCATGGGGAAGAATAGCAGGGACTCTACAGAGTGCCGTGTTGCTACATTGTGGTGTTGAGTGGGTTAGATGTAGTCAATACATTTTCCACTTACAATATTTTCACCTTGTGATGGGTTTATTGGGATGTAACCTCACTAGAAGCCAAGGATGATCTGTACTTACTGGTAGTTACAACATGCTCAATCATTGATCACTATCATCAGTATCTAACTTCTATTTTCTTTAGGTATATAGCAAATATTACAATTACTTTCCTGAAAAGCAAGTGGAGATTATTTATAATCAAACTGGCTGGAATTTTCCAAAGAACAAACTGCCCTGTTCTGACTCTTTGCCAAGCCAAGGAGGTCTCTATTATGTATTACTGAGTAATTACATTAAACTTGAGTATTTTTATTAGAAATGCTATCCTGGGTACTGATTTCAAACTAAAATTGAGAAGAAAACTGCAACTTATTCCTCATCAAAACTAAACTGACAGCTCAAGGTGAAGAAATCCAAGTGTTACTTCTTTAATCACCACTCACAATACTTCCATGACATTTCATGATAATTTTAAGTCAAGGAGTGCTCTAGTTAATTTACTGATGCTTCTCAATGAAAAAAAAAATTGTTTTATTTTCTGCATGAACAAATGCAATGATTCTCAAAGACTATGTCACAGAACCATCAAAATCCCATGAGATGCTTGTGGCTAAAAGTCCTACAAAACAAAAGATAGTCTCAATTTTCCACAAGGAAGACTTCAAGGCACACATATGGAAGTTTAGGGATAACAGAATATTCTAAAACAAAACAAAATGAGAAACCAAAAATCCAAGTGGTGTTTAAGGACAAATGGATAACATTGAATAAGACATAAATTCAAAAGGAAGTCATGACCTTGCGTGAGAACAAGGAAAACACAGTGCAAGGGAAACACAGCAGCCAACCCATGGACCTCTGGAGTGGCCGTCATGGACGTGGCCAGGGCTATCTCCTGCTACCAGTGTGCACAGCCAAAGGTGCTTCTGCCTTTGACTGAGGTGTGTTGAGTCCATCTGTCCTTCCTTGGCCTAAATCTTTATAATCCTCTGATTGTGTCTATGCAGAGCAGGACTCACCAGGGCCCTGCTCACACTTATCTTTTCAAAATCTGTTCTGAGGGCAAGCATGTGCCAGAGCCCTGCCTGCCTTTTTTTTTTTTTTTCTTTTCCCTCCTCAGTTGTACAAAGGAATTTCCTCATTCCTCCAGGTCTCTAAAATGTCAGGTATGTCAGTACAATCCAGAGACAATAGTTGTTCTTCCTCACAGACAAAGATAATCTGTTGCTATTCTCATGGATCCAATAATGAGACAATTTTTCCCCCCTTGGACAGGTGCAGTTAAAAAAAAAATACTGAGAGACATATAGAAAATGGAGAAACTTGTCTGTGCTAAACAGAGTTAATCAGTTCTAAGCAATCCATAGTTAATAATAGGAAAAACAGATGACTTGATCCTTAGATGGTTCACAAAGATGTTAAGAGTTTTACTACCACAAAACCTTTTCAATAACCCTGTTGGGACTTGCCAGAGCTCATCTAATTCCCTCTTTATCATTTCTCATCGGAGTGCCAGTGAGCTATAAAATGGGACTATACAGAAAGGAGACTGTCAGAACAATGCACAAGATGGTAACTGGTATTGAATGAATGGGAATTATTTCTGGGAAGCACTAACATTAGAAAACACTGAGTAAAGACAAGACAATAGAGGTCAAGTTGTGTGTGTGTGTGTGTGTGTGTGTGTGTGTGTTGTGTTGCTTGGGATCAGGAGGTGCTACAGTGGATGGAAGAACAGCAAAACTACTGTCTACAGCAAGTTGGCCCATTAGGTAACAGAAGCCTTCCTGCTAACAAAGCACCAAGAAATGTCATGTACAATGTACTTTGCCAACAAATATACTTTTAAATGCAGGGGTGAGTTTCTAAGATAGTAAGGGAATACTCAAGGGACAAAAAACAAGGAAAAACTAGAAACCACAGAGGTCTGCTCAGCTTCCTTGGGAATTTTGACAAGCTCCATAACCAAGAAGCCTATATTCACTCATATAAAAAGGGAAATCATGGACCCAGTGTAGTGTAGGACTGCAACTGAGCACCCCGGCTGCTCTCAGACTTTGGCAGGGCCGACCCCTGAGGGAAGCCTTAAGTAAAGAGAAGCTGCTCATCGAGGGAGGGAGAAACTGCAGACACTTACAAATCACTGTTTGTGAAAAACATACCCATAACCTCTCTGACAATTCGGATTCACAAGTCTTCCCTAAGGAAAAGTTCAGTGTACAAACATAGACTGCTTTAGGATCCCAAACATTCCAAATGAAAAAGCAATTAGAGAGGCTGAAAATACCACCAAGGTGCTTACAAAAGCAAACACACCGATTATTTGGAGTCACACCTTCCTAATACACAAAAACCTACTGAAAATGTACTCAAATCCAAAATCATAAACCCTGTGAAGACACAAATTACAATGATGAATAAACTTAAACTACAACGGGAAGTCATATCCCAAGGGATTAAGATAACACAATCAATGGAGATGAATCATCAACTGTTTAAGAATAACAATAATCGAAAATAAATAGCAACATGGAAATGAACCAGATATTGTCAGTCAAGGTTAGATACAACTGAGAAGAAATTGTTAAAAGGAAGCAAGGTGTTATTTGGGCCTCCTTCATGACTTAGTACTAGTATGTGTCTTGGACTAAGTTATTTATTTCTCTACACAGTGACTGATTTGAATCTTCTAATCTTATTAGACAGGTATTCTGTCTCGAGGCAGATATTACCAGCTCTCTTATTAGGTTGACAGTCCAATGCTGCTGCTGCACTTGGTGCTCAACTATTCCTTGGAGAGAACTGACAAAGAATGCAGTTGTGATGGCTAATGGCAGCTGGGATCCAGGTGGAGAATGGAGACAACTAGTTGAATCCACCCTTTTGATCAGGCCCAGCTTGCAGACCAGTGGGCCACTGGGAATTCTAGCTGGTATCATGACAACCAACCACCCAAGTCAGCAAAACTCAGACTTGTTATTTCACTGTCTTTATATATTATATATATATATATATATATATATATATATATATATGTGTGTGTGTGTGTGTGTGTGTGTGTGTGTGTGTGTGTAACAGCAGAATGCATTACAATTCATATTACACATATAGAGCACAATTTTTCATATCTCTGGTTGTATGCAAAGTATATTCACACCAATTCCTGTCTTCATACCTGTACTTTTTATAATGATGTCCATCACATTCCACCATCATTGCTAACCCCCTGTCCCTTCCCTTCCCCTCCTACCCCCCTGCCCTATCTAGAGTTCATCTATTCCTCCCAAGCTCCCCTTCCCTACCCCACTATGAATCAGCCTCCTTATATGAGAGAAAACATTTGCCATTTGTTTTCCTTTGGGATTGGCTAACTTCACTTAGCATTATCTTCTCCAACTCCATCCATTTAGCTGCAAATGCCATGATTTTATTCTCTTTTATTGCTGAGTAATATTCCATTGTGTATATATTCCACATATTTTTTTATCCATTCATCTACTGAAGGTGATCTAGATTGGTTCCACAGTTTAACTATTGTGAATTGCTCTGCTATAAACACTGATGTGGCTGTGTCCCTGTAGTATGCTGTTTTTAAGTCCTTTGGGTATAAACTGAGGAGAGGAATAGCTGGGTCAAGTGGTTCCATTCCCAGTTTTCCAAAGAATCTCCATACTGCTTTCCCTATTGGTTGCACCAATTTGCAGTCATACCAGCAACATATGAGTGTACCTTTTTCCCCCACATCCTCTCCAACACTTATTGTTTGTATTCATAATAGCTTCCATTCTGACAGGAATGAGATAGTGCAAGAATTAAAATCAAGAATCAATAAATGGGATAGACTCAAACTAAAAAGTTTCTTCTCAGCAAAAGAAACAATCTGTGAGGTAAATAGAGAGCCTAGATCTTGGGAGCAATTTTTTCCCCTCACACATCAGATAGAGCATATAAAGAACTCAAAAAGCTAAACACCAAAAGCAAACAAATAAACAAACAAATAACACAATCTTCAAATGGGCCAAGGACCTGAACAGGCACTTCTCAGAAGAGGCTATACAATCAATCAACAAATATATAAAAAAAATGTTTGCTGCCTTTTCTTATACACTTTCCACTTTCTGAATGTGGATTTCATTTGTATAGATTAAAGTACCTTGTTAACCATATGATTAAAAATTAGCACAATTATGGGATTGGACCTTGTTTACTATACAGCATAATTTCAGTGCAGATTCAGGGTAGGGCAGGTTGTAGTGGGAGGCAGGGCTCAAGCACAAACAAGATTGCTGAAGACCCTTACTGCTGTATAAGCCTTACCTGTGTCTGCAGGTGCTTATCTCCAGGTATTTACCTCAAGGAAGTTACTGGAAAATCAAAGCAAATTCAAGCAATTTTCAAATGGGTAGAAATTAACCTTTTGCAACCCCATAGACATATACTTATTTCTGGACTTTTTACTGCAGCAATCATTCTGGGAAAAGGAAACAAGAAAATCATGTCTTTCCCCCATCTGTCTGTAATTAAAGCATTTAGTAATGTGCACAGGGACCAGCCACTATTAGCGGATTTGAAAAAGAGGGCTGTTAAATCACTTCTCAGGAAGTTCATGTTAGATGACAGGGTACCTTTTTCTTGCTTGAGAAAATGACACTTCTCAGAAATGTGCAAAGACACGAATTGTCCCAGGGAGTTACTTTCCTAGTAATTGCTGTCTTTGTGAGAGGTCAGCCTGAATGACTTTTAATAGACTCAGTCATGATGGGAGCAGAGGAGGCTGAGAGGATTCAAACTAAGTCAGTGCAGGATTTTATGAAGGATATTTGTTGTGGGGTTTTCAGCAGTGAATTGCTGGTTTGGATGAGCTCAACTCAAAATCAAAGTGTATTAAGAGGGGTTGGGTTGTGGCTCAGTGTTGGAGTATTTGCCTAGCATGTGTGAGGCACTGGGTTGGATCCTCAGCCCCCACAAAAAAATAAAACAAAGTTATAAAACATAATGTTTATTTTAAAAAAGTGTATTAAGAAAGGACATTGAGCTGGGCACGGTGGTGCGCAGGCCTGTAATCCCAGTGGCTTGGGAGGCTGAGGCAGGAGGATCATGAGTTCAAAGCCAAACTCAGCAACCTCAAGGTGCTAAACAACTCAGTGAGACCCTGTCTCTAAAGAAAATACAAAATAAGACTAGGGATGTGGCTCAGTGGTTGAGTGCCCCTGAGTTCAATCCCTAGTACCAAAAAATAAAAATAAATAAAAATAAATAAACATCTAAGAAATGGCGGGCAAAAAGAATTTCATTGTTCCTCATTTTTAGAGATATTCCTGGAAGCTGTTGGGGGAGTGTTGTTACTTTTTTAAAGAGGTTGAGTGACTTTTTGAAACAGCTGGTGTTTCAAAAAAGTTCAAAAAATCTCTGTTACCTGTTTCTTAACTTTAAATGTTACGTAGCCTTTAGTCTACCTTGTAATTACTCAGACAAGACACTAAGTTTCAACAATAAAAAATACTTGCACTAGTATGCATATTTTTGCACCATATGAATTTTTTAAAATGGTTTTCATTGTTTATTATTTATTGAGCATCAAATACTTTGATAACTCAGAGGAAAATATCCATTCTGTGAATCTAGAAGAGAAAAATTCTACTCTTGGTTCTAGCAGGGAGTTGAAGTGAGGAGTGAATACTGATATATCAGCTGCTGAGCAATCTGAACTTGATAAATAAAGATAGCTTGGTGGCATGTATCACAAAACTACTATATTTCCTTAAATTTTTTTCACCTGGGGATTTTTAGATGGTGCATCAGGGGAAGACTGCATTTCCAGTTGCTTGATGGCTGGGGATTGAAGCGGTGGGAGTACTGCCCCTCAGCCAGGTGGGTGAAAGAGAGAATTCATTGAAATTCAATATCAAAGAGTCTCTTAGAGATTCAGCAATTCAGGTGCATTGAACAAAAGACAAAGAAGAGGACGTTGGAGCCAAGCCAGTAGCAGCAGCAGTGGCAGTGCTGGTTCACCACAGAGGGAAAGGATCACACAGAAAAAGAAACATAATGGGAAAATGAGGCACAGATAGACGTGTAGAACAGAAAGGCAGCCTGAGCTCGGTTGAACCAGAGGCTGCCCAGCTGGTGTTCAAAAAAGTGTTTTCCATTGGTAACCAGAGAGCGGAGGCAGGAAGCCATCGTGGGGAGGCCATGCTGCAGCTGGCTGATGTGGGAACCTGGGAGCTTAGGACAAGTCCTGCCCTACTGTCCAGCAGGTGCCCACCCCATGACCTACCTAGCACATACCTAGCAGAACATGACTGGCACAGGCAGGGGATTCAAGTCAGGGCTAGAGGGGAGTACAGCTTGCTTTCCCTTTGAGTCTGGAAGCTCACTGATCAGCTGAAGAGGATTGGGACACTGAGTCCGTGGGCTTGGATACCTCTGGGACCAAGCCTGGGAAGGCCATATTCATGGGCAGCAGAATGCGTGTGGCTTTGGCTCCCCTGCCCCCTTGGGAGGTTCCTGACTCCAGACCCCCACAGAGACCAGCAGCAACCTGAACCTAGGGGTGTGTTGATGTAAGCTCTCCACAGCAGTGACCCCCAACAACGTCCTGGAGGCCTGCTTAGAGCTTAGCTTCAGCTCCAGAATTCCCCAATCAGGGGAAGCAGCCCCGTCCGGGGAGTGCATCCACCTGGACTATCCAGGAAGCAATTCCAACTGAGAGTATTTCTCATCCCTCCTGCGGTATATGGGCAAGAAGGAGAGCTGGAAGCTATTTCTACCAGCTTCGGTTTTAGGCCATTTAATCTGGAAGCTCAGTGAGCCACACAGAACCAGGAAGGGTTCAACAACCCCCAGCCCTTGCTCCTCCAAGGGGTACCTAGCCCAAGAATACAGAGGAGGACAGTTGGCACACAGTTCCCACCCCCGTGGTGGAGACAATTCTTTCACTTTTCATTAAGAATCCCTCCCACCAATTTGGTATCCTTGCTATACTGATTGGTTCATGAATGTGTGTGTGTGTGTGTGTGTGTATGTGTGTGTGTAATTGTACACACATATAAATATTTTCTACTTTTTTCTCATTTTTAGTATTTTTTAAAATGATTGTTTGTTTTCTTTGTCTTTCTTTTGAGGGTTAGGGTTTTGTTTGTTTGTTTCTCTTTCTTCTTCCTCTAATACTTAAAACATTTATCTTTGGTTCTCCCCTCTCTCTCTCTCTCTCTCTCTCTCTCTCTCTCTCTCTCTCTCTACTTTCTTTTTTTTTAATTTTCTCCTCTTTTAAAGCCATCACTTCCTGCATCTCCCCTGCATTCTCTTGTTCATGTTTTATACATTCAAAATTTCTTTCTACCTCCCCATCACATTTTCTTTTCTCTTAATAAACTGAAATTTGACCATCTTTTAGAACTACTGTAGGTGACGTAATTGACACCTGCCATTTACTTTAATCCCAGATCTAGTGCGCTGCTATTTATCAGTTTTGTTTCTGGCAATTGCTGACCCCACCATTTCTGTTTCTGTGGTAATTAACATTGTAGATGTCACATTAAGCACTGGGTATTTATTTAAATGCTGTATATTGTTTGCTTCTCTTGTTGTTGTTTTCTCCTTTTTTCCTGAGGTGCTGGGAATCTCCTGGGACACTGCACGTTCACAGGGCAGAGACTTTGTAACTAAGTTAGACTCAGCTGAGAGAGCACACTTTACTTCATGCACAAACGATGTTCAAACTTCCATAATACTTTAATACAAAAACAGAAGAGACAGATCCTGAACCTATTACCAAGCCCCAAGTAGGACTGGCAAGGGGTGGGAAGATCTCAGGTCTCACTCATGTACATCCACCCCTTCAGCAAAAAAAAGGAGAGAATTAGCACAAAGAGTGTGGACACACACCAATGAGGGGTCTAGATCTAGACATTTCCATATCCCTTTAGACGAGAGAGGTATTAAGTGAAGGCGAGCCATCATAGAGGGTACACATTCTACCTTTCTGTACACAACACAATCCCTAGGTCTAGAAGAAGAACCCCACATGTTTGAGACCAATTAGAAAAGCATGATTCTCAATCTCTGATACGATGGACACTGTATCAAATACACTCATGATCTCCACAAATTATCAGGGAAACTATTCTACAAAACCCACTTGGCAAGATACTAAAATACTTAACTACTATTTGATATTCTAGAATAATTTGGCAGGAGCAGGATGTGTCATAAAAAGTTCTAAATGTAAGAGTGAATGGATTTCAAACTGAATGGATTTCTCTTCCACACTTACATTTACAGTCGCAAAAAATCCAACAGAGCAATACAAAAAAACATGAAAAAACAAAACAAAAAAACAAGGTAACAAGTCACCTCCTAAAGTTCATGATTTACCACCAATTATATTTAAAGTATTGAAGTGAATGAAATACCAGATAAAGATTAAAAAAAAAAAAAACCCCAGTAAATTCCAAGAGAAAACAGCAAAGCCACTGAACAAATTAAGGAAACCAGTACCGAATATAAATGAGCAATATAATAAGAAGATAAAGAACTAATGAAAAACCAAACAGAAATCTTGGAAAAGAAGGATAAAATGAATCAAATTAAATGTTCAACTATAAATCTTTCTAATACAGTAGCCCATAATGCAGATAAAATTTCAGATCTGGAAGTCAAAGTGGCCATCCTTGAACATTCAGAAAGTATTAAAGAAAAGAAAATACGTAACTATTACCAGAACATACAAGAACTCTGGGACAATAAGAGAACAAAATTTAAAATCATTAGAATTGAGAGTGTTTTGAGACAAAAGCAAATGGTGCGGATAACATCTTCTTGGAAATAACAAAATTTTTCAAATCTTGAGAATGAGATGGGCATTCAGATACAGGAAGTGTCTAGAACCCCAAATAGGAAAAATCAAAAAGAAACTTTCCATGATGCACTATAATTAAAAGGCCAAGCATACAGAACAAGGACAGAATTTTAAAAGCCTTAAGAGAAAAATGTAAGATCACATTTAAAGGCAAGACATCAGAATTACTTCTAATTTCATAGCACAAACCATAAGATCCAAGAGGGCTTGGAATCATATGTTACAGGCCCTGAAAGAAAATAACTGTCAAACAAGAATGCTATATTAAGCAAAGCTATCCTTGAGAATTAAAGGAGTAATAAAAAAGAAAAATATAATTCATTTAATAAACAAACAAATGCACTAAACAGATAAGTCTCAAAAGAAGAAATAAAATCACCAACAAATAAATATATAAAAATATGTTCAACATCTTTAGCAATTAAGGAAATGCAAATCAAAAGGACACTGAAATTTCTTCTCACTCCATTTAGAATGTCAGCCATCAAGAATACAGGCAATAATAAATGATAGAGAGGATGTGGGGGGAAAGGAAGAATTTTACACTGTACCTGAAATTGTAAATCAGTACAAAAACTATGGAAGTCAATATGGAAGTTCCTCCAAAATATTCAGTCATATGGACCACCACATGATCCAGCTATACCACTCCTTGGTATTTATCCTAAAGAATTAAAGTCATCATATTATATATTTATAGCAGCACAATTCATAATAGCCAAACTATGAAACCAGCCTAGTGTCCATCAATGGATGAATGGATGAAGAAAACATGGTACATACAAAGTGGGGTTCTATTTATCCATAAAAAAGAATGAAATTATGTGTTTGCAAGAAAATAAACGAAATTGAGAACAAATCAAACTAGAGAGAATAAAGGAAAGAAACAGGTGGGGACAGGGGAGATCTCATGAAAATCAAAAGGAGATGAACATAGTATAGAAAAGGTACCTGTGGTAGGAAGGAGGGGAATGAAATGGAAATACTGGGGAATAATATTGGCCAAATTATATTATTATTCATGTGCATGTACAAATAACACTGAAACCCTTCAATATGTATAATTATAAGGAACCAATTTTAAAAATAGAAAAAAGTTCTTTCCAGCATATCCTGCTTTGAATTTAAAACACTTCTTGTTAATTGAGTGACTTACGGGTCAATGGTAACAAATAGCCCTCTTTAGCCCGTGTCTCCCGCTGGCCCTGCAGAACAAAGTATTGGAAAGAAAGTTTCCAGCTGAAGTTCTGATAATTCATTCTCTACCAACTAGCTTAGGAAAAGTTAAATAAGTCTTCTAAACCCCATGGTAATCATCAATTAAACTAAGATACAATGGCAACCCACTGACAGGACTCACTCCCCGGTGAAGAGAGCCCCTGTGACAGTCAAATGATAGGGTTCCTAGATACCTCCCTGGTACCTACAGGCCTCCAGACAAGCAGAGTCATGGTGGCACCCATTCTTTCCTTCTCCTGAGGGAGATGCTGCAGAGGACATGCTATTAGGATGTAGGATGAGGCTATTTTATTGTGCTACTTTATTTTTATTTCTTTTATTGTGTTTTTATAAAGATTAATGAGATAAGATCTGTGAAATATCAGTCACATAAAAATATTTTTAATTCTGAGCTTTTAAGTGGAAAATAAGAAGAAATTATAATTTCTTCAACAAAGCCCTAGGGATTGCTTTCAATCATTACCATAATGATATTATTTCTAAGAATAGAGTCCCCTTTAACTATGTTTTCATGAAGACCATAGAGATGAGCTAGATTTTCTGGACATAGGAGGAACCCTCTTGCGAGCCATGAATTACTTGAAGCCAGATTGTTTTACTCCTTAAGGAAAGGCTCCTTCCTGTGGTTCCCTACCCCATGCTGCCTGGCCTAATCCCTACCCCATGCTGCCTGGCCTAACCCCTACCCCATGCTGCCTGGCCTAACCCCTACCCCATGCTGCCTGGCCTAACCCCTACCCCATGCTGCCTGGCCTAACCCCTACCCCATGCTGCCTGGCCTAACCCCTACCCCATGCTGCCTGGCCTAACCCCTACCCCATGCTGCCTGGCCTAATCCCTACCCCATGCTGCCTGGCCTAATCCCTACACAAAGAGACCTGGGTCCATCTCAGAGACCCACTTAGAGAACAAAAGAGACCTGGGTTCCTCTCAGACACCCCTTTGAAGGTTAAGTACAAAGAATGATAGTTGCCTTTAGCCCAAACAGTTATCTCTAGAGATTCAAAGAAAGTCACTTCCTATGCAAGAGATACACACATAAACTCCTCTCTCAGCCATGAATAACGCCTAGGAAGGCTTTCTGTCTGTGACTCTTGCAATTTTGCTTCTAATCACAGGGAAGGCTACACAGAAGTTAATTCACAACTGGGCATGGTGGAGCACTCCTGTCATCCAGACCACTTGAGAGGCTGAGGCAGGAGGATTGTGAGTTCAGAGCCAGCCTCAGCAAAAGTGAGGTGCTAAGCAACTCAGTGAGACACTGTCTCTGATAAAATACAAAAGAGGGCTGCAGATGTGGCTCAGTGGTTGAGTGCCCCCGAGTTCAATCCCCAGGATAAATAAATAAATAAAAATAAAAGAGAAAACCAACATAAAAAGAAGTTAATTTACAAAGACTGCGGCCTAGTGTGGAGCCTGAGCTCACAGACTCTCTTCTCCTGCACCTCCATGATAGGAATGTTAGCTCTGTTGTTATTATCTCCATGTTTCCTGAACCATTCACTTTTCCACTCTATTTCTTCTTGTTTTTCGGATTGGGTGAATCCTATTGATTTGTCTGTAAATTACTGACTTGGTCCTCGCTCATATTCACTGTCCTGGTGAGCCCAGACCAGGAGCTTTTATTTTTATCTTTATTATTTTCAAACTATATTTTTCAGTCCTAAAATTCATATTTGATTCAGTTTATTATTGTGGTAAAAACACAAAACATGAAATTTACCATTTACTATGTTCTGTTTCCTCTAGGCATAAAGCTTGTTTGTAATTTGAGATATCTTTTTTTTTTTCTAAGCACTTTATTTTTATTTTTAATTGCTATAAAAAACAAAATTTATCATCTGAAACATTTCTAATTATTCAGCTCAGTAGTTTTAAGTGAATTCATATTGTTGTGCAACCAATCTCCAGAACTTTTTCATCTTGCAAAATTGAAACTCTAACCATAAACAACTCTCCAATTTATCTTTCCCTTAACTTCTGCAACCACCATCCTACTTTTTGTTTCTATGAATCTCATTCTAGATACCTCAAATTATACAGTATTTGTGTTTTGTAACTGGCTTATTTCACTTCATGTAATTGTGTCAATAATTTTTCATGTTGTAGCATTTGTCAGAATTTTTCCCTAAGTGTGAACACTATTCCATTGCAGTATATTCTGTGCCTATACCACACTTTGTTTATTATTTTTCCTTTTATGAATACTTGGGTGCTTCCACCTCTATCATAAATAATGCTGATATAGACATGAGTGTGCAAATATCTCTGCTAGAAACTATTTTAAATTATTTTGTATATGTACTCAGAAATGGAATTGGTGGATTGTACGGTAATTTTACATTTAATTTTTTGAGGGGTCTCCATCTTATCTTTCCATAATGGATGCACCATTTTATATTCCCACCAATAGTTAATGAGTGTTCTTATTTTTCCACATTTGAACAAACATTTTTTATTTTCTGTTTTTCTCTTGTTGCTTCGCCACCCCCAACCTACAGAATGGGAAGTTGTATCTCACTTTGATTTCTCTGCATTTCCTTAATGATTACTGATATTGGGCATCTTTTCATATCTCATTTGGAGAAATGTCTATTCAAACCTGTTGCCTGCTTTTTAATCAGGTTATTTAGAAATTTTTGTTGTTGAGTTGTAGGGCAATTTATCTATTCTGGATATTAACTCTTTGTCAGATACATAGTCTGCAAATATTTTCTCTCATTGCAGAGGTTGTATCATTATTATTATTATTATTATTATTATTATTATTATTTTGCAACACTAAAGACTATATTTCTATGTAGTATAATTTGCCTATTTTAATTTCAGGTCCGTTTGGTGTCTTATCCAAGAAATCATTGCAGAATTCAATGTCATGAAACTTTTAACCTCTGTTTTCTTCTGGGAGTTACAGTTTTACATCTTAAACTTGATATAGCTCTTTGATACATTTTACTTTGTGTACATGGTGTAAGAGTTCAACTTTATTCTCCTAGATGTGAATATACAGTTTTTATGTACCATTTGTTGAAGATACAGGGTTTTATTTTATTTATTTATTTATTTTTTTTTTCCTGTTGAATGGTCTTTGTACCCTTGTCAAAAATCTTTGACCCTAAAATGTGAGTTTTTATTTCTGGGCCCTCTGTTCTATCCCATTTACATATATGCCTGTTTTTATGCCAGTATCACACAATTGACAACCAAATTTTATAGAACAAAATATCATCAAATTCTATAATATGTTTTGAAATCAGAAAAACATATTATACCCTCTAATTTTTATTTTGTTTTTAATTTAAGGATTGTTTTTGTTACTTAAAGTCCTTTGACAGTCCATATAGATTTTAGGACAGATTTTTCTTTCTGCAAAAATGCTGTTGAAGTTTTGATAGGGATTACATTAAATTTGTAGATTGCTGTAGATGGTATTGATATCTTCATAATATTAAATTTTCTAATCTATAAACATAATAGCTTTCCATTTTTTGAGTCATTTTTAAGTTATGTCAAGAATATTTCATTCTTTTCTATGTAAAGTTTTTCACTTCTTTAGTTAAGTTTATTCTTATTTCATTCTTTTGGATATTTTTCTGAGAGAAATTTTTCTTTATATTCTGTGATTATTTATTAATTATATAGCTAACACAACTATTTTTTGTATGTTGATATTCTATCCTACAACTCTGTTGAATTTGTTTATTTGTTTTATTACAGGAGTGTGTGTGTGTACGTGTGTGTGGGCATGTGTGTGTCTACTTATGTGTGGGATTATTATGGTTTCCCATATATAAGGTAGCCATCTATGAATAGAGATAATTTTACTTTCTTTGCAATTTAGATGACTTTTATTTAGTTTTCTTCTCTAATTTCTCTGAGTCAGACTTTTAGAACTATGTGTGAAAGCTTATTTTGTTCCTGAATTTAGGGGTTGTTCTTGGCATCTATCATTTAGTATAATGTTAGCTGTGGATTTTCCACATTTTTATTATATTTATTTCTTCACTTCTAACTTTATTGAGTGTTTTTATTTTGTAAGGGTTTTTTATTGGGGGGGCGGGGGAGAAGAGGATTGAAGCCAGGGACACCCAACCACTGAGCCACATCCCCAGCCCTATTTTGTATTTTATTTAGAGACAGGGTCTCAGTGAGTTGTTCAGCACCTCTCCATTGCTGAGGCTGGCTTTGAACTTTAGATCTTCCTGCCTCTGCCTCCTGAGCCACTTGGATCACCAGTATGCGCCACCATGCCCGGCCTTGAAAGGGTTTTGAACTCTGTTTAATGCTTTTTCTATCATCATCTTTGAAATGATTATGTGATCATTTTCCCTTTAATTCTATTACTGTGGGGTATTATGTTGATTGACTGTCACATGTTAAAATATCCTTGGATTCCAGGATTGCACTTGTTCTTGGTGTACTTTTTAAATATATTTTTGAATTCTATTTGTATTTTATTGAGGGTATTTGCTTCAACATTCATCAGAGGCATATTGTTCTCTAGTTTTCTTGTAGTGCATTATTCATGCCAACTTCATAAAATGAATTTGGAAGTATTCCCCCATCTTCACTTCTATGGAAGAGTTTCAGGAGGACTGTTATTAATTTTTCAAGCACTTGGTAGAATTCACCAGTGAAGCCATCTAGTCCTGAAATTTTTCTTTGTTGGGAGGTTTTTATTAGTGGTTCAGTCTTACTGTTTACAGACCTATGAATTTTTTGTTTCTTCACAATTAGTAGTTGTGTTTCTTGCCATTTATCCATTTCATGGAGGTTGCCCAATTTGTTACCAGACAGTAGCTCACAATATTAGTATAATTCTTTCTATTTCTGCAAACTCAGTTGTATTTATTTATTTTTTATTCATTCATTCATTTACTTATTTTAGTTAAGTGCTGTGACCTGGGGTCTGGCACATGATAGGAAGTGCTCTACCACTGAGCTCTACCCTCAGTCCTGTGTCTTTATAATGTAGATGTTTACATTTATAGATTGGCCTCTGAGCACTGCTGTAACTGTATCCTATAAGTTTTGGTACATTGTCTTTTCATTTCTACTAATCTCAAATTACTTTATAATTTCCCCTGTGATTTATTGTGATCAACATTTTGTCATTTAATATGTGAATTTGCCTATTTTCCTTCTGTCATTATTTCTAGCTTTATTCCGATATTGTTGGAGAGGTATTTTGCATGGTTTTAATCTACTGAAATTTATGAAGACTTGTTATATGAGCTGTTCCATGTGCACTGGAGAAGATTCTGTTATTGTTGATGGGGGGAGTTCTTCAATAGTATACAAAATTTTAATTTTGTTTGTTTGTTTGTTTGTTTTCTTGGTACCAGGGATTGAACCCAGTGGTGCTTTACCATTGAGCCACATCCCAGCCATTTTTATATTTTATTTAGAGACAGGGTCTCACTCAGTTACTAAGTGCCTCACTAATCTGCTGAGGCTGGCTTTGAACTCATGATCCTCCTGCCTTAGCCTCCCGACCAGGATTATTGGTGTGCACCACCACACAGCTAGCAAAGCTTTAATTCTTCATGAAACCTGTATATGATGGCAGCTTTAAAAATCTTTGTCATAAATATCATAAATTAAAAAGCTTCTTACAGCAAAGGAAACAACAGAGTAAAGAAAGAGCTTGTAGAATGGGAGAAAATCTTTGCCAGTTGCTCTTCTGACAAAGGATCAATACCCAGAATACACAATGAGTTCAAAAAACGTAATATCAAAAAAACAGATAACTCAATTGATAAATGGGAAAATGAATTGAGCGGATACTCTCAAAAAAGCAAAAATGGCTAATAATTATAAAATACATGTTGAACTTCTTGAGCCACCAGGAAAATAAAAATCAAGACTCCATTGAGAGGCTGTCTCACCCTAGTCAAAATGGCTACCATCAAGCATACAAAAACAAAACAAAAACAAACAAACAAAAACAAGGAATACCAGTAAAGGTACAGGGGATAAAGGAACCCTTATACATGGTGGGTGGAAATGTTAATTAGTATGGACACTACGGAAATCAGTATGGAGGTTCCTCAAAGGAACTAAAGGTAGGACCATGAATGATCCAGATAAACCACAACTTGTTATGTAACCAAAGGAATCCAAGTCAGTACAGGGCAGAGACACCTCAGCACCACATACAAACAAAGATGCTGTGTCCACCGAAAACTAAAAAATAAATATTAAACTTCTCTCTCTCTCTCTTTAAAAAAAAAAAATGACAAGTGAATCCTAACACACCATCAGGGCGCCCTGGGCCCCCTGTCAAAGCACACCTGGAATGCAGCCTTTGAATAGCTTCTTTGAAAGCCTTCAGTCTGGGGCTGGGGATAGTGTGGCGTGTTTCCCTTGTGTGTGCAAAGGTCCTGGGTTCAGCCCCCTGCACCACACACACACACACAAAAGCCCTCAGCTTTCCCTGCTGGGCAGAATCACAGCTTCTGAGACAGGAAGTCCCCTGTGTTTCTCCTTTACTAGCAAAGCAATAAAACTTCCTTTTCCTTTTTTTCAAAACCACGACCTCATTATTAAATTGGCATGAATTGGCATTGAGGACCAGGACCGAGCTTTCGGTCACATTTTGGAGAGTCCTTTGTGTATTCTAGATTCTATTCTGTCACATAAGTGACCTGAACATTTGAGATACTGGATACTGCATAGTGAGAGTCCAGACGCTATTTATTTAGCAGGCACTCTCCCTGTGACGTGTAGGGTGAGGGTCCATGCGCTGCCATCACTAGCCAGCATCAGCGGAGAGCTTACTCCCACTGCCTTGCTGTAGAGGGGTGAGAATGAAATCCAGTTCCCTCCTTAGACCTAGGGAAAGCAGGAAGCCATCCAGCACCACCTTCTAGCTCCCCGCGGGTCCTGTTGTCAGCACAAAGGGGGATGCGAGCATTTCTCACCCTGTGCTGTTGTTGCAAGGGTGGGGCAGAAGCTCAGCTCCCACCAGGAGGTAAGGGGTGAAGGTTAATTAATGGCGATTGGCCTCATTCAGTCTCCTTGCTGCCGGGAAGTGCTGAGGCTCAGCTCACCACTGCACACTGCTGACAGGATCCTGGCTGGCAGTCCAGTGCCCTGCCTGTTTTTGCAAGCCAGGGTCGAGAGATCGGCTCCTTGCTCAGCCCCATCAACATCCTGTTTTGAAAGGCAGAGCGTGGAGGAATCAGGTTCCACTTCAGTCCTGTTCACTGTAGGGAAGGGGAAGTTTGTTCAGGAGGGTTTTGGCTGCAGTAAAGCAGAAATTGCCAAAAAGATTCCCTGTTGTTTGGATCCCTTTTCCCACTCTTTTGAATGGGGGATGGGGGAGTGTCAGGTTTATCTTAGAGTCTTTCTTTCTTTCTTTCTTTCTTTCTTTCTTTCTTTCTTTCTTTCTTTCTTTCTCTCTTTCCTTCTCTCTTTCTCTCCTTCCTTCCTTCCTTCCTTCCTTCCTTCCTTCCTTCCTTCCTTCCTTCCTTCCTTCCTTCCTGTGCCTGTTGGCACTTTCAGCTGTGGGTTCTGCAGGACCCTGCTCTGGATAGGTGGACATGGAAAGGTGACCCAGGGTACTCACTCACCTCTGTGTTTTCCCTCAAGTCCTGAGGGCCTGGGCTTTCCATCTGTCAGAGTCTTCCTCTGTTTGTCATATTTTATTTGGTTATTAGAGGGATGATCTGAGAGAAAATGCATCGCTCCATCTTGGTTGAAGTTGAAGTTGAAGATACAGTTTGTTAACTAAAGAAATAGCTGGGCTGAGCAGCACATGCTTATAACCTGCTACATGAGAGGCTGAGATAGGAGAATCCAGAGTTCAACAGCAGCTTGGGCAACATAACAAGACCCAAGAATTCCCAAACACCCAATAATCTTAGCAGTGCCCACAAAATTAGAAAATTCTATTCTTCAAAATACCTATACGTGATTTTAATATATCAAAGTACCAAACACGCTAGAAGCACTAACATATTGAAAATCAGTTTAGGTTCATAAAAACTGTTAGTAAATTAATTTCAATTGTCCTTGTGTCCAAGGTATCTACCCTACAAAAACGAACCCTGATGTCATTTGTTCATGGAGGAGGGCAAGGCTAGTGCAAGTCTGCATCCATGGAAATATGTGATGCCAACTTTTACTTATTACAGACCTATGTCAGCCACTGTGTCCCCTCTGAGTGCCTCCTTCAATGTGGCTGCTCCCCACTCCCCTTTTCACTCCAGTCCTAGTTTTCTTTCTAGCCCACAACCTGTTTCACTGTCTCCCTTGCCCCTTCCTCTCCCTCCCCTAGTATCCACAAGCTGGAGTTCCAGTGGTCCGCTCCTTGTTGCTTTTTCATTTAGAACGTCCTGTCCCGGGTTCAGAATCCTCCCTGTATGCTGGCCATTCCCCAGTGTGCCTTCCTCCCAGACCTCCCCTCTGAGACCCGTGTCCTTGAGGTAAACTGCGAGTACTACAGGCCTCATGCGGGCTTCCCAAGTTCACGCCTTATCTCCAGGACCCTACCTGGTGCCCAATTGTCCCACTGATGGTAAAACCCAGGATCATCTTCCAAGTTCCTCAAACCCCAACTCTAACTGCCTCCCTTTCTCTTATTTCCCAGTTCTATCACACACACAATTCTACTAATTCTCCCTTTGAAATATTTCTTAATTCTAACAGTTTCTGCCACTCCCCCAGCATTCTGATCTAAGCCTTCATCAACATTTACCAGTCAAGCACAGGTCAGGTTCCCTCACCTTCACTCCATGCCCAGCCCCTAACGCATTCTCTGCAAGACAGCTGGAGATCATCTTCTTAAAACGTAAGCCCAAAGAAGTAGCTTTTATCCTCACTTTCATCAAGGAACTCCTATGGGGTTCATGTCCATAGCAGACCCACTATATAGACGGGGTGTCTCAGTTCGATTTATACTCACACCATTGATATTCTCTCTCCAGTTATCTTTTTATAAAGACAAATAGACCTTGTTTGCATGACTTTGTGGAAAATATTTTTCTTTTTAAACTTGATTATGAATCTTGGAATGCTGAAGAACCTTATGATTTTTTGAAAATTAACAGTGCCTCTGTATTGTGCAGAATCTAGTGTGTTAGTGTCTCAATGGAATTTATATGTCAAAAGGTAGACATTCAAATCACATGTGACAGGGATTCCTCAATTCCTCGTTGTAGACCACATGTAACAGTGCATATTGGGTGCTTTTTCTCAACAAGTCAGCAAAAGAAGTTGGTGAAGAAAATAAATGGGAAAAGCCCCCTTGGCATCAGAGATGCTCCTGATTTTATCTACCAAAGGCATGAATGCATTATGAAAAATCTGGAATATAGTGGTGCGCAAAAGTGTTCTTCTCAATTTTTCCATAAATATTTATGATATGGTCCTTATCTCTTCAGACCTTTAACTTCCAGAACTTCCAGACCCTAGAGATGCTAGGTACTGATCAAGGAATATTCAGAGAAAAATGAATTCTACTAAGTGATGTAGGGCTTTGCTTATGCATTGTACACACAAATCAATAATGAGGAAGTTAGTTTCTTTAAAGGTGAGACACTTTCCTACAGTTGGCAAATGGTGTTATCTCTAATAAAGGACTCATATTTAACCCGAAGACTGACTTCCTAAGAAGTTATGTTATAGAAATTATCCAAATGCCAACTTCTACAGCTCGTCTTCTAATGGAGATCTGTAAGACCATAAAGGCCATACTGTGACGTAGAAGCGGTGATTAATGATGACCCCATGTTATTTTGTAGCAGTGACAGGGCAAACCACGTTCACTAGTCAGGGCAACCTGGAAGGAGAGAGCAAAGTTTCAAATTTCCTTATAGAGCATGTATGACCAAACTTCCAAAAGCGTAAGCAGGAGATGCCGTCATGCTTCCTGTCTAAACTCCACTGCTGTCAACACCTGGTGCTCCGAATCCCATCCACGTGGTGCTTGGTACCTTTGCTGTCTGCTTGTGAGCATTCCTTGGTTGCATCTTTCATAAAAGAATAATGAGCAGAAAAATGTACCAGTTGATAAATAGTGGCCTTTTAGGGCTCTCAAGTTACATAACTGTTTGATCTGATACTTTATATCATTTTGATAAGTAATTAACATATTTACTTAGTTGTCTTATGGTGGGGGGTGTTTATATAAGCTCTTCCAACTGAAATCTTTTTATATTATCCTTAGGCCTCAGGGGTGATTGTAGTCAGATCTACCACATAAAATATTTACAAATTAGATGAAAAAGATATTCCAGAATAAGGGCCTTTGAGACTTTTCTGTACTTTATGTTTCTTCAAAAAGTTGATCTAAATAGGAACAGATTGAATTTAGGCAAAAATAGCACTTGATATAATTATAACATAGGCTTTGCAGACTTGCAGATGCTTACCCTTGTTTTATCTTTTTAAGATCAATTCTCATAGCTAAGTTGTCCAGGTTGACTTAAAGGCACCAAAATATCCCAGCCCAAATTGTACAAGCCCTGCATAATCTTTACAAAATTAAGATAAATGGCATCTGAAGGGGAATCGTTTTGAAATTCTTTGTTATCTGTCATACAATATGTTCTCCTGTTCATCTGTCATCGCAGCAGCTGTGAAGGGACGTGTAGCAGAGACACAGAACGCAGAGGCGGGGACACAGAGGGCTCAGGTTGGATGACAACACAATGCCACAGATGAGGAGACTGACAACTGTTGGGTCTTGGCTTCAACAAGAGCCCTTCCATGGAATGCACACCCAGTCTCTGCCGGCTCTGAAGCAATCGCCTTGTGCTTCCTTGAGCCACCTTGCAGCCACTGGAATACTCCTGACTTTCTTTTCAGGCTGTGATTTTGAGGCATGAAAACAGATCTGGTAGGTGTCTTGGCTTGGCGAGATCAGGAATTTGAACTCTCATCTGCCTGACTCCAGCACCCAGGTTTTTCTCCCACACTCCTTTCCTTAATGGTTGCTGGCCTCTAGCGAGCATCCCCTCTGTGGTCACACCACCCGGTATCATGTTGCCAGGTGAGTGCCCCGTCCAACAACAGCCTCCTGCTCACTCTGTTCCCATCCAGGTGAACTTCACCTCGTCCACTCTCAGCTGTCCTTTTCCATCATCACAGATTGGACCTTGGCCTCGCCTGGCGGGGTTCCACTTCTGAAATGTTCCATCTAGCAGTTTCAATTCTTATCCCCGACCTACTGCGTTCCTTCACTTTCCCTTCAACTTCTCCGTCTTCCTCTTTATACTGGTTTGCTTCCATCTTACCTCTTTCTCTAACTCTGAAGCATTTTATAGTCCGTCTCTGCAATCCTCCAATGAAAAAAGAAAATTTTAGATTTCTTTCTTGGGAATCTGGTCTTGAAACCTTGTAAGTGTGTATGAATCCTAAGGCTCAGAATCATCTTGCTGATCCTAGGAAGAGGGCTGAAAGCCTGTGGGGAAACCCAGCCATTGCTCACAGCAGAACAGTCATGAATTCATGGTGTCTATGCATCCAACTGGACCCAAGCACTGCTCAGCAATACTTCCATTTCCCCTTTTTCCATAAAATGCTTTAATCTCATCTAAAATTTCTTTAACTTTCCCATTTCTTGTTCAATGAGATGTTTGCTTCACAGAGAAAATGGAAACGAGTCAATAAATTCACAGACAATAAATTCACAGACAAACCACGATTGCCCCTTCTCTCTGTCTCATCCTACCTGAGTGTGTTATCAGGTTGTGCCACCTCCACCCACCTACCTTGTGATAGGAGTGCCTGACCAGCTTCTGAGACAATCTGTAAAGAGGAGAGCCATCAATCTCATAAAGATGTGGTAGGAAAGGCCTGTATCATCTTCTGGAACAAGGTCATTGTGGCGAGTAACGGTGAGTCTTTATTAGTGTTTTGATTCCCTCTATTGTTTAGTGTTTTCCTTTCCTTTATTGTTACTGGTCTGCTTTGGTTTCTCAGCATTTACAACTTTTCAGTTTAGTTTAATACCCAGATACGTTGGTGTTAAGTTGAACGTGTACTTTTCTTGTTAATTCTTAATCCTTTATTAAGCAGAAAAAGCCTCTCTTGTTGTTATTGCCCCATTTTCTGATTTCTTTATTTATAGGTTCTATATTTTTAACTTTCCCGATCACAGTTGCCAAAATATTTCTGTTTTTTAACCATTTTATGATCTTGAACAACTGAAAAAAACTCTGTGTGCCGTGATATCCTCATTTAAAAAATAGGTATGTGAGGTCTTCAGTGGTAGACCATTTTCCTTGCATGTCTGAGGATCTGATTCGACCCCAGGCACTACAAAAACAAAAAATAAGAATATATACACACACCCATGTGCATATATGTACATACGTGTATTATTTTATAGGTATTCTGTAGGGCCATTAAAAGATGAATGTATGATGCTCAGAACAGTGCTGAGAACTAGTAAGACTTATGTAAATGTCAACAATTATTACTGTTTTTAAAGAATCATATTTTTCTTTGATTAATTATTTCTGTTTTTTAAAGCAATTTACATGTCTTCTTTTTTAAAATTGTTCCTTTTCTATGTGTTTTTCAGTATTTTTCAAGTTTTCAAATATAAACTTTTGTTAAATTAATATTTCACCTTACTTATTTCCTAATTTCAAATATAAACAAATTTCAAATATAAACTTTTGTTAAATTGATATTCCACCTTTCTTATTTCCTAATAATCCATGTAGAACTTTATTCTTTTTTTTTTTTTTGAAGCATCACTTTGCCGTATAGTCCGAATATAGTTTGAATGTCCCTAAGGTTCACGTGTTGAACTTTAACCCCCACCATGAAGTTTTAAGAAGGTGAAAATATTTTTACTATAGTTTGGGGGGAAGGGTAGCTTTCGGGAGGTGATTAGGATTAGACAAAGCCATCAAGATGGAGTCCCCATGACTAAGTCCTAGTGGCTCTATAAGAAAAGGGAGAGCTGGGCAGGGTGCCACGCACCTGTGATCACAGCGGCTCAGAAGGCTAAAGTAGGAGAATCATGAGTTCAAAGCCAGCCTTAGCAACTTAGCAAGACCCCAAGCAGCTCAAGGAGCCCCTGCCTCTAAATAAAGGGCTGGGAATGAGGCTCACTGGTTAAGCACCTCTGGATTCAATCCCTGATATCAAAAAAAAAAAAAAAAGGAGGAAGGAAGGAAGGAAGGAAGGAAAGAAGGAAGGAAGGAAGGAAGGAAGAAAAGGGAGAGAGCCTTAAGATATATCCATATATATTCTCCCTGTCTTTTGCCATGTGATACCTTGTGCATCTTTGGGACTCTGCCAGCAAGAAGCCATCTCCAGATGCTTCCCTTTTTCTTTGGACTAGAACTACAAGCCAAAATAGACCTCTTTTTTGTATTAAGTTTGCTTCCTTCAGGTATTTTATTATAGTAACATAAAACTGACTAATATACTACCTAAAAAGTTTACAGTATTTATATTATTTCTTCTTCATCTACCTTTGTGCTTTCTCCTCTTATTACACAGGTCAATTAAAGAGCAAGACTGGTTGATTCCAGCTCCTTCAGATCTCCTGCATCTTCCCATCCACTTCTTTCCTATGGCTGTTACTTTCCTTCCTGCCGGCACCACCCCTTTCCCTGGACCATCTCATTGACTTCTAAAAGCCCACCCAGGCTCCGTTCTCCAGTTTCATCCTCTCCATCTCATTATTTGAGCAGCTGTCACGGTGACTTTTACAAAAAAAGGTAAATTAGTTTGTGTCACTCATCTGCCTCCAAGGCATGGTGGCGTCCCGCAGCCATAGGAAAGTGCTCGAGTGTTATAAACAAAGCCTTCTATTACTTAGGCCCTTGGCACTTGTCCAACTTTATTACTGTTATTTTGTTGTTGTTGTTGTTGTTACTTTCTTCTATAAATTCACCATTTTCTGTGTAGGTCAAATTACTTGCTGGTCTGGGGAATAAAGTCTCTGCTTCCACATCAACCTATTTCTCGTGTGTGCGTGCGTGCGTGTGTGTGTGTGTGTGTGTGTGCGTGCGTGTGCATTCGTCTTGATGTAAAAATGTAAAGGGCTCCATCTTGATGGCTTTGTCTAATCCTGATCACCTCCCCAAAGAAGCTACCCTTCTCCCAAAACTATAGTAAAACTATTTTCACCTTCTTAAAAGTTCATGGTGGGGGTTAAAGTTCAACCCGTGAACCTTAGGGACAAACTCTATTCAAACTCTATTCAAACCAGCTGCATAATAGCTGCATAATAATGAGATGGAGAGGATGAAGCTGGAGACGGAGCCTGGAGCCTGGGTGGGCTTCTAGAAGTCACTGAGATGGTCCAGGCAAAGGGGTGGTGTTGTAGGAAGGGACGTCACAGCCATAGTAGGAAGTGGAGGGAAGACGCAGGAGATCTGGGAAAAAAAAAAAAAAGATATATATCTTTTTTTCCCCTGGAAAAATATAAATATCTATAAATATATAAGTAAATAAATATCCCCCACCCAATAATTCCTGGAAAATAAGTTACATCTTAAGTCTCAGGTCTGCAGTTATCCTTTGTGTTAAGACATCTTAACACTGATCACGCCCCCTTATTTAGAGTTATGCGTCTGTTTTTGTTCATGTGGGCTACTATGAAATAATATCATTGACTGGGTGGCTTCTGAACAATAGAAACTGTGTTTCTCCAGTTCTGGAGGCCGGAAAGCCCAAGATCAAGGCCTTGGCAGATCAGTGTCTGGTGGGGCTTACTCTCTGGTTCACAGGTGGTACCTTCTACCTTCACCCTTGCGGTGGGAGACATGAGGCGTCTGTCTGGCTCCTCCTTTATAAAGGCACTGATCTCATTTGTGAGGCTGCCCTTATGACTTAGACTGCCCCCCAAAGCCCAGACTCCTGATACCACCACCTTAGAGGCCAGGATTTCAGCACATGGATTTGGGGGTGGGGTACTCACTTCAGACCATCGCAGTGCCCCTGCATGCCCTCTTATTCATTAATTTTAATATTTCCTGTACTAATATACAATTTATTTTTCATATGTTTTTATCATGCATAAGTTTCTAGCTCCTTCAGAGTAGGATCTAGGTCTGATTATTTATTTTAATGACTCCAGTACTAAGGATAAGATCCAAGTACACAGTAGATGCTCAACAGATGTTAAAAAACTATATATTAAGTAATGAGCAGGGGCTGGGGATAGAACTCATTTGGTAGAGTGCTTGCCTCACACACACAAGGCCCTGGGTTCAATCCCCAGTAACACACACACACACACAAAAAAAAAAAAAAAAAAAAATTATTAAGTAATGAACAAATGAGAGTGTTGCAGGTGTTTTGTTTTTTTCCCTATAACATTTTGCATAATTAGCCTGATCCTTTGGTGAATTAGATTGGCTCTAGGATTACAGAGTTAGGCCCTCACTCATAGATAGAATTTATTAAATTGTGCCTTAGAATAGGCTGTCATACTATTGAATAAGTCTCATGGGTGTTTTATAAAAGATGAGGCTATTTGACCCAATCCATTTACCAAAAAAAAAAAAAAAAAAAAGTAAGTAAAATTACTTAATCTTTTACATCTTTTCTGATATCACTATTCTTGGTGATAATTTTCTTATTCCCTACAATGATAATAAGAAAGTCTACTAACCTGAGTGGGGGGCAGGTAACAGGATTATCTTCTGCTGTCTCAGAGTCACCAGGATGCAGCCCTTGAAGCAATCATAGGAACTTCACTGTTGATCTCCCAGTGGTCAGTGGAAGATGGTCCAGTTGGTGGGACCCAGTCCTGGGCTTGCTCACTCATACCTACACAGGCAGCTCCTTACTCTCATGGCGTCCACCTACCGTGAACCACTCCTCAAGGAGGTGAGGAGTTTCATGCCAGCTTCCTTCTGGCTTCCGTTTTCTTCTTTTAAATAGCTTTACATTCAGGAAAACACCTAAGACCCACATCTACTGAAACCAAGTCAAAAGCAGGTCCGCTTTGGAAATAATCATCCCTCTGCGTTTTCCTCCTGTGGTCTGTGCTCATGCATTTCTGTACTGCATAGCATTGGTCTCAGGAGGATCCAAGAAAAAAAAGCCTCCGGTCATATTTTTTAAATGTCAATTGCATTTTCTCAGGACATGCTTTCTCATTCTTCTCTACCCTAATCACATTATGTTAGCCTTCCTAAGAGGAGCAGGCCAGTTATAAGAGGGCAAATTTCCCTAGTAGAATTGTTAAATGATTTTAAAGACTCCATTAGAAAACTCTGTGCAATTCAAAGACTTAAAAGCTTCAGGGGAAAAAAATATAGTAATATGACTTTTTAGTGCAGTGCCTAGTACACAGTAGGTATTCAATATTATTTTAGAATCATTTGAATGGATTGAAGTCACAATCACTTAATCTTGCTCAAAATGTAGTCACTCACTCTAAGCAGGAATAAACGGGTCTTTATAGAAAGAAAGAAGAAGATTCACAATGGAAGAGAGTCCTGTTTCTCCTGGCCCTGACCCTCAAGGACTTCTGAACTCCCAGGAGAGATTTTCCCTGGTCAGAGGGTTGAGGCGGGCTCACAGATTCGCCTTCAGACGTGTGGTTGGGAGGTCTCCCTCCAGGCTATGTCAGAATTGACACGTCTTCAGTGGGAATTTTACAGCAAATACAAAAAGATAGTTTTCTGCTCTCAGTTTAAAATTTTAATGGGTTTGTGAATTTATAGAGTTTTGCAATTATGGAATCAAAGTGATTCACTATGAAATGGGATATATAATATCATTTGTTTGGTCACAATATTTCACACCAGATGCTGTGAGGATTTTAAAATTATTTTTTATTCAACATGCCCCTTCTGAATGCTCCTCTATCTTCAAACCCTTGGAAATCCCATAAGAGAAAGAATTTATACCCTTTGGAGTCCAGGAGGGGAGTAGCTCAAAGATATCATTTTTAAATTAGAAATTATTGTGAATGCTCATTCTTTACCTTAAAAATTTAAGTTGAGCAATATTCCTTGTGTATATATACCACAGTTTCTTTATCCATTCATCTATAGAAGGGCATATAGATTGGTTCTACAGTTTGGCAATTGTGAATTGTGCTGCTATAAACATTGATGTGGTTGTGTTACTGTTTTTAAGTCCTTTGGGTACATACCAAGGAGTGGAATAGCTGGGTCAAATGCCCACAATGGAATAATACTCAGCATTTAAAAAGAATAAAATTATGACATTTGCAAGCAAATGGATGAAGTTGGAGAATATCATGCTGAGCTAAGTAAGCCAATCCCCCAAAACCAATATTTTCTCTGATAACTGGATGCTAACCCATAATAGAGGGGAGGGGAAAAACTTTGAATTGGGTAAATGGGAGGGGCGAGCAGGGAGAATGGGAGAATGAGGAAAGATGGTGGAATGATACTGATATCATTACCCTTGCTCAAAACTACATTTTGAGCAAGATTAAGTGATTGTAGCTTCAATCCATTCAAATGATTCTAAAATAATATTGAATACCTACTGTGTACTAGGCACTGCACTAAAAAGTTATATTACTGTATTTTTTCCCCTGAAGCTTTTAAGTCTTTGAATTGCACAGAGTATTTCTAATGGAGTCTTTAAAATCATTTAACAATTCTACTAGGGAAATTTGCCCTCTTATAACTGGCCTGCTCCTCTTAGGAAGGCTAAAATAATGTGACTAGGGTAGAGAAGAATGAGAAAGCCCATGTCTTGAAAAAAATGCAAGTGACATATAAAAAATATGACCAGAGGCTTTTTTTCTTGGATCCTCCTGAGACCAATGCTATGCAGTAAAGAAACGCATGAACAACATACCACAGGAAGAAAACGCATAGTGATGATTATTTCCAAAGTGGATCTGCTTTTGACTTGGTTTCAGTAGATGTGGGTATGATGTATGAATGACAAATGATGTGACCCTAATTTGTGTGTACGACCAGAGTAGTGAAAAATTGTGCTCTATTTCTGTACAATGAATTGAAGAGCATTCTGCTGTCATGTATAACTGATTAGAACAAAGAAAAAATCAAAAATAAAAAAATAAGTTGGATATGATAATCTTTTTCATAGCACACCTTGTGTTTGTTTTAGAAGTAATATTTCAAATTACTTTCCACTAATAAAATTTGGACATAAAAATAAGTCATTTCCCTGTGGTTTCATCTTCTACATATACTTGAGCAGTACAGAAAGTATGCATATCCAATAATAAGCAGAAAACAGTGTGAAGAGCAGATGTATGGAATAATGTATTTTTCAAGGCACATTAAATTAGTCTTCATATCTGCAGAGTTTACCTCCTGCCCTGCTCCATGTATGCACTCCTAGCCAGAGCTCTGATAGAGAGCCCCTGCTCAGGGGGTGTGCACCAGCTGCTGCCCTGCGGTCTGCTCCCCTCTCCTGCAGCACCCTGGCCTGGCCAGACTGTTGGAGAAACACCTCTTACTCCTTCTGGTTGGAGAGGAGCGCTCACTGACTCTGGAATCTCTCGTCACTCAGAGTTTCTTCTGTTACCATCTGACAGTAAAGCACTGGGTCAATCACTTGTTTCTTTGGATTCCATTTTTCTTTTTTTTGTGAAGTTAGAGGATGGGTTGAGATTAGCATCTAAGATCACTTCCAGATCTGTCTTAGTACAAATACCTCTCTCTGCCTGGTGACACTTTAGAGTAACAGACATCTACCAACGAAGGTGAACAGCCCAAGCTCTCAGGTATGCTGAGAAGCAAGCTGGGCCTATTAAGAATAAACCCAGAAAACTGAATAAGTTTACATTTAACAGGTTAAAAACTCACTGGATACAAGCAAGATGAATGTGGGAAAGAATTGCCTTTCTCAAGCAAAATACAAATGCCAAGGATATGCCTTGCAACAGCACCACTTCCATTTTATTTCTTCCTTGGCAGACACTATAATTTCAGATTGCCAACTTGGGAGGTATCCAGGGCAAATATCAAGAAATAAGAAATTCACCTGATCAGTGAACAAGAGTATTTTTCTAGGGACTGTGGATAAATACTAGTTGCATTATTCGGCAGAAGCTGCCAATGCAGGTGGTTAAAATGTACATGTGTCTAAAGAGACAAGAGGAAGGGAAACAAGGAAATACAAGTTTTGACACCAGAGGCTGAGTTGCGACTTCCATATACATTACTAGGTCTGCAATGCCTCCTTGGCATCCCCCCAACACTCTACCAGGCATTGTTTTACTGTTCTATTTCCCCCTGTATTTCTGCAAGAGAGTAGATACTCTGTCTTCGGTATCTCTTCATTCCCTATCCCTGAGCACAGTGTCTAATTCACAGTAAAAATTCACAAATTGAATTGCATGAGGAATCAATGTATTAGTAGTAGTAAGAGGTACTTAAAATAATTTGTTTTTTAAAATATGCTAAACATGCCCTGGTAATGGTGAAAACCATCAGTGTTAGAGCCAAACAAGTCCCCACTTTCCACTTTCTTGCTCTGGGACTTTCAGGAGAAAAAAGAAACAGCTACTCAGAACTTTTATTTCCCTATAAGCAAAGTGGTTCTATATTATCTACCTTTTAAGAGTGCAAAAAATCAAAATAATAAATGTGAAACACTTAGAATAGCTTTTGCTGCATAGTAAACACTCAAAACGTATAGATATTGCCATGATCACCCTTGTATCTTTTCCACGATTTTTTTGTGTGAAATTTCCATTTGACCTGAACCTTTCTAAAAAGAATAATATCAATTCATTGATAGAAATGAATAGAGGGATGATGGGGGGGGAGATAGTTCAGAAAACAGAGAAGCTACCGAATGACATACATGTGGATCTGTACATTGGGAGATGCTGTGTAAATCAACGTAGGAGAGCTCAGCGGGAGGCCAGATCATCCAGTGCTAGTGGAATCACCACACGACTACGGATGGAGGGGTGGATGCACGGAGTGAAGGACGGATAGATAGCCTTTGCAGTTTTCCTTCTGCTGTAATTCCAGCTGGATGAATGGATAGATGGGTGGATGGATGGATGAATAAAAAGATGACAAATGAGTAGGTAAATAGGTATGGTGGTATTTAGATGAATGAATACATGAATGGCTGTTAATACATGTTAATCCATTCATTGGACTGCATATAAATAGATCAGGATTTTACGGCAGCTCTAACACTAAGTCTACAATCTTGATCGAATCATTTAACCTCTCTGAGGATCAGATCCTTTAATGTTCAAATGGGAAAATGACCATCCGTTTAACTGTTGGTTGTGAAAATTAAGAGATAAAATACATATAAAACTACTTCAAAAAATGAAATGCTTCCTCAAAATAAGGAATGAGGAGGAGGAGGAGGAAGAGGAGACGTCACCGTACAGCTAATCTTACTTGCAAATTTCATATGTTTTCTAGTTGCATTCTTGTGATACTGTCTGGGCTCAGTAGACACAGAGTCCTGGAACCATGGCACTGGAAATGATTAAATTAGTGACACTTTCAACAGGAATTTGAGCCTGTTGGTTATTCCTCTTGTTCTGAGAGATTTGAGGACAAGCTTGAGTATGTCTAGACCCCAGTTTGAGATTATTAGGATGATCTATAAACTGGACATTGACAACCCAGCCCAACTTGTCTGTTGAAGAGGATTGCAGACCTGCCTGTAGGCTTGCCTTGATTTTTGTTTGTTCAGCAGTCCTCTTCCTGCCAAGCTGTTTGGACTGATCCTTCCACCGCTCACCTCTCCAAAGCCAATCAGGCTCTCCTGGGGAAGGACTGGCACTGAGTTCCTGTCTACCACTCCACTTGACCAAGTTTCTCCCTAGCTCTCTGAATTTGATTTCAGGTAATCTCTGACTTACAATGGTCTGATGTGATTTTTCAAATGTACTATGGAGCAAAAGCATATGCATTAAGTAAAAACAGTACTTCAAATTGTTAATTTGGACTTTTTTCCTAGGTGAGCACTATGTAGGATCATCTTCTCTCACAATGCTGGGCAGCAGCAGTGAGCTGGTCAGCCCAGAGATCATGAGGGGACATAACCAAAACTCTAGCGTGTTCTTTGTTGCTAAGCCAGGACATCAGTAGATTAGGTAGAGTCAATGCATTCTCTACCTATGATGTTAAATATTATAATTATCATTGGAACATCTCCCTGTCGTCAGTCAAGGAGTGTCTGAACATGCCTCCTTAACTAGTGAGCCCACCTGCTCAGAAATCCTGGCTGCTGAGTCCCTAACTCAGCTTTCTTTTTTAATATTTGTTTATTTTATTTTTTAGGTGTAGATGGACACAACACAATGCCTTGGTTTTTATGTGGTGCTGAGGATGGAACCTGGGTCCCACTCATGCTAGGCGAGCGCTCCACCGCGGAACCACAGCCTCAGTCTCTTAACTCAGCTTTCACCAGGGCAATTCATTCTGCCTCCTTAGGCATTGGATGTCAAGGTGACCTCTAAAGTCGTAATGAAGGAGGACACCTTATAGCTCAGTTCCATTTTTTTCTCTAAGAGACTCGGGTTTCTTTCAACACTATCCTATTAAAAGTGGCCTTAGAACAAAGTCAAGTCTGAGAAGATAATAAAACTCCACTCCTGGCCCATGTGAGGCGGGAGAAGGAGACAATCACCCACTTCTTAGCAGCCTAGACAGGGCTTTCTGCTTTTAACCAAAAAGCATGACAGAATTGTAAAACTTCATAGAGATTAATTAGCCATTGTTTCATCCACAACTCTTAAACCAGTGGAGCCCATACAGTGCCCTGGCTGCTGCTCAGTGAAATATAGCTCATGACATTTATTACAGGCATTAACAGTAATTTACCCCTCATTAATCAGAGCAGTCAGCTGCAGCACTTTTCAATCATGCATACTACTTACTTTGCTAGTTGGCTGGAATATTTTATCCATCCATTAGTCTCATAGGTTCTGCAAACAGCTTGTAAATTTAGACAAGGCCCCGCATCCTGAACAGTGTAGCACCCTTTTTTTATGGCTAATTTATGACCCATGTTTATATTTGTGCCAGGACTCGGGCTTTCCCTCTGATCAACGTTTGAAATATGTGGCTATAAACTCTACTTTTGTATTAGTCCATCAGATGAAAGGAGCATATCACGTTTTTCCTACTTCTGCCTTTGGTGGAGTCCTTACTCATAGCTAGCTGTTGGTGATCATGTCATGTTTTTCCTACTTCTGCCTTTGGTGGAGTCCTTATTCATAGCTAGCTGTTGGTGGTCATGTCAAAGCACAGCAGCAGCAGCACTAACCCCCTGGAATCAGTCATTGAATTTAATATCCCACAAAGGGAAGTTTTCTCTGTCTGGTTTACTTGTTAATTAAATTTCTTTTTTAAAAAAAAGTAATAGGGGAATTTGTGAAGAAGTTGAAAATATCTTTAAGTCTAGCATCATTTATGCATGAAAATTAGTTTTCTTCACAAACTCAGGCTGTCATGCACATGTTCTTAGGAATTTATCTCACTTAAAAATACAAACAGGCAAAGTTTAAAAATCTGTATAGATATTAGTAGATACAAAATTATTGCAAAAACAATAGTCATATAGATGACAGTAAGATATTGGTTCACGAAGTTCTGCCCAACAGGTTTGAATTTATTATCACCATCTTATATTCTTTTTTTTCCTTTTTATTTATTTATTTATTGGTAGTGCTGGGGATCAAATCCAAGGCCTTGCACATTCTAGGCACTACCATTGAGATATATCCCCAGCCCCTATCATCTTATAATCTGATACAGAATAGTTCATTTCATAGACTTGAATATTTCTATCCTATAATATTTAAATTTCCCTGGGTTTCTACCTAATACTTTAATTTAATAGATATCCAATTCTATTTTGGTACAATCTCATGAGGGAAAGACAAAATGCAGACCAAAATGATTTGGTTCAGTTCTCTTGCTCTTCTGACTGACTCATTTGGGTTCCCAGTCTTTCCACACTGATCTGTACTGACAAAGAAGAATCAAGGAAGTCCCAGTTCATTAGCCCTGTGATATAACACTATGTGTTTATTTGCAATTTCATTATGCAGCAGTTTTAGTAAAATGGCACCAAGAATTGGCGGACTCTGATTATTTTTGCTAAATAAGGAATGTGAAGGGAACATCCTAGAGGTTAGTGGCGTGCAGCATGGTCTGTGATACACAGGGGACATTGCACATGTTATGTTTTCCTCTAGGAGTTTTAGCTTTGGGTGGGGAAGGTTACCAAGGATTGGACTCAGGGGCACTCAACCACTGAGCCACATCCCAGCCCTATTTTGTATTTTATTTAGAGACAGGGTCTCACTGAGTTGCTTAGTGCTTCACTTCTGCTGAGACTGGCTTTGAACTTGCAGTTCTCCTGTCTCAACTGCTCAAGCTGCTGAAATCACAGGTGTGTGCCATCACACCCGGGCTCCTTCTAGAACTTTTAAATTTCACATTAGCAGGTGTTTGACAACAGACTTGTCTTTTTCTTTCTTTCTCTGTCCTTCTTCCCTCCCACTCCTTTCTTTCTTTCTTTTTTTTGTTAACTATTTCATTATTTTTTTAAGAAAATACTTTCTTCCATCACAAGGAAAATGATTACTTCATAGAACTCACTTTAGGAAAAGTCAACTCAAGTTAAAGAGTTAATAAAGTGTTTCTATTGCTATGGGAAAATTTGACCATCAAATTTTCTGTTCTCCCAGCAACCTGAGAAAAATTGGACTATTCACTACAGGACAAACAGTATTTCTTGTATAATGCTGACCCTGGCTGGAAAATTGCCCTTTAACAATGATCAGTCATGGCTTGGCTTCCCTATTCATGCTGACTCTTGTAACTGGGCAAATCTTTCGTGGGGAATCCTGAAATTTTTGCCTAAGAGGTTGTTGAAAAGTTATCGGCTCCTGTGAAACCTGAACCTTCTATGCTGTAGAAATTCCTTCACTTGGTTCATGAGGGTCTTTGTTCCTTAGGTGTGAGCCATCCTCCAGAGAACCAGAGAAAACACATGCCAGATAACTAAGCATACTATTGCTAGAATAAACCCACTTAAGAATGTGCCTCCAAGAAGATATCCTCACAGATGATCAGGGATTCCTGACCAGTGTCCCTCAGAGGAGAGAGATATCAAATGTGACAAATCATAATGTCAGGAGTGCCAAGGATTGAACTGCAAAGCTCCCCATTGGGTACTACATTTTTTGATCTAACCAATGTGAAACTTAGTTTCTCTACTCATACAACAGAGGATTTGTTTAAAGAAAACATTTTCCAAGTCTCTTTGGAATGTGTCTTGGCAATATTTTCACTCTCTCTTAATAGTGCATCTTTCTGCTTTGTGACCGGGCTAGCCTTTTATTAAAAAATTGTTGTTCATATGTCCTGGTTATATCACTTAACCTCAAGTGACACACTTTAAAATTCTTTTGGCTATATCCTGCATTCATATAAATGACCTTTAATGAATAGATTCATTTCATCATGGTACACTATAAGCAAAGCCAGGTTTTTGACATGTCTTATTATTTTATGAGCAAATTCAACAGGTGTAGCATGAAAAATGAGGATTTACTTAGGATTCATTGAAAAGATGTCGCTTGAGATCCTTTATCATAAGCTAGAATATAGAATTTTTTTCTTAATGAATTGAGATGGTGCAATGAATCAGCTATGAGATTCTCTGGGGTTGTAGTAGGAGTAGCAGGAATTGCAGGGTAAAACCTTGAATTACTACTGTCTTATCTCTCTTAAAAACGCAATCTTCAATCACGGACATCTGATTTTGCTTTTTGACAAAGTAGAGATGTAATTTCACATGGGTTTAAGACAAGAAGCTGAACGTGGGTATTTAGAGGAGGCTTGGAGGCGTGATGTGAATTTTACTAGTTCCTTAAAAGAAGACAGAGCATGTAAGAAGACACAAAAGATTTCACAAAATGACATTCTTGGTTCAGTGAGATTGTTTTCATCTCCCTGAGTGCCTTACACATTTTTGAACACCTTTCTTTAAGAAAGAGTTGAGCATGGATATGCAGAACACTACTGAAAATTTTGTCTGTAATGAGGTTCCATACAAGCCTCAGTTTTATTTTGAAGCATTTTATTAATATTTAATAATCATGTTACTCCAGAATGATATTTACTAATATTCTCATAAGTGTTGGGAGTATTCATGAATAATCCTTCAAATAGATACAGAGGCTGATTTTAGATTCCTTAGATTTTGGGCCAGTTTATGATTTGTCACCTAAATTAGTATAAAGCATGTATATTCAAAGTCTGAACGTGTAGCTTGATTTTCTAAGCTGACATTCTTTCAAAGTTTGCTTAACAATGAAACCTTCCATGTGGTTTTGAAGTAATTAAGTTAATCTTGCTTTTAAATCCAACTTCATACAGCTCAGTGTTTTGTATTTTCTTGTTCCCATTAAATTTAACTACAGACTTAACTGCCTTTGACAACACAGTTTCCTAAGGAACAGGGAAAAAAGCAAAAATATATTAATGATAACATGAGCAACTGTAGAATGGTTTTGTATTTGTAGGGTTTTTTTTTTTGCCAATAAAAACATGTAACATATATTTTTACAAGAAAGAACAGTTTTTGGAAATAGTCTCAAGGTATTTTGGTTCTACTCTGCATTAGCCTGAATCTTATTACTGGAGCATACTATTATTCCCATTGGGTTTAACATTTTTTCTATTTTATATCCATTTCTTCATCATAAGCTGTAATATTTCTAAAATGAAAGTTTACCTTAAAAAAAGAGAAAAAGAAACAGGAATGCTCAAAATTGTGATATTAACCTGTTTTCTATATTCTCTGAAAAAGGCTGTAATTCCAAATTTTTGTTACTGCTATGCTCATGAGTCTCTGTTCCCCCTCCAACCAGTTCATTATAATCGATATTCAGCACTGTTTCTGAATAAAAAAAAAAAATTCTTGCATAGATGAACTAGTTATTTGACCAAACAACTACAAATGATGCCTATTTTCCTCACAATATACATATTCTTCCATTTTTAGAATAATAATTCGTATATTTCAAAGTGTCCAAAGTGAAATAGAATGTGCAATAATGTCATTATATCAGTTTGCATACCTAACATTTCAAAAAAGATCCCTGGACATTAAGCTTACGTATGTTGCTTTCAGTGTTTTATTGTTCTAACAATGCTCCTCTTTAGTCTGTGTTTTAGTCTAACCACCCACCTCTCTCCTCATTCTGTTGGAAGCCATTGCTGCTTCCAGTCCATTTTGACCTCCTGGTGCCTGGAATTCTGTGGCTGTGTTCTGACCCCTGTCCTGGTCTCTCCAGGTTCCATGCCCTGTCAGTGTATATTTGAAGCCAGAGACAACATAAATCATGGCTTCTAAGATATTTTCCTTTTCCATTGCTTTAGCCTTGAATAAAAGGCTTCATCACATTTTAAGAATTCATGAACTAATATATCAATCAATGGTCAAGTATTTATTAACTTTTATTATGAGTGCAGTACCTTGCTAGACTTTTACAAGTATATAATAATATTTCATCTTCCTTATTGTGTTCACTTTTATATCTCTGGGTACTATTTGTTATTCTTGAATGATATTATAAGTGCCTACAATTTCATAAGTTACATACTAAAATGTAGTAGTATAGACTTTACTCTCAACTATAAGTTTTATAGCTCTGTAAATCTAAGTTTTTCTTTCTGTTGTAGTCTCTGCTATTACACACATTCCCCTTTCTCTTTTGTCTTCTGGCCACATGCAAGCTATAACAGACTCTCCTTTCTATCGGCATGTGAACGTTGGTCTGTTGGTCTTTAGCCGTTGAGCTCTTTCTACATTATGCATCTAAAATATTTCTTCTTGACAATGTTGTTGTTTTAGAATTTGATTCCATATCCAAACACACTCTTCTAATTTTTCCTTTGATTCCACTGTTATGGAAGAGAATTGGAGTGAAAGTGGAAGGATTAAACAAGGAATAATGCGTGAGCATGTGTGTGTGTGTGTGTGTGTGTGTGTGTGTGTGTGTAATTAAAATGGGAAATTAAGTGACAGCAGGAGCTGATTTGGCCACTATTAGGAGTTCCTGAGAGGAAAGATGTGGATATTTGTACTTTAGTGGATAGTTTTGCATTTATTCATTACTTAAGTCAACAATTACTAATTGAGAACATAATCTATGCTACTAGCTATTCCCTGATCTGAACATAGAAATCCCAACTTCACCACCAAGCAACATCTTCAGCCCTTTTTATTTTGTATTTTAAGTCAGGGTCTCACTAAGTTGCTTGGAGCCTGGATAAGTTGCGTCGGCTGGCCTTGAACTTGTGGCCATCATGCTGGGCGTTATGGTTTGGACGTGAGGTGTCAGAGCTCACCTGTGAGACAATGTGAGCAAGTTCAGTGGGGAAATGATTGGGTTGTGAGAGCCTTGACCCAATCAGTGAATTCAGCCCCTGATAGGATCAACAAGTGGTGATTGGAGGCAGGTGGAGTGTGGCTGGAGCAGGCGGGCTCTGGGGCCTGGCTTTGGGGTCTATATTTGTATTTGACAAGTTAAGATCCATCTCTCTGCTTACAGATCATCCTTCTGATACCAGCAGGTAGTTATCAGTGACTAGTTCTGCTTTCCAGATGTGAAGATCAATGCTGGGGAAGCTCTGAGGCAAGCTAGAAAGCAAGTTTCATTTAACAAACAGTAACAGGGTCTTCTCCCAGGACGGAGAAAGGGACCACACTGCGTTCTGGTATCCCAAGAAGTGAGAGCGTCCTGCCCCTTCTACACATCTTACATTTTCTTTGTTCCTCGGCCCTCTTTCCCCTCTTACCTCTCCACGTCCTGTGTAGGTGACCAGTCCTAGAAGTCACCAGGGGGATGGCCAAAAGGTGAGAAGCAGATGGGCAGGGGAAGGGCCCAGTGGAGTGGTCCAGGCCGGCAGCAGCCCAGGAGGCACTAACTGCATTCACAACTCTCTGCAGGGTGGGACGATTCCCGGGCAGGTTACCTTAGCAGTAGGTGGGAGCAGGGGCACGTGGTCTTGGTAAGGGTGGAGGAAGGGTTCTGGAGGCGGCCTTCGATTTTCCAGACCCATACCAGCCTCCATCTTTGTGAGTTGACCGGATCCCCTACGGACACCGGCTGCCTTTTAATCATTGTTTCACCTGCCTCCCACCTGGAGCCCTGAGGAATGGAGCCTGCAGTCTGTGGACTGAGACCTCTGAAACCGTGAGTCCTCAAATAACTTTTCCTCCTTTACAACTGTGCTGGTCAGGTCTTTTAGTCACAGCAGCGAAAAAGCTGACTAAAACCCTCGGCCTCTGGGGTTGCTGGGACTGCAGCTGTGCACCACCACCACCAGCCAGTTTTAAGTGAAAAACTCAGGGGGCACTAATTGTACTCCCAATGTTGCACGTTCATCACCTCCACTCACTTGCAAAGGATTTTCCTCATCCCAGTCAGAAACTCCGTATACATGAAGCAATGATTTCTGTTTTTTTCACTAATAATCTAATCATTAATACAAAATTTTCCTAATTACTTCCTTGTGTGTATCTTTCATTAGCTCTCTGAGTAGACTTAGTGAGTCTGCTGTCTGACTTCGTCAGGAATGCTTTCGATTAATTTATTGAAAACTTCGTAGGAAAAATATATTGTATTCCTCTGCAAAGCTCATATTTTTCTTTTTCTTTCTTTTTTTTAATCCCTTGTGTTGAAGACTGGGCTTCAGAATATTGTAATGTGCAAGAATTCTGTGAATCATATTGTCTCCCATCCTTTGCTGTTGCTGATTTTTCTCCTTTAGATTGTTGACAATTATAATAGCTTTTAGGCTTAGTGAATTTTTCCAAGTTATCTTTACAGACTGTGAGATAAATGAAATCTCTGTTCCTTAGCTTGTGTTTGCCTGGTTTTGACAGAGACTTCCTTGCACATCAGAAGCTAAAATGAGACTGGGGTGGAGAGGACATACAGCAAACAACCCACACACAAGGAAAAAAAAAAAAACAAAAACCACTTACCTCTGTCAATCTCTGCAGGAGGTCCCGGTGCAATGGGACTCTCAGCACTTAGAGGTCTGGCACTGAGCCTAAAGATCAACCTGGTCTGAAAGTTCAGTATCTTCTCAGGCCTTATCTGAGAACCTGCACAGCTTTGTAAATTTCTTCCTGTAATCTGCGTTTTAATACCTAAATTTCCCAATGCAAATCCACCCTCTGAACTTCAAGGTCTTAAAAGGTCTATAGTATGTCTCTTCAAAGTGGATTCTTTTTGCTTCTTAATTTTCTGTGGGAGGACAGAAGCTTGGAGCTGCCCGCCTGCCGACATGCTGATGCCACTCCTCACACACAGGTCTGAATCACAGACCCCTTTTCATATTTAAGGAAGCCATTCATGTTTGAGAGAGCCACTACATTTTGCTAGAGAAAGAAGATTTATTAAAAGTGTGTTTTATGATTATAAAAATTTTCAGAGGAAATTTTATAGGTGAGGAGACATCAACTAAATCAAAATAAACTGCAATTAAATGAAACCCAAGAGGGAGAGAGAAAGAGAGTGGTGAGCTCTCTGCTTTCACGGAGGGGCAGGGAAAGAAGCTGCAGAAGAAACTGAGATGACTCCTGGAGGGGTAGTTCTTCAGAAAAGGGTGCGGGAAGCACAGTGGCAAAAGTAAGCCAGCCTGCATGGCTCAGTGTCACTACCTTCAGTGCACATGTATCACCTCCCAGTGGGGTGCTGTCAGGGGCCGGTGGTACACGGAGCTGAACCTGCAAACTCGTATTCTTGACTTGTATCAGACAGTTTTGAAAGATGCTATGTCAGAACTTCCAGTCCTGAAGGCACGTTAGTTTCATTTGCATTCTATATTTTAAAATAACTGAAATAGACACCATCCCTTTAGAATTATAATCTGTTAGTTCAAAAGTCTTGGTGCGTCCCAGATGAAACCAGACATTTTGTGCTTTAACCAAAGAATTCTCATTCCCGGGGGAATCCCAGGGTTTAAAAGTATAAACCCTGGAAGTAGATTGTGCTTAAACAGATTCACAGTTCTGGGATGTTTTCTGCGTCGTCACGTGAATGCTCCACTGGACATAATACTGCCCAAGAGAACATTCTGCAGGGCTGGGAATAGCCTATAGCCAGGCGCTCCAATGTGACAGCCACTCACCATATGTGGCACCCTAGTGCTTAAAAAATGACATTATGACTGTGGAGACACACTTTTTGCTTTCATTTAAATTTATACAGACACATGTGGCCAGAAAGTACCATTTGAGATAGCATGGATCTAAGACCATGCAGTCACCCTCTTGGTCAAGGCCAGATTGCTCTTGCCATGCAGGTTTTAGTTAGTGAGAGGCAGCAAATGCTGCTTCTGATCTGTTCTACTGGCTATGCTTGGCTCACCTAATTATAAAAGGGGCTGGAAAGCATATTCCTGGTTTGGGAAATAATTCCACCATATTACTATGAAAAGAGAGCAGAGTAGGGTTTGGTATGCAACTATTGATTTCTCATGGTTGTTACTGATTGTAGTTTCTGAAGGATGGACAGGTTTGCACTTCTGTTTCTCTGTTAGCCACTAATATATGTAGAGAAAAGAAATCACACACACACACACACACACACACACATCTATTTACATATATATATATATATATGTATATATATATATATATATACATATATATATATATATGTATTTGACCTCTCTACATATTTTTACTTGTTCTCCAATTTTCAAAGTAGAGAATGTTATTATAACTACACATTGAGAAAGAAAAAACTCAGACTCTACATAAAGAAGATACGATTTTTGCTCTAAGTGATACAGGGTCATAAATGAGGCTTGACATTATCTGATAATCATACCATGGAAATTCTGTTGGTATATTTAAGGTAAGTACAAAGGACTGGATGTAGATAGGGTTGGGAAGAAGACTTTTTATTTTTTTTCCTGAATTGCTTGACTTTAAAAAGCAGTTGCCACTTGAGTAGGATCCAGATTGATAAGAAGTTTGGTTAGGCAGAGAATTGGGAAAGACCTTTGAATTTCAATAGCTCTCAGCAGAGATGCTTAAAATTTTCTGTTGCTAATTAGAGAAGGGATTGCAAAATCTCATATATAATAAGCTGTTTAACAGTCTAACTGCTGAAATACATGTGACCCTTCATCAACTCCCGGGGGAAAATAAGAACCTGTAACACTAGCAAAGCTCTATTTTGGCACTTCTGAATATTCTTTCAGCAGTTTCTAAATATGCCTTCCTCAGTTCACAGCTGAAAGTGTGTCACCTCTTAGCAGAATGAGTTTCCTACTAGTGTAAGCAGAAAGCACTCTGTTTGCCCCAGTGGACTGGCAGCAGCGCACAACAAATAGAGCGGAATTCTCGAATCAAAAAGAATGGCGTTTAAGATTCTGCTCAAGATTCATGACTTTGTATCCATTAGCCAAATAATTCAGTGAAGGTGGATGATGGTTTCTAGAAAACTGTTAAATTAATAGGTTAAAGTGTACCACAGGTCCCAACTCAGCAAAACAAACTGACACTGATTTTCTTCAAAACTAAAATTTTCCCCCATTTTATCTTTCATCTCTAACTAATAAAGCAAAATCCATACATGGGTATTTTTGAACTTTATGCTCTTAAAATCCCTCTTTGTGGCAAAGAAAAAAATAGACCCTCTGGCTTTTGTTATGTTGGGACTTCGATTTGTCATCTTTTACATTTACATTATCCAATCCTAGACACATAAAAGGCCTTCAAGCATCATCTTAAAAACTTACACACGTGTATGGCCAACCATATATGTATGTACTGCATGTTCTACGTGTAGCATATGATCAATTTTTATTGACTTATTTATTGTTTTGGGCAGAGATTGAACCCAAGGGCTCTTAAATACTGAGCCACATCCCCAGCCCTTTTCTAAATTTTTTTACTTTGAAACAGGGTCTTGCTCAATTGCTGAGGTTGGCTTTAAACCTGTGACCTCCTGGCTCAGCCTCCAGAGCAGCTGGGATGATAGGCGCACATCACAATACCTGACCAATCCGTGTTTACAGTTTTTAATAAGACATGCCTGTGTTTCAGTCTTTAGCTATAAATTTTATGTTTATTTCTCCTAAAGTGTCATTTAATGTTGAAATTGTTATTTGGCTTTGTGATTGAGAGCACCTGAACATTCCCTTACATTCCATCAAGGACAATCACTCTGAGAGTATTAATAATTTCTTTTCCAAATAGACTCACGAGTAGCTTGGATGTTGATGTTCTTTCATTATTGTCCCTCCCTCGGAAGACCACTGACTCAGAAGTCAGACCCCTGGTGTTTGTTGCTAGTTCCAGAACATTGGACGATTCCCTTAGGTATTTTGTGTGTCTATTTTCTGTGAAATATGGATGACTCTTTTAGGTTTTGTATGGGGTTTAATGCAATTAGTGAATATATGATATTTAATAGAGTCTCTGACATCTAAAAGAGCATGTGATGAAACTGAGCTGTTGTTTGATGACTATTAACTTAGGTTTCTAACTTATTTCCAACATATTCTAGAAATCTGGCTATTCAGTAAGGGTAGAATATCATAGTTCATTTTGTTTGTTAGACTCTCTGTTTTCAATGGCTCAACCAAATCTATAAAAACTCACTTTTAATCTTACAAATAAGTTTTATTAAAGAGATGTAATGGTCAATTTTGCATAAGTACAATGTGCTAACTATGCCAGGAAGGTCCGCTGGTTAATTCTGTGTCGACGGTGGCAGACCATAGTGCCTACTTGTTTTGTTACGCAGCAGTCTGGATAGTCTGCAAAGAATTTTCTTGAATGTGGTTACGTTGAATTCAGTAGATTTGGGTTAAACAGATTGCCCTCCATGGTGTGGGTGGATTACATCCATTCACTTGAAGACTTAAGGGTAAAAATTGGAGTTTCCTAAAGAATTAGTTCTAGTTCTAGACGGAACCCTGCCTGAGAGTCTTTTTCTATGGATTTCAGATCCCATGCTGCAGTATCAACTCCTGGCTAAATTTTCAACTTGGTTCTACAGATTCCAGACCTCTCAGGACCCTAAATCCCATGAGGATGTTCCTTAAGATAGATACATAGGTAGATAGATAGGTAAGTAGGTAGGTAGATAAGTAGGTAGGTAGGTAGATAGATAGATAGATAGATGATAGATATTTATGGGTTTTTATTTGCTGGAGAACCCAACTAACACAGATTTGATGCTGAGAATTATTCTAAAGAGATAGTATCATAACAATAAATTCTTTGGATTATTTCAGGGTGTTCTGGAATTGATTTCATAATATGATTAGGTTTAAAACACTAATGACTATTTTAAAGGAGTATTGATATTCCACGATATGGTAATAGCTATACAAACTATCATTACTGGATAATCCTATTCAAAAATAAGAGGCAGAGTTCTTAGTGAAAATGTGTTTGGTAGCCTAGAAAATTTTATTAAAAACAATAAGCATACTAAGATTAGCTAGTCATTCATAAGTCTTTAGGAAAGTTGAAAAAAGAGGCTTTTTAGTTTGATACCCTCCCATATTATTGATTCTTGATTTTACTTCCTACACTTTAAAAGTCTTGTTAAGGAAGTCGGTTCCTCATCTGACATGATGGAGAGTTGGGCCTACTTTTTCTTATAGTAGGGGCAGGGTCTCTGGTCTATTCTCTTTTCCTGATGTTCATCTTGGATAATTCCAATTGTGTTTTGAGACTCCACTGGGTCTCATAATTCAATAATTTATATGTTTGAAGATTGTTTAAATAAAAAGTCATGGCCTTTGTCAGCACTAACAACAGAAATATAAAACCACACTAAAATGAAAAAAAAAACATGAAAATAACTTTAATGTGGTTTATTCAACCCATGTATCCAAAATATTTTTTCAAAGGTGATAGGATTTAAAATGTACTGATAAGCTGTTTTATATCTGTCTTTCTTTCACAACGTCTTCAGAGCCCATTTTATATTTTTGTTTATGGCCAGTCTTGAGTTGTACTAACACATATCAAATGCTCAAGTCACATGTGGCTAAAGGCTGCTGTCCTGGTTGGTGTAGGTCTAAGCTATTCCATGATGCCTGATTCTGCACACCTCCTTTCATTCAGGCAGAATAAGGCATAAGTGCTTTCTTTCTAAAATTCCATGTAAAATTACTAATTTTTGTCCTACCAGAAGGGGCAGCAAAAAGACTAGGGGAAATCAAATTCAAATATTACTGGTGCTTTTTATTACTTCTGAGATGAAAAGGAAAAGAGATACAATTTTTTTTCTCTTTCTTTCTTCCCCTAAATTATATATTGAACTTATCAATCCTCTACATCACTCTGCTTAAATAATTGTGTCACTCCTTTTTAAAAATACTGCAATTACTATGAAATAGTCAATTAAACTGTAATCTGATTTTTAGATTTAACATGCAGCCTAGAGTATAATTCTTGTGTAATGGCCTCCTTTTCTGGTCATATGCTTTCATTTACCAAGAACAGCTATGCAATATCTGTGCCATCACACATAAGTGACTATAATCACTGTTGATGGGGTGCTGAAGTTCACCAAATGGAAAAGTGCTTTTTGCGTGTCCCATTTTAGCACTGAGCTGATTCTGAAAGGGGAGTCATTGTAGGACAATCCAGAGACCATCAATTCTAAGAACTTTCCCCTAGATCTTGATAGCTGATCTAGGTGACCCCGTGTCCTCCCCCTGTCAGTGGGCTTCTTAAAGAGGCTCAATTCATATTCAAAGGGAATCTAAGTACAGCGTTTCTTTCATCTTATTTACATAGGTAGTCTGTAAAAATAGTGCTAAGACTTAGTTGGAAAGGAGAGCAACCCCTCTCTGATTCGCTGCTCAGTTTGAGCAATGATGTAGTAAGTGTTTGCTGTGTGTAAGCCAGCATCCGCTGAAGGGAAAGTGGAAGTTAAGAGAACTATGACATAATGGCATCCTTCATGAAACTTGAAATCGCATAAGGGAGGAAGTTGATCGACACCTGTGAACGCAGTGCCAATCAATATGAAGACGTCTATCAATAAGAGCAAGGTCATTCAGAGGAAGGATAGATCACTGCTTGCTGAAGTCATCAAGGGAGCTTCCAGGAGGAGGCACCATGTGTATGGGTTATATAAATGGGAAATTGGAAGGTGAGTATCTTACTTTGATTCGACCTCCGAGTCCTCCTGGAAGAGTATGTTTGTAAAAGAATGCAAGGATCGGGTGGGTGATCGAATGCCAGGCCAGGAGGCTTGAGCCTCACTCTGCAGACCAAGGGAAACTGGGGCTCAGAGTGGGTGGGTGGCTTCAGAAGGTCAGATTTTGGGAAGGTTTTATCCAGCAGTGGCTTTCGTAAAGAGGACAGTTGGCAGCACGATGGGTAAGAGTTTACTAGAGTGAACGGAGAATAAAGACTCAGGCACTTGAACCTCATAGCAGTCCAGAGAAGGCCTGTGAGAAGGGCTGTGGAGGGGAGGGGAGTGTTTGTAGATGAGCACCCACGACAGGGCGTCAAGGGTGACAGGGGCAGTGTCCACAGCAGGCAACTTCAGGGAAAGTGTCAGGTATAGTCGCTAACTTTCCATGATTCAGTTTACAGTTTTTTAAATGTAAAATGCTGTGTTTTTGACCAGTGTCCCCCACAGATGCATATATTAGAGGGTTGGTCCCAAGCATGTGGCACTATTGGGAGGTGATGGGACCTTTGGAAGGTGGGGCCTAGTGGGGAGTTTTCAGGTCACTAAGGCGTTGTTTGAACTCCAGCACTTTTCTTTTGGTCTCTTTCATTCCTAGTCAAGAAGAGAACGGGCTTCTTCTGCCACGTACTCCTGCCATGGTGCACCGCCTTGCCACAGACTCACAAGCAATGGGGCTGATCATGGGCTGAAACCTCCAAAACTATAGGTGAAAATGAAACTTTCCTCTGCTTAAGTTCAGTACCCCAGATGTTTTGTTATAGGAACAGAAAGCTGACTAACACAGAAAGTGATATGCACTCAATAGGAAATGCACTTCAAATTTTGAATTTAGATGTTTTCCTGGGCTAATGATATGCAGCGTGATGGCCCATGACCACAAGGGGAAGCCACTGACACTCTACAGTGTGCTGTGTTGCTAAGCAGTGATGTTGGGTAGATCATGTGTATCCAATATATTATCAACTACGATATCTTCACAGAGTATATCTGGACATAACCCCATAGTAAGTCAAGATAAATCTGCACATTTCTCCTTCAGGATTCATGTTGGACTGATAATAGGATTGAGCCTCTTAGAATCCTAAATCCACAGGTGCCCAAATTTCTTATACGGAAAGTAGTATTTGTGAAGAACCTATACACCTTCTCCTGTATACGTTCAATCATTTCTAGTTTACTTATAGGAACTAACATGATGTAAATCACATGTGAATAATTGTACCAAACTATTGTTTAGTAAATAGTAATAGGAAATAATGTCTATAGATGTTCAAGACATCTGAATTTTTAAAAAAATGTTTTTGATCCATGATTGACTGAATCTATGGATGCAGAACATGTGTCCTCTGTAGATTGAACGTGGTTTGTTCAAAACTATCCCTAGGGAAGGATGGTTGGAAGGGACGGTTGTCTAACATCTATACACACTCACATTCTAACCCTTAGAAACTGTGAATGTTTCCTTATGTGGCCAAGAATAAAAAGGTTTTATAGGTGTGACCAAGTTAAAAATATTGAGATAAGGAGATTTTCCTGGATGATCAGAGTAGACCTTGTGTATCTTTGTAAGAGAGAAGTAGAGCGAAATATAACACGTATAGAAGAGAAAAAGATGGTGAGGCTTCCTCAGGAGAGAGAGAGAGAGAGAGAGAGAGAGAGAGAGAGAGAGAGGAAATGACTAGGAAATATTTTAGAAGACTAAAATATAGGTGGCCATCAGACCACTGGACACCGAAAAGAGCAAGCAATGGTGGCCTTCATGCTGGGAAAAAAGCAAGGGATTCTGCACTAATGTCTTCAGAGGGAGTTTTGATCAGGGAAAAGAGGATTTCTGGTTTCTAGAACTTTAAGAAAATGTGTGTGTGTGTGTGTACGTACATATAGATGCATGTGCTTTAAGATGACAAGGTGTTGTAATTTGCTACAAATGTTCTAGGAAATGAAGAGAGGAACCTGCCACCCCCATCCTGGAATATTGGCCACCTGGGAGCAGAGTGAGTGGAATTGTAGAGGGAGTGGGAATGAGATAAGGGGAAGCACCAGAGAGCAAGAGAAGAGCTTCAAGAATTGCCCTCCATACAGGTCATTAGGAGGAAAATGACAGCCCAGCAAAGGAGACAAGAATGAGTCGGTGGAGTCCTACGAGTAAGACCAACCAGGGCAAGAGTTCCTTACAGGGTAAAAGCACCACTGTTGGAAAATAAGACACAAGACATCAGCGGTGGGGGATGGGGCAGGGAACATTCCTAGAAAGAGTTAATGCAGTTCCCGTCTGCTGTGGGTTGACTGTGTCCCCCAGATTTCATATGACTAGGGGCCTTAATCCCCACGACTGTCACTAATGTCATTTGGAAGTGAGCCTTTCATGGAGTCGGTGAGATGAGGTTGTGAGGTTGTACTCCTATGATGGCATCACCTGAGCTTGCATACCTGCTGTTTCTGCAAAGTCCTCCGACATGCTATGATGCAGCAGGCAGGCCCTGGGCAGAGGCCCAGCACATGCTGGCCCCATGCTCTTCAACTTCTAGAACTGTGACCTAAGTAAACCTCAGCTCTGTGTCAAGAACCAAGTCTGTGGTTTTAGTTAAAACAAAAGATTCCGTCTGAATAGCTAAGGCTAAGGAAAGCATCTCTATTGTTGGAAAGTAAGGAGCAGTACACAATATCTCACTCCTGCCCAGGATACTTTAGTTACAGCCCTGGGGGCTGGAATGTACTTTGTTCTCTTTAGATGGCAGCATCTTGATCCAAACTCCAATAAAACAAGAATTTGAGCTCACTTTCAGGGTTTCTTAAACGTAGAATTGGGTCAGTGAACCAGATTCAGTATGGGGAATATTTTTCCTCATTTTTTTCCTGGATGTTCTAAGTGGTTTTTTTTTTTTTTTTTTTTTTAACCCTATCTATTTTTAGAACATGCAGTAGTCATCTTGACCTCTAGCTGGAGGTTATTTTAAAACATCACTTATATGTCTTTCACTTTAAACTAGGAATTTGGTTTTTCCCCACATATATAGTATATTTTCATAAAATATTATTGCAAATGATTAGAGTACCTGGGTCAGCTCCCCCCAAACTCAGAACACATATAATGAGATGAGAGAGTATTGCCATTAGCCCAAAGCTGGGTTCCTGTGTGCCCTGAGTTCCCATGTCAAGTCTGTACTTGTTCTTTATGAAATTCCATACCATCTGAACATTAGACCATTAGATGTCTAGCCCCATCAAAGGACAAAGGAGTTGGTTCGGGGTCATATGAAACTCACACTGCAATATGTAGAGTTCAAAAAGATGGAATCTTATCAAAGCAAACTTAGCAAATAGTAGGCACTCCCAGGAGCTCTGGTTTCCGCTGTCATATTGGACATAAGGGGACTGTAGGTTACAGGAGACAAAGAGCAAGACGTGGTGACTCTCAGACATGTTGTTCACAATCTAGTTTTATATAAACTAACTTCTGGACTTTCCTTCAAAGGAATTCCTACAGCATTTGGCTTCAAGTTCAAACTGACATCTGGCTCAGAAATAGTACAAGAAGAGGAACAAAGAGAAAGAATAAGAAACTCTACTTGACAAAATGTTTGAGTCAGCTTTTGCATCACTGTGACCAATGGTTCTGATATGAACAATCAGAGGAGGAAACGTTTATTTTGGATCCCAGTTTCAGAGGTTAAGTTCATAGTCAGCCAACTCCATAGCTCTGAGCTGAGGTGAGGCAGAAGAGTGTGGTGGAACATAGTAGTTCAGACCATGGCAACTGGGACATGGAGCTCTGCTCACCCAAGACAAACCATAAGCCCTAAAGACATGTCCCCAGTAAACTACTTCTTCCAGTTACACCCTGTCTGCCTACCACACAGATAATCCATATCACTGGATTAATCCACTGGTCAGGTTACACCTCACACAATCTAACCATCTCGCCTCTATCAATTCTTGCATCGTCTCACACAGGAGACACCTAATATCTGCATTATAACAGAGAACAGCATTGGTCATTGAAAAGTGGCCAGGATTTTTGGTTAGTTGTTCATGTTTACATAAAAAGAGCCATGTCTACACTGGCTGTTCCCTTTCCCTTTCCACCCTTTCTTTGCTCTCTCTGCTTTGTGGCCTGGGAAACCGATGCCTGCCCACTAAATCACTCTGAATCTCTTGTCCATTGGCCACTGGGAAGTGTGGCACAAGAAAAGAGGGGCAGAATCAGGGTGGGGCGTCTTTACCCACTGCTCTCTGTCAGTAGCTAGGTCCTCCCCTGATGGCATTTCCTGCTGAATAGTGCTCACTCCGAGGTTCAGCTCCCACTGGGCTCCGGTGACACTGTTTCATCCCGCTGTGAGCGCAGCTTCAGGGGTGTGTTGAAGTCTGCGGACCCCGACACGCCTGCTGTCTTCCTTGTGCTGCCTACAGCTTCACACCTTGTGCTTTCATTACTTCTCTTCATCTCAACCACCAAGACCAATTCCACCTCCTGTTGGACTCTAACGAGCTGATGATTAGGGCAGTGTTCACAGTCTCCATCCTCAATCTGCCCACCAAAGGGAACTCAAACAGTGCTCCCTGTGGTCCTCCTCCCCCACCTCCTAAATGGAATGGATGCTTTAATGTCTAAGAAAAACTGCTCTGAGCTCTGGAGTGATGGAAAAAGGAAGACAGGGCTTAAGTGAAAAAAGGAGAGAAGAAAAGAGCTGACCTGGAGTTCAATTTGTAAAGCAAAATACTTCTGGCACAGAATCAGGGCCTGGTAGAAGTGGGTGGGGGGGGGAAGGAAAATTCGAAAGCTTGTCATAGACTCTGAAACTAGATCTCTCTGCTAGATTTTAAGGAAAAACCACACACATCTCCACTTATTTTGGTTGTTGATCTCTTTCTTTTTTGATCCATGATCAAACCATATGGGTTATGGATGGATAAGAGTTTCATTTTTGGATGATGACATCTTCTTCAACAGAAGCAAAGCCTTTTCTGAGTAAAATTAGGCTTCTCAAAGCCTTCCCGTCATCAGCTCTCTAACCCTCGGTCTCCAAAGAAGAGATTGCCCAACATAGGGAATTATGGTGGTGCAGCAAAATCGCGGTTTCCCAGCATAGTTCATGGGCTGTAAATGCCAGGCTTGCAGCACCTATTTAGCAGAGATGCCTTGACATTTAGCTGACAAAATCTGAAGAAATTCACATCATTAGTCATCTCTTCAAGCATCACCGTGGGTTTGATTTCAGGCTCATCCATCACTCAATGCTTTCTTCATTTCTCGACTTTTGACGTCCAGCTGAGAGGATCTTATTCATGTACTCCCCTAGGCAGTTATTTTCCAAGCCTTCACCATCATGGTTTTTATTCTTTTAGGACTCAGGATGGCATCCTGTAATTACCAACAGCTGATGACTAAGTACTTTTTGTCATTTCTTTATACCTTTTTGGCCTTTTTTGTTAGTTTGCATTTCTCTTCTGGCCGTTCAGTTTATTTTATACACATAAGTTTGGAGCTGAAAATTGCACTACAGCTTCTTTACTCATCTTCCTATGGAGTCCCCTTAATTTGCATCAGAAAAATCAAGTGCAAGACTAGTGCAGTGACTTCCCCAACATAAGATAGCTGATCACTGAAAAAAAAAAAAAACTGAACTAGAACCAAGTCTTTCTATGTCTGAGGTGATGATAAAAATGCTTATTTAATAAACAGTATTTTTAAAAATTTTTTTCTTTCAGAGTTTGATTTATTATTGCTTCAACAGTACAAACAAGAGGACAAAAATCTCCATATTAAACCTCTAGGAGTTTGCTTTGTATTCAGAGCACAGACTTTGATCTTTTCATTTCCTATGAGCTGTATTTAGAGGAAAAAGTAAACAGGTTGCCACCTTTGTCTCACTTCTCTCAAATAGAAGTCAGAGATCAAGTAAGTGATGTATTGGGGAACCAGAAGAGACAGAATATCTTAAATGTGTGCCGAGGATTCTGGTAAACAAGTCAATTGGTAGAAATTTATTGTGTTGCTCCGAGAAGGATACCCAGTGCAATCAGTGGCCCAGGCAACAGCAGGAACTCCAAGGGACCAAGCCCTGATGTTAATCCCACACCTCCTTCTTGCTTTCTGCTCAGTGCAATAAAACCGTCCAACTGCAAGTCTACCTTTAAGTAATACTTGCAAAGTCACTTCTATTAACCTGTCTGCATCTACCCTCCATCCTTGCAACCCTTCATTTTGCCCTGGAAAGTTCCGTGGATGAACTATGTTTTTGAGCCCCATGGCTTCCAGTTTCTAATTGGTTCAACCAATGGCAAGTGAGCAGGAGACCCTGAGAAAGAGCTCTAGGACCATCCCTGTGGATGGCTCATAACTTGTTCCATGACGGTCATGGCTCCCCGCAAGATGACACTCTTCACAAAACCTTCTATGTGCTTTCTGGTGACTACTTCCTACTCAGCCCTCTGAGACTAGGAATGGTTATATTTCCACACATACTTTAAGCTTCTGCACTGTCACGTGAGATATACCTGTATCCTGCTCATATCAATGAAAATATATCTTCCCCAAATTATCCTAGCCACCTGTATCCTACTAGGACCCTGCCTAACACACCTCTCTCAAACCATTGCAGTTGCTAGACAGAAAGTCATTATTTCCCTTACTTTATAGCTTTAATGAATCCTCAGGATGTTTAGAAAATATTGATGCTACATGGCTTTAGATGGGAATCTGTGCTATTTGCTTAATCACTTATTTAAGCTCTCCTGGGGTAGAAATACTCCAGAGATCCTCATCGCAGGACCACGATACACCACTCTTCCCCTGTGCAATTGAGGGCAAGAGAGCGGTGGTCCCACTCTAGAAAGCAGTCTACCTTGGACTAAAAATGAGAAGAGACAGAAACACAAAAATTAAGAATATGTTTCTATTTTGTTTTACGTGTTGAGTTGGTTCAGAAGTTTTCAGGCCAGCCTTTAGAAATGACTCCATTTTTAAGTCCGTAGGACTATCTAGTTGACAAACATGCAGTGACATTTTGAGTAATGAGAAACCTGTAAGAGCTGACTGATGCATCTCTCCTGACAGTGTGCATAGGGAGCTCTGAGAACTCTGCTAGATCTTTTCATTTTGGCTATTTGCTTGAAAGTGATGGTGATTTAGCCCTGGGTCCCATAAAATGAGCTAAAATAGATAATGTCCTACTATGCTGCCTGGTGAGCTTTTATTTCAATCAAACATCACAGAACCATAACTATTGCCACTGGACTTCAAGATGGACTTAATAACTCCATGTTGAGGATCCTATCAAATTTGGGGATGTCAGCTCCTGAAAGAACCTTCAAAAAAATCAATATGGCATGTTAGATAAGTTTCCAGATTATTTGCCTTAACAGAAATGATAACAGATTATCTTCACTGAGCATGTATTACAATTTATATTATGCTTTTCATTCAAGAATTAGTTTTATCCCTAGATATTTTTATTATCCAGAGAATTTATAGAAATATTTCATAATGAATCATTGTGGGAAAGACGATATAACTACTTTCGAAAATTCTAATACTTTAAATATGAAACAAGACATTATTTGTGAATAGACACCATGATTTTGAATGGATTAGATGTCGGATACATCTTCCATAAAAACATAAAATATGAATCAGTGTGAAAATCCATACAATTTAATTTGATTTTCTGAAGACGCAGACTGAGAGTTCTTCTAAGTCAGATTTCCCAGAGTGTGGTTCACAGCAGCCATCACCAGCATTTTATGTGGCTCCCCTTGACTTCCAAGAAAGCTTTTTTGTTATCATTAAACACCGCGCCCCCCCAAAAAATTATTTTTTGCATAGAGTGATAGAATTAAAGTGATGGACTTATTCAAATAAGTGAGAGCCTAAAGACATGTGATTAATAAGGATCATTACATCAAGATTACAGACGCATTTGTGGAAATGTTCAGTTCCCTGCAACAAAAAGGAATCCTGTGTCGTGTGGGTGGGGTTGGGGGCTGAACGTGCACATTGTGGTGATGCATTAGAATGAGGATTTGGAGCCAAGCATGCCTGTGGCTAGCAGATCCTTTTTCATAAACCAACATTGTAACTTTGACAATTTGCCCTGTATGCCTGATTTTCAAGCTTTTCACCTGTAAAAAGAGTTACAGTTACAGTTAAATGGGATAACATCAACAGGCTTCAGCCATAAACAAGGAAATGCCATAGATTTTCCACTTATGTATTGAATTTGAAACCAAATCAGTCACAGTTAAGTGATGTTTCCAGTCTGAGCTTTTCCCACACCAGCTCTATTGAGATAAAAATCACAAAAATTTCACATAATTAATATATACATGTGATGAGGTTGTGCATATGAATACCTGCATGTTACTCTCACCACAATACAAGTAAGAAACATATCCAATCATTTCCCCAAATTTTCTCATGTCTTTTCAGTTATTTGTGTGTGTGTGCATGTGTTCCTCATGGTTATGTATTTGTGGTAAGAATATTTGTATTTATACTTATGTATTTGTGGTAAGAATATTTAATATGAAATCTATCCTCTTAATACATTTTTTTTAAGGTATTGGGGATTGAACTCAGGGGCACTCAACCACTGAGCCACATTTACCACTGAGCCCCTATTTTGCATTTTGTTTTAGAGACAGGGTCTCACTGAGTTGCTTAGTGCCTCGCCATTACTGAGGCTGCCAAACCCTCCTGTCTCAGCCTCCCGAGCCACTGGGATTATAGGCATGTGCCACCATACCTGGCTCTTGACACATTTTAAGTACAAAATAGGCAGATCTATAGAGCAGACCTGGAACTTATTGACCTGGTATAACTAAAACTTTATATTCGTTAAATAAGTCTGCCACCTCACCCTCTGGAACTCACCACTCTGTTTTCTACTTCTATACCTTGACTGCTGACGGTGCCTCCCATAGGGACAGTCATGCAGCATTACTACGTCTGTAAGTACCTTAGCATAATGTTCTGAATGTTCATCCATATCGCACAAATGGCAGGCTTCCCTTCCCTGTAAAGACTGACAGTCATGGCATGCATATACCATAGTTTCATTATGCAGTCATCGGTAGTGGGCCCTTCGGTTGATTATCTCTTTGACTATTGTGAAGAGTGAACAACAAAGAAGTGCCGATATTTCTTTAATATGTATATTTCATTTCCTGTGGATATGTACCCAGTAGTTGGAGTGCAGGATCAGAGAGTCATTTAATTTTTTTTTTTGAGAAATTTCCATCTTGTTTTCCATAATTACTGTACTAACTTACATTTCCAGAAGCAGTGTATGAGTTTCCTTTTCTCCATGTCTTCTCTAATACTTGCTATATTTTCATTTTTTTTGTGTGGACAATAATTGTAACAGATATGAGGTGTTATCTCATTATGTGGTTTTACTTTGCATGTTTTCCAATGATTAGTGATATTGAGCCTTTTTCTCATACACCTGCCAGCCATTTGAATCTTTTATTTTAAATAAATGTTTATTCAATGAGATCTTTATTTTTATCTGACATATATCTGCGTTCTTTCTTAAAAAATTTTATTTATTTTTTCTAATCAGTTATACATGACAGCAGAATGCTCATCCCTTCATTGTACACAAATGGGGTACAGTTTTGACTTCTCTGGTTGTACCCAAAGGAGGGTCACACCATTCCTGCAATCCTACATGTACCTAGTGTAATGATGTCCGTCTCATTCTACCCCTTTCCTACCCCATGCACCATTTCACCCTCCCCTTTGCCCCATCTAAATTTCCTCCACTTCTCCCATGCCCACCCCTATTGGATTAGCATCCACTTATCAGAGAAAACATTTGGCCTTTGGTTTTGGGGGATTGGCTTACTGTGCTTAGCATGATATACTCTAACTCCATCCATTTATCAGCAAATCCCATAATTTTTCTCTTTTATTGCTGAGCAATATTCCTTGGTGTACATATACCACAGTTTCTTTATCCATTCATCTTTTGAAGGGCATCTAGGTTGGTTCCATAGTTTGGCTATTAGGGATTGTGCTGCTATGAACATTGATGTGGCTGGGTCAGTATAGTATGCTGATAGTAAGTCCTTTGGGTATATATAGACCAAGGAGTGGGATAGCTGGGTCAAATGGTGGTTCCATTCCAAGTTTTCTAGGAAATCTCTATCTGCTTTCTAGATTGGCTGCACCAATTTGCAGTCCTACCAGCAATGTATGAGTATGCCCATTTTTATTGATTTTAAAAAAATGACAGAGGAATGCATTACAATTTTTATTAACACATATACAGCACAATTTTTCATACCTCTGGTTGTATATAAAGTATGTTGACATCAATTCATTTCTTCATACATGTACTTTGGATAATAATGTCCATCACATTCCACCATCCTTGCTAATCCCCTGCCCCTTCCCTTCCCCTCCCACCCCTCTGCCCTGTCTAGAATTGATCTATTCCTCCCATGCTCCCCCTCCCTACCCCACTATGAGTCAGCCTCCTTATATTAGAGAAAACATTCGACATTTGTTTGAGGATGACTTTTCCCTCACATCCTCACCAACAATTATTTCTGTTTGTATTCTTGGTAACTGCCAGTTTGACTGGCATGAGATAAAATTTTAGAGTAGTTTTGATTTGCATTTCTCTAATTACTAGAGATGTTGAACGTTTTTTATATATTTATTGATTGATTGTATATCTTCTTTTGAGAAGTGTCTGTTCAGCTCCTTAGCCCATTTATTGATGGGGTTGTTTGTCTTTTTGGTGTTAAGTTTCTTGAGTTCTTTACATATCCTGGAGATTAGTGCTCTATCTGATGTGCATGTTGCAAACATTTGCTCCCAAAATATAGCCTCTCTCTTCACCTCACTGGTTGTTCCTTTTGCTGAGAAGAAGCTTTTTAGTTCGAATCCATCCCACTCATTGATTTTTTTCTTGTGCTTTACGTGTCCTGTTAAGGAAGTCGGGGCCTAATCCGACATGTTGAAGATTCAGGCTTACTTTTTCCTCTTTTAGGCACAGGGTCTCTGGTCTAATTCCTAGCTCCTTGATCCACTTTGAGTTGAGTTTTGTGCATGGTGAGAGATAGGGGTTTAGTTTTATTTTGCTGCATATGGCTTTCCATTTTTCCCAGCACCGTTCGTTGAAGAGGCTATCTTTTCTCCAATGTATGTTTTTGGCACCTTTGTCAAGTATGAGATAATTGTATTTATGTGGGTTTGTCTCTGTGTCTTCTAATCTGTGTTCTTTTTACAAAATCAATATTTCTGAACAGTTGGAGAAAGAAAAGAACACACCAACCATATTAGGCAGAAATAATACATCTCTGATGGAAAATGAAGCTCAAATCATACTTTTTTTTACATAGGATGCTGTAAATGGCAGTTTGTCTTCAACAACACTGTCCTTTTCCCTCTTCTCTCTGTTACCTTCCCAATAGCAATATTTCAAGTGTATGAAATCAATCCGTAATAGCTATTCAGTTACAGCATGCTCAGAATTGTATTATTTACACCAGTACAAAATGAGAAGCCAGTAAATGTATGTCTTTATGAAAATAAGTTTCATGTCATACACAGCTAGGATTTAGATGGCCTTGAAACCTAAACCAAATCAACTCAACCTTATCATCTCCATCCTGGTGAAATTGAAAACACCCACCAAAAGTTTTTATACATTCCTAGTAGAAAACAAAGATATGCTTCTGATCACCTATAAATGGACACTTTGCTTACTCTGAACTGGGTCCGTTTCTGGATTGTATGTGATTGTGTGAATTGCTTCTTTTTCACTTCATTTGGAAACCATTCCCTACATTTCTAAGTAAACCACATATTCACGACGAATATGTGTGCAGCGACTAAGGAAGACTTAAGAAAGGTGAGATGACCCTGCTGCAGATACACAAGCAAACAGCTTTGCATTAACACTTGGACAGAGTTTCTTTTAAACTGTTTTGTCTTAGCACTTCGGATTTTTCATTCTTTTCTTGAAAACTTCACAATCTTTAGCCTCCCATCACATTTCTAGACTTCTTACCTTCATTCTCTTTTATTTTTGTATGCACTCTTCTTTTATTCATGTAGAAAATGGTTTTTGATTACAATACAAATGTTTTCACCTCAATGAACTTACACCCTAAAATGAGTATTTGTGTGTGAGTTTGAGAAGGAAAAGTCTAAGGGAGAAAAGAGCAAGGACAGGCAGACAAGAGCACTAAAACTGGGGGAGAAAACTATTTTTTAAGGAGATGGATAGAAAGAAGACGTGTTGGGAAGAAAACATGTAAACCAAGGATGTAAGAAGAGGTTTTTAATTAGAGAGAACAGCAAGTGCAGAAGCTCAAAGATTTTTGTGTTTGTTATGTTCTGACAACGGCAAGGAACCCAGTGTGACCCAGGAGGTATGAGGAAAATTGTATCAAAAACAAGGTTAGAAAGGTATGAGTGGATGGGGGATGCAGATTGTGAAGAGCCTTGTGGGCCGTCAAAAAGTCTTTTGTTGTCTCTCTGAGTCAAATGGGAAGCCCCCTCAGCAGTTTGAAGACAGAAGTTGAAACATCTCACTTTGATTTTTAAATAATCATTCAATGATATTCAATAAATATATATACATACATATACATATCTATTCCTTTCAGTGAGAATGTATAGCATTTAATTTTAATTGAAATTTGTAGATTGTTTTGACCTTTTTTGTACAAGAAAAAGAAATTGATGGGTAATTGAAAGAAATACTAATCTTTAGATAATACTTCTCTTTCAACAAAGATATTAATTCCTAACTGATCTCTAAGGTTCAGTAAAAAGAGATCATCAAACCATAATTCAGGTTTGTTCAATACCCTCAAGAAATAAGTTCTATCTTGCTCATGTTTTCATCTATTGCTTAGGACAGCATTTCTCAACCAGTTTGGTCCCCGGATACTTATATGCTCTTCAAATTTTGGGGGGAATCAGAAAATATTCTTGTTTATACCACTTATATCTGTATTTATTTTACCATATCAGAAATCAAAACACAATTGTTTAGAATATTTAGTAATCCACATGGAATAAAAATAATAAACCCCATAACATGCTAGCATAAATGTTTTATTTTATTAAAATAACTTTGTTCATACACACACAGCAAAGAATGCATTGTTTTACCATTTTCAAAATTTCCTTCTTCTTGCTGTATTTTTTTTTTTTTGTCCAAGGGATTGAACTTAGGGACACTTGGCCACTGAACCACGCCCCCAGCCCTATTTTGTATTTATTTAGAGACAAGATTTCAATGAGTTGCTTAGGGTCTTGCTTTTGCTGAGGCTGATCCTCCTGCCTCAGCCTTCTGAGCCACTGGAATTACAGGCATGTGTCACTGAGCCTGGCCCTTCTTCCTGTCTTCATAGAATACAGTGGGATTTTTATATCTCTTTCTACATTAAATCTGTTGTGATATGTTGTTCTGATTGAAGTAGAGGTAGCAAATCCAGACTTGCACTTATATGTCGTTGGAAAGAGTAAATTTTTTAAATTTATTTTTTATTGGTGCATTATAATCAGACATGATAGTGGGATTCACATGCCATATTCATACATGCTCATAAGAATTTTAATAGCCTCTTTAGATAATTAGGAATATTCTTCTTTGATACTAAACCAAAACTTGGCAAGGGGTAGTTTCTTAACAGTGGTACAGTGGAATATGAACTTAAGGAATTTCTCCTCCTCTGTTACATTAAAACTGCCTGTCTGTTTTACACTCTGAGTGGATTTTTTCTCGTGTACCATTTTGTATTATGGAACAGTATTTATTTGGAAAATATTATTCACTATATGACATAGTATCTTCCCAATAGTGACAGATTGCATTATACAATATCACCAAATAGCCCTGGTTAATATCACCACTGACCCCAACAACAAAGTCTTTTAATACTGGGAAGCTGTCAAGTTCTGAATGACAAGTACAAATTTTCCTAAATTTGAATTTCCACATAAAACTTGCCTTGTAAATTTTGTTCACATGTAAGAAAATGTTGACCAAATACTCAAGCTTGAAAACACATAGCTTCTGTGTCAATGAATTTCATGTAAAACCAATATTACTTGAAAGAAACACAGTTGAGATCAGAATACAAATGATCACGTGTTATTTTTTTTCTCAAGACACCCTTCATACTTTGGTGCCATCCAATTCTTCAAAGAGAATAACAACAAGACTCTACTCATAGGTTGAGATTTAACAAAATAATGTTTACTGCTATGTTTAAGATATGAATAAAGCTGAGCTTTTCAATATGTAAATATATACATATACGTGTGAGTGGGTGTGTGTTTCCTGCTAGTGTGAGAAAGTAGTGCAATGATCAGCGGTGGTTTCCTGTATCTCTCTTGGTAGGGCTGGGTGCCAGAAGTTTATCTGCTACAGTTTCTTTACCATCAATTCAAATGTCAACTCAGCAAAAGAGGAAAATAATATCTCAGCACTATTATGAAAAAGGTCTAGGCCTTAAGGATACACATAAATGTTCTTGCAGGTCCTGTAGGAAATCTATGCACTACCCTTTGAGGGCCATTATTCTTGTGTCCAAAATAATATTCTCTTTTTTTTTCCTCTGTTTCAGGCAGGTCTCCAATGGTTATTATGCAGACAAATTTCTCCTGTATTTATTGTTTCCCTATTCCTGGATTTTTATTTTCTATAACCTTTCACCCTTATAGTGACCTCTTTATTGACTAATTTCACATTAATCTACACAAAAATTATTGAATTGTTCTTAACATTCAATCACTTGAACAGGATATTTGAGTGACTGGAAAATGTTCTACTATTACACACTTGATTTTGTTTCCTGGTCCATGTGCTGCTATCTTTTCTTCTGATGATCCCCATGTGCAGGGCGGGTCGTCTTTTCTACCCAGTCCTATCGGCTCATCTCTGTGTGTATGAACTGCTGTCTTTCCCCCACTGTACCTACCACAACTAGCTCAACACTCTCCTCTGCATCAGAAATCCGGTTTGCAGCCATGGCTATTCTGTTTCTTGTCATTTCTGATTTCTTATTGGATTCTTGTTTATGCCACTCACATCCTCAGTTTGAATTCTTAGGTCTCAAAACTCCCTTTTTGTGTGAATACTTGTTCTATATTTTTGTGTTTGAGATTATATTTCATTGAATCATATTCTATTTACTCTTTTCTCTGATAAATTTGTGGTGGTAAATTTTGTGTTCTTTGATTATATTTACTCTGATAGTCTACTTACTCTGTCCTTTGTTCTTTAAGTTCTGTCAAACCCATCTTTTCTTCCTTTCCCTTTCCTTTCCCCTCCCTCCTTCCTTCCTCCCTCCCTCCCTCCCTCCCTCCCTCCCTCCTCCCTTCCTTCCTTCCTTCCTTCCTTCCTTCCTTCCTCTTAGACTATAATTCTTTTGAGTACTTACTATTTTTTTCTTCTTTAGCTCATACCTGATGCATTTTCAGATATGATATCTACTCTCATACATAGAGTGTTGATAACTTCTCCTGGAAGGCTATCTAGGGCCTATTTGCCTTTTACCCACAGTATAATTTGAATATTTTTCGTACTTGGGCTCTATTTGCTCTTTGTAGCCCAGCAAGGCAGGACCAATGAGAGCTCAACGGGGCTGCAAGCCCTTCGCTGTGGTCCTGAGCCATTCTCCTGGTGAAGTTGGTTAATTTCTCTCTGACAGTTAATTCCTCCAGTTGCAGGTGATTCTCTTCTAATGATGCAATGATTCTAGCCTTGAGTAACTCTTGAATTCAGTAGGAAACCCTGAAAATATCTCACCTACTATTCCAATAAACATTTGTTGTAACACCAATGAGATTAGAGTCACCTCCATTTTCAAGGGTCTTCAATTAGTATTTACTGGGATTTATCTGGAATGAGAAAAGTTTGTGCAACTTTCCCAAATCTTGTCATATTCTTTCCTCATTCAATTTGTGGGAGAAAGTGAGGGAGGGAAGTGGGGAAATTCCTAGGCTGTCCAGAGTGATGCCAAATTCTGTTTTATCCGTTTAATTCTCTAGTTTGAACTTTCACATGTGACGAAGTCCTATCTAACTTCTTGTTGCTGCTAGTGAGTCTGTTTTGGTTGTTATTGTTGTTACTGTTCCTACTGATACTTTTAATATCTTTCTTTCTCTCCTCTTACTATTGTTCATCTCATTAGATATTAAGAAGAGATAATTTGGCAGTTCAGGTCTACTCCATAGTATTATTTGCCATTAGCCATTATTTGTTTGCCACCTGTGACTTAAACCTCTATTGTATGTGACAGGTTTCAGGATGGTTTACTTGAGAAGACGGTCAAGAATGTTTAGTTTTTCTTAAAGTTAGTTTAGTTAAGTTTCAGTTTGTTATTCTCTATGTTTCAACTGACTTGTTTGAAAATCTGTGCACAAATATAATTGTACTTCTTTGACAAATATCTTATCAATTTCTGCATTACTTTGTTTGTTGGACGGTTCAACTGAGATAATTCCCTAGAGCTGTGATATAGAGTACTATGAACTAGCTTTTCCTAGTGAGGCTCTGGAATTCCCTCTACGTTTTTAAAAATTCAAGTCTTTTCTATGAAGGATCCATATACAAAATAGACTCCATGAAGGACCATGATGGACTGATAATCCTGAAAACCGCACTGTACTTAAGATGTCTGATAGGATCTTAGCAGGAGTGGATCCAGTTTTTGTGAGGATTGAAGTGTACTAAGTTTGTGGTACCTACCTACGAAAAAGAATAAAATATAAATTTGAAACAAGTATAGTGCCTTGAAAGTAGCACTTGCAACTGAGCAGTTCCAAAACTTAAACTTCATTGACTTCTTTGCAAATCTCCCCCATGGAAAAGTTTTCTGACTAATCTCAGTCCCAAATTTGTTTCCAAGCCTGATTTGCCTGAAGGAATTGGCAGTGTTTAAGCAGTTGTGGACAGAGGCTAGTGTGGGCTCTGAGCTTACCTGGATATCCTCTCTCACGTTCTGACGTGCTGTGCCCAGTAAGCTGCAGCCTTCCAATGGCTCTGCTTTGTCCGTATGACTTGGCTTCTCACTGGTTTGCTGACTAGTTTCTTATTTACCCCTCGGTTCGAGCTCTGGATTGATTCAACACACTTGGCCAGGATCTGTATATTGACTTTGGTTTTTTCTTCTCTAATTCTTCCTCTTATTTCATATGAGAAAATCTGTTCTGGACCATTATACAGAAATTGAAGATGGCACTTTGCAGAAATTCTTTTGATAATTTCCTTCAGTAACTTACTAGATCTTAAAGCTCTAGATATAGATTAAGAGTCTTGGGTTAGCTGGACAAAGTTGGCACACATGGTGATCCCAGTGACTCAAGAGGCTGAGGCAGGAGGATCACGAGTTTGAGACCAGCCTCAGCAACTTAGCAAGACCCTAAGCAACTTAGTGAGACCCTATCTCAAAATTTGAAAATAAATAAATAAATAGGCTGGGGATGTATCTGAATGGTACAGTCCCTCTGAGTTCAATACCCACTACTAAAACAAACAAAGGAAGAGTCTAGGTTTATTTGCTTTCTTTGCATGGTGGGGTGAGAGTTTTGGGGTTGAAGTCAAGTCCTACTGTTAAATCATACTCTGGTTGGGCTAATTCATTCTTTTACCTTACTCCATTTTTTTTTTTTTCAATAAGGTTCCGCTTGCCTAGAAGTAAAACCCATAGATTAGTGACAAGAAGATCCATCTGTCCACCATAGGCATAAAAGAATTTTAAATAAATGATATAATATTTGGACATACCTTATCCTGGGACTTTTGAATATAATAACATTTCTTTTTTTCTGCTTTTTTAAAAAATTTTTATTGTTGGTTGTTCAAAACATTACATAGTTCTTGATATATCATATTTCACACTTTGATTCAAGTGGGTTATGAACTCCCATTTTTACCCTGTATACAGATTGCAGAATCACATAGTTACACATCCACTGATTTACCTATTGCCATACTAGTGTCTGTTGTATTCTGCTGCCTTTCCTATCCTCTACTATCCCCCCTCCCCCCTCCCCTCCCCTCTTCTCTCTCTACCCCCTCTACTGTAATTCATTTCTCCCCCTTGGTTTTTTTTCCCTTTCCCCTCACTTCCTCTTGTATGTAATTTTGTATACCCCTGAGGGTCTCCTTCCATTTCCATGCAATTTCTCTTCTCTCTCCCTTTCCCTCCCACCTCTCGACCCTGTTTGATGTTAATCTTCTTCTCATGCTCTTCCTCCCTGCTCTGTTCTTAGTTACTCTCCTTATATCAAAGAGGACATCTGGCATGTGTTTTTTAGGGATTGGCTGGCTGCACTTAGCATGATCTGCTCTAGTGCCTTCCGTTTCCCTGATAACATCTCCTGGATTTTCCCGCCAAGTACCATCAAGGACACCTGATGTCAGAAGAAAAGCTGTGATCATTTTTGAGTCTTATTATAATAAATTTAAGATTGACATACTTTTCTCAAATTATTCTTGTTCCTATAGAATCTGAGAAGCAGAGAGTTGTGTGATTCTCCACAACAGAGCTGGGTTAGAATTGCCTGATGCTAAATATCATGGGCAACTTCACTGAGTCACAAGATGCCCAAATATTTAGCCAAACATTATGGTATTTCCATAAGGGTGTTTTTGAATAAGATTACCATTTAAGTTGGTAGAGAGAATAAAACAAATTGTTCTCATAATGTGGATTGGGTTTATCAAATTAATTTAAGACCTGAACATAACAGAAGACGGACTTCCCACAAATAAGAGAGAAGCCTTCAAATTGGTGCATAGGCTCTGCGTAGATGCCTGACAGCTTGTGATTTACAGACTAACTGGGACAACTCAACTGGGCTCTAAAGATTTCACAACCTCCTTCATGATTATATGAGCTAATTCTTTATAAATCCCCCCCCCATCTTGGTATAGATGTAGATAAATATAAAGATATAGCTCTGTTCCATTGTTTCTGTTTCTCTGAAGAATCCTGAATATTGCAAACCATAAAATCCCCCTGTACATACAGAGAAAGTGCACATTTCTAAGTTTTCAAAATAAAAACAAATTTCAAAAAAACCAAAGACCCTATTTGCCTATAATGGAATGTGTTGAATCTGAATCCACTTCTTTCCTTTCTGTGAAGTGCAATGATGCAAGTGAAACATTTTACATTAGGGATGATGGCTCCAAGAACAGAGAACCACGTCAAGCTTCTCAATCGGTCAAGTTTTTCGCCTCCATTGTAGGCAAGGCATTAGAGAACAAACTGATAACATGTCCCTTTCATTTTCAGGAATAATGTGTCCTCTGGGCCTACCACGATCAGCTACTTAAAAGTCCAGAGATTCCAGTGCAGAGGGATCACACGGGTGGGGTGTGGGAGCCCCTTTCCTTGGAGAGCTCTCTAGCCAGATAAATGAATTTGGCTCCTCAAATATCCAGGGAGCTTCTGGCCATGCACTGAATAAGTACCTCATGGATCTTTGTCCTCCCCTTTGTAAATTAAAATCTATGCATGGAGATTCAGTTTGAATAATGCCTAGCAATAATGTGCTTTGTGTCAGCTCTGTTTTACACTCTCTTCGAGAACATTAGCAAATATGCAAATCAGTAATGAGAAAGTATAAAACCAAAAGTCACTCATCTAGAACTAACAGAGTACATCACTTAAGGGAACATTAAGTCCTCATTGTAGAAATAACACGCATTAATCACCCCTCGGCTGCCACCAGGGGATGGACTTGCTGGTGGGTATCCCATGGCCCAGCACAAGAAAGAGAAAACGCAGCCCTGAGTTTCCAACACGAAATTGTGCATTTAGAAGCCTAAGTGGGCGTACATTTGTGTCATTGTAATGTTTTCAGCGGGGATAAGTCAGTAGGAAAGCTTTCTTCTGATATCTGTTCAAAGGCCTTAGATGAGGGTAAGGCTTTACTGCGAATTGTTCAGTTTTACAATTATTCTCAGGATGGGAAACAAGAAGTTTCAAGTAACTACAAGTATCCAGTTTGCATTTGGGTGGAATTGGACAGATATGGCCACTTGTTGTCACCAGAGAAGAAAACCTACATGTTTTTTAAAATAAATTTTGTTGTATATATTTGAGATTTACAGCATAATGTTATGAGGCACATAGTAAAAAAATGGTTATTCTCATGAAGTAGAATATATTTATCATGTTACATAATTACTTTTTTGGCGAAAAGAGCAACTGAAATCTATTTATTTAACAAAATCCGTATTTATTTAACAAAATACAACTTCATTCCTCATGGGTTTCATTAAATCTCTAGATTTGTTCATCCTACATATCTGCCACTTTATATCCTCTGTTCTACCTCTGCCCATTTCTTTCCCAACCCCATCCATGGAAACCACTGTTTCATTCTTTGTGTATATTTGGGCTTTCCCTCTTCCTCTCTCTCTTCTGTTTTTTAAAAATCACATACAAGTGAAATAAGACAATATTTCTTATTTTTTGTCTGGCTTATTTCACTTAGAATAATGTCCTCCAGGTCCATTTATGTGCAAATGATGAAATATCTTCCTTTTCTAAGGTTGAAAAATATTCCATTATATTTATATATACCACCTTATCTTTATCTCTTCATGCACATTTAGTTTCTTTCAATATCTTGACTTTTGTGCATAATATTGCAGTGAACATGGTAGTGCAGATGTCTTTACAAGATGGTGATTTCATTTTGGGGGGGTATATCCTGTGGTGGTCTTACTTGTAATTTAGGAATCTCTACACTGTTTTCCACAATGGGTGTATCAGTCTACATTTTCTACCAACCGGGTACTTTGGTTTAATTTTCTCTACACTCTGCCAACCTTCATTATCTTTTGTCTTTTTGTTAATGTCCATCAGTTTAGCCATGAGGGAATTTCTCATATAATTTTAATTTTCATTTCCCTGATGATTAGGCATGTTGAGCTCCTTTTCATGTACTTGCCACTTTTACGTCTTTTTTGAAATCATGTTTGTCATTGAATACAGCGGAGAAATGTCTCTTCAGGCCTCTTGTCCATTTTATAATCAAGTTGTTTGTCTGCTATTGATTTATAAGTTTTTAGAACCAATTTTGATACTAAATCTATCAACTTTAACAATAGTAATCTATGAGCAAAGTGTCTGTCTCAACTTCTGTCACTGCAGCAAATACCTGAACTCAACTCATAAAGGTAAAGTAACAATCCCACCTCATAGTCCAGCAGTCCAGGGGTCCCAGTCCGTGACTGGTTGGCCTCGTTGCGTTTAGGCCCGTGGCTCAGAGGCACATCAAGGTAGGCGTGTGTGGTAGAGCAGAACCGCTTACCTCACGGCCAGGAAGTGGAAGAGAACAAGGATGGGTGGAGGGGCTCCCACCATGCCTCTTGAGGGTAAAGGTGTAAAGATCGCCACCAGGCCTCACTTGTTAAAATCCTACCACCCCCTGATAGCGCCATTCTAGGGATCAAGCCTTTAACATACGGGGTTGGGAGACATTTCAGATCCAAACTATACCAGTTCAATATCTCGTGTGTCTTCGCCTGGTTTCCTGCAAAAATCAGAGCCTGGCCTTAAGGTTCCATGCCAGTGGTCAATTTGCAGATTGCTCCCAAAGCAAAGGAATGGAGACTGGGATAAGAGAAATAGGGTAAGAAGGAAAACCAATCTAAGGGCACATGTTGGAATCCATCACCGCTGTCCATCAGCAACTGAGGTTTGTTTCCTCTGGGGTCTTTCTGGAAAAGGAAACATCTCTAATTTTCCAACCACAGGTAGAAAAGCCGTGGTATAGCTTCCACCTTCCTTTGTTGAACAGTGAGCCCGTGAGTTGTTAAGGCCTGCTTCTATTTTTAGCTTTTGTCAGGATGTCTTAATGGGCTGTACATTCAGATAAGTCCCTGAGCAGAGGGCCATAGCACCTCAAAGGAGAGGCACTGTCCACTGTCACCTGTGCATCTCAGGGGCAGAGCAGTGCCTGGGGCAAAACAGCACAACCAGGTACTGTCTGATGGGGCATGAGTATCTGAGCTACATATGCCCTAGGAGAGCCCTAGGAGTGGCTGTCTTTCACGCTGCTGTTTAAAGAAGTGCCTTTGTACTAGTCAGAGGGAAGTATGCGTCCATCCTATCCATCATAGATTGGCTCAGGTATAGTATCTCCCGCTCTGTGTTCCTTTGGAAAGTCAGTATGCTCGTGTCTGTAGGTCAGAGGCCCCCTCTGCCCCTGAATGTTCTGATATTCTTTCAGCAATGAATATGTTGGGGTCCCAGGTTTCTTTCCTTTGGTGAGCTGTGTAGCATCACAGTGATACCTGCCATCTTGCTTCTGTGCACACAAAATAAGACAGAAACATAACTGAGCTGGATATTGGACCAGAGGCAATATTTCTTTGGCTGGCTCCATTGGCTGGTAGAGACAGCCAAGTACTACAGCTCTCTGTCCACTTACTCACAGAAGGTAAGACAGTTGATATCCCCTATGTCAAAGGTGCAGTAGACTCTGCATTTGAACACACATGTACGTGGGTGTGCGTGCACATACACACTTGCCTGGTCCTTCTATCTGGTGCCACAATTCTTTGGACTCTGAGTAAGAACTTTTTTGTGGCATGCGGAGACATTGAGGGATAAATTTGAGCTAATCTCAAAGATGCCCAAATTAATGTCCAACAAGAATCTGAAAGTCTTCCTAGGAATTTAGAGGATTAAAAAAAGAAAGATGCTACATTCCTCTCTTCTCCCTTGAAAGAGAAAACTATTTTGCTCTTCTAATCACATTATAGTCTGATTAATAGATAAACTATTAGAAAAATTGCATCGTCTCTCTCAAAATTATTTGCATTTATGTTTGTCATTGTTAGATAAAGGATTTTGTTCCTTGTAATAATGAATTGAATCTGGAAAGATGTTAAAGGAATTGGTTTGAACCCCTGAAATTCTACTGTGTAGTTAGGAACTAATTTTGATATGTAGGACATGGCCCTGTGTAAGGTAACTTATACCATCTATCTCACCCTAGGGCATTTTTTAAAAAATCACTTGTGAGTCTAATATCCTGTAGGCATTCAACTTGAAGATGATTACATATTAATTTGGGGAAAGTTCAACATAGATTACAACAATTAATATTGTATTTATTACTTGTATTTTCTTACTTGCACACTGAACAAGTTTTTACTTCTAAAAATCAGCTAGATAATGTGTGGTGTAGGTTTGCAGCTTTCCAGTCAGACAGACGTGTTTTCATTCTGTATCTGCTATATTCTACGTAGGGGAGTTCCAAGTTCTGTCAGTCTCCGTGTTCTTATCGATAAGAAGAGGACACTCATATCTAATGGGCAAGGTTTGTATACGGATTTCCGACCATATACATAGAGATTCCAACATAGTATATCTCAGACAAAGAAAATAAGGGTTGGTGATGTGTTGGTTCTTGTGATCCCATGAAGGAAAGGGAGCTTGAGCCTTGTAGGGAACTTGATTTCCCAATCAAGCCTGACTCCTTAGTGTTCCCCCAGGTGTTTTTGTGTGGCCCCATCCAACCCTGGGCAATTTTCTTAAGTACAAATTCCCAGAAACAAGGAGCTAAATGCAAAGTTAAATGTGGACCATCCAGTGAATTAAAGCATCTGTCAGTATGATCAGTTCTAAATTGAAAAGTAAAGTTCGTTAAAAAGAAGAGAAAACTCATTTTTATTTTTTTTTGTTTCTGCCATAATGAAATTCAGGATTTTAAGGATGACCAAAAGAAGAAGCTGTGCTGAACAGGTCATAATTAAATGATGCCGTAAAATTAGCACAGGGTTTATATTCTTCATCCATACTCATCATTATTTATTTATTTATTTATTGCCTTTCAAAAAATAGAGTCTAAGAATTGAGTACACAACCAAATTATACCTGGAGTGCCCCCCAATTAACCAAATCTAGGTGCATTTCAATTGGCATGGTCTAGCTGCAGGTATCAGAGATTGAATTTTAGAAGATAGGACATATCTTCTTCAAACTCGTTTCCTGGCACAGAAATTAAAGATGTGGCCAGTTGACAGTACCCTGGACTCCAAGGCCTGTCTCGTTGATGTTGAAGGTCAAGCAGAAGACTGCAATGTGAGTTATCAGGGGAAATGTGAAAAATGGACCTTAAAATTTGGTGAGAAGTTTGGAGGCTCCAAATGAGAAGAACTCATCTGATGAAGCTACACATGTTTAGTGATTGTCACAATGGTTACAATTGAGTGGGCAGCACATTTTTTCTAATTATTAAATGTTTTAAACACGATGAAAAAAGAAGTCTCAGTTATCAACCACTCAGATTAAAGAGATGCTAACATTTTGCCATGTTTTGTTGAGTTTTTCTTTAAATACAATTTTAAATTTCTGGCTTGAGTTTCCATTTTCCCTCCTGACTTTTTTCCCTTTTTCTACTGAGAGTGCTATTAAGAAATGGTTAAATGTAATTATTATGCATTGTATAATTTTTAGGTATATATGTGTGCATTCATTATATTCTATGTAGTATTTTCTTGCATGCAAATTCATTTACATAAACGACGCTCCTGTATGACCACAGGGAGACATATAGAGGATGCTTATTGCAGCTTTACTTATAATGGCTGAAAATTAAACCATTTCCTCACCAATAAAGATTGGTTAAACCGGTTCATTCATACCATGAAATATTTTATAGCAGTTTAAATTGGTGAAGATAGTTCATTTTTTTAAGTTGGAGAGGGTGTGCTTTACTGGAACCTAAAACTGGGCATTGAAAGCAGACCAGGGACACAGGAGTTGGGATATAATAAAATAAGGAAGAATCCCTAGTGTCCCAGCTACTGCCACAGCCATGCGGGAAGCTGTAGCCAGAGCGATCCCTCTGAGAGCATGTAGAGGCACAAGGGAACTGGAGGAACTCACATTTGGGGTAAGGCTGAGGTGTGTGCAGGTACGAAGTATTTAGAAACAAGGTCATTGCCCAACAAACCTGAAGGACATGCTGCATGATATCCATGTGTGGGGAAAGAAGCTGCCGTCTCTCCACGAGGCTTGCAAAGGACAGAGGAAGGAACAGTTTTGCAGCTGCAGAGTGGGAGGTGGTGTGGTGCAGCAATGGAGGAAGCCAATTCCTGGCAAACCCAAGTTTGGCCCAAAATACAGGACCAGTAAATGTATGCTGCCTGACACAAAGAAAGGAAGTGGTCTAACAGCTGTTAGACCACTCTTCTCCTTTACTGTGATTATGAAATGATGTAATGTATTTGTAAAACAGCAGATTTCATTTGTTACAGCTCATTTTTCATTTGGGTTCTATCTGCATCCTGGTTCATTTAAATTTATTATTTTAGGGATATATAAAACATTACTATGGGTCCTAAAAGTTAGACCTTTCTAGAAAAAAAAAAAAAGCTGCATGGGAAGACATGGCACTAGCTCCTCATTCCCCACGCCCCATTCCCTTTCCCCTTGTTCATGCTTTATTTCACCCACTCTTTGGAGGTAACAGATTTTCTTAGTTTGTGATGTATCCTTCCTGTAACATTGTTGTACAAAATGAGAACACACACAAACACATTTATATATGCCATCTTCCTGCTTACACGAAAGGTGGCACAATACATATATTCTGGACTTTTTTCATTCAACAATATTTTTTTGATACAGTTGCACTGTAATTCACTTTGTGGATACTATTTAACTATTTTTCAATGTATGGATATTTATTATGTTTCAGATATTTTACAAACAAAAGCAACTATACTGAATAACTGTGCATGTGTACCTACACATTGCTAAAGGTACAGCTTTCATGGCAATTCCTTAGTGGTCTTTGCTGTGGTTAAAATGTAAGTACATTTATAGTCTTGCTGAGAATTGCCAAATTTCTTTCCATAGATATTGTACTTGTTTGTATTAACACAAGCAATAAATGGATGTAAATAATTCTTCACATGCACACCTTTCTATTTTCCCAATCATTATATGAAGATATCATTTTTGTTTTCAATTTGTGTTATTTTATTGTGAGTAACTTTGAATATTTCCCAAATGCTAAGAGCACCTTTATCTCTACCTCTGTATGTATGTGTGTTTGTGTGCTTTGCCTATTCATGTTTGTTTCCACTTTTTGGGGGGCAGGATTTTGATACTTTGCACCTCAATTTTACCCACCCCACCCCCACAATTTTTAAGCAAACAAAATAATGGGAGTATGATGTATTCTTCATTTGACAAAGTTCTTATGTAGGACTTGCTTCCTAGTCTCAGCACTAGGCTAGTGTGATTACAGAAAGGGAGATGCATTCTCTCATAAAGCTTTGATATAGTGAAAAAATAGATTATTGATACTTTAGTTTTAATTAAAATTTTGAGAAAACTATATTGATATACAGATGTAGGAAATTGATCATGGATCGCATTCTTGCAGTATCTCTGAATAGTAGCATCCTTCTGAACTATAGGAAAATCACAACAGAAGTACTGACATCAGTATTGAGACAGAGAGCATTTGCATAACCCTAGGGCCCTTTATTTCCATTGCCCTTTCCTCCTGTGCCCATGTCTTCCTCAATCCCTAGCAGCCACTGTTCTGTCCTCCATTCTGTCCTCCATTCATACCATTTTGCCATTTCTAGAATGTTGTATGAGTGGAATCACACAGTCTGCAACTGTTTGGCTTTGGCTTGTCATTCAGAATAATCCCATACAGACTAATTCAGGTTCTTGCATAAATCAGTAGTTCATTACTTTTTATTGCTTTAGTAGTATTTGTTTCTATCTTCTTTCTTTCTTTTTTTTTTTTTTTTGAGTAGTATTTTTTTTTTAAGTATATCTAACTATTCCCCCATGGAAGGACGTAGGAATTGTTCCTAGGGTTTGGGTAATGATAAATAAAGTTGCTATGGACACTCACATACAGATTTTTGTAAACTTAAGTCTTCAATTCTCCAGAATAAATGCAGTTGCTGGGTTAGATGGCTCCTACCTATTTAGGTTTGTCTTTCTTTTCTTTTCTTTCTTTTTTTCTTTTTTTTTTTTTTAATTTTTACTGGGCATTGAACCCAGGGACACTATTGAGCCACATCCCCAGCTCCCCCCTTTCTTTTTAGTATTTTATATATAGACGGGTTCTTTCTAAGTTCCCAAGGCTACTTTGAACTTGCCATCCTACTGCCTCAGCCTCCTGAGCCCTTGGGATTACTGGTGTGGGCCACTGTGCTTGGTCTATTTAATTTTTAAAGAAATTGCCAAGTTACTTTGCACAGTGTATCTACCATTTATATCCCCATGAGCAATACATGTGCAGTATGGTTTCTCTACATACTTCACATTCAAGCCAAATGCTTGTTTTAGTTTTTGTTCGGTTTTAGCTATTCTAATCCATGTGTAGTGACCACGTCCTTGCATGTACCCAGCAGTTGATAGTGTTTAGCTCTCTAATGTGCTCCATTGTCATGTATGTATCCTTTGCATTGAAATTTCTCTTCATATCTTTTGTCTGTGCCCTAAGTGAAATTTTTGTTTTTGGTTTTGTTTTTACCCCCACTGTTATATTTTAAGAGTTCATTACATATTACAGTTTCTTGGTGGGTATGTAGGCTTACAAATATTTTCTCCTACTCTGAAGCTTGTCTTTTCATTCTCTTCATAATATCTTTCTTTTAAAAATATTTGTAGTTGTTCTTATTACTTGCACATGATATAGAATATATTTTGACATATTATACATACATGGAGTATAACCTCTCATTCTTCTGGTTATATATGATGTAGAAATACATTGGTCATGTATTCACATATGCACATAGGAGAGTAGCATCCAATCCATTCTACTATCTTTCCTATTTGTATTTTCCATCCCTTCCCTTAATTCCCCTTTGTTTAATCCAAAGTACTTCTATTCTTCCCTACCCTTTCCTCTTATTGTGAGTCAGCATCTGTGTATCAGAGAAAACATTCAGCCTTTGATTTTTGGGGACTGGTTTATTTCACTTAGCATGATAGTCTCCTACTCCATCCATTTACCAGCGAATGCCATAATTTCATTCTGCTTTATGGATGAGTAATATTCCATTCTGTATATAAACCACAGTTTCTTCATCCATTCATCTGCTGAAGGGCACCCAAGTTGGTTCCATTGTTAAGCTATTGTGAATTGAGCTGCTATTAGCATGGATGTGGCTGCATCACTGTAGAATGCTGATTTTAAGTGCTTTGACTAGAAACTGAGGAGTGGGAAAACTGGGTCAAATGGTGGTTCCATTCAGAGTTTTCTGAGGAATCTCTATACTGTTTTCCAGAGTGGTCGCACCAATTCTCAGTCCCACCAGCATGGTATGAGTGCACATTTTCCCCCACAACTTCTCCAACATTGATCATTGCTCGTATTCTTGTTGCGTGTATTGTTGCCATTCTGACTGGAGTGAGATGAGATCTCAGTGTAGTTTTAATTTTCTTCATAATATCTTTCACAGAACTCACTCAATTTTAACTTAATTTTGCTGAGGTACACGCCATCTAATTTCCCTTAGGTAGGGTCAATGTCAAGTCTGAATTTTGTCTGTGGATGTCCAGTTGCTTCTGTGCTATTTCTTGAACTGTTGAATGGTCTATTGCTCCACCGAGTTGCTTTTGCACCTTTAAAAAAGGCTTTGGGGCACATTTCTACAGATCTATTTCTGGGTACTCTGTGCTGCTCTGTTGATCTATGTCTCTACTTCTGACAGTTCACATACTGCGTACTGTAGCTCTCAAGTAAGTCTCAAAACCAAGCAGATTTAATCTTCTGCTTTATTCTTCTTGAGACGGTTAGCTGTTTTCATTTTTTTTTGCCTTAATAATGCACAATTATTGTGCTTACAAAATGTTTGTGTACTTTTAAAATATCTTGTATAATGCTAACTTGATGAACCCATAAGTTTTGAATGTTAGAAATTCTTGGGGATTTTCCATGTTGACAATCATGCCATTACATAGGGGCAGTTTTATGTCTTCCTCCTTTAGGCTGTAGATCTATGTACATTTTCTTTTCTCTCTTGCCTTACTACACTGGCAAGAACTTGCAGCACAAAGTTAAGTCAGAGATCTCTTCTCTTTTCTGAAAGAGACTACGTAGATTTCATGTGATTTCTTTGGGAACGTGGAACCCTTCTCCAGTGAAACCATCTGAGTCTGGATCTCTGCATTTATTAGGGAGAAATCACAAGTTCAATGCCCTTAATGGTCCGAGGTGTATTCAAAGTATCTCTTCCGTATTAGGTGAATTAGGGTTTGTAGTTTCCTGGTTCAAAGACTTGCTCTAGAAGACTCCCATTCCAGAGGCAGGCAGCCAAAGCAGGGACTCTGAGAGGAAGCAGTCGCAGCACAGACCCATTAAGGAAAAGAAAATAAATTAGAAAAGGGAACCGTAAAAAAAATGATGAAAAAAATTATCCCCTCATAAACATTGCTCATCTTTCCCAGGCCACAAGCAGTTTCTTCTGGTGAGCCGCCTCCATCATCCTAACTTGATCTGAATTCTGCATATTGCCTAAGTTCTAATTCTGGCTCTGCTACTCGTGAGCTGTATGACTTTGGACAACTTACTCAGCCCCTGTGTACCTCAGTTCTCAGTAAAAATGGCCATGGCAATCAGTATGTTCCTCCTAGAGTTGTATGAGGATTCCAATGAGTTAATAACTACAAACTTGTAAAAATAATAGTTCATGGATTTCATGTTTATTCTGCACTCTTTCTTGAGAGAATTTTCTCTTACCTATTGAATTGCTTTGACAGTTTTTTTTAGAAGAACTTATGATATGTAAGTGAGTCCATTTCTAGACTCCTTGTTTCTACCAATCCTTTTGTATATACTTTTGCAAACAGCACACTATCTTTTTTACTTTGGCTTTTGAGTCAGTCTTGAAATCAGGGAGCACAAGTCCCCTAATTTTGTTTATCATCTTCATGATTGCCTTGCTATCTTATGTCATTTGCATATAAATTTTGCAACTAGCTTTCCAATTTCTATTTTTGAAATTAAAAAAAAAAAGAGTCTGATGTAATTTCAACTGGGGTTGCATTGAATCTATAGGTCAATTTGGAAGCTGCTACAGTTTCCCTCTGAAATGTTCCCAGCGGCCCGTGTGTTGGAACGTTGTTGGTCCTCAGCTTCCTGCTGTTGGGAAGCGGTTGAACTTCGCAGAGGTCACCTCATGGTGGGTTTTTGGTCATTGGTGGGGAGACTGTGCTCTCAAAGGAGACTGGGAATCTTGTCCTCTTCCTCTGTCTCTTGCTTCCCAGCCACGAGGGAGCAACTTTGCTCTATCATACGCTTTCCATTATGATGTGCTACTTCACCAAGGGCCCCCAAACCACAGCTTACCAGTCATGACCTAAAACCTTCCAGACTCTGAGCTGAAATAAACCTTTCCTCTTTATAAGTCTGTTTATCTCAGTTAGTAACCTAACTCAGAAAAGAATTGACATTTTAATAATATTGAGGTTTTTCAATGCACAGACACGGTCAATGGACATACTTATTTTAGTTCTCAAAATGTCTTTCAGCAATGTTCCCTAGAGGTCTCATATATCTTTTTTTAAACATAATCCTAGGTGTTCTTTTGAAAAAATACTAATAATTGTTACTTTAAAACCTCATTTTCTAATTATTGCTGGTGGAAATAAAGTCGATATTTTTCATGTTCAACTTTTAGTCTACAACTTTACTAAATTACAGTGTTACAGTGTTTGTTTATCGATAACCCTAACCCTCAGATTTCCTATATACATAATCATCTGACCTTCAACTAATACTTTAATTTTTATTTTCCAATTTTTGTATGTATTTACCTTCTTACTTCTCTCTCTTTTTCTTCTTTCTTTCCTGTCTCACTCATTCTCTCTCCCTCCCTTTCTCCCTCCTTCCCTCCATGGGTTCCTTCATCTCCCACCCTACCCTTTACTCTTGATGGTGCTGATTAGCACCTGTGATGCATTCTGAATCAAATGAGGAAAGTAGAAGTTCTTTCCCTGTCTACACCCTTAAAGGAAAGATTCAACATTTAATTTTTAAGAATAATGTTAATTGCAAATTTTCATATAAATATGCTTAACCTTCTGTATGTTTTGAAACTTTGCAGTTTTAAACTTGCTTTTTCTCTACACATTTTATGTGGAGATCAATCCCTGATGATAGATATATATATCATTTCTTTTTCACTGATGCATGATATTTACTATGAAACACAATCAAACTTGTTTATGCATTTACTTCTTGATACTTAGGATGTTTTATTATTTTTAACTGTATGTAGTACTTCTTTTATAACTCCTTTGTATCCTTCTGTACAAGTATGAATTTGTTTTTAGCATATCCCAAGAGTTGGAATAGCTAAGTCAAAGTTGAATCCACCATTGACATCAATGTGTTTAGATAAAATACCTTCACAAAATTTGGGGACCTAACATTGTAATTCTGTGTAAATGGTGAGTTCTGTGCAATAAATTCTTTTCATTATCAAATGTTAGATCATTTTTTTGCCCATCCAGTATGTATGAAATTGTATCTCCTTAGATTTTAATTTCACTTCTCTGATTACCCACAAAATCGAAGTTTTAAAAATTGATCTTTTAGTTATTTCATAAATGAAGGCTCTAGTTCCTCATTTGGCCATAAAAATGAACAAATGCCCCAGCACCTTTTACTGAATTGTCTGTCTTCCCTCCATGATAATGTGCTCCTGACAAGTATTGTAAAAGTCAGGTACATTTCTGCCCTTTTTGTTTTTCTCTCTACATCTTCCCCATCTGTTTCTGTGGCCATATCAATGCTTTACGGTAAGACTTCCTATCTTTGGGGAAGTTCCCTGACGACACTGCTGTTCTTTAAAATTTTCTAAGCTGATTCTTCCACATGCATCTAGAATCAATATGTGAGGTTTCAGTAAATTAAAAAAAAATTGTTCTTAGAATTTTTATTTGCATTGTTTTTTAAAAAATTTATTTTTAATGGACAATAGTAATTGTACATACATATGAGATAGGGTTTAATAATTTAAGACTGTGACTCAATAGCTTACAAACTGCTGTGTTTTTATTTTTGTTTTAAATAAAGCCTTTATTTTTCTCTTTTTTAATTAAATTAAATTATTTATTCTAATTTGTTATATATGCAGCAGGATGCAATTCATTTCCTATTACACACTTAGAGTATAGGTTTTCCACGTCACTGGTTGTACACAAAGCATGTTCACACCATTTGTGTCTTCATACATGTACTCAGGGTAATGATGTCTAACTCATTCCACCATCATTCCTACTCCCACGCCCACTGCCCTCCTCTCCCTCCCCTTTGTCCCATCTAAAGTTCCTCCATTCCTCCCATTGCTCCCCCTGCCTATTGCAATTATGATTCAGCATCTTCATATCAAAGAAAACATTCAGCCTTTGATTTTGGGAGATTGGCTTACTTCACATAGCATTTCCATTTACCTGAAAATGCCATGATTTTATTCTCTTTTAATACTGAGTAATATTCCATTGGGTATATATACCAAAGTTTCCCTGTCCATTCATCTACTGCCAGGCATCTGGGTTGGTTCCACAATTCAGCTATTGTGAATTGTGCTGCTATAAACATTGATGTGGCTGTGTCCCTGCAGTATGCTGTTTTTAAGTCCTTTGGGTATGGACTGAGGAGAGGCATAGCTGGGTCAAATGGTGGTTCCATTCCCAATTTTCCAAGGAATCTCCATACTGCTTTCCATACCGGCTGCACCAATTTGCAGTCCCACCAGCAGTGTATGAATGTGCCTTTTTCCTCACATCGTCCCCAACACTCTTTGTTGTTTGTCCTCTTTTTTTTTTATTTTTTTGTTGTTGTTCTTGTGTATGGCCTCAATGCCTTTATTTGTTTTTATGTGGTGCTAGGATCGAACCCAGTGCCTCACACTTGTGAGGCATAACTCCAGTGTCTCAGTTGTTTGTATCCTTGATAGCTGCCATTCTGAGTGAAGTGAGAAGAAATCTTCAGAGTAGTTTTGATTTGCATTTCTCTCATTCCTAGAGTTGTTGAACATTTTTTATATGTTTGTTGATTGATTGTATATCCTCTTTTGAAAATTATCTGTTCAGTTCCTTGGCCTATTTATTGATTGGATTTTTTTTTTTTTTTGGTGGTAGGGTTTTTGAGTGCTTTATATATCCTAGAGATGAGTGCTCTATCTGATGTGCTTGTGGTAAAGATTTTCTCCCCTTCTGTAGGTTCTCTATTTACTTCACTGATTGTTTCTTTTGCTGAGAAGAAGCTTTTTAGTTTGAATCCATCCCATTTATTGATTTTTGGTTTTAATTCTTGCACTATAGGAGCCTTATTAAGGAAGTTGTGGGGCCTAATTTGACATGATGAAGATTTGGGTGCAAGGTCTCTGGTTTAATTAAATATAGGCAGAGAACGTGTAATTATCAAACTAGGGTGGTTAACATTTCATATCCTTAAATAGTTATTATTTCTTTGTGTTTGCACCATACAAAATTCTCTCTTCTAGATTCATGCAGATGTTTTACATTAATTTGGGGAAAATGAATAACTTTAGGACACCTTTTTTCATCTAGAAACACCATCTTGCTCCATTTATCTAGGCCTACTCTAATTTATTTTAATAAAGCCTTGAAATTTTATACAACTTTTCTCTTTAATTTGTACCTAATATTTACATATGTTTTTGTTATTGTACATGGAATTTTCTTTAAAAAATGCATTTTATTTTGCTTTTAGAATATAAAAATGCCACTGATTTTTATATGTAGATCATATTTATAGCAAACTTGCCAAATTCTCATTATTTCTATTTTTTTTTCCTACCAATTCTCCTAGCAATTTTATGAGAAAATCGGATCTGTCAATGAGGATAGTTTTGTTGCTTTCAATCCTTATACATTTGGATTTTTGTTGCCTTTTAGAAACCTTTCTGTGGAGACGACTGTAGAACGGTAAATTTGAGTTAGAGGATGAGCTACAGTTTCCTGGCCCATTGGGTGTGTTTTGTGGCTGATGCCTAGACATTTTATTCCAATGTTCCCTGTGTGCCGGATCAAAAGTACACTTCTCACTTATTGCATGTGTTTATTAGACCAACTTTTTAAATTGATCTTTCCAACTCTTCCATGTCCTCACTGACTGTTTCGCTTATGTGTGAGGTAACTTGCGTCAAGGTACTGCAGTTTTCATTTTTCCCCGAGTTTCTGTCAATTTTTATTCTACATATTTTTATCTATTTTAACACGATTACAGGGAATTTTCATATCTTCTTGAGCTATTAAAATTCCGTGTTAGTCGTTTTTGGGCTGTCATAACAAAATATAATAGACTGGTTGACTGAAACAGCAGAGATTGATTTCTCTCAGTTCTGAAAGTGGGGATTCCAGGATCAGCGCTCTTGCAGGGTTGTGGTGGAGGCTGTCTTCCTGGCCTGCAAATGGCAGGCCACCTTCCCCCGGGGTTGAGCACTGTGATGGCTTTTCTTGCAGAGCCAATAATTCCATCATGAGAACCCTGTCTCATTACCTCCTCTTGTCCTAAAAAATGCATTTTGTTTTTAGAATATAGAAATGCCACTGATTTTTATATGTAGATCATATTTACAGCAAACTTGACAAATTCCCTCATTATTTCTATTTTTTTCCTACCAATTCTCCTAGCAATTTTATGAGAAAATTGGATCTGTCAATGAGGATAGTTTTGTTGCTTTCAATCCTTATACTTCCCCAAGACCACGTCTCCCAACACCATCACATTTGGAGTTACTGCTTTAACGGATAAATTTTGTAGGGATGCAGTTTAGTCCATAGCAACCTCTGATCTGCAGTTATCCTCATTTTCTCTCATGTTTTTCCAAAGTATCTGTTTGACTTGAAGTTTCCTGTGATGAGTATTTCTCTCCTTGTAATAGTTTAATAGTCTAATATACAACTATAGATTTAAAAAATAAATAACAAATATTACAATGACTACCCTTTATTGAATATTTACCTATTTAAATGCAATATAATTACATATTTGAAATTATTTTTCTCTCATTTCTTGAATTCTCATTTGATTATTATGCTCTTTTTAAATAATTTCTTTAGTTGTAGATGGACACAATATTTTATTTATTTATTTTTATGTGGTGCTGAGCATCATACCCAGTGCCTTGTACATGCTAGGCAACAAGCCCTCTACCACTGAGCTATAATCTCAGCCCTGAGTATTGTGCTCTTGATTTTATTTTTGTTGTTGTTGGGAAATACTTGCTTGCATTTTTATTGTTATTCTACATTTTTCCACTCTTGTTTGGAATCATACAGCTGTTCTATTATTTTATTTGTTCCTCTTTTAAATGTAAGTTACATAACCAGTAGAATATAAAATTAAGTGTTTACTCTCATCCTGAACCATCCAAATGCTTTGGTTTTATTAGTTTTTGCCTTTCCAACTGACATGATTATTGACAAATATTTTAAGTATTATTGTTTATTCTGAAAATTAGGGAACACTACTTCTTATGTAAGTGGTGACCTTCCAATATACTGGATAATTTCTTGTTATTTCTTTGTGTATTTCAAGTCTTTGTTCAGGATTTATTTTCTTCCTTCTGCTAGTTCTCATATGAACTTGTTTCATAAAAGAAGTTATTAATAAAGTTTGGGTTTTATTGGAAATATATATATTTCCAAATACACACACACATACACACACACACACACACACACACACACAACCAAATAAAATACATTTGTCATTCTTGAATCACTATTATCTCTTTGATACACTTTGGCTGAGGAGCACTTTCATTTCCACCCTTTGGATGCGTCATTCCACCATCTTGGGGCGTCTGTAATGTATTAAGAAGTCAACTTTCAGTCTGTTTTTTTGCATATAATATGTCTTTTCTCACAGGCAGCTTGAGCTCATCTATTTACCCTTATTTTTGAGCTGTTGTAGTATAATATTTCTAATATGTTCTGTACTTTTAAATTCATTAATTAATTCTTTGTATGACTGTAGTTCCTATTAAATCTGAGATTACATGAATTTCTTCAAATCTGGAACTGTCTCACTAATGTTTCTTTAAATGTTTCCCCCATATTTAATTTCTTCCCATCTTCTGTAGCCTATATTCTACCTTCTCATTCTATTCACTGTGTTTCTAGTTTATTCTTCATATTTATAGACATATCTATGTATGCATGTATTCACACAGAGTCGTCAAGTATATTCTTCCTGTCTTGTAGCACAGTTGCTCTTCTCCCTTCACCGGTGCCCGTTCTGTCACTTAATCTACCTACAGTTTTATAATTTACTTATTATATCTTTTTTTTTCAACTTTAGAAAACCTTTCTGCCTTTCTTGGAGAGCATCTTACTTTGAACCATGTTATCAGTTCTGTAGTTTAATCCTTATAAAAGCTTATTTGCACTTATTTCCTTTGTAGATAAGATCCTAATACAGAGTGTCTTGGGGAGGCCCTCTTTGCTCTTTATGCTTTTGACCATCAACTTTTTATGGTATTTTATAATTTTGGATATGGAGTGTATTTCAGTATGAACAAAAAAAGACGGTTTGTTTATGTAGCTCAGTCATTATGGCTTCCTTGGGCCACCGAACATAATTATCCAACTTTATGTTTCAAATTTGCAATTTGAAATTGCAAATTCAAATCTCAAATATTCATAAGGGCAGATCTGTAATCTTTTTTTTTAAATATTTTTTTAGTTGTAACTGGACACAATATCTTTATTGTATTTATTAATTTATGTGGTGCTGAGGATCGAACCCAGGGCCTCACACGTGCTAGATGAGCGATCTACCGCTGAGCCACAATCCCAGCCCCCAGATCTGTAATCTTGAAACCATGGACAAGCTACACAGGTCTTTTTTTTTTTTTTATAAAGTTATTTTTTTCTGTCTTTTTACTTTATTATTGTTACTTTGGCTTCTGAAGTATGTACGTGTGTGTGTGTGTGTGTGTGTGTGTGTGTGTATTTCAGTTCTCATTCTTTCACTTTCTTGAGCTCAATCCCATGTCTCTTATACCTCTTGTGATTGGTAAAATCCAATATTTGAATTAGCTAAAATTGGCAAGCACCCTCGATAGCAGCTCTACCCTTACTGCTCTCTTGAAAAACCTCAGCCTGTTCTTTCTTTGTTTTCAGCTCCTGAAGACTAATATTAACTCCTTGTTGTCTATGCCTAGAGTTTATAGTTTGTGCTTCCACTTCAGGTTTGCTTTTAATTTTTCCATCATGTCTGTGAGACAGAGACTTTGTCAAGATATAATATTTTCTTTATTAAAAATTTTTTATTTGTTTTAATTAGTTATACATGATAGTAGAATACACTTATATACTTTTTATATCATACATAGATGGGATATAATTTCTCATTTTTCTGGATCATACATATTGTAGAATCACATTGGTCCTATAGTCACATACATATATAAAGTAATAATGTCTGTTTCATTCTACTATCTTTCTTATCCCCACATCCCCTGCCTTCCCCTCATTTCACTTCCCTCTACCTAATCTAAGGTAATGCTATTTTTTTTGCATTATAATTCTTAATACACATATATACCATAATTTTTGTATCTCTATTTGAATATAAAGTATGTTGACACCCAATTCAAGTCTTCATACATGTACTTTACATAATGATGTCCATCACATTCCACCACCCTTGCTAATCTCCTGCCTCCTCCCTTTCTCTCCCACCCCTCTTTCCTATCTAGAATTCATCTATTCCTCCCATGATCTCCCTCCCAATCCCACTATGAGTCAACCCCCTTATATCAGAGAAAACATTTGGTATTTGTTTTTTTGGGATTGGCTGACATCACTTAGCTTTATCTTCTCCAACATCACCCATTAACCTGCGAATGCCATGGTTTTTTTCTTTTTTAATGCCGAGTAATATTCCATTGTGTATATATGCCACATTATCTTATCTATTCATCCACTGAAGGGCATCTAGGTTGGTTCCATAGTTTAGATATTGTGAATTGTGCTGCTATAAACATTGATGTGGCTGTGTCCCTGTAGTATGCTGTTTTAAAGTCTTTTAGGTATAGTCTGAGGAGAGGGTAGCTGGATCAAATGATGGTTCCATTCCCAATTTTCCAAGGAATCTCCATACTGCTTTCCAAATTGGCTGTACCAATTTGCAGTCCCACCAGTAATGTATGAGTGTGCCTTTTTCCCCACATCCTCGCCAACACTTATGGTTGTTTGTCTTCCTATAGTGCAAGAATTAAAACCAAGAATCAATAAATGGGATGGAATCAAACTAACAAGTTTCTTTTTCAGCAAAAGAAACAATCTGTGAGGTGAACAGAGAGCCTGCATCCTGGGAGCAAATTTTACCCCTCACACATCAGATAGAGCACTCATCTCTAGGGTGTACAAAGAACTCGAAAAGCTAAACACTGAAAACCAAGTCAACAAATGGGCCAAGGACCTGAACAGACACTTCTCAGAAGAGGATATACGATCAATCAATAAATATATGAAAAAATGCCCATCATCTCTACAATCAGAGAAGTGCAAATCAAGATATAATATTTTCTATGTTGCCAAAAATAAAATCTAATTCAACATGGTCATGTTTTGCTCAACCATGGGAATATGTCCTGAAAATTCAGCCATCACTAGGGGATTTTGTTATTATGTAAACCCCAAGTGGACTTACTCAAACCTACATGGTGCCGATCTTTATACCACTGGGATATATTTTAATCTTGTAGGAGCACCGTGGTCTATGCCTTCCATCACTGACTAACTTCTAGTTATGTGGCACCTGATCATATATGTCTGTGATGTCTGAGACTATGTTATATTATCTACAGTTAGTCAGGGACTCAAGTATTGGAAGGGGAAAAAAGTGTGTTATCAAATAAGAAAAATCTGTCAAAATGTAGGTAAAAGATGTCACCCCATTTTTGAGCCCAGTACTCAGCTAAGAAGCTGAGAAGCAAGATGCAACAAGAACAGTTGGTGGTGATCCAAACAGCAGCAATTCTGGAGGGATTGAATACAGCAGTCTCTGATAAGAGATGGGGGAGTCCAGAGAGAAAACCAGGCAGACAGAAAGGGGGGAAGTAACAAAACTCTTATAAGGCACACAATACCATATGTTGATGAGTCTTGTGTAGAGGTCACCAGGAGTGCCTGGATTTGAATCTCCCAATAGTAGGCATGTGGTTTAGGAAAGTGAATTAAACTTTCTGTGCTTCCGTTTTTCACCTGTAAAACTGACATAATATTTGTGCCTATTTCGTAGAGCTTTAATACACAATAGGTGGATTAGTATGTGCAACTTGCTTAGAAGAGTATTTGCAATGTAATTCTTACCATATCTCAGTTATGCTCGTGTTGAATCATTACCTAAAGTTCAGCATCTGCAGGATGCCGCACATGCAGCGATGAAGGGCAGCCCTGCTCTCAGGTTTCAGCTCCTCACTATCGTGGGGGAGGCTAAGGCGTAATCTGTACTGTACATTATTCACAACAACGAGGAGATCAGTGAAAGAAAGAACGAGTGCACTAAACAAAGCGTAGAGGTGGCTCAGGGGAGGAGCTGATTAATTCTTTCCTCTGGGGTGAAAGAGGCAGAAAAGAGGAGGGTCACATTTGGGAAGAAGATGATAAATCTCCTTTGTGTCGTGATAGATTTAAAACCCTTTCGGAGATGACCATCAGGCAGATAGGAAGGGGAGCCTGAAGTTATTAAAGACAGCTTGCGTTCTTTGTGAGCTCCAGGTTTCTCATTCAAATGTGTTTCCAGTCCTGGATTTCTTTGACACTTCTATTATGATGCAGAATCAATCATGAGGTGTTGGAGAAGACGGATGGATGCTAGACCGAACATAATGTGTGCTCCAAGAACCCCACAGATGGCCTTGAAAGGGCAGGGCTGGCTTCTTTTATTTTCCTTCTGTTTCCTACACATCCCCAACTCCAATGAGGTTGAAAAATAAAATGACTAGTGTGCTATTGTCCTTCAGTTGGATACAAAGGACATGAGAATTCCTTTGAATATTAACTGACTACTTTATAGAGCTGGAGGCTTTGTGCTGGGGACTTGCTCAAGCTTGTCCTTTTAATGAAACACTTGGTCCAAACATTAAAAAAGGAATGATGAATTCCTTATGAGGCCACAGAAAGAGGGTGGAAGGTTAATACGTGTTAGAGACAAGAAAACCATTCGTCCACCACAGTCGATGCATACAGATTTCCTTCATTCTTCCTGAAGTCGTTCACTAGGATTTCTAACACCTTCTCCTCGCTTCCCGATGACCTTCCCAAGGCCTAAATGAGAGGAGTGGAGACCAGCCTCCAGCCAGGAATCTTTACTCCCTGTGCACTCACAGCAGTGATGAGAGATGTCCCTACCCCCGAGACTGAAGCCTTGGGGGATTCTGCCAAGTCACCAAAGGTTCTACTCTGTTCAGAAGCTCATGCTTACCCTCTGCTGCTGCTTTGAAACTGAAAAATCGATGTGTAGTTGCCGTTATGATGTGCTTGGTCCGATCCACCGACCACTGATACAAATCCATCTCCTTGCCATACAGTCACACGTCACCTGTGGTCACTCTGCATTAATCAGAATACGTGGCTGACTAAGATAAGTCTATTTTCTAGTCGGGCTTGACGGTGACATTTCATTTACATAGGAACTTTTATGATTTGAATTTCCTGATTAAAACACTCAGTTCCTTGGTGTAAATGGAAACATGGAATGGAAGCGTGCCCAGCCTGCCACATGAGGGGGCAGAGAGGTGTCAATGTTCTAGGAAAAGCAAACCCTGGAAAATATTGGGAATATATGGGATTCTTCCAGGAAAAAGGGTGCTATAAGTTATTGCAGGATCTCCAATTTATTTCCCTTACAGACAAGCCCTCATCTAGGAACAAGCATCAAATACTACCCTTTTCCACACACAAGCAAGTACGTAGCAATATATCTGTAACACATGGCACAGATTCCCTGAGGACTTCTGAATCTCCTATAACGACCCCATGTTGGGAAGTGCTGATTAAGTGTTCTTTTTCCAGAGTCAGTAGCATATGAAGTCAAACATGTTCTTGACCAGGATGGAGCCTGTGGTCCATTGGAAGACAGTGAACCAAGCATTCGATCATAACAGAATGAAAAGAGAGAAAACACAAACTACAACAGGAATCCACCCTTAGGATACTTATCATGGCTTTGGGAGCCAAGTAAAAATAGACTTGCCTGAGAAGCCTGCTTTAATATTTACTTGAAGGATAAGTAGAAAATAGCCAAGCAACATTGGTGAAGGATGTGCCCTCAGGGGATGGAAAAGAATGTGCAAAGGTCTGCTAGAGGCAAGATGACACACAGTTGTGTTCAGATAGATGAATGTTGTCTAATAGGAATAGAGAATGATGAGAGATGGTCCAGGAATTCCACCAGCGGCTGAGCTAGACCCACACCTTCTGTATGCTCTGCCCTGAGGGCAGGAGGAAATATCGCTATATTCTAGCCTCGGTGTGAAACATTGTTTGAAGGGATGAGAAGATCAAGGAAAGTCACCCTCAGTGTAATGTGCTGTCTAGGAGAATAAGACCTACTGTTAATCTGCTCGGGTGTAAGCTCCTGCCTCACCACTTACTAAGTACTTAAATTTGGAAAAAAAAAATTTATATATCATTATCTCAGTTAGTTGTCTCATTTGGGAAATGGAGAAAATTAAACATCAACAAGAGTTCTTTTGAGGATTGAATAGGGAAAGTGTTTGGTTCAGCACTTTGTCCAAAAGTTTTGGCTTATCACTTTCATTATCATCATGAGCAGCAGCAGCATTATTCAAAGTGAAAGTGTCATGGAGCATAATAAAGTTCTTGTGGTGACTGGAATGGAGACATGTATGCTAATGGGCCCTTGCAATTGATAGGATGGATGTGGAGGCAGGGGGTCAGGTTAGGTGGGCTTCTGAGTTTCTGCTTGAACAGTTAGATGAAAGACATTGTCATCATCACACAGTTTCAGGGAGGAAGGATGAATTCTTTTCATGCACTCTGGTGTTGCATCTGCCTTCATATGAATCAGAACCAAACAGTTGGCTGTAGAGACAGAGAGAGATTAGAACCCAGACCAGGGACAGTGACATATCGCCTCTGGCTCCAGATTCAGTCAACCCCGGGGGCCTTTCACTCTAAACAAGTTCCCACTCTTCTAATGCAGTTGTTTGACCTTTACCCAGTTCTGTGGTTCAGGTGAGTCTGGTGGTCTTATGTCTGCGTTGAGGATGGAAAACTCTAAGAACAAAGTCATCACTTTTCTCCACAAGCCCCTGGATGACAGATGAAACCATGGACAGCAGAAGTCGCCCACGTCTTTCCTCAGACTTCTACTGGACGCTGCTCCTCACTGTTTTCCCCCTCAGCTCAGGACTCAAGTGGACATGAGGTGGCCAGGCTGTTAGATCCACTGAGATTGACTCAAGCCCCATTATGAATGTATTGGGAGACAGGAGTCTCTCTGGGGACTCTCTGGTGGGCCATCTGGCTTATGGTTTCCCTACTTACTGTGATGTTTTCCTTCTCCAGTAATGTCCCTTCCAAAGTGCCAGAATTTCTGGGAGGAATATTGCTGATATATTGGTTGGCTCTCCTCTGATTACACCCGTCCTCAACTGCTCTGATTTGAAGTAATAGGTTTTCTATTTTTGCCTTGATTTCCTGTTAGCCAGGCTGTCTAGTGTCAGATTAGTGAGCACTTCACCAAGACATTCTAGTACCTGCTAAGACTTATCATCTTTTCCACCAAAATATTCAGATATACCTCCTGATCAATAATATTAGTTTCACTGATAAATGGACATCTCCAGAATAACTGAGTCACCAAAAGACAGGGAAAGATTTGGTCCAGATCCAATTAAATCTCATAAAGGATGAAAAATATGTGAACAAATAAGCATAAGCAAAAACTATATTATGCCTATGTGCCTCATAAATAATGTCTCAAATTCCTTCCTTTTTTTACATGTTTTATGCTGTATTTCAAAGATTTTGCCGGTGTTTTATTATTACTTTGGACATATATTTACTGTGTATTAATAAAACAGATTTCATAAAATGCGATTCTATTTTTATAATGACTAAAAATCTATAGGGAAGAAAAAATTACCGGAGGATATACCTCTATGTCAGAATGGTAACAATGGGTATCTATTTTTAAGAAGCATGATATTTCTCATGCACTTGTCATGGTCATTTTCAAATCTTAGTAGGAAATGTTATCTGGATATGAAGTAATTTCCACTACAGAGTTTTTATTTTATTCTGTTTTTTAAAATTATATTGTTATATTATCGTTTTAGTCAGCTGTTTTGCTGCAGTGACTAAAAGATGTGACAGGAACAATTTTAAGGAGGAAAAGTTAATTTGGGGACTCAGAATTCCCGGGGTCTCAGTCCATGAAAAGCCGACTCCACTCCTGGGGACTCATCTTGGCAGATGAGTGTGGTGGAGGGAAGCAGATTAAGGCATCACCCCAGGAAGTGGGGGGGCAGAGAGGCAGGCAGATCTGCTAAGCAGGGACAAAATATATATCTTAAAGGCACACCCCCAAGGACCCATCTCCTCCAGCCATATCCTGCCTGCCTTTAGTTTCTACTCAGTTAATCTCCATCAGGGTTTGATTTGCTGATTGGGTTAAGGCTGTCCAACACAATTATTTCACCTCTGAGTCTTCTTGCATCATCTTACACGTGTGTTTCAGGGGAACACCCCACATCCACACTGTAACAATTTTAGCATGTGAATGTTATAATATATGGATTATTAAGCTACAAGATAGCTTCTTAACCAAGTGATCAAAATTAACATTATCAGTGATGTTAGTTATTGGCTGAGTATATTGATGTTAACGATATCAAATACCACTTGGTGGGATGCATTGAGAAAAACCCTACCATACTGTTGAACTATTCTTGTTAAAAATGCATAACCTAAATTGAGTCATGAGACAAAAATCAGAGAAACCAAAGGGCAACATTCTAAAATGCAATGGGCTTACACCCTCCAAAAACCCCAGTGTTCCAAAATACAAGGAAGCCTGATGAACTGTGTGATACTGGGTTGTATCCTGCGGGAAAAATAGGAAAGTGTTTTATAAAAGGAGCATCGGGACCATCAGCAACATTTGAAAATGGACTGCATATGAGATAAAAGCATTGCATCTGTGTTTATTCTAAAGTTTATAACTGCACTGTGATTGTGCAAAGAGATGTGCTTGTGGTTAGAAGGTACAGGCTGGGGTTGTGTGAGCAGAGGGTGTGACCTGGGTATCATACTCTCAGAAAGTTAAGGAGGAGGGAGGGAGGAGGGAAGGAGCAAACTGATTGGCATGTGTGCTTCAACTGTTAGATTTCGCTCTTTGAAATTAAAGTGGTTTAAACATTAATTTTAGTTAGTAACACATCGCCTTGCAACAATTTATATCTACTCTTCCAAAGAACAGTAGAACAAATGAATCAGTATTTAAAAAGTGGTCCTAAATAATTTTTGTTGTCACTCCTGAGAAAGTAAAAAAGAGAAATATTTGGATGGCATTCATAAGAATATACATAGCAGTTTTATTTATAAAAGCCCCAAACTGGAAATAACCCAAACCTCTATCAATGGTAAAAGAGCTTAATTATTGCATAGTCACATAATGGAAAACTACAAAGCATTGAAACAGGAAAAAAAAAAACCTACTTTTAGACATAAGGACATACATGAACTTCATAGGCATAGTATTGAGTAAAAGAAGCCAGAAACAAAAGAATATCTATTGAAAACTTCCGCCTATATAAAACTCAAGAACAGGCAAAATATATTTATGATGACAGAAATAAAAGTAAAGGTGAGATGGAAGGTGCTGTCTGGTAAGTCTTTCTGGAGTTGGAAGTGTTCTGTGTGTTGAACTGGGAGGTAGTGGCACAAGTCACCAGGTTGCATCCTTGCAGTTAGCATGCTCCACCAAGTGTGTGCTCTTTCAAACTTTGGCTTATTTGTAACCACTGCTCATCATTGCTCCCTTCTCTGTTTCTAGCCAAGAGACTTTATGTCACATACATTCAAGACACATATTTGGAATGAATAAATCAGATTTACCATCCTTGTGTCTCATTTCCTCAGGACGGTTCTGAATGTTATGATCAATGTTAACAAGTATCTTATTTCTCTTAATCAATGCGGTGGGAACGAACCTGAAAATGTGGCATTAATCTCAGCAGCAATTTGATTTGCTAGAATTTCAGATAAGGTGAGTAGTCTATTAGGATACGGGTGATAGTGGACCAATCTTCAAAAACCCCACCTATTGTGTAAGTGAAGTGTGGTGATCCACGTGAACCCAGTGTTCGTGAACTGGGAGGTACGAAGACGCCCACACCCAGCACAGTTAACTGGAAGTCTTTCACAGGCAGGATGATGACCTGTCCAAAGGCCACAGCCAACTCCAGACCTACCCAGAATGGTAGGCATCAGCATCCAGGAGGGTGGGAGAAGAACAGAGGGGCCAAGGTTTCTAGGAAGCAATGGTGGGAAATGGCATCAGGTCTTAAAGCAGATATCCACAAAGCTACAGTCAGCAATTCTGAAACAAACAACAAACAAACAAACAAACAACAGCAGAGGTTAGAGCAAAGATGCTGCTAGGGACCAGGCAAGGAGAGCTGGGATTCAGTCAGCCCTGAGATGCAGCCAGAGCCAGAAGCCCACCTGGGAGGGGAGCCCAAGGACCCTGGGAAAGGCCTACAGACCCACGCCCAGGTATCCTGGGCTCTCTCTCCCTATGTCTCTAGCTTTGGGGACAGAGGAAGTTCCAGATACCAGTGTCCACTGTCATTCAGGCCTCAGTGGAGGTGAATGCCAAAGTTCATCCACCTTTGGTGAAAGTGAGAGCCATAAGAGAAAGTGGCCCAGAAATGACGGCTTTGATTCTCACTTACACATTGAGTCCGTTCTGCTAAGGGTCATCCTCCAACACACCAGACTGCATTTTGAGTTAGATCAGAGTATTGACTTTCCCAGGACACATGAGTGTATTTAACAGAAAATGGTCCTCTTAAGTTGTTACTATAATACTCACTTTAGAAAAAATAATAAGCTTTTGTAGTCTATGCCTTTATGAGGATCTTTGATATAATTTTGCCAACCCAAAAAATGATGAATTAATTTGCAGTTCAATGAATTATCTTTTTAAAGAAAATAACTAGAGATGAGTTATCCCATTTTTTTATATTAACAAAAATATTAGAATGAAATAAGTATTCTAATTAGGAAACATAGAAAGTAGAATGAGGTTTTTTTTTCTCAGAAATTGAATTGCTTTTGAAATCTGTATAAATTTTTAAGGTGTAATAAAACATTTATTATATGTAAATAATATGGGAATACTGTAATGGGAATTATGATATTTCAATAGAAACAGGGAATTTAAAAGCAAGATATTTTTCAGTTGCTTTATTTTTTTATAGAAAATTTGTGGTACATACAATAGGACCTATGGCAAATTTATATTGCAAATAAAATAACTCTTTCTTTATTATGTTCAATTGTAAAGATGGCTTTGTGAATAGTTTACTCAAACTTATGTCAACAGATATCTTCAATATACAATTTGATGGAGAAATGTATGAACTTTAGACATTTTTACCGGGTGATTTGGAGAGTTCCATTAAACTGACACTTTGGGGATAGATCATGGTGCCATCTCACCTCACCTTGCTTTGAAAAGCAGGAATAGCTCATCTTCAAAACTGGAAAATTGATAGTTTAGCAGATCATTGGTATTTCAGATCACATGATATCATTCTGTAAGTGGGATTTTTAACAGAAAAGAATATCTATTTGTTAAAAACACATTGGGTTTTTTACTTTCCTGTGTACTTACACAAAACACAAAGTTATTCGTACAACTTGTAGGTATCATTGTTATTTTATAAATGACTATGACCTTGAAACTTTAGTCAGAAATGGTTAGGGCTAGGAAATCTTAGTTCTGACTTTGTGTCATGCATATACACATATGTGCAAACATTCACACACCGAGAGCTTTTAGTTCAAGAAAAGATATATGTTGTTTTCACATCTCACAAATACAATGAATATATTTTCCAATGTATGCTATTATTTAACTGCTTAGGAAAACAATTGTTTCATAAGACAAAATTTTTAAGGTGAATTGTGAATTTCCCTTTAAGAAAGGATCACATTTTCTTGCATGTACATATATTGAGTTATTTTGGATTTTTTTCCAGACTTTAGGAGTGTTTTGTTGTAGAAGCTCTGGATTTTGTTATATTCCTTCCAAGATTGTTGATCTATTTGTTTTAAGAGCCAATTTACCTGGTTAGATTCAAACTGAAAACTCTATCTTATTAAATAGCAACATGACTAATAGTTCAGATATTTTTGCAATCTGCCACAGCACTCGTGGAACCAGTCAGAGATTTAGTGTTATATACAGATACGCACAAAACTCATAAAGAATTTGGAATTATCCCTTTTTTAAAAATTTTTTTTCCTTTTCAAATTTGCCCTATCACTCTTTAGAGCGTCTGGTCTTTTTAGCCAGGAAAATAATGTTTCCCCTACTCTTTAAATCATCTGTGCCATATTGTGACTGTAATCATCTCCAGATTGAAGCCATGGATATAGGGAATTAATTATGTGTGGTTTCCTTGCTTACATCAAATTTTTATACCCCTCAAACATCATCCTACATTTTATTTACTCTTTAGAACACTAAAAGCAGATTTCATGTATGCTTACTTCTTTGTTTATTTTGCTCATAATTATAGTTGTTAACTGCATGAAATCTGTTCTATTATGAATTCACTCCTCCATACAGGTGGTGGTTGGAAAAAGTGCTTAGAATTCATTTAAGCCAGTTATGATAAAATGGACAGACATGGAAATGACTGTCATGAAGGACAGGTTTATACTTGTGCAAGGAATAGGCATAGCACACCATGGAGGGTGCACAAAGGTCACTCAAAAGGCAGAAGGAGAAGGAAAATGAGGCTATAAACTTTATTAGGGTTTCTACCAGAAGCAGTGGGTGAACAGGGTGGCTGGTTTGGATCATTTCAGCAGGCTCTGGGTGAGAGGTCTTGCTTAGCTCTCTAGTGCTGGCCCTGGGAGACTAGGGCTGGGCTATGGTGGCCTGGAGAATGGGAGCTCCATAAAGGTGGGGGTTGTGGCTGGGGGTTCTGGAGGGTTGTTGTACGTATAAAGGCCAGGCTTGCAGGTGACAGCTTTAGAGCTCTAGAGGTTAACTGGCGGTGAGAAGTCAGTCCTTCCAGGATCGGCAAGCACCCCGGATTTCAAAATGCCAGAGTACAAAGACATACCTGATAATAATAATCTGCTTATAAGTTCACTTTGGTCCTGAACACAGTATGTGCCTTCTCTAGGGCTTTTTGTTATGCATGTCAATACTAGTAGCCTTGTGTGTTTATTTTGTCACCTTTGTGCAGTTACTCCTATACATTCTTGAGCTAATTGCCGAATTCTCATTATTAGACCATCCTTTAATTTCTGAGATAGTTCCCCTTTGTTCCATTGTCCCTTTTATTTAAATTCACTTTCTAGCATACACTGAGAATTTGGGATCCAGTTATACGATATCATATCAGTATTACACCATATGTATTTTACATATTTTCTACATTTTGGAGTTTTGTTTTTAAAGATGGTATAATATGCTTTCTGATTGATGTGTAAAATTTAATCATTCTTTCATGGATATAAATTTATATTGCTTCTAAATATTTATAGTTGTTATGATTTTAAAAATATAATTGCCATATGATTCAACAATCTCAACTCTGGGCATATATACAAACGGAATGAAGTCGGTATGTGAAAGACACATTTACTCTCCCAAATTAGTTGAAGCACTAGTTTCAATAGCCAAGAAACAGAATCAACCTTGGCTTTCCATAAATTAATGAATGGATAAAGAAAATGAATTACAGATACATAATGGAATACTATTCGGCCCTAAAAAGGAATGGAACCCTTTCATTTGTGGCAACAAGATGGAACTGAAAGTCATTATGTTAAGGGAAATAATTTAGGCAAAGAAAAATAGGTACTGCATGATCTCATTTATATGTAGAATATAAAGAAATTTATTTCATAGAAATTGAAAGTAGAATGGTAGTTACCAGACATTGACGGAGAGTAGGGGGAATGGGGAAAGATGGATCGTTGGTTACCTGGTTACATCTGGATGACTGTAGGAAGTCTGATGTGCCGTTGCATAGTACTTGATTATAGATAATGATGATGTGCCATACCTTTCAGAGAACTAGAAGAAAGGACTGAAAATTTTCACCACATACAAGTGATAAATACGTTTAACTTGGTTTCAATGTTGCAGAAGTATATGTGTATCAAAAGATTACATGGTACCCCATTAAAATGTATGATTAATATATTTTTGTGTATCAGTTAAAATTAATTTAAAAATTGTCAGGCTTTGAACAACTAATTAAGTTTTTCTGTAGTTTAGATTAATTTTTATATTAATGAGAATCATTAAAATTTGTGTAATTTTCATTTCTTAAAATGTGAGAATTCTTCCCCATTTCTAATACTTAATCTATTTTTTTTAATTTTTCAGTTAGATATTGAGCTTTCATAATAGCAGTCTTTTTTTTTTTTTTTACTTTTTTAGGATAAATGTGTTCCACATATGGTTGAAAAGAATAACTTTCTATGGAGACATATTTACATTTGTGATTTTTTTTTTAATTTAAAATCAATGTTTCCTTTACATGGAGTGTTTAGGTCTCTCTCTCTCTCTCTCTCTCTCTCTCTCTCTCTGAGATATAATGAATACTTTTCAAACTTCTGAAAAATAAGCACTGGAAAAACCGCCTCCCTCTGTGGATATGTCTTAGTCATGCTTTATAAAAACTTTCATAAATATTCCATATGGATGCAAATTATATGAAGAATAAATATATAAATTATTGTTTCATTTAACCAAAGTCTTGCAGCAGCTTCTGAATAAGGAGAAAAGCAGCTGGAAGGCAGGGAGCCATGGAGAACTGCAGGGCAGGACCTCGGGTGGCGAGAGAGAGGCCCAATCTCCAGTTGAGAAGAGAGAAAGGAGCCCTCCATCACTCCTGGGTGCAGTTAGAAGGACCAGACACCGGAGGGCGACTCCAGGAGAAAACCGCACATCTGCCTGTCTGTGGCTCTCGGGAAACACTGTTTCTCCATGATTCTTTCATATTTCACCCGCACAAACAGATCACTGTAAGTAGAAAAATGTTTTTAATAACTTCACACATAATGTAATTAAATAGCACAATTAAATAATGTGTATGGCTAATAAAGTAACGTGATAAAGGAATTTAATAACAGAAATGACATTTTCTCTTGACTTGTTTGCATGCTCTGATTTTTGTAGCATTTTAGACCTTGAAAGTGATTTCTGGGTGTGAACAAAATATCAAATTTTCCTTTATGAGTTTTTTTTTTTTTTAATGAAAATCAAATGACTAAAACGATGTATATTCTCTGAGGATGAAGGAGTTCTGTGTTTATATTTTAAACTAGTGTGTGGCCAGGTGACTGTTGGTGATTCTGCATCATTTTTCCCTTGAGCAAGTCTGAACTTTCTCCCTGCAGACTGGAGGCTGTCTTAATGTTAGAAAAATCGTATTCTATCGCATGTGGGAATAAACGTTCTCTCCCATTGTTCTTCTGAGCTGCTCCGGGGATATGATTGGACTTTTAAAAGGATCATTTGTCTGTCGGCTAGAACTATCACTTTATCTTTTATCCTGAAATATTTTATGATGGCTTTCCACTTTATGACACACATTTTTCTCAAGCCATTTCTGTTAACTGTCTTGACTGTTCTCAAAAGTTCGTTCTCCCAATTGCTTCTTTTAATACTTATTTTATTCCTGGAATGATTTTCTAGTTTTCTTCTGTTTCTTTTCTGATCTGTGCTACTTGGATTTTCATCTTTTAAAAAAATGTGTTCTTGGGGCTGGGGATGTGGCTCAAGTGGTAGCACACTCACCTGGCATGCGCGGGGCGCTGGGTTGGATCCTCAGCACCACATAAAAATAAAATAAAGATGTTGTATCCACCGAAAACTAAGACAAATATTAAAAACTTCTCTCTGTCTTTAAGAAAAAAAAAAGTGTGTTCATTGATTATCATGTTGTAGCCATTGTTTGAAATAAACTGTATTATTTAAATATATTGTAGTTATTAGAGTAACCAATAACAATTTTTTTAAAAATTCTCTTTAAATAATATTACATGTTAATGTGATATTAAATAGGACTTTTTATAATTTCAGTATTTTTTTCTCATGGAGAAATGATGCTCTTGCTGTTGGTTTTGTTTGTTTGTTTGCATGTTTTCGTCAGAACACTGCTCTCCTTGTGGATTTTCTTCATTTCTCTTTGGTTTTCTCTGTTCATTTCCTTCTTTTTATATTTTCAATAACTTCCCACAAGTTGCATAACAACTGCCTTCTGGTTATGATTTGTCATTAAATGTGAGTTTGGGGGGCTTGGAGGGAGGCCATCCCAACTGAAAACTGAGAGCTCTGAAGCCGATTGTTGCTTGAGATTTTAAAAATTATTTATAAACAATTTTCTGTGTACTTATTGCCTTTTGAGTATTTTAAAAAAGAAAGACTTCTTTAATATATTTCTGTACTGGACATTTTATTATAAAAACATTGAGATATATATCATTTTTTTTTTTTAAGTACAGTTAACCCCTGTGTATCTACCACCTAGAGTCTTGGTTGCCATTCAGTTCATCTTATACTTCTTGATTTATCCATCCCTATATCCAGTCACTCCATATTATTCTAGATGCATGCCCAAGCATGTTGTGACGTGTGTACCCTTCTGTCTAGCCCTCCAGGCTGCACATCATTTCATCATTTGTTTTCCAACCTCATTCTGAGCATCCTTGATGCATTTTTCCTTGGATGATTAAGATTTAATTCTTTGCAGAAAACCAAGAGTAGCAGTTGGGTAGATGATGGCTACCTTTTCTCTTTTTTTCCATGCATCAAGAGGCAGCTGCTTGTTCTATGTTCCATTTCCTTCTTTCACCTGACTCACTCCTCCACTCAGGGATGGTGCATAAAGCTACAAGAACACTGAATGTCCAGAACTTTTCAAAGTATCTGAGTCTTGACTGCCTTTGGCTATTTCTGTCCTTTGTGAGATCTGCATGAGACTGAGTCTGCTTTGAATACCCTCCCACTTCCAACATCCTGTTCATCTTCACTGTAACTGAGGCCTTTCCTCCAGCTTGTGTCTAAGTTCTGATACCGTCTTTTTCAATGTGTTGTGGTTCAAACTTTGTCTTCAAGATTTTTCTTGTTTGGTTATTCTTACCAAGATTTTCAGTTTATTTAAACCAATAAAACAGGGAAGCAATATTTTTACTGTGCTATATTTCACTGAAGGCTGTAGGCAATTTTACTTCTAAAGTAATAAAATTCTCTATCCCCCTTCTTCACTCTGTATAGCCAATTTCTTAGGCTATTGGTAAAAATCATACAAGTACACTGTCTGAGTAAATAAATTCCAGGGCAAAAACATACTAGCCCAGAATATTTATTGGCCCTGAACCTTGGGCAGATTACATAAACTCTCATTCTGCTTCCTTATCTGTAAAATGTGGGCAATATTAAACCTATTATGGTTTTTGTAAAAATTAAAGAAAACACTGATGATATAGTATCAAATAGAATATTTGACCAAAAAAAAAAAAAAAAGCCTCTATATTTTCCCCCAGAGGAAACAGAACAAATGCTTTTATTGTTACATTTTCAACTCATAGACCACGTTTCAAAAGTTCAGATCTTGCCCATCCTTAATAAGAGACCTCATCCACAGTGACCCAATCAACTCTCAATTTTGAGCTTCGATGGCGGTATTTTGTGAAAGCTAGAAAACCAAAGGACACTCTGGGTCTTGCTCTTTCCCTGAAGCTGTGGACAATTCTGCACCGTATCCACACAGTCGGCATGTCTCAGCACGTGCTGCCAAGGGTAGAACTCAGAGCCTCGCTGCCAGGTGCGTTCACCAGTTCTCATCGTGCAGCACCTCCGCCCCTGATCCAGAAGCCTAAGAAGCACTGGGCACACAGCCTGACGCAGAATCATCTGACCCATGTTGCTAGAGAAAGCACTGCGGCTGATCCCAAGTCCCACAGATTCCATCAGTGAGGCAGGAAGTCAAGAGGTCTCCTAGCCACCTCCCCCAGAACCTTTGCTACACAGTGCCTCCAAGTGCAAAGCTCTCCACATCAAAACTCGGGTGTGTTCAACTCAGAAATGTGCTTAGGCTGAAGTACAGAAGCATGCCAGGCGGGAGAATAATTTCACCAGTGTCTGCAGGGTCCCAAACTACTACGCTCTGAATTTTAAATTTGTACATGCTACCATATTCATACAGAAACTTACATAAATTTTGAGTGTAAGGTATGTCACCCCCCGCAAAAAAAAAAATGGTTGGATTTGTAGAATCTGAAGACATTTTCACTGTAGGTTTTGATGCTGATCCATATTGTGGGGTTTGTGCATAATTATCATTACACCAATCAAAGTATGAATTGATTACATAGACCAAAAATGCACTTTCAACATTATTTCAACAGATGTATCATATGACACACATAATTTTTTCATATTTTAAGTGCTATTCCATAGATATTTGATGCTTATATCAATAATACTCCTGGAATAGAATCATATCACATAGCAAGGTGCATGAAAACCAGCTATAACAAACTCTAAAGGGGTAAATTCCAGTTATAAAATGGCTCATAGGTTAAGAAATCACTACTTACCCACAATTACAAATCAAGAGATAGTGACTAAAAGGTCAGATATCCAAATCTAGAAACGCACTCACCACCAGAGCTGGAAAAACAAAAGTGTTATGGAGGAAGCAGCATTCGACACGGCAAACCCACAGGACAAAGCCCAGCAGGCTTGTCTGGTTTGAAAAGGAGGAGCCTAGGTCTTCTGCTTTATGTACCCCTGAGCAGACTCTTTTGTGACTTGACCTTTTGTAAAGCCGCTGAGACACAAACAGCAAAGAGCACAGCACTCGGAGATGTCTAGTGAGACCTCGTGAAGAACAGCATCTCTGTCTGGGGGTCTCATTCACAAAATGACAATCTTCAATCTTCCTAGTGAACATTTCCAAACCCAGACTGTTATGTCATCTGTTAAGGGAAAAACAGGCTGTTTCCCTTTAAACACAACATCTGAAATTTAAAAGCTGACAAGTTAGGTTGCCATGGCTCTGAAGTCAACTCCGCTCTTCCACAGCCTGGGAACAAAGCAATGATGGGCAGGCGATTTTACCCGTCCTCACACCTTGGTGGTTATCCACTTGGCCCCAGAGGTTTATCACAGGCTTTCTAAGTTTGCCTTGCAAAGGATGAATCGACAGCACACTGGATAATCAGTCAAAAAGAAAATACATCAGATAAGTGAAACGTGTTTCCAGATGTCAGAATGCTGTACGTTACCCTGAGTCACAAAACTTGGCTGACCACTAGGATTCAGGCTTTGCCGAACCAGGGGTTGAGAATACTTGCTCCCCACACCCAGAGCCACTCGAGCATCTACTGTGCCCAAAGGAACTGAATAGAGTGGAACCAGCACCCTGTGGTCGTTTTGGAAACCCCCAGGGTCAAGCAGCAAGATGTGCATCTACTTTTGGTGAAGACCACAATCACAGCATCTGTGCAGAACGCTGCTAGGTGCATCCACGTGGGTGGCCAAGTAGCTGAGGTGGTCTAAGTAAATCTCAGAAGCAGAAACACAGCTATCTGGAGAGTGGGTTTGCAGCAGGAGCCAGGGGAGATGGTGACGATGAGACTTTTCTTTCCCTCCAAAATTCCTGGTGACACTACATGGATCATCATGCCAACTCGCGATGGCAACGTTCACATTTATTTTGTCCCAGAGCTTGTCCTCAGAGAGAGTAAAATAGTCCCCTGCTAAATTCTTCAACTCTAACGTCCTTTTCCACCACGTAGGTGTCGGCTGTCTTTGACAACTGTCCACAGCTTCTCTGTTCTGCCTCATCAGGATAATGTTGGGACCTCAGCTTGCTGACTCTTCAGCTTAGGCTTCTCCACTTGCATCGGTTGTACCACTGAAATGGCCCATCTCAGTCCTGCTTGGTTCCGTCTGCCTGCTCCCCAGGGAAGGATAAAGTGCAGCCTGATCAGGCTGTAGAAGTCATAGATGATGGTGATGTTTTCCTGGTTGTGTACCAGGCTCCAACCAAACCTCGCGCTTCCATATAGCACTTGCAAGACCTGGTGATCTTACTGTGCAAGAGGTGGAGGCTGTCAACGGCAGCTCTGGCAACCTGCAGCAGCACAGTCTCCAGAGCCCATCCTGCTGGACAGCCCCCCACCCCACCACCCCTGTGGCTGCTGCCCCACGTGACCTGCGCCAAAAGTTCTATTTTTTCAAATAACAAACATTTGAAATATATTTCCTGGTATTAAGAATGCTTTTTCTTGTGTCTGAATTTTGTTACGGTTAAGCAAGTTTTCCTCACTTCTGAATTCTAAAGGAATTCATTTTGTTCAGATAAAATTTGCAATGAGAATTTTAGCACCAGAAAAAGGAAGAGGAAGAGGAAGGAAGGGAGAGGGAAAAGAAGAAGAAGATGAAAATATTTTGACCTAGGTGTGGTTGCTGAGGCAGGAGAATCACAAGTTCCAGGCCAGCCTCAGCAACTTAGTGAGACCTTAAGCAACTGGGTGAGAGCCTGTCTCAAATTAATAATAATCATCATAATAGACTGGGCCTGTGGCTCAGTGGTACAGCACCCCTAGGTTCAAGCCTCACTATAAATACATACACACATACATATATACACACAGATATTTTGAAAGGAGAGAGTTAAATTTATGGGGAATAATGACATTAACACTGTTCAGATTTTGCACTTTCCCACTGAAGAAGCTCAAAATTCTTTCCATTATTTCACGTGTAATTTGTTTCATTCATGAGGCTTTTTCTAATTTGCTTTCTTTTGACATATTGTGTTTTTGCCTAGGTGTTTGAATTTTCATGTGTATTTTGGAGTGTTTTATGTTTTCATTATGATTCTTATCGATGATGCATTGTTCACTACTGTTTTAAATATGCAAATGTAATTTATTTTAAATATTTCGTAATAGATTTCCAATTTATTTTCACTTTAAAGTCCATTTACTTCATAATGATGAAACTCTAAAATGTATTCATACTTGATTCATGATGTAGTATAATCAATATTTATATTCCCTTTTTAAATTGAAGTGGATGTAAAATTTCTCATTATTGGATGAAGGACTTCATATATTTCTACCAGATGTCAGATCATGTTTGTTAGTAGTATGACCCAAATCTCCCATGCCTCATTTAGTTTTTGTCAACAAAAACTTCAGGTACCAACATCAATGTGTAACCATCTTTGTCACAAGGTGAAAATCGCAAATTCTCCTTCAGTTCTGTCAGTACTTACATGTTTATTATTATGTCATCCTAATCAGTAAGTTTGTCAGAATGTATTTTCTTAAGTCTATTTTCTTTAAGTCTAGTTTGTCTGACTTTAATGTAGTCAAGCCTTCCTCTTTTAATTAATTTTGGGCTTGATTTGAATTTTCATTCTCTTATCATGCTGGAATTTTATCTGACAATCTTCATATTACAATGGAAATGTGGTGCCACAGAATATGCAATGTAATTTCTAAGATATCAGATTACATTTCTATTCTAGCTTTTGTGGATTCTATTTCCCCTAGTTTTGATATATTCTATATGCTTTCTAAACCTAGAGTACTTTTTGGACTGCTTCATTTAGTGCACATCTCTTTTCTCTTTGCTGCAATCTTGCTTTTATTGTTTGCCAGGTACTTTACACATTTTTAATAATTAAACAGGTATCCAAGCCCTGTCTTTAAAAATACATGGACTTGTAGATCCCTAATTTCTGCTTTCTGCCCACAGTATATACCATGATGTCCGATATTCAACTTTAACTTTGCATTTACCCCTTTTGAGCAGTTATTGTTTTATATTCAATCTCTATCACATTTATTCATGTTCAACAGTTTGGCACTTGTTTGTTTGTTTTTTTTTTTGTTGTTGTTGTTGTTGTTTTTGCTTTTTTTTCTTTCAAGATTCTGAGACCTTTCAATTATATCATTTTCAGTCTCCCTGAGGTGTATCCTTTAAAAATTTAATTAATGAGCATCTTTTGAAAAGAAGAAAACCTTCATTTTTTGGTCAATTCGCATACATTTTTGAGTCACACTAATTCACAAAACAGGTACTAAAATGTTTTTAAATTTACAATTTAAAGTTGACAGTTAATTTTTCTCCTTACTTCATTTGTACTATATATTTTTAAATTTTGGTCATTCCTTGCTGCTTTGAGAAGTCATTTCCCATAATAACCTATCTTTAGTTTGCCTGTGTTTGTGGATGGGCATTTGTTTATTTGCATGGGGTGGGGCATGCTCTCTAAATCTGAATAGTGGAATCCTTCATTAGTTCTGCAAAATCCTCACCTGTTATTTATTTTTCCATTGTCTCCTTCCTCACTTGATGGAATCATATTAGTTGCACTGTAAGTCCTTCTACCCAACCTCTATATCTGTTTGCCTCACTTTCATAGTTCCATACTTTCATACCCTGGATCGTGTTCTGTTATATTCCTTTTGATACATTATACAACTCATTCATTTTGTTTCCTGCCATTTGAAATCTATTGTACTGTCTTTTTTCACTGGGATTTTAATTGTACTCATATATTCATTTCTGGAGCTCTATTTGACTTTTCTTCTCATCTTTCTGGCTTCATCCTATTATCCTTTTGCTAACCTCATTATGTTGATAAACAGTTGAGCACTTAAATTCTATAAATGTTAATTTTAATATCTGCAAACTTTGTAATTCCAGTTCTACAATGTTTCTCTGGCTTCTGCTCACTGTGTCTGGTTTCCTCAAATATTTTGTGATTTTTCTATAAATTATTATTTTTTGGATGCATTGTTGATGGGAATTATTTCCGACCCTGATTAAGAGACCATGGGAGATCCACAGAAGTTTCAGAGATGGTTTGCTTTTGGAAGCCACTTGAGGCACTGCAAACCTAAGATTTATTAAACTAAAGATTTGGGGTTCAGTTATTTTGAGCCATAGAGGTACTATTTACTCAGTACATATTAATGTGAGATTGAACTTGACGTGAGGAATTTCCGTAGAAGGCTTCTCTCTCTCTTCTACCTAGAGTCCAGATCAAGGGAGGGAATGCCTTCTCACAGCATGGTCCTGGGAGTGGGGCATTTTTTCCTAGATGACAAACAGAACAAATTGCTTTGAAGACTCTCATTGTGAGCCAGGGTTTCTGACAAGAGCTCTCACCTGTAATAGCCCCTGGCTTTGTCTTTGCTTCCTGCCTTTGAACCTAAACAGCAGGCTACCAGCAACTTTATTCCTCTGCTTCCAAACCTAAAGAAAGTGGGCAGATGAATTGCAAGTTTCCTCAGCATGGCATTTACATTTGAATGGAACTGCACAGGAGGTCTGAGTTTCTCTTGAAAATCCATGAGCTGCCTGTTGGCATCAGTGTTCTGTGATCTTGTATATCTCTTTGATGAGATTTATTGTTTTCTATATTTACCAGGTATTGCTATCAAAAGATAGATAATACCGGCTCAGGAGGGAACTTTAGCTGGGCATAGTGTAAATCCAAGGACTCAGGAGGCTGAGGCAGGAGAATCTCAAGTTCTAGGCCAGCCTCAGCAATTTAACAAGACCTTAGCAAGCAACTTAGCAAGACCCTGTCTCAAAATAAAATATAAAAAAGGCTGGGGGTGTTTCCCAGTGGTTAAGCACCCTTGGGTTTGATTACCAGTACTGTTATGCTCGAATTCCGGACCCCCAAAAGACCACCAGAGACCAAGATTGATGTAAGCAGCAAAGAGGTGTTTATTGCGAGCTAGCTCGGTCCTCCGTGCGCACACACAGCAACTGGTGACGCTGAGAGGCCCCGAGCCCAGGGTTTGCAGCAGTTTTATACATTCTTTGGAGAAGGCAGGGACCTCACATACATCATCGCATCCCTTAGCAAATCATCACACACCGCGGGAAAATCAAATAACAACTCTAAAACATGATTAGCACATTCACTGGCGGGAACAAGTTGGGTAGGGGTGATTGGTCAGTACAAAAGGGGTATTCATTTGAACTGATTGGTTTAAGCCAAGAGGGGTGTACGTGCTGAACTACATGGTTTCCCAACATGTTATCAACCACCATAAACTACTGGGGGTCATCTGGCATCCCAGGTATTTCCCTGTTTCTGATTGGTGGTTGCTAGGGGGTTGCTATGGGTCCCCACCTAGCCTGACTGAGTCAGGGACACCTGGCCCAGCAGATCTCTCCTGTAGATAAACCACTTAGCAGGGTGGGAATGTGCCTAGGAGTGCTCTGTGGGTCTTCCCAAGGACAAAGGTCATGTCCCTTCCTTGGACAGGCTTTGCTCTGAGGTAGAGGCTGGTTTTTCAGTACCCAAAACACCAAAAACAAAACAAAAAAAAAAAACCTTAGAAAATTGTTGCTACCTTATTACCAATCCAGAATCATTGTTAATAATTAGGAGTAGGAAATATTTTCAAGCTAAAGATTTTATTGCATTTTTAAAAATTTATTTTTAAATGAAGTTTCATGTTGCTTAGCATATAAACATTTATTTATTTATGGGGTAATGTCATAATCTCATATGTGTATGTAATGTGTAACGATTAAATCAGGCAATAAACATTTCCATCTCCTTAAACATTTCTTTGCAATAGGAACCTTCAATCTTCCGTTTTTCTAGTTCTTCACAAAATATACGATTGTTTTAAATTATAATCACCCTACTGTATTGTAGAACACTCCAACTTATTTTAAACCCAAACCAAGAACTGAAAACCTTGATTAAATCCCCATGTGGACTATTATTAGTTTCTTAGGATTGCCATAACAAAATACCACAAGCCAAATTAGCTAAATACTAAAAATGTACTTTTTCACAATTCCGGAGATTAGAAATTCAAGGTCAAGACTGCAGAAGATGTGCCTTTTCCTGATACCTAACTTTTTGCCTTGCAGATAAACACCTTCTTACTGTGTCCTCTCCTGGTCTGTCCTCAGCTTGTACAACTTCTAGCATCTCTTCCGATAATGACACCAGTTCTATCAGACTGGGCCCCACCCTTATGACTTCATTTAACTGGAATCACCTCCTGTTTTAGTTGCTTTTTTTTGTTGCTACGACCAAAAGACCTGACAAGAACAATTTTAGAAGAGGAAAAGGTTATTTTGAGGAGCAGAGTTTCAGCGTTCTCAGTCCGTAGAGGCCACATTCCATTCCTGAGGGTCCCAGGTGAGGCAGCGCATCATGGTGTAAGAGCTCAGCGGAGGAAAGCAGATGGGAACCTGCCACGGAGAAGCAGAGAGAGAAACAGCTCCCATCACAAAGCCCCACCAAAGGCTCCACCCAGGGACCCACCTCCTCCAGCCACATCCGACCTGCCTCTGGTTACTACCCAGTTAATCCCTGTTAAGGGATTAATGCACTGGTTAGGTTAAGAGGCTCATACTCCAACCACTTCACCTCTGAACTTTCTCAAAACGTCTCTCGCGTGAGCTTTTGGGGGTCACCTCCTGTATAAACCGTAACACCTCCTTATAGATGCATTTCCTAACAGTCATATTGGGAGCTAGGGTTTTATTCTTTGAACACAATTCAGTCTTTAAGATGCAGTAAATAAACCTAAGTAAATAAACCTGATTTTTAAAACAATAACTGTTGGTTTAAATTTTAAGGAGATGTGAAGAAATCGTGAAACTGCTATCAGATGGTTGGAGCCTCACCACCTGAAGCTTTCTTTTTGTCCAGCAATCTCTTCTCTATCTCTGCAGAACAGACGTTGCATATGTATTATATATTTGGAGACATTCAATCCTGGAAGTGATACACACGCTGTGTCTTGTTTTTCATCAGAGATAAAGGTCATTTGTTGCTCAGTGGGAACACAGAGAGAAAGAAAAACAGGTTTCTGGGAAGACAGGAATGGCCTGGAGTCAACAACCTGAACTGTATTTGAGAGTGACTTGGAGTGAGAGTCTTTTGAGAAAAGTTGTGTGGGGGTGAGGGGAGTGAATGCCTTTCAGGGATGGATCCTAATCCACACCATGTGTTTTCAAGTCAAAGGAGCCCAGGAAGAGGGCAGGGCTGACTTGTTGCTGTATCCAAAGGTGTGGATAACGATGAAACCATTTCCTGGTGGACTTGGATATCAGATCAATGTTAAATAAATGATTAAGATCATTCATCTGAAGTATGGTGCCATATGTTAAGAAATCAAACAGACCGTTCGTACTTTTTGAAACCTACTTGTGCCATCAACAATGAATTCAATTACAGTTTTTTGAGATGTTCCAGGGATAAAACTGAAAACCATCCCAAGCTGAGGATTGATTGCCGAAGCAGAGAGACTATGGCATATCCAAGCCAGCCAGCATCTGTCCAATGCAATCATATCTGTCAACTGCATCTGGAGGCTGCAGATTCCAACCAGGCTGAACATCAAGTCCTGAAACCTAACCTCAGGTTTCAAGTGGATATATGTTTTGTGGTGTTATTCTGGTCCTCATTTATTACTGTCACGGAACCACTGTTCAGTTGAGCATAATTCATTGCAGCTGGTGGTCTTCAGTCAGCAAAGGCCAGGAACAAGAATCACTCCAGTTATGGGACGCAGTAACATTTGATTGTGTGTATTTTTGGTTTAGAGTCAATTCAAAATACTTGGTGGTGTTTCAACCTTTAAACTGATGGCTTACCTTCTCTGCCTGGACTTAGGAAATATCTAACTTAAAGAGAAAAAAAGCACAAGGAATTAATTCCTCCATAAATGTACATGTTTTATGTGTCTAGCAGTGGAAATGGTTAAAGAGAGAGAGAGAGAGAGGAGAGAGAGAGAGAGAGAGAATGGATCACAATGAGTAAGACAGATCCTTTATGGTTCTTTATTCCAAGATGCATTTGGGAGCATATATTCATTTTAGGGTATGAAAAGACTAATAATCCTACATTTATGAACTGGATATAGCAGAGGGCATTGTTAGGAAGTAAATGCTGCTATTGTCACTGATTTTATGATTGAAAAGTTTTTCTGGAATGGGAATGTTGGGCAGGGAGCCAGACTCCTTAAAGTTTTACTCTTTTAGTACTGTCTAGTGGGCTAGATCATTTTCTGTGACCCAGATAAAACTAGAATCCCAGAGTTTGTGAGTTGCAATTTCCAATATTCATAATTTGGTAAACACTTGTACACTAAGTACCTCTCTGTGAATTAGATGGAAACTGTTCTAAGAGGGTTAATTAAACTTCAAATTGGCAAGCACTTCTCCATATTTATATAGAGATTGAAACCCATATAGCAACAATATTAATATTCATCTTTACTGGGAGGTCAAGTCTGCCAGGACCACCCCAGAATATAATAATAGTGACTACAGTGAATAAAATATATGGCAAGACCTCAAAGAGATACACATGAATTTTGCTTTTAAAAATACTAACCTGAAAATTTATTAAAACTTCTATTGGATGGGGCAAAAATTCTGAGCAACTGGTCTTGTAAGAGCCTCCTTTGAATTGTATTTGAGCACAATTGTGAGATGCCTCCAGAAATTGTTATGCTCAAATTTGGGACCCCCAAAAGACCACCAGAGAACGAGATCGATGTAAGCAGCAAAGAGGTGTTTATTGCGAGCTAGCTCGGTCCTCCGCGTGCACATAGCAACTGGTGACGCTGAGAGGCCCGAGCCCAGGGTTTGCAGCAGTTTTATACACTCTTTGGGGAAGGCAGGGACCCCCACATAAATCACAGCATCTCTTAGCAAATCATCACACACTGCGGGAAAATCAAATAACAACTCTAAAACATGATTAGCACATTCACTGGCGGGAACAAGTTGGGTAGGGGTGATTGGTTACTACAAGAGGGGGATCCATTTGAACTGATTGGTTTGAGCCAAGAGGGGTGTACGTGATGAACTACATGGTTTCCCAACATGTTATCAACCACCATAAACTACTGGGGGTCATCTGGCATCCCAGGTATTTCCCTGTCTCATGCTGATTGGTGGCTGCTAGGGGGTTACTATGGATCCCCACCTAGCCAGACTGAGTCAGGGACACCTGGGGCAGCAGATCTCTCCTGTTATTTGTAGATAAACAATTTAGCAGGGTGGGTATGTGCCTAGGAGTGCTCTGTGGGTCTTTCCAAGGACAAGGGTCATGCCCCTTCCTTGGACAGGCTTTGCTCTGAGGTAGAGGCTGGTTTTTCAAAATCAGAAACCCAGAAGCTTCATTCAAGCAATATCCTTCTGGATCTGTATTATTCGGAGTGAGTCACAAACATAATTTAACTATTGAACATAACGCAGGAAGAGGGAATCAGAATGTACCACCCCCAAAATATACTGCTTTGGCATGAGGATTATTTCGATCTGTAAGTAACTGAAAATCAACGGCTGTAAGAACTCTCTACCTGCCATCGGAGAAGAAGTGTTTCCAAAGGAGTTTATGAGAGGAGGCACAACGCAGCTCAGAATCAGCGAGGTTCTTGGCATATGTGATAGAAAAGGACTTCCGCACAGTAAGTAGGAGGCACAAACAGGTTTTTTTAGGGAATAGATCCACACATTCGAGGCAGAATGTGGGCAAATTAAAGAGAGAGACATGTTCTAGAGATTCCTGGCTCTTCTTTTAAAAGAAATTCAGTGAGGGACAGATACGGACAGGCATGTACGGATAGTATCACCCGACAATCTCAAGATGGTTTCCGGAGCACTGGTTTGAAGATTCTCAGCCATTTGGGAGTAACTGTTCTGGAAAAGAGGTTTGTGGAGTGACAGGTCTGGAAAAGAGTGCAGAACTTCTCAATTAAAGTCTTATTTTCTTGTCCTTCCTTCATATCTCTTTTTAACCTGATTTTTATTTTTTTATCCTACCTCACCCCTTCCTCTTTTCTTCCTAAATGTAGGTCAGATATGTTTTATTGTAAATGTGCCCAACCCTCCCTGGTCTTCCAAGAAGAGGAGAGCAATTCTTGTCTTTACAGATGGAGAGCCAACATGCAGACAAGTTTGTATCGCTATACCCAGCTAAAACAATCCTCATTCCCCTTTATTTCCCCCATGTATTTCTTGGTCACTTCCCATGATTTGTCATCCCTTGAAGTCCAAACTGTCTTTGTTCAAATAGTACACAATCCCCCAATTTTAACTACATGAGTTTCACTTCTTTTCTGAAAACTCTCTTGTACACAAACATTAACTGAAGAATTAGCACCTTTTCTCCTGAGAATCTCTTTTGCTAGTTTGATTCACAGGCCCCCTGACTAGAACATAGGAGAGGACAGAAAAAGTCTTTCTTCCCTAACAAACACACTAGACTAATTAGAGTATAGGGGATCTATTGAAAGGACACAGGGACTAGATTGAAATTTTCAGTGCCACCATGTGCGTAATCCCTTGCACATAAATTGTCAAGAAGACAGGAAAAACAGCGTTTCTGAGTGCATACTGCTTGTCAATCATTGCGTTTCTAAATGTAATAAAGCTTAAAAGTAGATCTTATTGTTCCTGATTTCCAAATAAGTTAATGAAGTTTAGAGAGTGTTTGTTCATAACTTTCCCAAGGACACACTGATCTCTTTCAGCTTAGCTCCTGCTCTTTCTACTGTATCTCCCTTTTTTACTGCAGATGTCTTAAAGGACTGCACTCTGTGTCCAGCACAGGCCACACTGAGCTAATAATGTAGGGTCATCGTGTGTGAAGTCCCGGATGCACATACTTTTCCCTGAAGTCCTCTTCCACCCAGTTTATGTTTCTTGAATGGGTGACTTGGGTGTTTTACAATTTACTGCAACATTTTGCAACACAGAAATGTTGGCTTAAAATATAATATTTAGGCGAAGTTAATTCCTAATCAAGTTCCTTTAGAGTCTTCTCTTGGTTTCATTTTGGCACCATGGCCTTTTGAGGCAACCCCCCCCAAATCTTCAACCTGCTTTTATTTAAGAAGCTGAATATCTTCTACCCTGAATTTGCACACCCCTTCCCTCTGATTCCATGACTTTCTAGTGAGTACTGCATTAAGCTTGCCCAGGTTCCTTGTGATTGCCGATGAAGCTGGCAATACTGCCTTCAAGTTCATTTCTGCCTCTGATTTTGAGGGACATCCTATCTTCAGCACTCCTCTCCAGGAAAATTTCTGACAGGTGAAGTTAAAAAAAAAAAGAAAGAAAGAAAGAAACTCTTAAAAATTCAGAATCTGTCATCCTGCTTTGTCATAGCCCTCAAACACCTGCCTGCCTGTCTGTTAACTTTCCGTCATAGGATGACAATTCCATCTATTCACTTTCTTAAATTATTTTCCCAGGGAATATCGCTGCTTTCAGTTGGGGACATGAGGACTTGTGACTCTTAGGGACACATTTGTGCACTGATGTGTAACAGGGGAAGTCTCCTCACCCCGGGGTGTCAAGTGGAACTTCTAGGCTAGTAAGTCTTAAATTTTTGCATTTTAGTATGCAGCCTGTGCTTCTATCTCAGAAGTCTCTTGAATTAAGCTAATATGCTTTTTATGACATAAAACTTGGGTTAGTTGAATTTTATCTACATACCAAAAAAAAAAAAAATATGTTTGGGCCTACAAAATGATTTCTTTTAGAGTTCCTTTGAAGAGCAATCATCTTTGTTAATTTGACTGTATCTTTACGGATCCTTAGATTTGACCAAGTTTTGGACAAAGAACTGATTAATGTCAAGCAAAAGAGATTGGCATTTGAGTGTTTCAGATTTTTTTTTTAATCAGAGCAAGTGTTGACAGTTTGAGCAGGTGAAAGAGGGTGGGATGCACTAAATCCCAAGGGAAGCCGCAGCTCTCCTGGACACAGGCCTGGCTGCTGGTCAAGGCTCACAAGGCAGCAGAGAGACCCCAGCACCCGGGTGATGGGACTCAGCCAGGCCCTGAGGGTCTCCAGAGTTCGCTATGGGGGTGTTCCAGTAGGAGCATTGGAATAGGTACAATAGAAAATGGGACCAGTCAGCACACGACTGAGAAGAGCTTGGATCCAGGGCCTCTTTCTTTGGTTGAGGAAGAACATAGTGCATGTGAACTCACGGGTATGTTTGTGTGATGTGCATGTGTACAGTGTGTGTGGTATATGACCATGTGGCCTACATATGAACACGCATGGTATGTACGTGTGTGACATGCAGGTTGTGTGTGTGCTGTAGACATATATGTGCCACGTGTGTAGATGTGCATGCCTGTGTGTGTACGTGTGTGCATACTGTGTAGGTGTCAGTGTGGCCAAGTATGTGTATATGTGTCCACGACTTTATCCTAAATAAGATAAAAAAAAACTTCATCAAAACAAATAAATCCCCAACAAAATGTTGAGGACCGAATCCAGAAACCCAGTGGATGATCCAAGGAGAATATTTTGATTCAAACCTTATTGTACGAGATTAAAAAAAAAAAAAAGGAGGTTACTCAAGCTCTTGGTCTAAAGCCCAGTTGGTGCAGGGGCTGGAAAGGGGTCAGGATCAGGCCCAGGAGTGGATCCAGCTGTGAGAGCAGCCTGGGTTAGAAGGAGGGTGGACTCCCATAGGAAGCACCTCCAGTCCCCAGGGCCTGGGCACCGCTGCACCTCATTTCCCCCACAGGTAAATGTGGGAATGAGATCACCTCCAGGAATCCTCCCTTCTGACCCTTTAGCCCTCTGAATCTAAAGTAAAACAGGATTGTTTCCTGGGCACTGTAAAAAAGTGATTTGTTACCCAAAGGGTGGACAGGATTCCTCGAGTAGAAGATGAGAAGCATATTGTCAGTTATGAAAGGACATGGTGCTGGGAGCGCCTGTTGACCTCCAGAAATGAACAAGGATCAACTGAGGGCTGAGGGTAGCACAGGACTTGCTGGGATGATATGCAGATGAAGCTCCACCCTTCCCTCTTTGAGGCTAATTAGATCTCAGTTATAATTAAAACCCAATAAAAAGAAATTTCATATTTATTTTTGTCAACTTCTTGTAATTTCACAACATAAAAAAATATGGCAAAAATTCTTAGGTTAAGAAATTTACTACAAAGAGACTCGGTGATTGTTTCATCCATGCAGCTTCACAAAGAGAAGCTTTATAATATTTTCCATTTAGTTGTGTTGTGGGTTATCATGTTTATTTTCAGACTTGATCTCTTCCTAGGAGGGTAGATTAGCCACCTATCTCACTTGGGCAATATTAAGATGACTTATGCGTCTAATCTTTATATTAACATGGGCCTAGAGGCTATTTAACAAGCAAGCATTTGTAAGCATAATAAGAAATAAAAAGTAACAGATGGGAAGCTCTCATGATTTAGATAGCTCTATTGGTTTCATTTTTTTTCCACATTCCCATCTGAACAGAGTATGAAGATAGATGCTTTTTTTAGTTCAGTCCTCTTGACCCTAATTGTTTCTTTCTTTCTTTCTTTCTTTCTTTTTTCTGCTTTGAAGTTCAGTTGCAGCTTCTAGCAGGATTGTCCATTAAACTCGTGATTCCATCTTGTTAAGACAAATACAGAGTTCTTCCAAGACAGCTGGCAAAGCCTTTCTTTTCTGGGTGGAAGAGGTAAAGTTCTTTCCAGCTCACTTTTCCGTAACTCAGTTAATTCTTTGCTGCTCTGTTTTTACCTTCATTTCATCCGTCTAATACAGAGAATGCTGAGTTTGTGTTTGCCGGATCTTCAAGTTTTAAAATACAGGCAAAGTGAAAAACCTTTTGATTGTGTAACGACTCAGTATCCTTCACTGACCCTCCCATGAAATTCTGAATCTTACAAAGACAGATGATTTTAAGGAGGAAGAACAATTTTAAATCACTTTTCAAACCATGTTGGCTCCTTGTTTCTGTGTCCTTATCTGTTTAAATACACACTTCTAACTTAAAGAGGTCTTTAATATTATTTTCTACAAAGAAGATAGAAAGGTCTAGGTTGCTATTGTACTTGATTCTATCCTAATGGGTGTGGAATTTGCCCACTTCATTATTCTCCACAGTGACACTGGCCAAGGGAACTGCATGATGGTCATAGAAATTCACCATAATGAGAGGCCACATGGAATGGGAAACTATTAAGTCACTCTTGTGGCACAATGTCCTCGTTCTTGGGTTCTTTCTCTAATAGGTTCACAGTTTTTTGTTTATTTTACTCAGTCATCCCAAGAGTGCTGGGAGCCACAGCCAATTAATATGATGCATGGCATTTTTGATTGAAAGGTGATGCCAGCTAGCCATTGAGATGATATGATTATGTTAAAAATTACATTCATATGGATATCGGACTCCTGCTGTTTACCTCCGCCTGCTGCGGGACTCCTGGAGAGTTCCCATTGGTTGGGAAAGTGCAGTAGGAGGGAATTCCGGGGGAGGAGCTTGCGCTGGGGTTCCGGGAAGGGACCGGCGGAACGCCGCGTGGGTGGATCGGGAATCTTCCCGGGCACGAACGTGGTATTGGCAGTTACTTCAAATAAAGTTTGTTCCTGTTTGAGTGGCTCGTGATCTTGTGCCCAGCCAGACTGCGGCACAAGAGAGTGAACCTTGTCCCTCAGGGTGGGTTGTGGAGGTGAGAGTGGAGGGTGGCCAGCTCTTGTCCTGCTATGTTTGCTATTTTTGGAATCTCATTGAGGACAAGTACGCTGAGAAGCGGACACTCATGGAGTGTGCACTGGGCTGCTCATCAGATAGCAGTGTCCATGAAGCATCAGATCTGAGAAGAACAAGAAAATATCGCTCTTCATTGCCAACTTTGAAAACTCAACTTCTGGTCCATTCAACAAAATGACCCCAGACCCATCTCCAAGACTTTGAGATCAAGTAGCTCATTCTGCTGTGCGGATCCCCATTTGCCTACACCATGCCCTGCTTCCTTCCATAATGCATTTCCTGGGATGTGCAACAGAAAAATTTGCTCCTGAACTAAAAGCCCCTTCTCCTGCATCTAAAAATAAGGGACAGATCTAATGTCAACAGTGAACTTCAAATGCAAAAAGTCATTTCTAAGTGATCTGAGTCGTGGTACAGTGTGTAAATAATAAAAATCAGGTAAATAACACAAAATCCCATTTCCACACTGAGAATGTGTATCTGTAGAAATATTTTAGAGACACTGTTCAGATCATCAGTTTGTACATTCTGCAAATATTTATTGAAGACCTACTACATGTCAGACATTGTTATGCATTGAGATTGCAGCAGTGAATAAAATAGGTATGACTCCATCCCGAACTATTATAATATGGTTGGACTAAAAATAAATAATTGGGCAAATTAATGTATACTGTTTCAGAAATTCATAGGAATTGACTGAAATCATCAGTGCTTTTTGTGTATGTTGGGGAGAGAGAGAAGGATAGATATGGAGACAGTGAAAGATGTCGAACATAGAAGGCTGCACACCTGCTCTCATTGATATAAGATCCCATGGTGGGCTAAGCTAATTCTGGCACCAGAAGTCTGGATTATGTTCACTTTTGGAGATGAGGAACATGATAGTGACTATAAGGAGCTTTTTTTCTATTTCTTGGCTTGACTTTTATTTCCATGGGTGACTTATTTATAATAATTCATCAAACTAGATTATTATAATTTGTCAATTTTTGTGTATGTGTGTGTGTGTGTGTGTGTGTGTGTGTGTGTGTGTTCCACCACAAAATTTATTTGAAACCAAACCAGAAAAAAAAAAAAAAAAAGGCCTCACTAGGTAGAGAAGACTCTTTGCCTGGTGGTTGGTTGCAACTCCAGACCTTCGATTAACTGGCTGGTGATACTGGTTTATGTTCTTTGATTGTAAATAAGTAGGTAAATAGATGAATATATAAAAGAAACACCAGCTCCAAAAAAAATCTTGCTGAATCTGACTTAAGCATAATAAGGCCTTGGTTGAATGTCTCAAAATGAAAGAAACTCGGCTCACACACTCCTATATGCCAGGTTCTCATTTTCCTGCCAAATGCAGTTCTTTGCTATTTGAACCCCTGCTCTGCTGCAGTGATCCAAACTGAGTCTCAGCCCTCAGCACCTGCGTTTCCTCAGGCTTGGACACAGGCTCTAAGTGCAGGGCATCCAGGCATGCAATGGAGCTCTCAGGGCCCTCTGCCAGGCTAGGGTCTCTTAAGATGTCCAGGGACCCGTCTCACCGGTCCCTTGTGCCTGTTGGACTCAGTCCCATCTCATCTAGATCCCTGTCTTACCTTACTCGGCTGCACCAGGATCCCTCCTCTCCTCCATGACACTCTGACGTACCAGGTACTCAGTAAGACTCTTGTAGAGTTGTTCTGTCACCCGCACATTCTTCTGGAGGTCTGTGGACCTCCCAAGAAAGAGAAACTAGCTCCTTTGTTTCCAGATTTCACAGACCTAATCAGGAGTTTCCTCACTCCAATCCAGGGTCAGTTTGGGGTGGTTGCAAAGGAGGTGCCAAAATCTATGTGTGCTCATGTGCACATGTGCAAGAGATTTTTCACACATGTGTAAGCGTGTTCATGCAGGTATGTGAAGGTACATATGACAGTGTGTATGTGTGCACTTAAGAGGATAACTGTGCATGTGTGTGTATGATCTTCTGTACGTGTGTATGTATGTTTCCATGTACATGTGCTTGTATGTGTGCGAGTCTGTGGATGTGCAGAGAGGTGTGTGAATGTGTATATGTGTATATGCATGTGTGAGACTTTAAGTGTGAGTGTGCATAGGCATGTGAACATGTGAGAGAATGGATGATTACATGTGACAGTTTACATGTAAGTATGTGCATATGTGAGTGTGTATATGCATAAGTGCTTGTATGAGTGGGTGCATGTGAAAGAATGTGTATACCAGAGTGGGCATGCGTGTATGTGTGACTACAGCAGCATGTATGTGAGCACATGCACACATGTGTGTATGTTTGTGTGTGTGCATGGCAGTACAATTCAACACTGAAGCTCTCATTGATCAACCCCTGATTCTCCTTTCTCCCCAGATGGGTAATGTTTATCAAGCCGGAAGGAAATTGGTCTCCTCTGCCTATTTCATATTGCTCTTATTTCTATGCTCTCCTCAGAAACTTAGATTCTGAACCTCAAAAGGTAGGAAGAAACCAGTTGACTATCCCATGGGTGGCCAGTGGTCAGGAATGAAGAACGTCAAGGAAAGAAGAATAGGGTCCACTGAGTGCCTTACTGATTTGAAATCACTCTGCCCTAAACAAGTTCCTAGGAGTCTCCCACAGGATGGAAAGAACGAGAGCCGGGCTGAGGATGACAGGAACCGCAGGACAGGCCCTTCCCACCTGCACCCTGCCTCACAGTGTGCTCCGCTCCAGCAGCTCTCAGGAGCATGAGGGCATGACTGCACCAGCTGCAGCCCAGTGTCCTCTCCAGACTGTGCCCTGTCCCATGCTGACGCAGGGCTGGGCCCGTGGTGTACACACGTGTCCAGGGCGATGTTTCCAGGAAAGGATGAACGTCTGGTGAGCACCCCAGGGGGTGGCTGTCCACAGCCAGGTCATAGGCTACGCCCTGAGGTCCCTAGGGTTCATGTCTGCTGCCCTCTTGACTTTGATGTGACAGAAGACAGAGCTGGCAGAGTCCTAATTAGAACAGCAGTTAAGTTAGAAAACCAGTTAAGTTCAGAAACTGAGAACTTGATAGTCCTCCCTTTCATGGCTGACCCAGATTTATTATCAAGTTTCTCACAGTGAAAAAATGAAGGAAATACTCCAGGTATGAAAAAGCTCGTTAGCAAAAATATGACGGGAATAAACTTTAACAAGCACAGTGACGATAGTTTAAAAAGTGCACTTCTGTTCTCATCATTTTAAGCCTCAAAAGAAAAAAAAAAAAAATCTGTGGATTAGGTGTCCAAAGAAGCATGTTTCCTTCCTCTCTCCCTTACCATCTGGCTTGCATTGCCCTCGAGGATAGCTGCAGGGAACAGGACCGCAGAGTGTGACGCCTGCTAGTCACAGTCAATCTTGTATGTCTTTCCCATCACCACGGGTTGACTGGGGATTGATGGTACCTGGTTCCTGCCAATTGAACACAAAATGCCAGTTGGACACAGAAGAGATATCTGGGATATATTTCCTTTCTTTTGAATTCCCATTTTTCATTTGACATATTTATACTTATTTATGGGGTAAAGTCTGGAAGTCAACATATAGGCCATGTGCTATGATCAAATCAGGGCAATTACCAGATCCTTCATCTCAAATATTATCATTTCTATGTGTTGGAAACCTTCAAACTCTTCCACTCTAGTTATTTTGAAATGTATGATGAACTGTTATAGATAATTTTACCTATTGTGCTCTAGAACATTAAAACTGCTTCTCTTATCCCAAAATATGTTGGTCTCCATTACCCATTCTACCTGTCTCCCTCCCTCACCTCTCAGCCTCCAGCGACATTCCTTCTACCCTCTTCTTAAGTGTGATCCGTGTTTCCAGCCTTCATAAAGGAGGGAAAGAACAAGCAGCCTTTATCTTTCTGTGCCTGCCTCAGTCACCTAACATACCTTCCTTGAGTATTTTCCTTCTTAACAACGAGAATCTAGTGAGACGTTCCTATCACCTCTCATCTTTGCTTGGCAGTGTGCTTGTAAGAGTGGAGATTTTGGAGCAGGTGCAGCTAGCTACCTAGTATCCAGGAGGTGGCAGCAGTAATAGGTGGGAGGGCCCTTGTTTTTACAGGATCCACAAGCCATGAAGTTCACCAAGTTTTCAGTACCCACTCTCTCAATTCTGGTTAAGTGAGGCAATAAATTGTCCTATTATATATCTTTTTTTTTTTAACCCAGCATTTTATTATCGAATGCCATCAGGAAGAGCATTCTCCTTAATACCTTTTGCAGATAAGGATACCTAGACTAGGAGAGATTAAGTGAGCTACCTAATATTGCACAACAGCGACATATTTTCTGAAGTTAAGCTCAGATTTTTGAATGAGGCATATTTTTTTCAGCGTACAGTGACCTTTTTATGGAGTCACAAGAGCTTTAGAGCTTGGTTTCTATTTAATCACAGGTAAGCTCCTCATTCATTTCCAAATGCCAGGCAGACCCTGAGCATTTGCTCTAATGACTTATTTGCACAATGCCATGGCTCAGCAGGCATGGGGTTATTTAAATTCCATGTGAGGCACTTGAACCTCCCCCTCCGCCACCAAGGCCACCGACTCTGTCACATCCTCACGTGACAATCATCATCCATCAACATGTGCACTCTTTCTCAGCCCTGGTGTGGTGGCAGAATCCTTGTTTTTTTTTTTTTGTTTGTTTGTTTTGTTTTGTTTTTTGGTTTTTTTTTTAGGCAGTTGATGCTACCCACTTCTCCAAGTCTTCGTGCCCACCTTTGACCCATTCCAAATCGCCATCTGTCTCAGACTCATGCCCACCTGGAAGGAAGTTCACATTCAAGTGCAAGAGTCAGCCCCATGGGGAGGAGGGGACGGCTTGAACAGGTTCCAAGTGACCAGTTGTGGTCCTGGATTGCCCACTCCAGAAATGCATTTCTGAAGCAAGCCACTATGTTTCCTTATCAATCAGATGCACACTAAATTGAGATTCCTTACAGCTGGGTCATTACTTTGTAAGTTTAGGTCTGACTTTCCTTAAGAATTCAAGGGAAAAGCAATAATTAATTGACCACCTACCATGTGACAAGTATTGTCCACATACTGGGGCTATAGAGCAGATAAGGCAGGAGAATTCTCTGGAAAAGAAAAATTTAATGGAAGAATCAAGATCAATAAAAGAATATAGACCAAGGTGGGGCATTGACAATGGAGTCAGATCTAGGTGGTGGGAAAACATGGGTGCTGAGTGGCAGGGAGGGGCTCTTTCTCTTACACACTCCTGAGCACCTGCGGGGCTTCTCTGCCACCTCCGTCCTGGGCCTCTGCACGGCTGGGAGCAATGGCATCTCTTCTCCTGAAACACAATCGACAATTCCAAGCCCTGAATTTAAGAATTAAAAGGTAATAGGAAATAACATTCATTGTGTGTGTGTGTGTGTACCTACATCAGTTGAGATCTGTAGCCCACATTTCATGTGGAGCAGGACACTAGTTTTGGAAATCGCCAAATGTAGGTCATTAAAACTTGTTAATTCTGCCGTATCCAGGAAAAGCCTATTAAGCCTGGAATTTGGGGCTAATTTATACGTTGGGGACTAAAAAAATCCTTACATATGCTCAGATGAGTTCCTCAATAAGATGACTTCTGTGAGAATGTTTCTGGAGGGTAGAATTAAGACCCAGTAACTGTTTCTTGTCATCGGGCTAGTTCCTTAGACTCAAGGGCCCTGTTGTTACCACAGGACTGGCTCCAGGCTGCTGCGAATGAGGAATATTTGGGGACATTTGCATCCTCATATCCCCCTCAAAGCAGGTGCTGTATTTACTGAAGACTCTTATTTTATGGTTCTTTAAAATGAGAGTGAACACATGGAGTTTCAATGTGACAGTAGGATGAGTCAGGTCTCAGAGGCCCCCAAAGGGACGCGGACACCACGCTTCCTAGGCCTGCCACCAGAACGATCTTGTTTTCCCTCTGAAGCTCCACAACCTGCTAGTTAGATGATTATAGCTTCTTTCATTGACCGATGTCAGAAAAGGCTTTTGAAAGGAATGTTGAATTAGAAAAAGGGAAAGAAATGACTTCATAATGGATTAAATACTGGTGTTGGGAGCAAATGTGTGCTATTTTTACCAGCGCCGTTTTCTCTTTTCATTGCTCTGTCTTTACCAGAGTCAATATTGCATTTCATGTTTCTTAATGAAGGGCTGGCTTTAAAGCTAAAGTGCTTTGAACTCCCGGGGTCTCCATTCAGCTCAGCTGGAGCCCCTGCACCGCCCCTGTGTGCTGATCCCGGAGATTGCTCAGATGACAGAACATTAGGGCAAATTAGGGCGCTCAGTTTGGTGGAAGCTCAAACCCTCAGTGAAGAATGGGTTTTGTTCGCTGGCTACATCCTGCTGTGTTGCTAAAGTAGTGTAATTGCACCTCGATCTGCCCTCTCTTTTTCTGCGAGGAGATACAGTGGATACCTACACAAAACAGTCCCAGAATCAATATGCATGAAATAAAAAGAGCAGCCAGATGAATTTGCCTGCAGGCTAGAACAGAAGAGAAATGCTTTGCCAAGGTGTTTGCTCCTCCATCAGCCTTTCATTTGTTCGGCAGCTCATAAACTCCTGACATTTTTATGTGGTGGTAACTTACACTCTGCTCTTTGTGTACCTCAGGGTTTCCTGGAAAACCAACCAGGGAAGAAGGAATATTAGAGAGGAATGGGAAAAAAAAGTGAAATGATCTTGGGCGACAGAGCAGGAAGATTGCCCAGGAACAATAGAGCTCATTTATTCGTATGGGAAGGGTCACTTTAAAGGGCCTTCAATTAGAAAAAAAAAAAAAAAATCACATTCTGTATTTTCCTTAGAAGAGAGCTCTCCGTGTATGTGTGCATCACACACACATCACAAATACGCACAAAAATGCACAAAACTCCTCAGATTAGCCCAGTGGGGTTGTCTGTGGCATCCCTAAATTCAAAATGAGGGCACTTGCTTAATCCAGAAACTCAGTAGGGCTGATTCCTCTAATCAAGCTGTCTTTGGGCACATGGAGCCCCCAAAACAAAAAGATAATAAAACAGCACCCCTTTCTTAATTTGAGAATGCAGAGCTGTGAGGGCAAGAATAAGCACCCTCTTCTGCAATGGGAGTTGAGCAGGAGGAAGAGTGTGTTCACTGGCTAGTCTCTCTAGCCTGCATGAGGACATCCCAGGGCTGGCCCTTGAATACCAAAGCCACATATCTAGTTCTCCATATTTCTTTGTGTTTTATAGGACTGAGCTGGGTACGTTTCAGACACTTGATTACTCCTTGTTGAGTAAGTCCCTACCCCTTGTTCAGGCTGTTAGTGCCGTAGACACCAAGGCCCACGGATCCCTTCCGTCCTGTTGACGCCCAGGACTGAGGAATGAGGGCTCAGGGCAGGAGCCCTGGGGAGAGACTGCCTGGCTAAGGTCCCACCTCCTGCACTTGGGCACTATGCCGACTTGGGGGGTTGGGATGATATTATCAACCCCACAGAGAGGGTTAGATGAGTTGACACATGTGAGGAGATTAGTCCTGGAGACGCGTCAAGAACTCAAACCTGTCAACTACTTTCTGATCAGTGATCTATCCCCAATTTAATTCCCTTGACCCTTACGTGACACTTATCTCCGGCCTCCCGTGCCCTCTCCTCTCACTCTCAAGCTACTCTCTGGACGAGGTCAAAACCTCATGGTTCTCATGGCATCACAAGCTGTTGATTCCCCAGTCACAGAGAGCTCAGTAGAGAACCAGACAGCCAGCGTTCTCTCCACAGAGCATCTAAACGTCGCCTAAGTTTGCATCCATATGTTAAATTGTAATATGCTTTAAATTTTGTATCAAAGTAGCATGTAGTTGAAAAAGAAAGAAAAAACATGGAGTTAAAATAAAAAAAAAAAAAAAAAAAACAGAAACAGCTACTTCTACCCTTCCAGTACTCTAGCCCTCTTTCAGACAGCGCCATTTTTATTAGTTAAACCTTTTCAGTCATGGATCCATTCTTTTTAGTCATTATATACTGATTTCCTGCTCTGAGAAATAATGATTCAGCCACATAGAGCATAGCACTTCCTCTTCCTGCCTCCTAATAGTGATATAGCTATATTAATCAATCCATGTTTACGTTGAGAGTATACCGAATATATATTATTTATATACTTTTTATGTATATGTAATAGGTGTTACATATACATCAATTAGTATTCAGTATAACATTCCTTCACAAATTATTTTGTTTTGTTTTACAGATTTTTTTTTTTGTTTTTACAACGTTTCTAACTGGATTTCATCCTCTGCTCTTTAGAAGCTGTTTAAGTTGTTCAGATTCTCACCCATAGTACGCAATTTCAGAAGTTAGTTTTATTTTGAGGGGGAGGGTTTACCCGCTTTTAGTGCCACAAACGGAACCCAGGACCTCCCACACGTTGAGCATATGATCTATCTCTGAGCCGTACACCCAGCTCCTGAAGCTACATTTTTCTTGAATATCATCCTTCTAGAGCCATTCATTCCCCTGCCTGGTCCTGGACCAACTGCTCTACTTTGTCATTTTGTCATTTATGTTTATTTTATTCCAAAGAATCTTTGGAATAAACTTCCTTCCTCCCCAGCCTCCCCTCTCCTGACAGGATATAGGTCTTTCTGCTTGGTGATGTTCTCTTTCATTTTGTTGGAACCATGACATCCAGTAATCCCCTTAGAGATGCTGACAGAATAGGCATTTCTCACTTTCCTATAAATCAGGAAATGTTTTAATTCTAATCTAATAATTAATTTAAAATTTAATGGGGTAGAGATTCCCAAAATGAAAATGCATTTACAATTCTTCTGCCATTTTTTTCTAACATTCAATTTTGAAGTTGAGATATGTAACATCAATCGTTGTTTTCCATTGTTAAGGATCCAGTTATCCCCCCACAAAAGCTTTTAGTAGATTCATACTTGATGTTTTAAAGATTCAAGATGATGTATCAAGATGCATCTTTTTCAGTCACTGCCATCCAAAGATTTACAATTTTCCACTCTGAGAAATATTGCATTATTTCTTTAACAGTTCCTACCTCATGATTTTGTTTACTTTTTCATTCTAAAACTCTTGGTTGAATTTCCTTGATGCATGGTTGAGTCTTATATATACTACATTCTTATGCTGTTTAGTATTGTTTTCTCAAAGATTTATCTTTATTTTCCAATGTCCCTATTGCTTCTTAAAGCTACTTTTCAATTACAGTAACCATTTTTTCTTAGTTTCCATGAGCTTTTTCTTATGCAAATAATTTTTTTTTTCTCCATAGCTTGCTATTCTATTTGGATATAGCAGCTTAGCCCTGACCATGTTGCCTTTCTTTCTTTGCTTGCCTATGCTCTGGGTTTAACATAATTTTCTTAGAGATCGCTTGCTATGCATTTCTTTTTTCTTTTACATTTCAATATTTACTTCACTGTTCACTGATCCTTGATTGATATCCATGTGCTAAATGAGATATTAACATCCTTTGCCCAGATCTTGGCTTCTAATACCTTTCTTCAATAAGAACCAGGGCTCCTTGCAGAAATGGCCTATCCTAGGGCTGGGCCAGGGAATAGACAGATGAGTATCTTCTGGTTGCAGAAAGTAAGAAAGTGCTCTCAAAATAACCATGACAATATGGGGGCACCTCAAAGAGATTTAGGAGCCAACTGAAAGAGCCACCAGTGGACAGTGCTATACTGTTTTGAGCAGCAAAATAAATACGATCATGCATTTCTTGCAGAGGAGGACATGCTCAGGGTTTCATCATTGTGTGAATATTGCAGATTGTGCTCAGGTAAATGACTACAGCATCACCAGATGGTACGTTCCTATGCAGTCCCTTCGTATCTGTGGTCTGTCTGTGACTAAAGCCTCGTTATGTTATATGTAACTCTGTGTTTTTTGTTATGACACAAACAATAAAATAGAATTCTACAAGTCCATACTGACAAAAATAAATCATTTTATAATACTAAATAGGGAAAGTGACAAACCTCCCATTTAAAAGAAATCCAAATAATTTATGTAGCTGCTGTGCCCTTTCCCTTTTCTTGTGGGCCATGCACAACCACATCTTTCAAGGAGCATAGCACAGGAAGGAGAGTGAGAAATTCGAAATTTACAGTGGATAAACCTGAAAAGCACCACTTCGGCCAGGTAGATCGTCTGTGATACATCATGAATAGGTGACAAATCGTGAGCACTTATTGTTAATATGATACGATGAGTATGGCATTTTATTTCAGTGATTTTTCCTCCCCAGACACCATAGCCCTAATATAAGAATAACATCTGAAAAATGCCAGTGGAAGGATATTCTACAGAACACCTGATGTTAGAGACTGTCAAGGTTCACAAAAGCAAGGAAAATCTAAGAAAATGTCACAGGCAACAGGAGCCGAAGTAGACCTGGTAACCAGATGTGATGCAGTACTCTAAACGGAAATCTGGAACAAAGAAAGAGGTGTTAGATGAAAATTCAGAATATCCAAATAAAGTATGAACTTTTAAAATAAGCATGTGTTGAATCAGTTCATTATTTAAAACAAACAAAAATGTCAGATAATAACAGGGACAACTGGGTGTGGTGTATGAAGAATTTTTCTTGGAAAAATTTTGCAATATTTTATTCCAAAGAAATACTTTAATTCTAAAAAGTTTATTGTTACAATGAGGCAGTATGAGGCAGCATTAGCACTCTGTGTACAAGAGCACCGTCATGGCGACATCATTGTTCAGAAGGAGTAGACTCGGGGAGATTTTTTTCTGGAAGAACATTTAAAATCTTTTGAAAGTCTCTTCTAGCTTTTGTTTGGGGGAAGCAATTCAGATTCCTTGAAGGAGAGTTAGGGACCTACATTCTCATATCCATAGTGATTGTACTAATTTACAATCTCACCAACATTTTTTTTCTCTGCATCCTTTCCAGCATTTATTACTATTCATATCCCTTTGAGCTACCATTCTGACTGGAGTGAGAAGGAACCTCAGCATTTCTCTGTCGCTAATGATGCTGCACATTTCTTCATATATTTGTTTGCAATTTGTATTTCTTTTTTTGACAAGTGTCTTTCTAGTTTATTTGCCCATTTATTAATTATGTTATTTGATTTTTGATAGTAAAAGATTAGGAATGGAGTCACCGTATGACCTAGCTCTATTACTCCCTGATAATTAATCCTAAAGAATTTAAATCATCATACTGCAACGATGCATACATACCCGTGTTTATAGCAACACACTTCACAATAGCCAAAATATGGAAACAGTCTAGGTGTCCATCCATGGATGAATGAATAAAGAAAATGTGGTATATATATACAATAGAGTTTTATTAAGCCACAAAGAAAATTGAAATGATGTCATTTGCAGAACTTGAGAACATTATGTGAAGTAAAATAAGCCAAACTCTGAAGGTCAAGAGTAATTGTTTTCTCACATATGTGGAAACTAGAGAGGAGAAGGAACAGGTAATCCGCAGTGTTGGGGAGGCACAAAAATTGAAGGGAGATCAGTAGAGTAGAGGAAGGGAACCAGGAGGAGGGAGAAGGAAGGAAAGGGGAAATACTGGGGTATGATATTGCCGAAGTTATACTGTTCTATTGTGTGCATATACTAATATGCAACAAAAATTCCACCATTATGTAAAATTGTAATGAACCAATAAAAAATATATGAGGAAAAAAAGAAATAGAGTAACAAGTGGCAGGTTAGGCTCTCAAATAGTTCTCCTGATTGGGATCAACGTTTTCCTTGCTCTGTCTTCTTGAGCATCTCTAGATTCACAGCATCTCTGAGAGCTGCAAGAAGTCATGCTGCTGTTCTCCTGGTCATCTCCAGGCAGCTTGCTTCACCACTCCTCCCTCAGTTCTCCATCTCTTAAGAGTTTCTCCAGGTACCCACCCTCCCTTGTATCTTTTGTCGTGTGTGTGTGTGTGTGTGTGTGTGTGTGTTTCCATGCATGTGGGTGTACACCCATCCTTTGTCATCACCTACTAGTGTATTAGGGGAAGGAGACTGACCCTTAGTGTTCATTCAATATGGCACCTTAGCCTAAAAATCTTTGCTTTCCCTATTGATATTCTGTTACCTTCAATGATCCTTTCCTTACTCTCAGTGTGGTTGTAGAACTTCATTAGAAACTCTTCCCAGTAAAGGAAGGGACTCAAAGCCAGGGCTGCGTTGTGATTTCCCAGGTAGTGAGTGACTGTCAAGTGGATGTTCTGGTGGAGAGTCATGGGACTTAATTCAGTCTTGCCTCACTCATTCTGCCCTAGTAGAACACAGACAACTAACAAGAAACATGGGCAGCACGTGTCTACCATCTAACCCAGGGTCCCAGCCACTTGTATCCTAAGTTCACCCCTCTTCTTTGGGGTATTCATCTACCAGCCAGTTGCTTTTCAGGGCCATTTTCTTGTTTTTCCACAACACAGGAAAAATGTTTTCTGAAATGATAATTAGGCTTTTCTTCCACCAGCATCAAGTTTTTCTTCCAAAACAGACATTAGTGAGCTTTTTTCTACTCTTCATCTAGAACAATGGGGAATCAGAACTCGGCGTATACTGTGATTCTTAATGAGGAAGGGGAAGATCTTCACCTTCATGTCCCACGATTTCACAACAATCTAAGCAATGTTTACTAAAACACACTTCACTTTTACTAAATATTTGCATATTTACTTGAAAGTACATCTCAGCCTTCCTACTCCCAGGAAAAATAAACATCCTTTTTTGAGCCCTGATTACTGGTGTTGGTGGGTGGTACCTTTCAGGTAGCATATCCATGAACAGCAAATAACACAAGTGGCTCTAAAGTGAAAATCCACATGATCAGATGCCAGGAACTTAAAAATATAAATAATATGTATATTTTGATATGAATATTATAAATGCTTATGTGAATTATATGAATGACATAACTAATAATATCAATGGTATATGATCTAACATCAATAGTATAAATATTATTAATAATACAAATAATATATGATATCAATAATAATATGAATAATATGTTAATAATATATAGCATATAAAATGTTATGTTCATTAGCAAAATATAATTTATAGGATTCTTGTTTCAAGTGATACAATGAATATAGAATGTCTGCCATGCAAATGATCAACACATAGTAGATATAATCACTATTTAGATAAAGAAGGAAAGATTAAAACCCACAGATATAAACAGAGTGAGGGGATATGTATTCATAGATTTCAGGGACAAAATATTTTATTTACCATGTACCAGGGGGAAAGCTTGCATGAAAGAAAGCGTAGTCATAATAGATCGTGACATGGAACACGGATTGTTAGGGTAGCCTTAGGTTTCTATAGTAGCGAAATAGGCAAGTACTTACCTGGGTAGGAGTGTGAGTTTAGGATGATGGTTAGGTGGAGAGAATGTCTAAGGTTGGGGACAGATGAGTGTTAAAAAGAACTGTGAATGTAGCAATGAAGTGAGACGACAGACATGTCTTTTCATTTTTGTTTTTATGGTTGTTGTTAAAATCCAGAAGCCAACATTTGTGGAAGGCCTGGGAGAACACATGAGGAGAAGAACTATTTTAACTGGGGAACCAAAAATCTGAAATTCAGCACCAAAGAGCAGAGACTGAAACAGGTCATGAAGCAGTTGTGTTGAGCACTGGTATACAGTGGCTCAGTGAAATTGTGCCAAATGACTGCTGTTAGTCTTATTTTTCATTAGTTATCTTAAAGTCATTGCATTTGCTCTGATGTTGAGTTGTCATTCTCAGTCACTTGAGGAGACAGTCCTTTGGGAAGCCTCTATAAAATTCATCATGCTTTGTCTTCTTTCAAACCACTCCATCTTCAAATTCTTGGATTTCCATAATCTCTACTCTGATTTCATCTTTCGTTTTCTTCCTCAGTAAATCTGCACCTTAATCACCTCAGCCTTCTTCCTCTCAATTCTGTCCTTTATAATCATAAGTCCATTGACCTCTGTCTGAATTTTTTTCACCTCTCGGCTACATGGTTATTATCCTACCACCTCTCCACAATTTTCACTCCTCATTTCTTGCAAATCATCAGCCTTAGGTAATATCCACTGCCTGCTTTCTTTGATGCTAGAATTCAAGGCACTGCTGATCAAAGGCAATGAATTATCCATTAAATTTGCCACAAGTGCATTGTGTGATCTATTATTTTGCAGATATTTAATGTTGTACGTGTTTCTACTAATATTAATTAACTGAAGACCATTTTTTACTACTGACTGAAAACCCAGCAAAAATGTTTCTTAGTGGAAGCTGACAAGATCATTCTGTATCTTTTAACTCTCTATAAGCCGATGCTGAATGTGTCTGCTTGTAATTTGTTAAAAGCCGGCATGCATCCTATTGGATTTTTCCCTATTCACTAACAAAGCTTGCATGTTCAAATTATCTAACTTTGTAACCATACACATACTTTCCCATACCCCCAAATGATACTCATACCAAATAAGACAATTTCCACTCTTCCAGCCTTTGTTCATGCCCCTCTTCTGCCTGGAATGGAGTCTCCTCTACACCAGATGAACTCCAAGATGCAACTTTCAGATGCTGTCCCTACCTGAGCATGGTTTTTTCTCTTCAGTTCAAACACATTCTTTCACTGCATTCTCTCACAGCCCGTATCTTCATCATGGTGATTAAACTGCTCCTCACCTATGCACAATGGCTGCCACTTGTCACTGTATCCCAACAAACAAAGCAGCTGGAGTCAGAGCTTGCACTCAGTAGAACAAAGGAATGGTGAATGCGTCAATTGATGAAGCACAGATCCCTAAAGCAAGCCCTCCCCCTCACCCCCCCCCCTTTAAGTTTTTTATTGATAAGTCACAGGTGGGAATACCAAGAGGAGTGGTTTCTGCAATGTGGTTTATTATCTTACCACCTTACCACAACTTTCACTACTTATTTCTTGCAAATCATCAACCTTAGGTAATATTCACTGTTTTTTTTTTCTTCTTTTGTTGGAAAAACTCTGAAGCAAAATATTCCACCTGACAGAGGCTTTGATCTGAGCTGATAAGGGTGGTATCATCACTAGCTGCCTGTTTCATCCCTGGTCCAGCATCTCTCATGTGGAAAATGCACACCCTAACTGGATAGGAAAATTTTATCAACATGCTTCCATGACCTAAGCAAAGGCTTCTGTACTAACTGAGCTAAATTTTTAATAAGCACAAAAATACATTTTATGTATTTGAGTTGTACAAAGCTACGGTTATTGTACAGCAAAGTCACTTTAGCTCTGCCCTTTACCGTATTTGGACAGTGAATAAAAGGCCTTAATAATTAATGTTTAGATAATAGCAAAGCTGAAAGACACTCACCTTGTTATGTGAGACCCCAACAGCAAAGTGGAGTTTGGGAGATTATATTTGTTTCTATGAAAAATAAAATTACATTATTCTAGAAGGATGAATATTAGAACAGCTCAAGAATTGAAGTGCTAAATAAAGATACTTACTAAAGAAGTTACCTTGAGAAACAGTTATACTGCTTAAACACATAGAAAACCTGACCTCTAATAATAAGTAGTTGAGAAAGCTTATAATTTTTAGGGTGATAAAAAGCAATGTAGTTTCAGTTTTCACCATCTTAGGCTTGGTTTCAGGAATTAGGGAGATAATATCCCTTTTACCCAACTCACTGGCCAGATCATGGTAAAAATGCTAAATGAAAAAACAACAGATGTCCAGGGATCTATTAAAAAAAGAGAGGGGTTATATTAAACATGAATGAAATTAAACACACACACACAGACGCATGCACACACACACACTCACACATACACACACACACACAATTATACATTGATCAGTTTAATAGAGTTCAGAATCCTGTGGGGGATAATCTTTAAGAGATCTCCCAGGTTCACTCTCATGAGTTTCACCAGTTTCTCCCGGTAAACATTGGAAAAAAAATACCTTTGTGGTTCCTGGGAGGAATAGGAATGAGAATAATCATTTGAATATGACAAGAATATGTATTCTTGACATGGCCTGTTCACAAGAAACTGCATCCAACCTTCCATATCCATTGGTCCCACATTATTGTATTCAATCAACCAGAGACTGAAAATAGTTGAGAAACAATTGCATCAGGACTGATTTGCGCAGACATTTTTCTTGTCATTATTCCCTGAATAATAACAGCACAACAACTATTTACATTTTGTTAGATATTATAAGTGATTTAAAGATGATTTTCAGTATGTAGGAGGATGTCTATAGGTTATGTGTGAACACTATGTCATTTCCTATAAGGGAGTCGGGCGTCTACTGATTTTGGTATATGTATGGGACCCAGAACCCATCCCCTACAGATACAGGGGATGACTATTTAGCTAACGCTAGACCAACTGGAATTTATCAGAATTTTAACTGATCTGGAGAAAAGGGCATACTCAACTCTAGCCCACTCTAGATTCTGGCACAGGGAAGCGAAATGCTCACTTCTTTTTCCAACTGTCTATAAGAAAAAGTGATGTTGTGTTTCTGATAATTATAGGGAAAACACAACCATCTTAAAATATACCTTATTTAATGTTCTATTCTTTTCTCTTTAATATTTAAAATATAAAAGAACGATAATCATACAAAGAATACTGTTAAATCACAATGGGATTAAGTTCAAAATAAGTAACAGAAAAATACCTGAAAACTCCCAAAGTGTTTGTAGAGGAAACAGCAGACTTTGAAGTAGAACGTGTGTTAAAGAATAGTTCTCTCTATAAAATATGCATATATATGTGTATACACCCAGACACACATATAAATAAAATGAAAATAAAACTTCTCAAAATTTATGGGATGCAGCAAAAGCAGAGCTTAGAGGAAAATTTGTAGTGGTGAATGCATATATTAGAAAAGAAGAGAGATTTAAAAATGAGAATCTATGTTCCCACATTAAAAAAAACTAGATACAGGAGAGCAAATTAAATGCAAAGTAAGCAGAACAAAGGAAATAGTAAACACCAGACCAGAAATCAAGGAAGTTGAAAACAAGAATTCATTAGAGAAAATCCATGAAGTGAAAAGTGGCTTTTTTGAAAGGATCCGTAGTTCATTTGACACCTTAAATCACAGAATAAAACATGGTCTCAAGGACCTGCCTGAGACTGGCTTTGGTAATCCGTCTCCTCTAAAGGGCAGGCTCTCCTCTGGAGAACCCCTGATTCTATTTCATAATGTTGGCTCTTCTCCTGACCTGGGCATGGACAGGAAGGATCTTTCCCAGGGTCTTTCTTTGAAAACCTGGTGGGCTTGCCAGAAATAAGCCCCACAAAAGTATAAGACCTTTCCTAAGACTGCAGCCCAGCTGACTTCTCACTCTTCTGTTAGTCCACATTGAAGTTTCCCGAAGCACTAGGAAATCACCATTTTAATATGCTGAAAAGTTTACAGCATGGCCCACATAGGTATTTATTCAAATGAGTAGACAATCTTTTGTTCCCAAAATACCTGGACATGAATGTTTACTATAGCCTTACAAATAATTGTTAAAACTGGAAGTAATCAAATATACCTAGTAGGTGAATAAATCACAAACATAATTCCACACAATGGAATATGGTTTACCAATTAAAAGCAGTGAGTTACCAAGGAGAAGACAGAGTTAAAAAAAATCTTAATACATAGTTCTTAGTGAAAGAAGCTGCACTGAAAAGGATATATACTATATGATTCCAACTATATGAAATTATTGAAATGGCAAAAATATGGAAACAGTAAAAAGACCACTTGTTGCAAGGAAAGAAGAGGTAGAAGAGGAGGAATAAGTGGAGCCCAGTGGAATTTTAGGGCAGTGAATCTACTCCGAATGAACTGTAATGGTGAATCTCTGACATTGTGCATTTGATAAAAACCATTAAAGGGTGGGCCCTAATGCAAATTCTGAACTTTAGTTAATAATGATATATGAATAAAGTTCACCAATTGTAAAAAAAAAAAGTACCATACGAATGGATGATTGATAATAGGTGAACTATGTACATGTGAAAGTGAGTATGTATGCAAAATGATTTTGACTTTCATAAGTAAATATAATGCTACTGTATGCTTATCCTAGCTGAAATAATTGTGAAAACATCACTTAACCATAGATATTTTGCTTACTTTTTCAGTGAAAACTTCTGTGGAGTTTGTAAGTGGTCATTGGATTTAGTTTTCAAAGTTGTCGAACTCTAATGGCGTTTTTAATAGAAAATGGGGCTTTATTAAAAAAAAAAAAAACTGGGAAAATGTGAACTAGGCAACTGTTTCTGTGGAAGATATCAAAGAATATTCACTGTCTGGGATGGAAATAACAATTGATCAGGAGTCTAGGGTATATAGTTCTGTAGTAGAGCATGTACTCAGTATGCACAAGGCCCTGGGTTTGATCCTCAGCGCATTGAAAACAGAAGAATACAATAAAAAGCAAAGAGAGAAAGAGTCTGAGATGAGCAAATTAGGAGACTTCCCTGCATTTTCTGTTTCCCCAGCTGCTGGCTGCTGCCTGCAGAGGGCCAGTGGTATAATACCGTATGGGAGTAGCCTGAGTACCTGGGATGAATCAGCTGGCCACCAGGACCACTAGATTTTCACTGCTAGATAAATGAGAAATAAATCACTATTATATTTGAGACATTTGCATTTGGGTCAATTGATTAGAACCATCTACCTACATTAACTAATACAAGTGACATGGGACCTACTGAGTCCGTTATTCATGAGGTATGGCAGTGCAGGAAGATTGAGTTTGTCAGGGAGACAAATGACATTCTCTACCTATAGAACAGGGAACAAATGTTAAAGATTATATATATATATATATATATATATATATATATATATATATATATATAAATATATATAAAGATTATATATATATATATAATCTTAATATATATTTATATATATATATATATATATATATATATATATATATATATTTTTTTTTTTTTTTTTTTTTTTTTTTTCCAGGAATATGGCCCTGTCGCATTTGAAAAAGTTTTCTGTCCAGCAAGTGTTTGTGTCCAGACTTCAAAATAAAATAGTTAACAATCAGTCCACTGCAAGGGATTTTTGTTCTAAGAAGTAATTGTTCCCAAACATTGACTCAGCCTGCTTCAATTATCTCCTCCATGCAGCAGCCTACCTTCTCTCCCTGGATCCACACTTTCCATCAGAGAACACTCGCCTTCCTTCAATGCTTCTAATTAATGTTATCTCAGCATTTCCCTGGGTAGCTTAGTCTATTGCTCAAATATTCTTTTACTGAAATACAGTTAACCTAAGGAGATTAAAGGCCAGTGCCCGTGGTCACAGCTATGTGATCGAGCAGCTGTTGCCTGGCCTGAAGGAACAAATACAAGATTGGATTAGAGTGGAACTTAGAGGAAAGACCACCCGTCCATGTGGTTTCCATGAATTTGCTTCTAATGGCACATCTCTGAGATTTTCTTTTACTTCCCTTTGCCTAACACTAGGAGAACTGTGTTGGAGAGAGGTTTGTGTGCCATCTCTCTCAGGTTTAGATACTTAGGTAAGTAAAAAATGTTTAGATAACTTAAAAGATTTTTCAAAATCATGAACTGAATAAATAATATTTTAATTTGAATAGTCAAAGTGTTCCAAATGCATACACAGCAGAAAATGTGGTGCTTTAACTTTTGTTTGAAGTGAGTTCAAGAGGAAGATGTTTCCAAAATAACCAGTGTGTTTCTGAGATGGTATGAATGCATATTCCCAAAGAACTCCCACAGAATACGTCTATGTTCTTTTATTGCTATGTGTGTTATTTAAGTGATGAGAGCAATTATTCTATTACCAGATCTACCTACCACATTGATTCTAGTATTTTTATTTATTTATTTTTTGTTGTTGTTGTTCTTATTGACATATTGAAAAATTTCTCAAGACATGGTTCAGAGAAGAGTGATAGTATCTTTGACATACATCAACTTGTTCAGTCACCAAATATGTATTGAGAGCCAACTATGGATCAGATACTGTCAGCAATGGGGAATGGATGGGATGGAAATATTTTATAAGCTATGGATGAGTGATATGTACCATTCAGCTATTTAAGAAGAAAGAGACTTAATAAACAAATTCGTTGCATGTAAAATTGTTGAAAAGACTAAATTGTAGGGAATCAGATTGAGCCTCCAGATTTCACTACTAGAATAATGCCCTCAACCTGTCCTGTCAGCTGTCTACCTTTGGCAGAAGCAAGAAATAAAGCTACTGTGTCAACTGCTGCCTTGGAGATTACAAGGCCTTACCTAAAATCCAAGTATTGTTCCAGCACTTGTTCTATTAATAATGTACACAATAGGTGCCTATCTTTTCACTTTGTTAATTCTGAATTCAAGTCCACGTGCAAGTGCATCTAAATTAAGCAACCAAAAATCTAACATTTAGGTCAATGAATTAGAATGATCTACCTACAAGGGAGTCTGACAAGTGTAGCTGTTAGCTCTCAAGTCTTTGTTGTGCAGTCAGGCATGTTCCGCAGAAGTAGAAACAGGTGCTGACCAAGCCAAATGACCAGGTCTACTACACAAGGATGAAGGGAACCATTAACCATCAATTAAAATATATTGTAGCATCAGAAATATAGATGCTACAAAAACGTCAGTGCGGAATCAAAATCAGACTTGAGGAATATTTCCTGGTAGAAGTGATACTTAAGCCCTGGGCAAAGATAACCTGGAGTCAGTCCAGTGAAAGGACCCTCATCCTGTTCACCCACCAGATGAGGACCACAGAGGTCTTAAAAAGAGAGGAAAGAAGAACTGGATCAAGTTGGTCTTCATATGCAAATGAAGAAGTGTGCTCTTTTTGCTAATGAGGGAAGATTTGGAGATTTTAAAGAATGAGAAGTGGACAGGTGTGTGAGATTATAATATATGCATATTAAACAATACTTGGTATTTGGTTTTAGATTAACAAGGACAATAAGAGAAAAAATATAAAAAATAATGCTTTATTGTAGTATAATGAATGTTATAATCTGTAGTTTTAGTATAATGCATTATACTCAATCTCTAAAATAGTATTATTGTATTATATATACTACAAAATTCAGTAAAACATTATTTTTGTTATTTTGTATGATATATTTTTTGGTAAGAGAATGCATGGTGGTGATAGTAACTGAAATAGGTAGGATAAGATATGTCACTTCTTTGGCATGTGAGCTTATATTACCTATGGAATGCCCAAGTAGGTATCCAAGGATATGTGGAATAGAATCTCAAACAGAATTTTGCAATGAACTCAGAAATTCAGGAAGTATTGGCACCTGGAATGCTCAGGAAGGGGGATGCCCTAGTCTCCTGCAGAACAGAACATGCTCCAGGGAAAAGGTCTTTACCAGAGCATCCTGTCACCAGGGAGGCACACTTCTCAGACTCTGTCCCTCTTCTGCCTCCCAATCTTGCCTAATCGGGGGAGGTGGAAGCAAAAATAAAGATAAAAACTTATGCAGGCCACAGGCCCAGCAAAAACTGGTATTTAATCATAATATTGATACCACCGGTTATCAGTGACGAGTTCTGCTTTCTCTGTTGAAGTCTGAACATTAGAGAGGCTCCCCGGGGCAAGCCTATAGAGCAGGGCTTATTTAAAAAGGGGTGACACAGACTTCTCCCACGAGGGAGAAGGGGGCCATAGCTGGTGTCCTGGTATCCCCAGAAGCGAGGTGTTCTGCCCTTTTCATATGTCCTGGGTTTCCTTTGTCCTGCCCCTTCCCCTTATCACTCTCCCCGCTGCATGCCTGACTGGGCCTGGGAAATGCTCCCTGGGACAACCAAAGGGGGAAACAGGTGGGCTGGAGGGGAAGGGCAGGGCGGGATGGGGCAGCCCTGGACACTTTAACTACCTTACAGCTCCCTGCAGGGAGGTTACCTTGGCAACAGGTTCTTGAAAAGGGTGGAGGCAGGGCTCTGAGGGAATTATCATTTCAATCCCTCTGGGAACAGTCTCCAACTTGCAGGACTCACTCAAAAGGCCTCCCGGATCTGACCCGACGCGATTTATCTATCTATACTGACTGCCTGTCTAATTCTGGCTTCAATATTACACAGTTCTCAATCTCTTCCATTAATTGTCATTAAGGTAGGTCTCCAATCTAACAGTGGATTACCACAGAAAGAGCTTCAAGTCGAAAACCTTAGCGGGGGCAAGGGGTAGTGTTCTCAGGAATCCCCCAAACCACATGGGGGTAAAATGAGGCTTCTGAATCAAGTTGAATCCTCTGGCATCTACAGCTACCAGGAACATTAACATAGCCTAATTCCTAGTCAAATTAACATAAAGCCTAACAATAAAGGCCTATTACTCTCAGTTTCTATTATCTGATGTCCAGTGAGAGATTTAAAGCCAAGAAAAGCACATTCTGAAGTCACAAAGCAAGTTTAGAACAAGTTTTACATATGAAAAAAAAATTATGAAATAATCATTGGGGGGTTTTAAAATAATGCTAATATGTTAAGGGGTCTAAGGGATAAATAATGTGTAAATACACATAAGTAACAAAGCACTGACATGGAAAACTTGAGAAAGAAAAGGAAATTGTAGCATTAAAAAGACATTGTGGCAGAAGTGAATTTTGCTTTGGATGTTCTCATCACTAGACTGGACACAGCTGAAGAAATAATAGTGTGCCTAAAGACAGATCAATAGGGGCGGCTCAAATTGAGATGCAAAGGGAAACCAGAGGAATAAAGATAGAGCAAGGCATCCAAGAACTACCGGAGGCTTTCAAAACATACCACAGATACATAAATGGGACACCAGAGAATAAAGAAAATGTAGAAAAGATTTAGAAGACAATGCAGACAGCAGAACAGACACTTTCTCCTCTCCAAAAGAAAACATAATAACCCCCACCATCACATAACCCAAACTGGGATAAAAAGAAAGAGTTTTGGAAAGAAAAATAGCATTTGAAGCTCTCTTATTCCATTGATGCCGCTATAACAAAATACCCAAGGCTGGACAATTTATAAAAAATAGGAATTTAGCAGGACATGGAGGCACATACCCGTCATCCCAGTGGTTTGGGAGACTAAGGCCAGAGGATCATGAGTGCAAAGTCAGGCTTAGCAAAATTAGTGAGGCCCTAAGCAACTCAGTGACACCCTGTTTCTAAATAAAATATAAAAAGACTAGGAATGTGGCTCAGTGGTTAAGCACCCCTGGATATGTTTGTTCATTTTTCTATCAGTCCACAAATATTTCTTATTTTTGAAGTACTCAGAGCTAATTGCAGAAATCAGTATAATTTCTCCAAAATATTTATTTTTTTCTCTCTCTTTTTTTTATTGGTGGTTCAAAACATTACAAAGCTCTTGACATATCATCTTTCATACTTTAGATTCAAGTGGGTTATGAACTCCCATTTTTACCCCAAATACAGATTGCAGAATCACATCGGTTACACATCCACGTTTTTACATAATGCCATATTAGTAACTTGTATTCTGCTACCTTTCCTATCCTCTACTGTCCCCCCTCCCCTCCCCTCCCATCTTCTCTCTCGACCCCATCTGCTGTAATTTAATTCTCTCCCTTGGTTTTTTTTTTTTTTTATTATTATTTCTTTCCCTTTCCCCTCACAACCTCTTATATGTAATTTTGTATAACAATGAGGGTCTCCTTCCATTTCCATGCAATTTCCCTTTTCTCTCCCTTTCCCTCCCACCTCATGTCTCTGTTTAATGTTAATCTTTTCCTCATGCTCTTCCTCCCTGCTCTGTTCTTAGTTGCTCTCATTATATCAAAGAAGACATTTGGCATTTGTTTTTTAGGGATTGGCTAGCTTCACTTAGCATAATCTGCTCTAATGCCATTCATTTCCCTGCAAATTCCATGATTTTGTCAGTTTTTTAGTGCTGCGTAATACTCCATTGTGTATAAATGCCACATTTTTTTTTTTTATCCATTCATCTTTTGAAGGGTATCTGAGTTGGTTCCACAGTCTAGCTATTGTGAATTGTGCTACTATGAACATCCATCGATGTGACAGTATCCCTGTAGTACGCTCTTTTAAGGTCTTCAGGGAATAGTCTGAGAAGGGCAATAGCTGGGTCAAATAGTGGTTCCATTCCAAAATATTTATTTCAATAGCTACATTATAATTAGAGTTTTATATTTGTTTGGAGATTTATATTTTTGTTTGATATAAAATATTTATAAAATGTCAAGTTTTTAAGTGCACATGTTCTGAATTCTGAAAATATTTATGCCTGAGTAACCCAAATTCTTATTGTGCTATAGGATAGGAGACGGCAAATGTTCTTATATTAATCCAGATTGTCTGTATTTTTAATGTTATGGGCCACATACAACTCTATTACATATTCTTTTTTATTTGTTGGCAACACTTAAAATATTTTAAAAGAATGTAGCTTGTGAACCACAAAGGAGGGTTCTGGTCTCTGCTTCTTATCTGTAACTGTATTTGATTATCTTTAATCTTCTTTCAATCTCTAAACACCATATGATGCTGTGAAATATTATCTATAATTTTTTTTTTGATCACTCAATCCTAATTGGTTGCTTTAAAAAGAAAATATCCTATTGAATATTTTGTTCTTTCTTTCTGGACTGTTTCAGAGGGGACAATTCTAATTTGAGAAATAAACCATTTGAGGTCCCATAGACAAAGTGGTGTGAAATAATCTGATTCAAATATAATGTATGATGATTTACCAGGGAATGCTAATACTGTTAACTCTGGATTAACACCTTCATTTCCTTAATACAAGCTATAGTAAAAATAAATACAAGTAAATAATTCATCTTTTCTCTTATTTTAATTGTAACAATCACCACTCATTTTACTTTCTGTTGCTTTGTAACTGACAACCACCAGCTTCTTGGCTTCGAAATGGCAGCCTGCTCCCTCAGTGTTTCTGTGGATGGGGGCTGGGGACAGTCAGCTAGGGTTCTCTTATGTGATGGCAGGTGGCAGGGGAGACAGAACAGGAGTTTTTCTGAAGGCCCAGCTGTGGGAGTACCCAAGTCCGGGCTCTTTTTATGGCTGCTGGTGACATTTGTTTCTTTTAGGCTGTTGGCAGCAGGGTCTGGATCCCTAGCTGCTTGTTGTTTGGCTAGAAGACACTCTGAGTATCTGAATGTGTAGGGTCTCAAGCATGGGGACTTGCTGCACAGAACACGGGAAGGGAGACAGGCTGCTAGGAGAGGTCCATGGGAGTATTTTGTAACTTAATCGTGGAAGGCAGGCCCCCTTGATATCAACATGATCTACCAGGTACAAGAGGAGGCGATTTTCTATAGGACACTGAATAACAGCAGGCAGGGTCTTTGGGACCATCTCGAAACTGTGGCTACGCCATTTTATTGTGTACTTCATCTGGTTCAAAGGCAATTTGTTAATCACTGGATTATAACTGAAAACCTGGTGATTTAATTAATCATGTTTATAAACTGGTCGGTACATAAACATGCAGGTACAAGACAAGGTTTTGTGAGCGCTGGAGGGTTGGGAAGAGTGGGGTACACAGAGGGTGGTGGGTGAGAACTCAGTAGCAGACTGACAGTTTCCATAGCCTGGGAAGGGCCCACAGAAGGTGCCACGGGGGGCTCTTCCTCTAGGGTCTTTATACTACTTTGATGAGGAATGAAGCTTTCCTTGGAGAGTCCCTCTTGGTCATTCTCCTTCTCCGACTTAACTGAATGTATGGAATTTTAACTTCTATTCCCAGAGTGACATGGTTTAATGTATTTGTTAACCTGAGTTTGCCCTGAACTTGTTCCTTAAAAGAAAATAATTGCTTGGGCTCAAAACGACTTTATGGGGTTGACTGATGTTAAGGTAGTCAAGGAAGCAGGGGAGGGGGGCCAACAAGAGAAATTAGGGCATCCAAGCGTGGGGGGGCCTTCCAGTGCGGAGGCACTCCCCCGCCCCCAAACAAAACAAAAACCAAAAAGCAAGTCTTAGTCTCGGGTTTCAATCTGGGGTTGTGTGACCCCAGCCTCAGAGGTCCTCCTTTCCGTGTACAGACGATCTCTGTCCTGCCTTACAAGGGGAACACAGACACCAGACAGACTTGTTTCCGTTCATCAGCGGGTACATGTCATTATCTGCACACAGATAGTAAGGCTATCCTTCTTTGACCTTACCATCCCTAGGAACCCAGTTTTTAAAAGCAGCTTGGAGCGTGTATCATTAAGCTTGGAATGCTTAAAGAAAATAGCCAGAGGAAATAGCAAAACAACTCGCTTTCCTTTTCTTTGACAGGCAACGCTTCCTAGGCAAAGTGCTCCACAGTTCCATGCTCCTAAACTGCTCCCACAAGTCTTCCTTGAACTGAGCTGATTTCTTCCCCTCTCCCTTTGTGCAGCCAGTTCCTGAATGATCCCTAGTGATGATGGAGTCTGATGGGGCCACAAATGTATCACTTGAGTGAGGATTTGCCTGAAAACACTGTATTTGAAGTTGCTGAAGACAAAAAACAGAATTAGCCCACCAACCTATTATTAGATGTATAAGAGGAAGAATGAATTGGGCCTCAGCAACATTATTCATGCCTAGTAAATTGAAGAAGAAAAAAGTGTTGCAGAAAACTGGAATCTCTTACTGATTTTCTACATCTGGATGAGCTATTTTCCAATCGTCTGTTCATTTTTGCAAAATTTGTTTTATTCAGAATATAATCTTGCTGGATACAGTGGAGCATGCCTGTAAACCCAGCATCTGCGGAGGCAGGAGGATTGCAAGTTCAAAGCCAGCATCAGCAAAAGAGAGGTGCTAAGCAACTCAGTAAGACCCTGTCTTTAAATGAAATACAAAATAGGGCTGTGGATGTGGCTCAGTGGTTGAGTGCCCCAGAGTTTAATCCCTGGTACGCCCCCTATACAGGAGAAGTAATATAATCTTTGCTTACATCTTCCATGGATATGGATAACATGATAAATCTTCCATGTTCTATGGATAACATGATAAATCTTCTCTTCCTTAGTGGCAGTAGTGAAATTCTCAACACCTAAGTTTGTCATAAATGTTTGCTATTTTTGTTTCTGTAGTGTCTTGATTTATAAAACCAAGAGAGCACTCATCGCGCGCCATTATTCTGACAGCACATCAGAGGGACTGCCGTTCAAACCCACTGACTTGTTTTTTGCACAAACGAATCTAACATAGTTTGTTCACATTAACTTTATGGATCATAACTCATCTACTTTGTGCTGAGGACTTGTGATTGGCTTTGCAGTATCTTTAAAGTATTCCCTGAATTTCCTGATTGGCTAATTCTCAATAAATTTATAGTATAAAATGCATATAAGTCACAGAACTTATAGATCTAAAAATGTAACTTTATTTTTCTATTCCACAAATAAAATTTTGTCTTGACCCATTCACTGCAAGATGGCATGCGATTTAATATAGGCCCTCACAGCTGACCTAGAACTTTAGAACTGGAACTCGGGGAATTCAGGCTTGGAAAAGAGTGTCTCAGGATCCTAGTCGAGCTCTGTCTTCTCCTGCTTCGCACTAAGCTGTGTTCCTTCTGTCTCTTCTTCTTTGCAGTCATTGCCATCTTTCCTCATTCCCATGTCCCCAGACCCATTGTGGCCCTCAGTTTCCGGCTTCTTTCTTGTGTGTCGCTCATGTCCTGCGTAGGTGAGGGAATGGGTACCTGTAGGAGGGGTGGGCTGACTGCCAAATAAAAGCTATGAAAGTAATATATCAGAAATAAAGACCAAAGTCAAGAATTTGTGGAGGAGTGGGGTGGGGGCAGTACCTGGGATTGAACTCAGGGGCACTCAACCACGGAGCCACGTCCCCAGCCCTATTTTGTATTTTCTTTAGAGACAGGGTCTCAGTGAGTTGCTTAGCACCTCGCTTTTGATGAGGCTGGCTTTGAATTCATGATCCTCTTGTCTCAGGCTCCCAAGCTGTATGCGCCTGGTTAAAAGTCAAGAATATTTTTAAAGCAGGGGCAGGACCAGTTGAGTCAACCAGAAGGGTCTGGCTCTAAGAGGCCCGAGCTTGGTTTATTAATGGTCATAAAGATCAAAGGCAATCGGCCGCTATGAGGCTTCTATGTGAGAGGAGAGCTTGTTTCTTGGTGTGGAAGAGATCTTGCAGTAAACAGATTGATTGGCGTTTGGCAAGTTATTCCCATCTCCAGGGCTGTGTTTGGACTGGAGCTGTGAGCTACATCAGGGTGCAGTGTGAAGTGGGCACTCTCACACCAGAAGTTTCTGCCTGGGAGTTCCCAAGACAGTGACTTCCCTGCCTAATGGCTGGAACATCACTCCGTTCACACACAGCTCATAGACGGCTTCCAATACTTGTGTATACATTAGCATTTCTGGGTCCCTGCAACCTACATTAACGTTATGCAGAAGTGGGAAGATTGGCATCTCGATGGGAGTACCTTCATAGTCATCATCAGAGGGGGAACTGATGGTCTAGCTGCATTTCCTCATGTGTCAAACATGTCGAGCACCTTTGTACCTGATGATTGCTCAAACATTCACTTAATGTGAAATTAATAATTTCTTTGTATATTTTTATGGGGTTATTTGTCTTTTTAGTCTTTATGCTGTCTGGTGTCATTTCCCTTCAGCCTGAGAAAGTCTTCCTATAGCACGATTTGTAATGCAGAGAGATTGCAAATGTTTTTTCTTTGTTCTTGGTTATGGGAAAATGTATTTATTTTGTCCTCATTTCTAAAGGATGATTTACTGAATGTAAATAGAGAATCATTTATTGTAAAGTTTTGAATTTTCTTTTACTACTTTGGATATATCAATTGTATGTTTCCTGGTCTCCATTTTTGTCTTTTTGATAAAATATTAACCACAAATCATATCAATGTCTTGAATTTTTTTAAATCAGTGCTTTTTTTTTTTTTTTTTTTTTTTTCCTTTTAGTGCCAGGGACTGAACCCAGGGGTGCTTAACCACTGAGTCATATCCCCAGCCCTTTTTAACATTTTTTGGAGACAGGATTTCACTGAGTTGCTTAGGGCCTGCTTAAATTGCTGAAGCTGGCTTTGAACTCTCCATCCTCCTGCCTCCTCCTCCCAAGCTGTTGGGATCACAAGCCTATGCCACTCCACCCAGCTTTTAATATTGTGCTTTGAATATTGTGCTTTTTAATCTGTTCAATTGTCATTGTCTAGCAGTGGAATTCTTTGTGTTTCACTGAGTTGGTATGTGTTAAGCTTTTGAATTATCAGGTCATTTTTCAACTGAATTGGGGGAAATCTGCCCATTGTTTCTTCTCCTGGGTCTCTCCTTCCATTCCCCTCCTTCCTTCATCCACCTCCATGTTTTATGACTCACTGTAGTCACGTCGGGACACCCCAGATGATCCCACAGGCTCCTTCATCTACATTTTTACCCCTTCTTTTTTAAATTAGTTTTTCCTCTGCTCTTTAGATTAGGTTATTTCCAATGCTTTATCTTCAAGTTTCCTGAGTAGTATTTTCTGCATTATCTGATCTGTTGTTGATTATTTTAATACAAATTTTAGTTACATTTTTGCATTTATAATTTTTAAAATTTCCTCCTTTTTTTTTTCTGCTCAGACTCCCCATGTACTGACTCATTAAAATCACTTATTTTGTAATTGGACATATTTGTGATTGATGATTTGAAAAATTGGACTGATAAATTCTCATTAAGTCTGCCTTACCTGCGCATCAGTTTTTATTGACTGTAGTCTCAAGTGTAGACCAAATTTTTGCATATTTAGGATGTCTAGTGATGCTTGTCTGACAAGCAGACTGTAGTTAAGGCATTTTAGTTACTCTAGATTCTTTGTGTTTATTTGACAGTTGTTTCATTGCTCTGGTATCCAGTTTGTTTGCCTAGTCTCATTATATAGCACCTCAAATCCAGCCTGTGCCACTGTGTCCTGGACGTTTGTTGCTGTGGGTGACAAGATTCATGCATGGGAGCTTGGTGTGCAGGGTAATGATATTGGCAGATGGTGGGACCATTAAAAGTTGGGACCTAGTAGGAGGTCCCTAGGTCAATTTGGGCTCTGCCTTCAGAAGGGTTGTATTTTCTGAGTCTGTGGTTAGTTCTCATAAGAGACTTGTTATCAGAGACTGAGCCTGGTCCCTCAATCACTCTGTTTCTCCTTTTTGCAAGTGTCCTTGCCATGGTAGGGTCCACAGCCATGCTCTGGGATCTTCAGAACTTTGAACTAAGTAAACGGATTCTCTTTATAAAATCGCCTAGCTCAGATATTCCATTACAACAATGAATTTTTTTTTTTTTTAAAGAGAGAGTGAGAGAGGGGGAGAGAGAGAGAGAGAATTTTAATATTTATTTTTCAGTTATCGACGGACATAACATCTTCGTCTTGTATGTGGTGCTGAGGTTCGAACCCGGGCCACACGCATGCCAGGCGAGCGCACCACCGCTTGAGCCACATCCCCAGCCCCCACAACAATGAAAATTTGACTAACACACTTACATTGTGCATAGATTTGCTGAACTCAGTTAAAAAAATTTGCAAATCTGTGTTTTAAAACTGGTTTTTCTGTTGTTTCTTCCTGTTTTAAATTTGGTTCCTTGAGGTTTCTCTATGCACGCATATTTTGACAGGCAGATGGGGATTTCAATGGAGTTCATACCCATATTTTAGATTTTATACCTTTTGTGACATTTATTTTCTAAACATTCTATTAAAATTACAATTCTTTTCTCCCATCCTTGAACCTGTTCTTTGCCACCTGAAGTTGATAATCGTATAGTTTTATGCAACCACAGTCCTAGGGAGAATAGAATACCCTCAGGCGAAAATGATAAAAATTTGCTATTGTTATCTATTGCTGTTATAACCAAAAATAACCTTTCCTTTTTTTCCCTGACTTTTGGTTTTTTCATCAGTTTTTGTTCAGATTTTGTGAAAATTCTCTAACTTTTATATGGAGGAGGTTTTATATGTCCACTATGGTGCTATTACTGGAAGACACAGTCACCTCCCTCAGGGTTCTGTCTCATCCTGGTAAGATACATACATGTGTTTGTGTCTATGTGTGTTTGAAGGGTGTTTGAAGAGCTAGAGTTGGAAGATACACTGATAAGTTTCTTCCAAAAGCCTTCACAAATAACTTTATCTAGAGAATCTTTGGGGTTTTGGTTCTTGATATTTGAAGACAAGTTTGGAACTCAAAATTACCTATTCGCTCTTAAGCAATAGGTTTTCAACATTTTCTTCCCAGTAGGATTTTTTTTTAATTCTGTTTAAAATGATGTTGACATAATTGCTTTATCTTGTTTCTATTGTATTTTTTTCTTTGAGAAATAAATAACTCCTGAGATGATGAGAGTTATTGACTCTATGACAGAAAGAAAATCACTATAGCAAAAACAATATACTGGGGCCCAAGGTGGTTAACGTTACTAAATTATGTTCTGCCACAGATATATTTATTTTATAATTCTTATGGAAGTTGTTAAGGCCCTTGACACCATTCTGGTTGGTACATTCATCTACTTTTAACTATTTTTCCTTGGAGACATCTTGCTCTTCGTCCCTCTTTTCTGCTGCCGCAGCTGGTGTCTGCAGCCTTTACTTGGTAGTTCTGTAGCTGTGCCTTGTTCTTGTCACCCTCTCTCTGTGGTATAAGTTCCCTCACTGCAGTACCACATGTGGGATCTTGTGAGCCACCACCTTCCTTTATCCAACCTCAGCTAGAGGTAAGCAGAAGCCTTTTGCTGCTAATAATCTCAGATCCCTTTCTTTCCCTTCTTCGGCGACTTCAGATCTTCCTTCACAAATTCAGACAGCTGTCTATTTGGATCATCTTTCAAACCCATAGTGGTTAATGTTTTTCTGACAGGACACAGAGAGGCACTGCACACAAATTGCTATATTAAAATAGGAATAAAGGATGGGAATGCAGATATATTAAACGCAAGCATTGCCACAGGAGAATCTAATGCATCACTAATTTTGGTAGGTACTTAATGTCTCCAAGTGTCCCACCAAAAGCAGAAGGAGTGACAAGTAAATTAGTAAGGGCTTCTCTTCTGCCTAGATTGTCCACACTTTTATACACAGTTTGCAGTCCTTCTCTCATCATATCACCCTCATCTATCATGAGGCAATGGTATTTGTTGGCTGAAAAGTGACAAAAGCTTATTAACTGAAAAAGTACATCATGCTAACTGCAGTTGGTCCTGTTATTGCAGATTTCCTGTGGCGGTGAGCATGGAATTGTGTGGGCAGATGTACCTGCCATTTGCATAATCTAGCAATCCTGTGTTATAAGGACAATTTTCCGGGCTACTTAATTTTGTAGAGTTTATCTGAATAAAGACAAACAAAAACCAAGCTAAACCAAAAAAAAAAAAAAAAGTGATTCACAAACCAGGCAGCTCTCAGAACCAGAGCAGGTTCTGAGAACTCCAGCCAACTGCAATTAGATGGTATTTATAAGAAAATGAAAGTGAGGCATAGAAAGCAACTTAATTGTCTAGCACTTAGTCAATCAACCACTCAACTAGTTACAGCCTGGTTAACTGGCTACACTGCCTCTTATAACCAACCAAAGGTAAGTTATCATGATTAAATTCTTATTGACTTGGTCTGTTAGGCCCAATGGAGGTACTCAGTCCAAATCAATACTCTACTACAATTTTGTTAACACCTGCTGACAAACGGCCCCTTTTCAGCCTTAAGCTGAGCTTCCATTAGCTTTGTGAGGCCTGCAGATAGCTTGTTGTTTGGGGCACCTTGGAGCCCCACCCAGCTACCTGTGACTGAGCTGCTCCCACCGCTAAGTGTTGAAAATGTGGATGGCAACGGCAAACAGTAGAACTCTTCTCTGAGTATCTACCTTGTCATATTAGTTTTCTTGCTCAGAGCTATCCAAAAATCACCAAAATAAGGGAACAAATCTTTCGGCTCCTTGTCACAGGGCAGGACTATGCAAGGTCTTATTTAGTCACCAGAGCTCTCTGTGGGTCCCGGATGTGAGCAGACTCCAGTTAACCCTGAATGTTGTTTGGATCTCCCTTTTCACTCAGGCTTTCCTATCTTAATCTGCAAGTTTTTCCTGAGAGCATTTACTCCATGTGTCATTAGACAAGAGCCACAATTCAGAGCTCTGACTCTAGGGAAGTCCTTTGAAGATTGGCTGAAGTCTGGTCAAAACCCTATAGCCTGACAGTGCCGTTCATGTTACATGTGACTTAAACAGGTTTTATCTATAGGATGTTAAAATATTAGTCATTTCATTGATTAAAACGCTTTATAAAAACATGTCTTTACCTGAGGGGGAAAAACAAAGTTTAAGCATAGAATATAAAATCTCTATGTCTGTCTTCAGGGAACATTATTTTCCCACGTAAGATAGAGAAGGATTTATGAAGGCTGAAATACTGGGATTCTACAAGTGATGCCAAGCAGAAAAATGCTCATCACATAGTAGGTTGTACATGAGTATCTAAGAGAGATACATGGTGATATCAGGGAGAGGCTGCCAGTGTTTTACATCTTGTGGAATTTGTAAGAAAGACAGCAGGATAAATATAACTGAGCCCATAAAACATAACCATTTTTTTTCTTCCTAGGCTAAGAATAATTTAAAAAAAGACTTTCACTAACTTTCAAGATAAAAATGCATCTGTAAATTTTTCCTAGTATGATTAAAACTCTATGCAAGATTAAAATTAGATCATGAAATGATATCAAAGTCCAGTTAGGAAATTGTATAACCCCAGATGAGCAAATTGAGATCAGCTGCATGAAAGAGGAAGGAAGAATAGTTCCACTTCACCTGCATCAGCACCTTCATTAAGTTTGCACATCTTAGTCTCTCCTCTGGAACTGGTTGAATAGAGTGGGTGTAAATATCTAATGTCCACGGGCTTTCCATTACTCTCCAAGGCACTGATCTCTGCCTGACCTCATCCAGAACACTGAAAAAATCAGCAAAGTTTGGATGCCTGGGACAACAGCACCCAGCATAATCCTGCAAGATTGGGCAAAGATGAATAACTGAGATTTCTCCCCAAGAGGAAAGCGGAAAACAGAGTGCTACCAGCATCCTCAGAGTTTCAATACACTGATCCAGGGGTAGCTTCTATCTCACCTGCTGTGGAGTACTGATGGAACCAACATGGATACCAAAGAGAACATGAAATTAGAGTGTCCTGTGGGGCGGGAGGACAAGAGACCAAACATCTTGGGCAGCTAAGAATGAAGTCCTAGAACCTGTAGTCAGGCTGACAAGTGAAGGTCTTTCCAAGCCAAAGCCAGTCCTTAAAAAGTTTGGGAGAGGAGACTGTTTCTGCAGATTTGAAGATTCCAAAGCAAAGCTGCAATTAATAAGGGGAATCAAGAAACCAAAGTGAATATTTATGAATTCCTGGACAAAAACTTAAAAATAATAGTCTTACAGATGCTCAGCAAATTACAAGAGAATACAGAGAGCCAAGTGGAAATGACACAGTAGCAAAACAAGAATATTAGCAGAACTAGAAATAATAAAGGAGAACCAGAGAATTAGTTTGGAGTTTAATTAATCAATAAGTGAACTAAAATTTCACTAGTTTTAAATGTGAACTTGATCAGGTGGAAGAAACAATCAGTGAATATGAAGGTCGGTAATTTGCAATTATTTTTAGAAGAGCAAAATAGAAAAAAAGAAAATAGTGAAGAAAGCCTAATAGGATTGTGAGACAACATCAAGCACACTTATATACACATTCTATTTGCCCAAGAAATAGAAGATATAGAAAAAGTGGAAAAAAGTGTATCTAACAAAATAATGATTGAAAACTTTCCAAATCTGAGGAGGGAGATAGACATCCACATTGATGAAGCTTTAAAGAAACTAACTTGGGAGAACTCTCAGAATTTTACACCATGACACATTGTATCAAATTGTCAAAAGCCAAGGGGTAGAGTTTTTAAAACAGCAATTGCAAAGTGACTCATCTAATTTCATGTACAAGTGAATTCCCAGAAGACTATCAATGAATTTCTTACTAGAAATGTTTTAGGACAGAGGAAAGTAGAAAGATGTATTCAAAACATTGAAAGAATAAATAATTACATAAAAAGAAGAAATATCTCTAATTAACAACCTAGATTTATATTGCAAGTAACTAGAAAGAAGAATAAAATTAGGCCAGAATTAGAAGAAAGAAAAAATAAAAAGAAGAGGGCAAAAGTAAACAAAATAGGAAATTGAAAATTTATTTTAAAATAAACAATTGAGTGGTATTTATTTTTGAAAAGTTTAATAAGATTGAACAATCCTTAATTAGAATAAGAAAAAGAGGGAAGACTAAAATAAATACAAACATACATAAAAAGAGACAATACAAATAACATCAGAGAAAAAAAATTATGAGAGACTATTAAGAACAATTATATAAGCCAGATGCAGAGGGTGGCTCATGCCTGTAATCCCCACAGTTTGGGAGGCTAAGGCAGGAGGATGGCGAGTTCAAAGCCAACCTCATCAAAAGTGAGGCACTAAACAACTCAGTGAGACCCTGTATTTAAATAAAATACAAAATAGGATTGGGGATGTGGCTCAGTGGCTGAGTGCTCCTGAGTTCAATCCCTGGTACCATCCCCCAAGATGTTCATCCCCAAGAAAAGAACATTTATACATCAATAGATTAGATAAACTAGAAGAAATGCACAGATACCTAAAAATATACAACCTATGAAGACTGAATCATGATGAATAGAATCTTTTATAAACAAATAAGAAATACAAAGGTTGAATCAATAATTACTTATTTTATTTATTTATTTTTATGTGGTGCTGAGGATCAAACCCAGTGCCTCACACATGTCAGGCAAGTGCTCTACCAGTGAGCCCCAGCCCCAGCCCCAGCCAGATGACACAATCTTATATACACAAAATCTCAGACTGCGCACACAAAAAAGAAATAAGTAAAAACAGGTAAATTAAAACAGTAAGATTTCACGACAGAGAATCAATTTGCAAAATCAGTTGCATTTTTATGCTGTCACAACAAACTATCTGGAAAGCAATTTTAAAACATCACATTTATGACAGTATCACATAAATAAAATACTTAAAAATAAACTTAACAAAAGAGGTGAAAACTTGTACACTGAAAATTGCACATCACTGGGAATGAAATCAAAGATAACCACAAATCTGATCAGAGGTTAGTTCTCAAAACAAATAAAGATTTCATACATAACAAATAACCAAATTAAAAGTGGAAAGAAGATCTGAAGCTTTTTCATCCCAAAGAAAGCGCACAGTGGCCAATAGGTGTGTGTGAAAGTCCTCACCACCGTTGCAGAAATGCAGATCAAGCCCACGATATCGTGTCCCATCTGCTAACTTATTATTATGAGAGGGACTGCGACAGAGAGGAGGAAAGAGAAAGAGTGGAGAGGGAGAGAGGTGAGGGGAAGGAAGAAAGGAAGAGAAGGGGAGAAAAAGAATGAAAACGTGTTGTCAGAACCTAGAGAAAAGGGAACATCCTGACATGATTAGTTGAAATGTGGATCAGTCATTATGGAACCGACTATGGAGGTTCCTCAAAAAACTTAAAAGTAGAATTACCACACGACCCAGTTATCCTACTTTGGTGTGTACATCCAAAATAATTGAAATTAGGATCTTGAACAGATATCTGCAGTTCTGTGTTCATTGAAGCCTATTTACAATAGCCAAGATAGAGAAACAGCCTAAATGTTCATTGACAGATGAGTGGATAAAGGAAATATGTGATTATACATTAAGTGGAATATTTAATGAGAAAGAGAGAGACTGGAGATTGGACCCAGGGCATTTCACCACTGAGCTACACCTCCAGCCCTTTGAATTTCATTTTGAGATAGGGTCTTCCTAAGTAGCTGGGCTGGCTTCTACCTTGTGATCCTCCTGCCTCAGACTCCTAGACCACTGTGATTGCAGGCATGTGCCACCACAGCAGGCTTGGAATGTTCATACTTTTAAAGAAAGAAGTCCTGATATTTGTTGCAAAATGGATGAGCCTAAAGAACATTTTACTAAGAGAGATAATCTAGTCACAGAAGCACAAAGGCTACATGATTTCATTTTTTATGAGACATGTAACATGGTTAAACTGGTAAAATATGCAGTAGAATAGGGCTAAGGAGGGGACCGAAGTTATTCTTCAGACAACTCTTAAGACAGACATAGCTACTAATTAAAGATAATATTCTTCCAACACAAATATATTAGTGAATAATAACAAGTTTAGAAAGATGTCTGTGTTGATTTGAATTGTTGCAACTAGAAATATTTTGCAAATTATTTTAAATATTTGAGTTTCTAAGGATAATAATTCAAAGTCTGCTGTTTTTGTTTTTTTTTAAAGAGAGAGTGGGAGAGAGAGAGAGAGAGAATTTTTTAATATTTATTTTTTAGTTCTCGTCGGACACAACATCTTTGTTTGTATGTGGTGCTGAGGATCGAACCCGGGCCGCACGCACACCAGGCGAGCGCACTACCGCTTGAGCCACATCCCCAGCCCCAAAGTCTGCTATTTTTGTTGTTGCATATATTTATTTAAATAGTTTTTAATTGGTTTTAATTTACAAAAAGTACACTTTTTAATTCAGTGACTATAGTCTGTTAAAATAATATTAATAAAGTATTCCATTTCTACCTGGATGGAACTGTATGATCACTGCTAATTTATACATTATTTTTTCTATTTAAAATTTTAGTTGTTTTGCATAAAGCTTACTCAGTAATGATTATGAAGGGTTAATTGAAAATTTGTTTCATATTCTTACTGCATTTTTCACATTGGATTTTCTTTCATTTTACTGATTTTTCAGAGTAATGAAGACTACATCATCAAATAACCTCATCTACAAATTTTGTTTTAGTTGGGAAGATATTGCATCATATGCATCATGAAAAATAATAACTTAGTTACATTTTTACACTAGAAGATCAAGTCAAGACTTTGACAAATGTAAGCCTGGATCAGGAAATGAATGTTCTTAAGAGTTCTCACCAGACTGACTGTTCCAAGAGGCAGAAGTGTGTAATTTCCCTTGTAAGACCGTCCCACATGATTTAGCTGTTATTCCTCATGGCAAGTAGTGGTCAGCTCAGTAGTGTAGCTAATATTTGCTCTCTCTCCTGTCTCACTTAACTTTTTTGACATTCCTACTTCCCTATAATTTCATTGCCCAATACAATAGTAGTTTATAAAATTTTGTGCTTTTTGAGAAAATGGGCTAAAAGAGTTGATAACAGTTGTCTGTCCTAGAAAGCAGAGGCTTGTGATAACATTTGGATTAGGCTGTTTACCATTCTGATGCAAGTGGAAGCCCACTGCTAGTGAGAAGTGACTTAGTGTTAGCCTTTGACATCATAGTTATGAAGATTTGCACCTGGAAGTACCATGGAAGGGTACAGGTGGAAATTTCAGTGATGGATTATAAAATAGTTTGGATACACAATGTTGGAATATACAGGTGGTTATGGTGGGATATGGAAGCAACAATAATATTTATAATTGTGGAGTAGGTTGGCTTTCATTGACAACATTTGAAGTTTTTATTTTTGTGGTGGTTGTTGTTTAAAGCATCAGTTCAGAACAGCCAGATGCCAAGCTTCATTATGCTATGAAAGTCAGGAATTCTATTTAGCAGGTTTGCAGGAGATTACACCTTCCTTAAAACCTGGGTCCAATTATCATAGTGTCTGCCGTTGCAGTACCAGTTCTTCTGTCTTAAATCAGACCTTAGCGTCATGAGGACTTCCCTCAAAGTCATCCGTGGTGTCTGGAAGAACTCAGGCATGTCTCACAGATGAAGGGGACATTCCAGGTCGATACTAGTCTAAAATATGGACTTAGGTTGAACCAGACTCCTACTCGATGGAAGTTCTAAAGTAGAGGGGCGAAGCAGACTCTTCTAAGGGTTATTTACATTTGCCTAAAGGGAGAAGTGGTCTGAGGTATGGATAAATGTCACATTCTACAGTGCCAAATAGTTTTGCTGGTCAACAAGAGACCTGGAGGAAATAACTTGAAAGATTAGGAAAAAAATAAGAATAGAGAAGAAAGATGTGGACAGACCGTTTTAGTCAGTTTTTTTACTGCTGTGAGTAAAGGACCCAACAACACAATTGTAGGGGAGGGAGAATTTATTCAAGGGCTCACTGTTTCAGAGGTCTCAATCCAAAGACAGCAAGCTCCATTCCTCAGGGCTCGAGGTGAAGCTGAATATCACGAGAGAAGAGTGTGGCAAAGGGAAGCAGCTCACATGATGAGCAGGAAGCACAGAGAGGCCTCCACTTGCTAAATACAAACATACACCCCAAAGCCACACCCCCAGTTCCCACCTCCTCCAGCCATACCCTACCCCTTCAGATACAACTCAATTAATTCCTATCAGGGATTAATTCACTGATTGGGCTAAGGCTCTCACAACCCAATCATTTCTCCTCTGAACCTTCTTGCACTGTCTCACACGTGAGCTTTGGGAACACCTCACATCCAAACTATAACATGGACCTATTAAAAAGGACACAAAACCTGAGGTTTTCTTATGTATCAAATTAATACCTAATAGAAGACAATCGGAATAGAAAATACTGTCTGAAACAGAGTTCTATCCAATATCCCCGAAAGGAGTTACAAATTGAGTGGAATTGAAGATATTAATGGATCAACAGCTCTCCTCATCAGTGTTATTCTAGTTGCTTCCCCCGCTGAATGTGTACCCTGACAGACTGTCTGTCCAGTCTGAGCCCTCAGCAGGAGACATATGGAGACAAGGCAGCATCACATCTCCCCCAGGAAGGAGAGGATAGACACTTGTTCTTCTGGAGTCAACATGTTGCAGATATGGATTTGCCATTCTTCATGCTTCAAACAGCACAACCGTCTGAGGGCTTGAAAGATGCCCGATGTATCGCACGTTGCTTGGGAAAAAGTAAAACCTTTAGTGGAACAGAATTTCCAAATGTGTTTGCATATTAAGTGATCCATTGAGCTCAGCATACACCCAGCAGCAGCTGGACTTAGAGAAAGGCTGGACGGACGATGGAATCTTCAATTTAATAGCAACACATGGTAAAGGGATACTGGGCTTCAGGACAAGGCAATATGATCCACCAATGGCAACATATGATAGAAAGCTAGAATATAGATGTTCAAGGACCAAGGGATAGAAGCAGGAATGGCCCATCTTTCAGTGAAACTTTTTAAGAATTTGTATTCTATATGCTAAAAAACTTTAGTGTGGGCAAAGGTGACGTTCATTTCAGTTCTGGCCTCTCTGTAGAGATTGTGTACTAGTCAGAGTTCCCTAGAGAAACAATGGTATTTCTTGAGACTGATGATGAGGAATTGGCTCACGTGGTTATAGAGGGTTATTAGCTCTCCACAATCTGCCACAATCTGCATTGCTGTTTGGAGGTTTGAGAGCCAGAGAGATGATGGTGTAGACTCTTGTCTAAGTCTGAAGACCTGAGTTTGAGGAATACCAAGGGGAGGAGAAAGTGATGTCTAAGCTCAAATAGCCAAGAACATGAATTCAAACTTTCTCTAACTTTTGGTTTTACTCAGGCCCTCCGGGGATTGAATGATTTGTACCACATTGGGGACATCCATCTGTTTTACTATCTACTGAGTCAAATGTTATTCTTCAGAAACACTCTCACAGATACACTCAGAATTAATTAACTATATATATATATATATATATATATATATATATATATATATATATATATATATATAGGCATCCTGTGGTCCAGTCAAGACAACACAAAAAGTAAATATCACAGATTGGAAGTCACCCATCTCCTGTCTATACCAAAAATGAAAAACAGTCAAAAAAATCTGAAAATCAATGACTTTTATTTAGCCCCCTAGAGCAATAAGGGTGTGGGGCAAATAAGGTTGTGCCACCCAAATATTGGAGAGAGAAGTGAATCAGAGAGTTCAATCTAACTGCATGTGATAGAAGCCATTCATGCTATAAACTGAGAGAAACTCTTAAATGGTAACTCAGGTGAATTTCTTGGGGCTGAGTGTGACCAGCTTGAGATTGAAAAACTCCTTGGGCATCAGTTTACGAGGGTCCTCAGACTCTTGTATGTTACCTCTAGAAATTCTACCAAGTTCTTATGGTGAAGAGCCAAGAAAGATTCCCTTCTGACTGTGCCAGAGGAGATAAATGTAATCCCATAAATACCCAGAGCATTCCTATCACAAAAGATGACTTTATAGGTAAGAAGACTCCACCAGAGTTTGACAGCACCTCAGGGAAGGATGTTTTCCCAATTCTGCCCCCTCTCCTCTTTACCCTTTCTACCTCACCCCAGCGATGCAAGGAAGTGATGCATATCTGGAGAAATACTTGTGCAGGTCTCAGCCTAGGGAGGCAGCCCCAGAAGACTGAGACTGTATGATTACGGTCTCCCTGGTCCTGCACCGTGAGGGCTCCTCCTCTAGGAACTTGGGAGAACATTGCCCTGTCAGCAGCTCAATTAAGAATTCTAGTCTCTAGAATTGTAACAGAATGAATTTCTGCTGTTGTCAAAACCCAGTTTGTGGTGCTTTATTATGACAACCGTAGGAAACAAACACAAGTATCTACTATTTTAAACGTAATTACTAACTAATAACTTCCCCCAAATGAAAGCAGCAGACCCAGATAACTTCTGAATTCTATTAAAATTAAAAAAAAATTGATTAAAATTAAATTAATTAAATTAAAATTTTAAAATTTAGAAAGAAATGATCCAAATCTCCACAATTTCTTTCAGAAAATATAAGCAAAGAGTACACTCTTTAATACATTCTGTGTTTTTGTCATTGATCTAACATAAAAAAATATAAAGACATTATTAAAAAGGAAAACCAAGATTGACACCTCTTCTGATATAGATGCATAATTCCTCAGCAAATTATTAGTAAATCTTATCTAACAATGTATGAAAAGAAATATATACCATCCTAGTAGGATTATTCCAGGTATCTGGGCTGGCTCAGCATTTGATAATCAATCTTTGTTATCTATAATATTAACAGGGTAAAGAAAAAAAATCATAGGACCACATAAATTGATATGGTATAAATTTTTTACTAAATCTAATATCCATGAAAAATTTTTTAAAAATCCCTAAAAACTAGGAAGAGAGGAGAAACTTCCTAAATTTGACAAATAATATCAATTAAAAATATATATATATATCAGTATGAATGCCAAACTTATAACGAGTATACTCCTTAGTGGGAAACCAGGCACTTTCCTCCTAAGATCAGGAACAAGGAAAGGGTGTCCCTTTGCACCACTCATATTCTAAAATTCAGAATATTACTGGGAATACCAGCTAATGCAATAAAACAAGAAAAGGAAATAAAGAATAATTCTAATACGGTAAAGCAAAGATGCAGCAAACTAACACAAAATGAAGAATAAATTTGTAAGACTAACACCCTGTTTTCTAGAGGACTATAAAACTTATAGAATCAAGCCAACATTATATGAGTAAAATAATAGGTATGAAGACGATGGAATACAATAATCCCAAACTAGATCCACACAAATACAGTCCATTGTTCCTTGACAGAGGAGCGAAGGCAATTCAATGGAGAAAGGGATGCTTTCAAAGGAATGGTGATGGCATAACTGGGTGTATCTATGTAAAAGAAAACAAAAACATAACTTGTAAACAGACACAGACTTTGCATTTTTAATAAATATCAACTTAAAATGAATCATTGACTTAAATGTGAAATGCAAAACCATAGAGCTTCTTGAAGACAACACAGGGAAAAAAATCTAAGTTACTTTAGGCTTGTTGATGAGATTTCAGAGAAAACATAAAAAAGTAAAACCCATTTAAATGTTGGTATGTTGGACTTCATTAAAATTAAAAATCAGTACAGTGAAAGATGCTGCTTATAAAATTGAAAGGTAAGGTAGAAATGGCATAAAATATTTGCAAAGCATAAATCTGACAAAAAGATTTATATCCATCATACACAAAGAACTCTTAAGACTCAGCAGTAAGTAAATAATCTGCCCAATTAGAAAATGAGTAAAAGATGTGAACAGACACTTCTCTCTAAACAAGATATACAGATGAAACAAAAATGTATGAAAGAATCCTCTGCAACATTTTTCAATAGGTTGTGGGAAATTAGGACAAAAATATGATATTCATGATACTACAGCATACTTATTAGGTTGGATAAAACCTAAAAACATAATAATTTCAATTATTGGGAAGGATACAAAGCAACAGGAATTCTAATTTTTTTGCTTAATGAAAACCTTTAATTAGGAATGCAAAACAGTGTAGTCACTTACAAAGCAAAACACAATCATATTGAACCAGCCTGTGATTGTGTTCCTACATATTAACTCGTGTGATTTGAAAATGCATGTCTGTACAAAATTTAAACAAGAATATTTATAACAGGTTTATTTATAATGTCCCTACAATGAATGCAGCTAAGATCTTCTTCAATAGGTTATAGTTAAGGTTAGAAGCATCTAATAGAGCATTTTTTTTTTTTTGATTAAAAGAAGCTTGAGTTACAAGCCACAAAAAGACAAGGATGAGTCTTGACATTACTGTATAACTAAATCAGTATGAAGGCCAGGCATGGTGGCACATGCCTGTAATCTCAGCAGTTTGGGAGACTGAAGCAGAAGGATCTGGAGTTCTAAGCCAGCCTTAGCAATTTAGTGAGACCCTAGCAACTTAGTGAGACCCTCTCTCTAAATAAAATATTAAAAAGTGGTTGAGTGCCCCTGGGTTCAATATCTGGCACCACAAAATAAATATTTAAGTAAGGATGCAAAATCTCTCACTTCCCCTCCCTTACCATTCTAGACTCCTTTCTGTTCCCAGAACACAAAGGTATTCCTACCTCAGGACTTTTACATTTGTTCCCTCTGTTGGAAATGTTTTTACCCAAATACTTTAACAATTCACTCCCTTACCTCTTTCTGATCCCTAGCCTATTATATTTTCAGTAAGGCTGTCCCTGGAAACTCTATCTAAAATTGCAACCCATTTCTCCTCAACATCATTAAAATATCAGATTTTGTGATTTAATGTTATCTCATTGAAAGTAACAATTAGGTTTTATTTTGAACTGGTCAAGTTGATTCTGAGTTAATGCTGAAAAATAGACAATTATACCCAGGAAAAAACATATCAATAAACAATTACTAACCTACCAGATATTTAAAAATCTCAATGTAATACAAGACTAAGGACAGATAAACCAATAGAACAAAATAGAAAATTAACTAAATCCAAATACATATCAAAATTTATTAGGTGATAAAGGAATCTTATCAGTATGGACAAAACAGTCTTTTCAATAAATGTTAGGAAAATCAAGTGTTAAAAAAAGTTGAAACCATGTTACTTTATACATCAACACAAATACTAAATGGATCAAGACTTGAATATTAAAAAAGAAATCAAATAAATACTAGAAGAAAACATGAGTGAATCCTTTAAAATACTGAGGTTAGAAAGAAGCTCTCATGACTCAAAATTTAGAAGCCATAAAATTAAAGACTGACAAATTTAATATCTGCATATAAGAAAAGCAATGAGAGCAAATGATTAAGGAAAAATTACTTCAATGTATAACAAAAAGCTAATAACATCTTTCAACATGATGTAGAACTCTTAGAAATCACTGAGTAGAAAACCAATACTTTAATGGTTTAAAAAGTTGCTGGGTATGGTGCCACATGCCTATAATCCCAGTGACTAAGAGGTTGAGGCAGGATTCCAAGTTTGAAGCCAGCCTCAGAAACTTAGTGAGACCCTAAGCAACTTAAAGAGGTCTTGTTCTCAAAATAAAATTTTAAAAAATTAAAAAGGCCAGGAATGTAGCTCAATAGTTAAATGCCCCTGGGTTCAATCCCCAGTACCAGGAAAAAAAAAAAAGAAAAGAAAAAGACAGAGTGTACTCATTTCAGCAGCACATATATTAAAAAGACAAAAGTTAAGAACAAAAAGGTCACAAAAACTAAATATAAATGGCCCTTAAACACATAGAAAGTTAAAAATTCCACCAACATACCATTTTCACTTTCCATAGCAATAAAGATCCAAATTTCTTTATCACATTCTATTGGCAATGTGCAGGAAAAACATCACTCTCAAACACTATTTTGGAAATATAAACTGGAACATCCCCTTGGAGAGCACTGTGGCAATAGCTAACCAAATACATTTGTCTTTGACCTAGTTATCCTATTTCTGTACATTCATGTAATAGGTATGTTTACATACATGTAAAATGTCTTTTATCTATATAGTAATTCCAAGCAAAAGACTAAAACATAAATATCCATCAGTAAGGAATTAATTAAATAAATTTTAATAACCCTAAAATGGAATATTATACAACTATTAAAATATTAGCATGAAGAAAACCTCCTATGTAAAAAAAGCTGAGACACTGTCAATAGTAGAAAGCAAAGGTGCAGAATGCAGTATTGTCTATGCTGCTTTTTGTACTTACACTAAATAAGCTCTATAAATATATTTAAAAACTAATATAACTAGTTATTTATTTGCAGTCAAGTCAGAATCAGAAGAGCTACTAGAAGGAAACACAAATAGTGAAGAAGTGAGAATTAGACCTTATTGTATACCTTTTTATTGTGTTTTGATTTTTAACCAAGTGTCTGCACTATTTAAACACCAAAATCTGAGAGACTGTACTATATACATTATATTTGAGAGACTGTACTATATACATTACAATTAATCACTGTGCTAACATCTAAAGGACAAAGCCACTATAAAAAAGTTTACTAACCTGTTAGGTGAAGATATAGGCTATTCAAGTGATTTCACATTCCTTTATAAAGTGTCCTATTTATAGCACAGAATACTCACATTCCTATTAAAATGTTTCATTTCACCATTAATGTTTCCTGTATTATCCTTATTACTTTAACCTTTATATATCTTTTTATTTTTTTTATTTGTTTTAATTAGTTACACATGACAGTTCAATGATCTTGACATATCATACATTTGAATCAGATGGGGTATAATTTCTCATTTTTCTGAGTGTACAGGTTGCAGAATCATATTGGTCATATAGTCATGTATATATATGCAGCAATCAATAGTAATGTCTGTTTTTATATTAATCTTAGATGTTTTCTAGGTCTCTGGAATCACTAATTCTCACCCAGTATATAGACCAATGCCTTTATTTAGCCCCTTTTCATTGTGCATGTTAAAATTTTCAAACTTTCTTCCAAGAGTTAAGCTATACAGTTTAAAAGGTAAATTCCATCTGTTAATCAAAGCAAAATAAACCACTTAAAAAAATAAATAAATACTTAAGTAAATGAAAATTTTTAAAAATGTGTTAAAAATCTTTACAAAGAGGCTGCATACCATCTGACTCCAACTATATGACACTCTGGAAATAGCAATACTATAGAAAGGGTATAGGTTTGGGTATAGGTTTGTCATAGGTTTGGGAGAAGCAGGAGAGGCCTCAATAGTGAAGCACATGTGGTGGTATCTGGCATTGGAACAATCATGTTTGATGCTGCATTGTTGCACACAGGGCACTGTGCATTTTTCAAAGCCCACAATAATTTGGAGCATAAAAGGTGATCCTTGACGTATGCAGATTTTAAAATTACTGATGAGGTTTATTAGACTCAGGATTTAATGCAGAATTTTATAAATAATCGGGCTATATACAGATGTATAAAAGAACCTCAGGGAAGGGGATAGGTGAGAAAATTCTCTCCTGAGAACTTTGAAAACAAAGAGACTCTGTAAAACTAAAGGTAAAATAAACTGTACATAAGCACTGTGCTCTAGTGGATGAAGTAGTAGCCCTGGGCTATGAGCTAAAAATTCCAATACCTCTACACCTGTGTTTTAGAATTGAACAAATAAGTGAATGAATGGCCAAGTTTTGCACCTGGTTGTTGGAAGAGATTTCAGACAAAAAAGGTGGAGTTTCAGATGATCCTAGGGATTGTGGGATAGGGTCGGATAATGCAGTGCAGCCCAAGATTAACCCAATATATGTGCAGATGGAACATACAGAAATAATTATAGAAATCCTGTTTTTTTGCGAAGACAAATGAGAAGAATCAATATCCCAGTAATAACAAGCATATTTGCCACTCATTCCTTGATTTCCAATACAATCTTATAACAATAATATCAATAACAACCAGGAATCCTTAGAGAAATGACTCATCCTATGAGAGGCACAGAAAATGTACAAAATGAGTTCTGAATGGTTTGTAGTAAGGTTCTAAAAAAATAAATGCTAATTACCCTAATTTGATCATTAAACATTGTGTGCATGTTTTGAAATACTACACTGTACCTCATAAATCTGTATAATTATTATTTATAAATAATAAAATTAAAATATGCTTTGTAAAGGACAAATACCACCTCCACCAAATGGTCCAGGTCAAACCCACATACCGATAGTGGATATCTTTGGTTTGATGTGGTGAAAATGGCATTTGACCTCTGTGGAACTCATACCCCCGAACAATAACCCCTGTGAAATCATGAGAAAAATACCTCAAAGCCACTAATTATGGGACATTCCTTCCTTTCTATAGTTTTTATCTATAATATCTAGTATTAAAATGTTACTAGGCATTTAGAAAGATACAGAAATATAACCAAGAATCAAGATACAAAACCAGACAATAAAAGAAACTCTGTGATTAATCCAAACATTGAAAGTATCAAACAAGGACTTGAAAACAGAAGGGAAAAGAGAGGAACAGAAAAATGGGAATGAGTAGGGGGGCGCGAATGAAATCAACCAAACTACGTCATGTGCATGTATGAACATATCACGATGAATCATCTTAAACCTAATAAAAGTTATGACAAATGGAGCTGAGTTTTGGACTTGGCCATCTCTGATATGTCTGTTGGAAGGAACTTGGGCAACTTCTTTCAAAATCTCTCCTTGCCTCATTTCCCCTCTCTCTTCCCCTTTTGTGATGTATCTTTGACAGACTGCACTGCCTCTAATTTTAGAGGTTTATGTAATTACTTGGGGTTCATTTGGATGAATGAATTGTCTCTTTTTTTAATTTGTCTTAATTAGTTACCCATGACAGTACAATGATCTTGACATATCATACATTTGAATCAGATGGGATATAATTTCTCATTTTTCTGAGTGTACAGTTTGCAGAATTACATGGGTCATGCAGTCACAGTCACGTATATACCCCTGGATTGTCTCTTTAAGGTCACTTTATGTGTTCTCCTTAGTTCCATGGGGAAAGCCCTTTCACAGTAGCACCAAGAATAATGTTGGATTAACTGGGTGGGTGGGAACTGCACACTGAATTTCACTCCACACTGCTTTCTAGATTGGTTGCAGCAATTTGCAGTCCCACCAGCAGTGTAAGAGCATGCCTTTCCCCCAATCCTCGCCAACACTTACTCTTGTTTGTATTCTTGAAAACTGCCATTCTGACTGGCATGAGATGAAATCTTAGAGTAGCTTTGATTTGCATTTCTCTAATTACTAGAGCTGTTGGACATTTTTTTCATATTTTTGTTGATCAACTGTAGATCTTCTTTTGAGCAGTGTCTGTTCAGCTCCTGAGCCCAGTCCACCGAGCTCTGGAAGACCGTGGGAGATCCAGCACTTCCCTTCAGATGTTCTCAGCAATCCACTCCATACAACTTCTGAAACTAGAAAATACATTAAAGGAGAGATTTGCTGTGTGTTTGAAGCAAATCTCTTCCTCTCTTTTGTCTCTTTTTTTCTAAGCCTCAACTTTGGTGGAAGACACATTCTACTTTTCAGAAGTGTCTTAGTTTTCTAATGATGCTCTAACAAATTGCTATAAATTTAGAGGCTTAATACTACACAGATTTGCTATCCCATCCCACGATGTTGAAATCTATCAGCTTGTCCTGTTTCTGTCGTTGGCTCTGAGAGTCTAGGGTCACCCACCTCCCCTGGCTCATGGTCTTCTTTCTCCATCTCCAAAGCCAGTGGTGGAAGTTCTAGTCCTGCTCACTCCTCCAAGCTCACTGACTTGTCTCGTCTGTCAAGCCTCTTTCTCTGCAGTCCTCTGGGCTTTGATCTTTCTGATTTTTCAGAGGATTGTATAGTCTAATCCTCAGGCTTTTCTTTAAAGCACCCTTTCCAGACAGCAAATCTCTTAATTTTAGCTATTTTGATGCTTACATAGGCTGAAGATTGCCTGAATTATTAAGTCCTATTTTCATTATTTTAAACAGTTAGTCCCTCAGTTTGTCTCCTTTCTCTTGCATTTTATTATCACCAATAAGAAAAGAAAAGAAAAAAGAAATTGGCTACCCCTACAGCACCGTGGAAATCCCCTCAGCTAAATATCCAAGTTCGTTGTTTATGAGTTCTGCTTTGCCAAGTCCTGTAAGATGATCTTCCTCTGGACTTCCAGCCAGTACGTAGTGAGGACCCTCTTCCAGCTTCTAATGGTATGCCCCTAAATCATTGTTTCAGCTCTCACCAGCAACATTTTAATATCTCTCTTTCTATAATAATTTATTGAGGCGATACAGGAGTTTTCATACTGTTCCTCCATTTTCCCCCATTCCTAACTCCAAAGCCACTTCCACATATTTAGGTATTTATTAGAGCAGCACTTCAGTGTCAGGAGCAAAATCTGTCTTAGTTTTCCATTACTGTCCAAAAAAAAGAGTACCACAAATTTAGTGCCTTCAAACTATGTTTATTGTCTCACAGCATGGTAGCCACAAGTTCAGGCTCTGGGTGACCGGGCTAGTTCTATCCTTGGGTTTCACAAGGTCCAAAATCAAGGTGTTGACAGGGCCTTGTTCTTTTCTGGAGGAAAAAAAGAAGCTGCTTCAAAATTCCAAAGGAAGTTGGTGGCAGAATACAAGTCCTTGTGATTGTAGGCCTGAGGTCACCATTTCCTAGCTGGCTGTCAGCTGGAGTGGGTCTCAGCTTTGAGAGGCCTCCTGCATGCCTTGACTTGTGGTCTCTTCCTCCATCTTCAAATCAAACCTTGGATCAACTAAGGCCAAGTCTTCTCACGTTTGGAAATGTCTCCTCATTGCCCCTCTCTCTTCCCCTTTTGTGATGTATCTTTGACAGACTGCACTGCCTTCTAATTTTAGAGGTTTATGTAATCACCTGGGGCTCATCTGGATGCTCCTGGGTTGTCTTTTGAAGGTCACTTTATGTGTTCTCTTTAATTCCCCAGGCAAAGCCCTTTACAGCAGCACCAAGAATGACGTTTGATGAACTGGGCGGGTGGGAGCCTCACACTGAGAATGCCCGTGGCATCTGCCTGCCATGAGAAGACGTCACGCCATTAATCTAACACCCTTCACAGACACAGGGCTCAGAAAATGTCTTGTGCACCAGACAGGACAGATATTTGAGGTTGATCCTTTTTTCCTCCAGTTCCATTTGACTAATTAATTTTTAAAATTTGTTTCTTCATTCTAATTAGGTATATATGACAGCAGAACGCATTTTGACTCATCGCACACAATTGAGGCACAACTTTTCATTTCTCGGGTTGTACATGATGAAGCGTTACCCATGTGTGCAGTCATACATGTTCCTAGAGTGATGATGTGCACCTCATTCCACCATCTCTCATGCCTGCACGCCCCCTCCATACCCCCTCCATACCCTTTGCCCAGTCAGAGTTCCTCCATTTCTCCCATGCTCTTCCACCCTGTTATGGATCAGCATCTACTTATCAGAAAGAACATTTGGCCTTTGGTTTTTTGGGGATTGGCTTACTTTGCTTATTGTGCTATTCTCCAAATTCATCCATTTTTCAGCGAATGACATAATTTTATTCTCTTTTAATGCCAAGTAATATTTCATTGTATATACATACCACAGGTTTTTTTTATCCATCCATCTATTGAAGGGCATCTAGGTTGCTTCCACAGTTTAGCCATTGTGAATTGAGTGGCTATAAACATTGATGTGGCTGTGTCCCTGTAGAATGCTGACTTTAAGTCCTTTGGGTATAGGCCGAGGAGTGGGGTAGTTGGGTCAAATAGTGATTCCAGTCCAAGTTTTCTAAGGAATCTCCATAGTGATTTCCAGATTGGTTGCAGCAATTTGCAGTCCCACCAGCAATGTAAGAGCATGTCTTTTCCCCCATATCCTCAGCAACACTTATTGTTTGTATTCTTGGTAACTGCCCTTCTGACTGGCATGAGATGAAATCTTAGAGCAGTTTGGATTTGCATTCTCTAATTACTAGAGATGTTGAATTTTTTTATATATTTGTTGATCAGTTGTATATCTTATTTTGAGTAGTGTCTGTTCATTGCCTTAACCCATTTATTGATTGGATTATTTGTGTTTTTTTGGTGTTTAGTTTTCTTGTGTGTTCTTTATATATCCTGGAGATTATTGCTCTATCTGACGTGCATGTGGCAAACATCTGTTCCCAAAATGCAGGCTCTCTCTTCACCTGATTGATCGTTTCTTTTGCTGAGAAGAAGCTTTTTAGTTTGAATCCATCCCATTTATTGATTCTTGATTTTATTTTTTTGCTTTTTGGGAGTCTTGTTAAGGAAGTCGGGGCCTAATCCAATGTGATGAGGATTTGGGCCTACTTTTTCCTCCTCTAGGCACAGGTTGACTGATTAATTTTTTACTAAAAAAAAAAAAAAATTAGCCTGGGTTATTTTAGAGTCAAACTCAATTCGCAATTCACGATGGTGATCTGGGAACACCTCTGGATGAGTACACAACTATCCGCCCTTCTCTCAGAGCTTTCCTGGGAGGCCCTCTCCACTCTGGAATGGTTTCACCCAGTTTTATCACCTTGTGTATCTGATTCCATGATTCTCAGATGTCTTTAAAATCAGATCATCTCTGTTAAGCTATCTGACTTACTCATAAATGTGGCTGGGTGGAGATATGAGACTTACCCTCAGCAACAAAAACTCTATCCTACACCAAAGTAGGATTTTCCTCAGACACTCGCTTTCCTCAGGCTAACTAGGGCAGGTCTGTGAATGCTGACTAGTACAATGGTTTCAGAGTCCTATTAACCTAGTTCTGAAAGTTTCTCTCTAAATATAACATTCTTCCAAGTATCACCCATTAATAATCTTTTTTATTACCCAAATCACCAATTAATTTTAGGGGCCTGTAGAGCTTTCTGTTTTCTCTTTTTGCTTCTTTCTACGGCTTCAATTCCAGTCCGGGTTTGTTATCATTGCAAACATTTTATGAAATGACTTCCTAACAATTCCCTGAGCAGTTACGCTATATCCTTTATTCTAACAAGGTTTCAAAAATAACTTTAAGTTTTAATTCAACTACAGAAAGAAGATTTATTTGAACATATTGAAGGAAAGAAGGGCTTTTATGTGAAATAAAAGATGTTTTTTTTTTAAGAGAGAAAGAGAGAGAGAGAGAGAGAGAGAGAATTTTTTCTTTTTAATATATATATATTTATTTATTTATTTATTTATTTTTAGTTTTCGGCAGGCACAACATCTTTGTTTTGTATGTGGTGCTGAGGATCGAACCCGGGCTGCATGCACGCCAGGCGAGCACGCTACCGCTTGAGCCACATCCCAAAGATGTTTTAAATATTGAATATCTTCTAATATTTTAAGAAAGTTTTATAGAAGTGATTGTATTTCTTTTTTTAAATTTTTAACTTTTTTTTAGATATATATGACAAAGAGTATATTTTGACACATTTATACAAACATGGATTATATCTTATTCTAATTAGGATCCTGGTCTCCTGGTTGCACATGATATAGAGATTCACAGTGATGTATTTATATACGTAAATAGGAAGGTTAAGTCAGATTCATTCCACTGTCTTTCCTAGTCTCCTTCCAGATCCTTTCCCTTCATTAACCTTGGCTAATCTACTGAACATCTATTTTTCTCCTCCCCCACCTTGTTGTATGTTAGTGTTAGCATATAAGAAATCATTCGACCTTTGGTTTTTGGGGATTGGATTAGTTTGCGTTGCATAATTGTCTTCAGATCCATCCATTTTCTGGAAAATGTCAAAGTCATTCTTTTTTTTATGGCTGGGAATATTCCATTGTGTATATATACCACATTTTCTTTATCCATTCATCTGTTGAAGGGCATCTAGGTTGGTTCCACAGTTAAAATATTATGAATTGAGTGGCTATAAACATTGACATGGCTGCATCACTGTAGTATTCTCTTTTTAAGTACTTTGGGTATATACCTAAGAATAGAATAAGTGTTTCAAATGGTAGTTCCATTCCTAGTTTTCTGAGGACTCTCCATATTGCTTTCCAAAGTGGTTGCACCAGTTTGCAGTCCCACCAGAAATGTATGTGTGAACCTTGCTTTAAAAAATTGTCATAATTTATTAAATAAACCATTTGACTGGATATTTAGTTCATCTCTAATTTCTCTCTCTCTTTTTTTAAATTAGAGCTGTATAGCATAGTAGTTGGGTTCATCCTGACAAACTCATACATGCACAGAATTCAAATTCAGTTCAAAATTTTTGTTCTCCCTCTTTTTGCTTCTCCTTCCTTCCCCTATTTTCCTTCCTCTACTTACATAGAAACATAACATGATATTTTAAGAATTCATTCTGTGCTATTGAATGATGAATGGATAAGTGCAGAAGTCATGGATGAAATAAAAATGTACTTGGAGGTAAATGAGGGTAGTGACACACATATCCAAATCTCTGGGACACCATAAAGGCAGCTCTAAGAAGAAAGTTTATTGCATTGAGCTCATTTATTAAAAGAATAGAAAGACACAAAATAGATAACCTAACATTATATCTCAAAGCCCCAGAAACAAGACAAAACAAAACCAAAGCAGAAGACAGAAAACAATTACATTCAGAGCCAAAGTTAATGAAATTGAAACAAACAAACAAGCATTTTAAAAATAAATGAAACAAAAAGTTGGTCCTTTGAAACAATCAATCAAATTGATAAACCTTTCACTAAGATAATGAGAGAGAGAGAGAGAGAGAGAGAGAGAGAGAAAGGGAGAGAGAGAATGAATCTAAACTACTAAAATTCATGATGAAAAAGGAAATATCACCATGGACACAACTGAAATACAGATGATAATCAGAAACTATTTTGAAAATCTATAATCCAATAAGGTAGAATATTTTAAAGACATTAACAAGTTTCTAGAGCCATATTACATACCTGAATGAATTAAGAGGACATAGAAAGTTTAAATAGATCAATTTCGAGCACTAAAAGCCTATCAACAAAGGAAAGTCCATGGCCATATGGATTCTCAGCAGAGTTCTACCAAACCTTCAAAGAAGAACTAACACTAATACTTCTCAAATTATTCCATGAAATAATAAAGGAAAGAACCTTCCAAACTCATCCTATGAAACTAATGTCACCATATACCAAAACCAGACAAAGACACATCAAGGAGAGAAAGCTTCACACCAACATCCCTGGAAAGAACATAGATGCAAAAATTCTTAAGCGAATACTGGCCCAATATGTCCAAAAACTTATTGAAAAGATAGTGCACCATGATCAAATGGGGCTCATCCCAGGGATGCAAAGTTGGTTCAACATTCAGAAACCAACAAATGTAATTCATCACATCAATGGACTTAAAGATGACAATCACATGATTATATCAGTAGATGAAGAAAAATCATTTGATGAACTTCAACATCCATGAATGCTCAAAGCACTAGAAAAAGTAGATATAATAGGAAAACCTTCAACCTTATAAAAGTTATATACTCTAAGGCCCAGGCCAACATCATTCTAAACGGAGAAAAACTGAAAGCATTCCCTCTAAAAGCTGGACCAAGACAGGGATGCCCTCTTTGACCTTGTCTGTTCAACACAGTCCATGTAACTCCAGCCAGAGTGATTAGACAAAAGAAAAAAAAATTAAAGGGATATGAATAGGAAAAGAAGAGCTCAAACTACCTTTATTTGCTGATGACATTATTCTATCCTTAGAAGACCCCAAAAACTCCACCGGAAACTTTCTAGAACTCATAAACAAATTCAACAAAGTAGTAGAATATAAAATTTACACCAATAAAGCAACTTCATTCCTGTTCACCTATGATGAATCATTTGAAAGAGAAGTTAGAAAAACTATATCATTCACAGTAACCTTAAAAATAAAATAAAATACTTGTAAATCAATGTAACAAAAGATGTGAGAGACCTCTACAATGAGAACTACCGAACACCAAGGAAATAAATTGAAGACATTAGAAGATGGATAGGTAGAATTAATATTGTCAAAATGGTCATACTGCCAAAAGCACTATACACATTTAAGGCAATTCCTATTAAATTTCAAATGATGTTCTTCATAGAAATAGAAAAATCCATCAAAAAATTCATGTGGAAAACTAAAAGATTCAGAATAGCCAAGACAGTCTTTAGCAAGGAAATTGACTCAGGAGGTATCTCAATACCAGACCCTAAATTATACTACAGAGCTATAGTAACAAAAACAGCATGGTTTTTGCACAAAAACAGGCATGAAAAGCAATGCAACAGATTAGAAGACACATAGACAAACTCACATAAATACAGTTACCTCATATTTGAGAAGGTGCCTTAAACATATATTGGAGAAAAGATAGCTTATTCAACAGTTGGTGCTAGGAAAAAATGGAAATCCATATGTAACAGAAAAAAATTAAATGTCTATCTCTTACTGTGCACAAAATTCAACTTAGAATAGATCAAGGACATAGGCATTAGAACAGAGACCTTACACTTACTAGAATAAAATGTCATCCCAAATCTCTAACAAATTCCTCAACATAACTTGGAAAGTGCAAGAAGTAAAATCAAGAATCAATAAAAGGGACAGTATCCAGCTGAAAATTTTCTCCACAGCAAAGGAAAGAATCAAGAATGTGAACAGAGACCCGAGAGAATCGAGAAAATCTTTGCTCCCTGAACCTCAGGTATAGCATAAATCTTAAGGATAGAAGTACACAAAAAATTTAACTCCAAAAACTCAAATAACCTAATCAATAATTGGGCAAAGGAACTGAACTGATATTTCTTAGAAGAAATACAAATGATCAATAAATATATGAAGAAATGTTCAACATCCCCATAAATTATAGAAATGCAAATTAAAACTACACTGAGATTTTCTTTCACTCCAGTCAGAATGGCAATTATAAAGAATACAACTAATAATAAATGTTGAGGAGGATGTGAGGGGAAAAGGTAGACTTCTACACTGCTGGTAGAACTGCAAATTTGTGCAACCACTCTGGAAAGCAGTATGGAGATTCCTCAGAAAACTTGGAATAGACCCACCATTTGACCCAGTTATCCCACTTCTCAATATATACCCAAGGGACTTAAAATCAGCATACCATAGTCATGCAGCCACATCAATGTTTATAGCAGCTCAATTCACAATAGCTAAACTATGGAATCAACCTAGGAGCCCTTCAACAGATGAATGGATAAAGACAATGCAATACACATGTGTGAGTGAGAGCACGCGCGTGCACACACACACACACACACACAGGAATATTACTCAGCCATGAAAAATGAATGTATGGCATTTGCTGGTAAATGTTGGAACTTGAGACTTTTATGCTAAGGGAAATAATCCTATCCCAAAAAACAAAAGCCAAATTTCTCTCTTATGGTGAATACTAATACACAATAATGCGGGGGTGGGGTGGAGGATACAATAGAAGTTCATTAGATTAGACAAAGGGCAATGAGGGAAAGAGAAGGAAAACGGGAATGGGAAAGATAGTAGGATGAATCTGACATAACTTTCTTTTTTTCATACATGAATATACAACTAGTGAAACTCCACATCATGTACAAGTTCAAGAATGGGATCCTAATAAGAATAAATTATGCTCCATGTATGCATTATATGTCAAAATACCATCTTGTATACAGAAAAAGAAACACAAAAACAAAAAAGAATTCATTCCACATTGCCTGACCTTTCCCATCCCTCCAATCTGCCCCTCAATCTCCTTCTTCATTACCGATTGCCCCTTCTCTATGATAACCTTTTCCTCCCCTTTTTCTTTATTTTACTCTAGCTTCCAAATGTGAGAGAGAACATTTGACCTTTTACTTTCTTAGTTTGGCTTATTTCCCTTAGCATGGTATTCTCCATTTCCACCCCTTTACTGGCAATGTCATTATCTCATTCTTTTTCATGGCTGAGTAGAACTTCATTATATATGTGTGTGTGTGTGTGTGTGTGTGTGTGTGTGTGTGTGTGTGTGTATGTGTGTGTGTGTGTGTGTGTGTGTATGTATGTATGTTGGAACTTCATGACATGGATACATTTGATATATATGTATATACATACATACATATCACAATTTCAAAATCCATTGATTTATTGATGTGTATCTAGTTTGATTCCATGATTTAGCTATTTTGAATTGTGCTGCTATAAACATTGAGGAGCTGTATCACTCTAGTAGCCAATTTTAGATCTTTGGGGAAAATACCAAGGAGTAGGATAACTGGATCATATGTTGTTCCATCTCTGTTTTTTTGAGGACTCTCTATACTGCTTTCCAGACTGGTTATACTAGTCTTCAGTCCCCCAAATAATGTAGAAGTCTATCTTCCCCGCCCCATAACTTGCCAACTTTTACTATTATTTCCATTCTTCATGATTGCCATGCTGACCAGAGATAAATCTGTCATTTTCATAATCATTTCCCTGATTACTAGAGATGTTGAATTTTTTTTTTCATATATTTGTGGGCCATTTGTGTTTGTTCTTTGGAGAAGTTTCTATTTAGCTATAGTTCCCACTTGTTGACTGGGTTATTTGGGTTCTTGTTTGTTTTGGTGTTAAGATTTTTGAGCTCTTTATATATTTTGCATATTAATCCCCTAGTGGAAGAAGAGCTGACCAAGATCTTCTCCAATTCTGTCGGCCCCCTCTTCATGCTTTCGATCATCTCCTTTGCTATGTAGTCGCTATTTAGTTTGATGGCCTCTCACTTACTGGTTCTTGGTCTGATTTCTTGTGCTCTGGGAGTCTCATTAAGGAAATTGGTCACCTGCATGTTTATGACAGAATGTCGACTCTATGTTTGCTTCTAGTCGCTTAAAATTTTTGGTCTAATTCCTAAGTCTTTGATCCATTTTGATTTGCATTTGTACCAGATGAGAACTACAGGTCCAGTTTCATTTTTGTACATCTATCTTTCCAGCTTTCCCAGAACAATTTGTTACAAAGGTGGTCTTTTCTTACAAATAGATTTTTGGCATCTTTGTCAAGTGTCAGATGGCTGTGGCTAGGTGGGTTTGACTCTCTGCCTTCTATTCCATTCCATTCCATTCCATTCCATTCCATTCCATTCCATTCCATTCCACTCTATTCCATTCCATTCCATTCCATTCCATTCCATTCCATTCCATTCCATTCCACTCTATTCCATTCCATTCCATTCCATTCCATTCCATTCCATTCCATTCCATTCCATTCTATTCCACTGGTCTTCATGCCTGTTTTGATGCCAACACCACGCTGGTTTTTGATACTACAGTTCTTTAGTATGATTTCAGATCAGGTATTCTTATGTTTTATGTTTCATTTTCTTGCTTAGTATTTCTTTAGCTGTTTCAGGTCTCTTCTTCTTCCAAATAATTTAAAAATTGTTTGTTTTCTAATTCTATAAATAACGTCATTGGTGTTTTGATGGGAATCATATTGAATCTGTATGTTGATTTTGGAAGTACTGCCACTTTGTCATTATTAGTTTTGCCTATCCAAGAAGATGGGATGACTCTTCTTCTAAGGTTGTCATCAATCTCAATCTTCAGTTTATATATATATAATTTTTCTTGAAGAGCTCTTTTTACCAACTTGATTAGATTAATTCCCAATATTTAATTTTTTTTCCATTTGAGGTTATTGTGAATGGGATGATTTTCTTGATTTCTTCTGAATCATTGCTGGGGAATAGGAAAGGTATTGATTATGGGTGTTGCTCTTGTTATTTTGATACTTTGCAGAACTCATTTAGAAGCTTTAGAAGTTTTCTGGTGTAGGGTTTAGGGTCTTCTGGAAATAGGGTCATGTCGTATCTACCAGAGACAGTTTGACTTCTTCTTTTCCTATTTGTACCCCTGTGATCTCCTTTTCTTGTGGGATCACGCTGCTTAATGTTTCAAAGACTCTATTGAACAGAAATGGTGAAAATGGGCAGTCTCGTCTTGTGACTGATTTTAGAGGACATGTGTTTAGTTTTCTCTACTCAGTAAGATGTTGGCCTTGGGTTTCCATAAATGGCCTTTACGACGTTGAGGTGAGTCTCTTCAATCCCAGGCTTCTCCAGAGTTTTCAACATGCTTAACTTTCACTTTTTTAGGAAAGGCAAAAGATGAATTGACTTTTTAGGGATCATTATAAGCCTTCAGCAGATTTACCATGAAAGTGTGTAGAATCATATGCAAAGTACTTTGTCCAAGTATATCAAAATTGGGAATTTTCCATGTCTCGTTTTTTGTTTTTCAAAAGTAAGTTGTTTGAAAAATAATATTTTGAATAACATAGAAATGACAGGCTCTGTGAGGCCTGGGTACCTAGAGACACCCCGATTTTACGTACACTTGACTGATGAGTAGCCAACACCCATGGCAGAGCTCTCCACATGACAAGTCAATAGTCTTTTTGTTCCCGTGGGAGGAACTGAGAGCCAGAGATGACGAGTTTCCTGCTGTTATCTTAGACTTTCACTTGCTTCCTGGTTTAGATATGCTGAAGTGCGCCCCCCAGGGTTTCATGTGTAGGAAGCCTGGTCCTCAACAAGGAGATTTTAGGAAGAATGTTTAACAAGCAGGGCTTAGTGGATAGGAGTTAAGTCACTGTAGGTCACTGCCCGGGAAGAATTGGGTCTGGTCTTCCATAGTCATAGCTTTTTCGGAGAACAAGTTTTTATAAAAGGATAAGACTCAATCTCTCGGATGTCCTGCTTGCCATATGATCTTTCTCTCTCATATTCACTTGTCCTGTGATGCCATCCACCATGATGTTCTCACTAGTGGCTAAATTGAAGGGGCCTGATCTTGAACTTTCAACCTCCAGAACTGTGGGCTAAACCTTTTCCTTTATATATCACCCAGCTTCAGGTGTTTTGTTATAGCACTAGAAAATGGACTAAGAAACTTAGCATTTGCAAAACAACTTTGGTCTGTGAATGGATTTTTAAGCACTAATGATTTTCCCCACATGTTTGTGAAGCCATATTACCACCAATGAAAATAGCATTTTCTTATAGCTTATTGTTTTCCTGATGTATCACAGAATGGAAGTTTTGATGTTGAATAAACTACTAATACTATTACTTTTTGGCTTGGTGCTTCACAATTTGATATTTGATGTTCAGCATTTTATCACACACATTAGATCCTATAACCCTTCTTTACATGGATTGGCAGAGACAGTAGACAGCTGAAATGCAGGACTGCACTTGTCTTACATCACATTGTTTTAAATTTAATTTAATTTTTATTTATTTATTTTTTTTAGTATTTGGCGGACACAACATCTTTGTTTGTATGTGGTGCTGAGGATCGAACCCGGGCCGCGCGCATGCCAGGCGAGCGCGCTACGGCTTGAGCCACATCCCCAGCCCCACATCACATTTTTTAGAAACAGAGACCAAGCCAGACTAAGCATGATTCTCAGAGGAGAGTGGGGGAAGCACTCTCTGAGCTGGAGATGAATTTCCATCTGATCTCACAAACGGCACCGCAGAACTGACCCAGATTTAAGGCAAGGAAACTTTAGATCTCTTTGCCAGTCAGTCCTTTCTTGGTTCCCTTAGGTCTGGGGAAGGGGAGAGGAATGTCCTCCATGTGGTGTCTCCTGGTTAGCAGAAGACGATTCCCTGGAGAAGAGGCGTCTCAGAGCTGCCAGCAGCCAACACCCACAGCACATCTGAGCCGAGCACCAAGGCAATTGCTATAACGAAAAACTGGCCTCACCGAGACTCACACTGTTCTCCTGCTGATTTCATCCTACCCATATCTGTCCACTCAGAATCTACGATAGAGAAGGCGCTTTGTGGTAAAGTGTGGGCTTCGTGCTGCAGGTGTCCCGAGGTCATCTCGGATGTGTGCACATGTATATTGAAGTCAGAAGCTGCTGATCCAGACGTCTTACCTCGAGACCTAAATGATAAATCAACCCTTCACTCCTGAAATCCAAGCTTTGGACATCCAAGTCCTTATCACGGGGCACTAATATCTGCCTATTTACAAATAGGCAAAGGAAGGTAGGAAGACAGGAAGAACCTCGTGGTCTCCGTTGCTCCGGGGAGTCCAGCTCTGTCTAGCATCCCCCATCTTCTCTCTTGTCCTGCAAGGTCAGCTGCCACCGAGAATCTCAGCAATGCTGGTCCTCGTTAACCTGCATTTCCTTCTTGTTTCTCTGACAACTGTCAGGAAGGAAGTCCTCTGGAAGGTTTCCTGAACTAACAGAGTGGGTCCTTGGTAGCATGCCTGGTTCACAGAGTGTTTCAGTTCTTTCCTTCACGTACCACCATGGTCCCTCTTTAAGGTGGGCTGTTGCTTTTGCCAAGCTTCCAAGAGTGGTGTCTTAGGTCTTTTCCCTGGGGTACTTGCCAGGATGTTAAATCCTGTGTCACAGTAGAGCACCCTGTCCCAGTACACTCCCACTTATGTAGGCTGGTAGTCAGTCCCCCTGAACCAGCACCTCGGCATGCTGTCCTAGCATGTCCCTGGGTCCTTCTGGTGCATGGCACCCAGGTCTGCAGTATCCACAGTGTAGAATGCTCTCCTCCCTTAGCAAGTGGTCCTAATACTTTTAAAGTGGATTTATAGAGGCATAATTGACATATAAAAACTCCATATATTTAAAGTGGACAATTTAATCAATTTTGACACCTGCATAAATCTGAGGAGCCATCCCCACAGCCAGGATAGTGAATGTATCTGTCACACCCAAAGGTAATGGTTTTAGCATCTCAACTCATCATCTTGCTCATTTGTAAACCTTCCCCAGGCTCCCAGGCAACCACTAATCTGTTTTCTGTGACTGCGGTTTGTATGTTCTACAGTTTCACATAAAAAGAATCATAGAACGTGCAATGCTTTTGCCTCGCCTCTTCCACTCAGCGTAATTATTTTAAGAATCATCCATGTTTTTGTATTTATCAACTGTTTCTTTCATTTTGTTAAGTAGTAAATTCTACTGCACCTAGATTGAGTCTTAAGGGATGATGGGATTAAATCTCGATAAACCTAAATTGAAAATAGTATAAGGTGAAATGCGTTTAATACACCTGACCATCCAACTCTCACAGCTCAGCAGCACCGCCTTCTCTGGAGGATTGTGTGCCCTTGATCACATGCCTGATTACCGGCCATGTCTCACTGCCACTGTCCAGCATCGTGAGGGACCACTGGACCACATAGTTTTAGCCTAGAAAAAGATAAAAATTCTAAGCATAGTTTCTACTAAATATATACACTTTCATAAAGCAGAAAAATCTTGTCAAACCATTGTAAGTCAGGGACTATATTACATAATTGTTGTGCACACATACACACACATATGCACACGGAATTAGTCGGATCTGTCCCCAAACTACATTTTACCTTCATACATCAGTATTTATAGATAATCTCACTATGAATTACATTGGCAGAAGAAATTTATAAAATAACAATATTCTTCTATGGAAACAGATATATTACAATTTAGTAGAAAGGTACTTTTCGTTAAATACCTTAAAATACTCCTTCTATGTTAGGAATGGGCAGAGGCACATTTAGCATGAAGGGAAGCAGCTAATGTTTTATGGCCCAGGTTCTTGTAAAGCCTGTGGGACGGCCCTGGCAGTGGGTTTTCTAAACTGCCCAAGTTATCTTAGGACATTTGGTCAAGGTCTCTGAGGGCTCCACTTCAGCTGGACTTCCATTAGGCTTCACTTGCAGTGGGGTGGTTTGGGAAGAAAGGCAGCTGTCCAGTTGTCACTGAGGGTGGTGGGGATACTTAGCCTTGGTTTGTGCAGTGGATTTCTGTAGTCAGCATGCACATTCTGTGTGCGTGTGATGCCAACTCTTTCTGTGAGAGTCGGTTCCAAGAGGAGCACAGGTTCCTTCATCAGACCCTGTGAAGGGAAGATCACCCTGGGAGGAACCCATGTGCCACAGTGCCCAGGCTGGCACAGAGCCTACGAGGAGGTTTGGGACGCAGGGAGCCAGGAGTCTGCCTCTGGGATCTGCAAGTCCTCAGGCCTCCCCGGAGCTCACCCGGGAGCTCTCTAAACATGTTTTCAGCTCAGAGGGTGTCCAAATCACTATTTCACAAAACTCAAGATGTCCTCTATGAATGTGATACTGATCCTAAATATGCTACTCATTAACAATAGTGAGTTCCAAAGCCAAAGATTTAATAATGAAAGAAAAGCTCGGAGGGCGGGGGATGTGGCTCAAGCGGTAGCACACTCACCTGGCATACGTGCGGCCCAGGTTCGATCCTCAGCACCACATACAAACAAAGATGTTGTGTCCACCGAAAACTGAAAAATAAATATTAAAAAAAAATTCCCTCTCTCTCAAAAAAAAAAAAAAGAAAGAAAAGTTCAGTTCTTCGATAGAAATTTTTTTAAATGATCGCCTTGTTTTCTTTATAATCAATGATGTTACAAAAGTAATGTCATATGAAGAAGCAATCAGACCTATGCAGTCAGAAAAATCCAGAAATGGCTATTATCAGTTACGTCAAACAGATGATTACTAAAATATTATATTTGAACAACTTTGCAATTTTGTGGTATTTCTCAGGTCTTTGAGATTTTTAAATTTGTTGTGTTTACCCTCCTCATTCTGAGTAAGTACTTTAGTGCTTAACTTTGTATTCACAAATTCGTATTATTTTTATCAAATAGTTTAAACAAAACCTACATTCGCTCCGTGAACAAGATGTTTGTTTGGAGAGATATCTATTTTCAGTATACTTTGCACATATTTTTTAATTCTCATTCTCATTTCACTTCTGATCTATAAAACTTTGATGCGCAGTGGCACTTAGAGAATAAGCCTTGACCCAATCCAGAAACTGGTAAAGGAATATAAAGTAGTGTCTTCTCACAAAACAAGACACTTCAAGTTCAGTGTGCATGATTTTCTTTTTCCATGAGAGAGGAGTCATTTTTTTTTTTAAGGAAATAGTTTACTCTTGCTACTTAAATTTTATTTCATTTTTTAAATTTGTTCTAATTAGTTATAATTTTAAAAGATAACCTATTTTGATTAATTTTGTTTACTTACACAATTGAAGATCACTATTGTTTCAGAGCATATCTATCACTGTATGTTTCTGGGATTTTTTACTATACGATAGTTACTTCTTGGTCATTTGACACATTTTTCTGTTTTAGGAGAAAGCCAAGCATGGCTTGGAGTCTTTTCTCCCAGTCCCAAGCTGAAATTTAATACCAAGTCTATCTGAACCCTGGAGGGTGGCAGGATATGTCACTGTGAGGTACGCCACTTTGAGATCAGGATTATTTTTAACCAACGGCAATTGAAAAGAAGTTTTAGGGAAAGGCTCTGTCCTCCCCCATGAGACTAAAGGCAGGACATGAATTTACAAAGGTGTCCCTCCTGTCTCCCTGTGAGGAGAACCCACGTTGACCCCTGGAGACCCCTTCACTCCTTTTCCAGGCTGGAGATGGTGCCAAAGGAATCGTTTCATAAGTATCCTGTATCCACCCAGGGTTTCTGGGAGAAAGGCCATCCCAGTCTGTGTTCCTTGGAGTCTCCTCTGTTCTCACTTCTCTAAAAATGTATTATTCTTTGTTGAAGATGCTCTCTAAGGTAGCATTTAAGCCACATCTTTGAGCTACACTTTCCCTGAGTTTTCTCCCCTGTGTGTATTAAATATACATGTCAAAAAAACCTTATTCTTTTTTTTCCCCTTGTCTTTTGTTACAGGGGTTGCTAGCCCAGAACTTCAAAGGGTGGAGGAAAAAATTACTTTTCCCCAATATGCCCCCAATCCCATTCTATTCCCGACAGTCTTCCCCATGCACCAACCTCCCCATGTTGCCTTCTGTATCTCACTAACTTTTCAGAACCTGCTTCAACATCTTACGAGTTTCCTTCATTGCTGTATTAAATGCAATCCTTAGTAAGTATTCATTTTGTGTGAGTCATGATGTCTGTTTTTGAAAATTATGCTTGAATAAAATAAAATCTAACCTGCGTATTTTCAAAAGATACTTTACAAGGTCTTTGCCTTCATTTCCGATTTCTTCCTCTAATTTCTCCTCTTGTTTCCTCTCCCCAGTCTGTCTAGTTTGGGTCTCTAAACTTCCCATATCATTCTCAATTTGACCCACTAGGTCTCTTTGTCTCTCTTTGGAATGAAACTAAAAATTTTGGGACAGGGTCTTTTTTTTTTTTTTTTTTTTTTTTTTTTAACTTGGAGGGCAGAATTTTTTCAATGTACTCTGAGGTGGGTAGTTGGACTTGTCAAAGAATAGTTCAAAGATCAGAGTGGCTTTTAATAGAGATTCCTGAACCAGGCTACAAAGGAACTCTGATGAAGCAGACAGAGGGAGGGAGTTTTATAGGCAGAAAACACAGAGGAGAGTAGAAAGAAGGAACAAACAGCAGATCCATTGCTTCAGTGTAACTTTCCTGCAGGAGACGCAGCTGAAATCTTGGTTTGATGGGATCTGGCTGTTGTCTCTCTCCTGACTCCTCTGAAAGCCTGGTCTTCTGAGTAGACTACTTAGGTTCTGGGTGGGTGACATGACCCTACTAGAGGCCTGCTTTCTCTTTTACTTAGAAGAATTGATGTTCTACTTATTAATACTGAAGTAAACCCAAATGCTCATGCTTTGAAGATGCAAGATTTCATATTGTCCCTTAAGAGATAGAGGAAGATGTCAAAGATCTTGGGGACCTCTGCCGAACCCAGGCGTGTGATCTGTGTGATCTGAACAAGGTCTTACTGCATGGCTCCTAGGAGTTCAATTAAATGGCAAATTCTTGATAGGCAACACTGAGAAGAAGGAAGAACTTAAGAGTCTAATTTGAAAGAATTTAGATAATATGTCTGTTAATAGGCTGGGAAATTGCATAAACTGATCTCCATGGAAGCCCAACTGAACAAATGGAATAAAGAGAGAAATATGCACACTCTTTTTTTCTACAGAAGGTCTGAAGGTAGTTGAGGAATAAAGGAATTTCAGGAGAACAATGAACTTCAGTTCTTTCTACAGTCCCACCGATTTACGATTTACGCTCATTAATTACCAGAGAAGCGCCTCTAGGTATATTAGTTAGAACTACTTTCTTTTTCTGGTAAATCCCTGGTGCTTTTAAGGGGATGCAGATAGTTCCCACTTCTGTTCCTCCTCAAATGCACAAAAGAGTCATTGAAGCTTTCTTTAGCCCCCCCTGTCCTCACCTTGTCACTCTTTGAACAGAAAAGGTTATATCAGATTAAAAAAAAAATGTATAGAAAAGTTTCTTAATGAAGCAAGAACTCTACAGAAATAGCCTTTAATACCTCGAGGCTTTGAGCCAAGAAGAAATGGTGAGATCTATTTTCATGGCTGGTTGGTTTCATTTTTTTTTTTTTTTTTTTTTTTTTTGGCAGACGTGCCAATAGGAAATTTAAAGTGTTCCTATTGATGTAAGAGCCTAGAGCATAAGAAACCAGACTTACCTTTTATACAAACCATTTCTTTTTCTGAGAAGTTCATAAAACCAGATTAACTCACTAAATGCTCTATTTAGGCTGAAAACTTTCTGCTTTAAAGTACACAGTGTGCCAGAGACTGGTTTTCCTTTTTTTTTTTGAATTAAAAGACAGCTCCTCTTTTATCTCAGTTTTTTTTTTTTTTTTTTTTTTTTTTTTTTTTTTAACAACTCTGAAGCTGGTGTCTAAAATATCCAAGGAGATATCTGCGACTTTGACTTTTCCCCTGCAAAGGTGAGAAATGGTTCATTGATCAGGGAAGCAGGTGAGAAAACAGAGTTAAGGGTGAAGGAAACTGGACGAGGGGAGGCTGGAGAGGGAGGAGGGGTGAGGCCAAGGACAGGGCAGGAAGGATGTTTACTGTAAATAAGCTCAAATAAGCTCAAACAATCTGTTTTCCCTTTCTGTAAAGCCTGTGAGATGACACTTTTCCATTTCTGGAAAAAAAAAAATGGTGAGATCTGATTTTTTTTTTTTTAAAGGAAATCTAATGCAAAAGTCATAAAGTCTATGGCCATACTTCACAAGAAAGGCTTAATTTGTCCTGTTGCACAAAGAATTTGTTCTATACCAACCAGTTTTATAGCAATAAGAAAAAAATAATAACCTCCATATTATGATTAGTCTGTTTAACAGAGTAAATTCATTATAGTACTTTTAAAAATTTCAATATTTATTTTTAGTGTTGGACACAATACCTTTATTTTATTGGTGCTGAAGATCAAACTCAGGGCCTTGCCCTTGGTAGGCAAGTATTCTACTTTGCTAAGCCACAACCCCAATCCTTTAGTATTTCAATTTTGCTATAATTGGCGTCTGGAATATCCCTCAAAGGCCTATGTGCTACAGGCTTAGTCCCCACATGTAGCGCTGTTGGGAGGTGGTGAAACCTTTATTTCTGGAGGTAAGGGCTAGTGAGAGGTTTCCATCACTGGGAGCGTGCCCATGCAGAGGATGGTGGTCAGAGAATGGTCTCTTCCTCTTTTTCTCTTCTGTTTCTTGGCTGCTGTGTGTTGAGTAGGTTTGCAGAACATCTGCTCCCTCCCAGGATGGGCTTCCTTCCCACAGCCCCAGCGGCAATGGGCCAATCAAACATGGGATGGAACTTCCATAACTGTGAGCTAAGATAAACCTTTCCTGTTTACTGGTTCATTATCTCAAATGTTACAGTAATAGAATATCACAGTAACAGAAAGCTGACTAATGCAACTATAGACCATTTCCCTGGAAGAAAACAGATCACAACAATATAAGGAAATTTCCATTAGAAATATGATACATTAAATATATAAATAGATAAATTCCTGAAGCAAAAAGTGATAGCAAATTATGACATAGAGTTCTTTGGTAACTCCCAGCGGACACAAACCACCCTGTACGAAATGTTACCATCTGCTCCAGTAGTTGGTAGTATTACATTGAATCTTATTTGCTTTTTAATATTTTGCATCTGAGAGAAGTCCTTCACTTATGTATTAGTAACTCTGGTTTGAAAAAACACAAAAGGCTTTCATCTGTGTTAAATTTGATCTCCTCTGTTCCCAGCACCGCAGAACTAATAACTTTGCCTCTACTTCCTCTTTGAGTCTAGCCCTGGAAAAAGGGAGTAGTTTTTTCTTTTGTTACTTATGATTTCAGGCGGATTTAGTCATGTGCTTTAGAGAATCAGAAATAAGACAATGTCTAACATGTGACTTTTGTCTCCCACTTAACCACATAACATTGGCTCAGCTCAGAAATTGGATTGCATCTGGTCAGGTTCTGGAGCTGGTTCCGATGAAAATCGCTTTTGGGTACCTCTTCCAAGCTCTGTGTTCTGACTTCAAATTAGTTATTTAAATTGGCTGCAGTGACAGTATTCACACTGAAGAAATGGACAAATGCCGGAAGCCATAGATCCTCTTCCTTGTACACAAACAGCTGCACTCAGCTTTCTCCTCTGACTCAAGAATCATCTCACATGGAAAGTGTGTTTTAAAATCAGATTTCTGTAAACCAGAGATTCCCTTGTGGATGTCTCTCACTCCCTCTCTGACAGGCACTTTGTGTTTGCTCTTCTTGGTTTTAACCAGGTGACTGTCTTGCCTTTTGATCTCCCTTAATCTCCTGTAGTTTTTCTCTTCAGACTTTAGCTCTACATTTCCATCTGAAAGGAAGCAAAAATCAAGGCTTCAAACACACAAGAAAGCAAAACGCTACACTCAGAAGCTGGGATGGCAAAGGTCCTCGAAAATCGCAATACTCCTGCATCATTTTAAGTGACTTCTGCCCCTGTTTGGGGAGCCGTACCTGTGTTAGTCAAGGTGCTGTGATTTGGAACTTGAATGCTCCCCAGGGGCTCACACACTAAGGGCTTTGTCCTCAACCTGCTGTTACTAGGCGGCAGCAGACATTTGAACAGGTGGAGCCTGGTGGAAGGATATAAGTCACTGGAAGCACTTCCCTGTGGGGTTCTGGTCTCCTCCTTTTCTCTCTTTTACACCAACCGTGTGGTGAGTTGCCCTCCTCCACTACCATCAGTCCAACATGATGTCCCCTGCTGCCACAAGCCCAGAGCAATAGGATCCATCAATCATAGAGATCTTCAAAACTGAGAGCCTCCATAAACCTTTCTCTTTTAAAATTCAGGTGCTTTTTACAGTTGTGGTAATCTAAATAACACATGAGATCATCCAGAGATAAATAGATAGGTAGATAGATAGATAGATAGATAGAGATTGTCTATGTAAAGAGAAAAAGAAAGATGGAGGGATTAAGCAATGGTTCTTGTGATTGTGAAAGCAGGTAAATTCAAGATCTAAACAATACCATCAGAGTAGATGCTGTGTTGGTATTTGGCCAAATATACCCATAGCCAAGTTGATAAATATCGTTATCTATCACATTGATTTCTATCAGACTTTAAAGAAATAGGCTTTGTAATTTTAAAGAGATAATTCCTTTGTTAAAATCATGCATATATCCAGGGTAAGTAATAATAAACCCTTTATTGTTAAGATAAAGGGCTTTGGTCCCCTGAGATCAAAGTTAATTGTCTTACAGCCCCGATCTTTCCTAGGCTTACAGTTGATGCTATATAGATCACTTAACTTCTCTGTGCCTGAGCTTGCAGATCCCCAAAATAGGGCTTGCAGAATGTGGTCTTGGAAAACATTTCTATACAGGGTTAATGAGTTCATTTACATCTTCATACTCCTTTGAAAAAAATGGGCTATGGGAACACAAATGTGATCATTATCAGAGATTTAACGGTTCCATTAAGATGAAAACAGATATATCTGAATTTCTTCCTTGGGCTTTCAAATTAAAAGCATTTCTGAGCTACTGAAGTACTATATTGGGAATAATTACCAAAGTTTTTCTTCAGCCAGGCACTTAGACACTTCCATAATTGCTGTCATTTTCCTGGCAAACATCCCCATCAGATATTGGAAAACAATATAAAACAGGATTTTTGACTAAGAAGTAGTAAACTCAGTAAATGCTATAACTAACCAAATATCTTTTTTTTGGTTTCTAATTCAAAATTGGATAGGAAATGTCCTTTTATCAGAATTGGGAGAATCAGTTGCATATTAAAAGTTTAAACTTTTGAGTCATTGAATGTAAAAAAATATATAGAACTTAAGGTTCATTGTGATGATTAATTTACATAGTGACATCATTCATTTATTATATACCAAACCCTATTTCTACCTAGGAAGTGTGGCTAACAGAATTTTCTGAATAATTCTATTAAAAATGACTTTCTGGTTTTATCTTCAAACTCAAAGGAGATTGAGGGGGAAAACCCACATTTTTAGTGCAATTAATTCTTCATGTAGACAAAATTCAGCTTCTTCCCAGGGATAACAAATATAGACATAGACTTTTATTTCCCTGTGGTGAGATATTTTAAACCTCATTCTTAAACAAGCTTATAAATGAAAGTCACTACTATTTAGTTCTATGGAGAAGATGGTAGAGAATTAATTACTTACTGTCATTAAGTATCAACATTAATTTGTCCTTAATTATACTTAAATTTGTATAGAACTTGAGAGATTCGGTTATCAGTTTATAAAATGAGCCTTTTTATATTCAATGTGCTCATGAGATTTTTAAAAAATGTCCTTCCATTCTTACAAGCATGAAGAAATGTGTGAAATCTCTATGCTGATGAAATGCCAAGTATCTTTGATGATTTTTTTTTTCCAGGCTCACGTAACTGATGACAGGACGATTGTTTTCAGTCTTAGCATACTAATTTTCAAAACAGAACTTTCCAGTCCGCAAGGCCAAAACATCTTGTTCTGTGGCCTTTCTTATAACTTGTCCTCTTATACCGCCTCATTATTTTCTAACTTCACATGCTAAAGTTCTGCATTATCTTGCTGTATCAACTCTTGTAGAGGCTTCCCTACAACCCACTAATATTTCTTCAGGATGGAGAGATTATTTTTATGAGAAATGGAAATCACCACCATAGTTGCTTAAGAATATGTAAATCAAAAGTACCTAAAGAATGATGCAGATTTTTAAGTTCCATTATTTTATAAAGAGACTGTGGCTAAGAATGTGTCATGGGGTTCCCCCAAGGACACACATTTAACTTATACTCCATTTCTTTGGATCTAGGTTCTTGTGTTCTTTATATTATCCCACCAAGAGTCAAGTGTATAGCTAGGTATCAATTACCAATCAATAATAGCATATTATATTACAATGCATTTACTTTGTTCAATGTTCTGCTCTCAAATTAGGTTGGAAGGGAGAGTTTGGAGGGGACATTGGGGAATAAGACATTTAGTGAATTTGGATCCTACAATTGAACAAGTATCATGACACTGTGAGATACTCTGCCAACCCACTCTGCAGTGAAATTGTCAAAAATCATTTTTTTAAAAAATCCCATTAACTATCTAATTTTTTTGGAAATGATTCTAAAGGCAAACAGAAAAATGAGGGAACATTTTTATCTCAGGAAAAATCTATGAGAATTTACTAAGAAAGAAATGATCTGTGATATTTAAAGCAAAGCTAATCCTCCTTTTCTCTTGCCTCCTAGCTCCGTGAGGCAGAGAACCCACTCCAGACGTGTACAGCCAAGAATACAGGCTTCCTTCTCATGCCAGCTGTGAGTCAGGGGCTTTCTACCTCCAGGAAGCAGGTTTGTTTCGCATCTTGTGCTGCTGGCTGTCGCTGAGACTAAGAACAGGGGCCAGGTAGCTAAAGACTCCCTTCTCTGCCCAGCCTCCAGCCACAGACAGAAGGTCTACGTTGGGCAGATCACTTTAAGAATATGGGGCCCAGACTAACTACCACTTGTGGGTGGTAGGCAGCCCATGCCAGGGTGGACCCAGTGAGCCCTCCGGCGGTTCTCCCCTGCCCTCCACTTGCTGCACAGCTTCTAAAGCAGGGTGTCACTCGGGAACACTATGCCATTTTTGCCACCTCAGTTCCAGAATCTGGCTTCATCAGTTTTTCCTGGTGTGAGGTACCGGAAAGGGAGGAAGAACCACTGGCAAAATAGACACTTCCTACTCTTTTCCCAAAGGAGCTGACTTCCTTTGAGAGAGAGTGTGGAGTCCAACCCTGAGGGTGCTCTGAAGAAGTAAGAGTCCGTGCCAAAAGGCAAGTAGGACGGAAAATCGTGGACCCACTGAAGGTAAAGTCTGGACAGTAGGCGGGGTAGTTTGGAGGAGATGACCGGGGAATAAAGTAGCTGGGAACAGTCATCCTGGGAGCGGAACAAAAGTGGTCCTAGAAGCCATTCTTTTTAAGACACGATAATTTGATTGGAATAGATTACAGAGTAATTTATTCACTGGAGTATTTTTGCAGAAAATAGAATAATGAATAGAGTTTAACAGCTGGATGTGGTCAGGAAAAAACAGCATCTAAGTCCCATCAACGTCACTGTCATTACAGGACATACTGAAAAATGCTTCTCCCTGAGGAATAACACCAGAACTTTAAGACATGGATAGTAAGGAATATACTTCACAATCGTAATTCAGTCAGTCACTAAACAGCAACAGCAATCGAATCATAACAGGCTCTGAAGAAGAGTGTAATGACCAGAGTTACTACAGCACATTACCTAAAATGTCCCATTTTCAACAAATCATTTTGAAGCATGCAAACAAAAAAAGAAGGTGTAATGCACTTAATAAGGGAAAATAAACAACCACCACAAACTAGGAGAGTAAGCTGATTTCAGTGGAGCAGATGTCAGCTCCAACAGGATGATACTCCAAAATAAATAAATATGTTCATGGAACTAAAGAAAGTCATACTTAAAATAGTGAAAGCTGGTGTGGTGGCAATATTTCATCAAATAGGAAGTATTAATAAAGAGATAGAAATTATATAAAAAGAACCAAATGAAAATTCTTGAGTTGAAATTTATAATGACATATTTTTAAAAATCAAGAGATTTAAGTGAACAGTTGAAAGCATTAGCTAATAAGAATACAGATTGGTAAAGATCATGCAATCTGAAAAACAGGGGAAAATAAATTTTAAAAAGAAGAAGAAGTATTCAGAAGACACCATCAAGACCAGGAGAGGAGAGAAAGAAAAAAAAAATGGAGCATAAAGAATACTTACAGAGTCGGTGAGGTGGCCTATGCCTGTAATCACAGAGACTTGGGAGGCTGTAAGGTGGAAGATTGTGAGTTCAAAGCCAGCCTCAGCAATTTAGCGAGGCCCTAAGCAACTGAGCAAGACCCTGTCTCAAAACAAAAAATAAAAAGGGCTGGGGATGTGGCTCAGAGGTTAAGCACCCATGGGTTCAATCCCTGATACAAAACAAAAACATACTTACAGAAACAATGACAGAAAACTTCCTGCATTCGTTAAAAATACTAATCTACACATTCAAGAAAACTAATGGGCTTCTTTGTAAATGTCTGGGAGTGTGTCCTGGGATGAAATGGTAGGGCCCTGCCCCTCCTCTTATGTTCTCTTTTGCTTCCAGCCATGAGGTGAGTGGTTCTGCTCCACTACGCGCTCTCTGATGCGCTGTTCTCCACAGGTCCCCAAATACTACAGAGTCAACTGAACATGGACCTTCAAAATTGTGAACCGGAATAAACGTGTCCTCTTTTTAATTTAATTATATTTGGAATTTTGTTACAATCATGGAAACTAGAGTGTTGCCCTCTGAGAATGGCATCTCTTCCCATTTTCTATCTTTGTAGAGAGTTTTGGTTATAGGAAGGGTGAGCTCCTTCACAATGCAGAAATGAAAATTTTCAATTCTTGTACATATTTTTGTTTTTCACTATCGTGATTTTAAGAACATGACTTAGGAAAGAAGAAATATACAGGAGGAGACTGACAGATTGATAATAATTCTGCGTACTGAACTAAAAAATACTTAGCATAAATATTGCCTAGTCCTCTAATAAACAAGATGCATTTACCCTTGTTACAAAGTGATTTATTGTCATGTTCCTTTTAAAAATATCTTTTATTTAAATATTTTGTTTCCATGCCATGAAAATCTTATTCATAAGACAAGTTTTCAGAAACTTATCTATGGCATAAAGTAAGATTCAGCTGTTTTTCTGCCTTAGAAATGTATCTTTTAGGATTGAAAGTCACTCAATAGTGAGTAAGTCACTACTCTCCACAGATATTAAAAACCAAGCAATATTAATAATGTGAGGCAAATGTTGGCTACTGGATAGATAAATGTACTTTAAAGGTCGAAAGTGCCCAATTTGCTCCTTGGTTGTGAAAGTAAAACACTGTCACAGTGAAGCACACCAGACTGGGCAGACTTCCAAGACAGGTGCAGGCTTCAGCTCTACAGGGTGGGCAATGCTTTCTGACCAGCTATGTGCACCTCCGCCCCTTCTCTGTAGCCGTTGCTGATGATTTGCAGGGGCAACTCTGAGAAACTACCTAATGGGGATAATACCACCAAATGATTTCCTTAATGATGAAATGGCAGTGTTTTGAAGACCAGGGTGTTTAAAAAGAAACAGATGGCTCCGCAGATGAATTTTATGTTCCTAATTTCGAAATCAGTATTATTGCTTTTGTCAGTAGTGGGCAAATGGAAATTTGTCATTAGACATGCTTTGCTAATTGTTGTGTTCACACACTTTCCAGAATCATTTTTTTTCCATATGCTGCCTTATGGGATTACATTGAGACTCTTCATACTGCCCGAAGTATCAAGTTGTTTATAAGTTTTGCTAATGTACTAATGATAAATAATTACTTTTAAGTCATCATTCAAAGGTAGTTTAAAATCACAAACACAAGCCGTTCACCTGTGCACTCCATGTGAAGTTCAGCTGGTGCTGGCTGGGTCAGTGCAAATGGTTATACTTAGCATCGCCACCTCCTCCTGATTTCAACTAGAATAAAGTAGCTTTATTTAATTTCTTAACTTCTTTTCTCTCTAATGGGACCCTCTTCAGTAGCCTTCGGGCTCTTGTGCAGTCGATCCCACCTGGTGAATAAAGCTCCCCCAGTGTCCAGGGGAACCCTAGACATGACCATGGTAGGGAGCCACATTTAGAACCATGACACAAACTGACAAGGTCTGGCATACACCACCCCTAACTGAGAATTTTCCCACCCAAAAGACCCCAAGTGATATTCCACTTAAAGTCCATCTTGGTTTACCTAGTTTCTTAGTGCGAATTTTGTCTTGTGATAGAATGATCATGCAAAAAAAAAAAAAAATTCACTTTATGGTAACACCATGCCAGGCTCTTTGCCATCTACTGGGAAATCCAACATAAATATATGTTGAGAGATAGAGAGAGAGAGAGAGAGAGAGAGAGAGAGAGAGAGAGAGAGAGAGAGAATCTTCAAAGGAGCAAGTGAGTAATCATAGGTCCTCTTTTCCAGATTAGGGGACATGGAATCTGAACGTTCAAGTGGTTCCATTGTGCCACTCTGTTCTGATAACACTGGTGGAGAGATAGCAAATATTCATACCATCATTTCAGAATCAATTTTTGAGATAAGATTAATTGTTCACTGGTTTTTAAAGAAACACCAAAAATGTATTTTTGAATGTGAGTTATCTTCTCCTTCACAAGGCTTTTTATTTTCTTTAAGAAAACTTCAATTTTATCTCAGAGCATTTAGGGCAACTGCAGGTGGGCCTTTTGCTACTATTTTTTTTATTTGTGCATATTATCACCTGTGAAAATAAGCAGAGAATATAGAACACAGAAATGGAGCAAGTTGAGTGACAGACGGAGCATTTCTTGTAGAGCGTGGGGGTATTTTTGCTGCTGATTTTAAAAACAGTATTTTTCCTCCAGGTAAAATGAAGGGCATTCTCCCAAGGCACTATAAACACTTTGGAAAAGAAAAAGAGAGCAGAAAAGAAATGCAATGGCTTTTCTTTCAACTCCGTGGCCTGAGAGCAGTGTCTCAGCATGTCATCCCTGAAACAGGTGTACTTTCAAATTTTGAGCTATATCCTCAGATCAGCACCAAAGCATAACTTGCATATGACAGTTGAAGAGCTCTGCATCTCTTCAGCACCCACTATGTGCTGTGCAAGTTCTCTGATGTCCTTCCTACACACACACACACACACACACACACACACACACACCTCAATGACACCATGCTCATTTTGCAACTAAAGGAAGATTCAATAGGTCACCTTACATTTTCAAGGACCATTGCTTCAGTTAATTTATTAATTTTAATCCCTAATGAACATGCATTAGTAATTTCTGTTTCCACGTTTTTAGGTCAGCAATCAGTGTCAAGCAATGCAAGGAAAGTTCCTTGAAAAGTTCTGTGGTCACATTTTCAACCAAAGACAGAGCCAAGCAACGCCCATTCCTGTTCTGGTCGTTGGAAGATGGGATCATCATGGCTCTGCTGCTCAGAGGGTGGCGCAGAGCTGGCATCTGGGGACTCCTGGGATACTATTAGATGTGCAGACCAGGCCACCCTGGCCGAGTCAGGATATGCTTTTTAACAGCCTCCCCCCAGCAAGTACAGAGACTCTGAGTGGCAGTCCATCCATGGCTCTATGTCCCTCAGGTAACCTGGCAACACATTGAATGTCTCCGTGTCTCTAAGGCAGCTGACAGCGGTTCCCAGCAGGCGCCATCTGCGCTTTCCAGAGACTACCTGGGAATGGGCGAGATTGTGGCCAGAGAGGGCAGGGGTGGGGGTCCCCTCTCTGACCACACCCTGCCCATTCCCACACTAGCACACCCTTCACCCATCACCCCACACGTAGAATGAATAGTCCTAGGAGAGAATGGACGATTCTCTTTTCACTTTAACGTAGCCACGCAAAGCAGCACTAACCCTTAAAAGCTATTGCCGATTCCACTGTGGAGAGGCTCATCTTTCACGTCTTCCCAGAGAGCCTCCCAGGAAGCTCTTCCGTGGCAAGAGACTCTCCTGTCTCCCAGATCCGCAGGAACCAGTGTGTGTATCGTGGCCGCCTTTGTGTTGCACACCTGGGATTTTGCTGAACGGCGTGTTTATTGGAAGGCTTCATTATTTCAATCTCTTTATCTCTCAATACGCTTGTTATTGTCGGCATGAGACCTGATTGCAAGGCTGTCTTCTATGTTCACTCTCCTTCCTGTCGTTTTCTGGAATATACACAATACCGTGTGAAAACTGACTGAGCTTGCACTCCTCCTGGGATCGGACCAGAGCTCACGGGGAAACACGAGCTCCTGGAGAGACAGCTTGCCTGTAAACATGGGCCTTGGGCATGGTGGGGAGTCAACTGTAATACTTTAAGCCTCAGAAAGATTTTTTAACATCTGCTGTAACTATTTTGGTATTCTTGCCTAATTATACAGCTATGGAAACAGTGATACCCTGTGTAATTTTGTACAGTAAAGAAACTTTCATGATTTGTGCCACTGAAATAGCTTACTGACACAGATTAGGGGTGACTCCTTTTAATAAGTAGCAAAGACTCTTTTGTTCTACAATATTTAGTCGATGCCTGCTATGCATAAGGCACTGTCCACAATCTAGGAAGGATACCAACAGGTGACACACAGATAATCCCCAGCCTGACCATGTGTCCATGGTATACCTCCGGATGGCTGACCTGGAGGATAAATCTGAGAAGCTTTCTAAATTCTGGAAAAGTAGACATTCACCTCTGACTAATTAAATCAGTATCTCTATGAGCAGGACCCAGACATCCTTACTGACCAAAGCAAAATCTCCTAGTATGTCAGATGTTACCACCAGAGCTCAAGGGGGCAAGGTGATATTTGAGAATCTTTCACAGAATTATGAGTTTCAAAGGAAAAGTGAGATAGTCAAGCCAAAGTAACTCCATTTTGTTTAGTACCTTCATTTTGTAAAACAACCAGGCCAAATAGAAAGGTCATGACTGGAGCAAGATGTCCTTTTCCTTTTTGCTATAGAAACCTTTAAAAACACGGAACTACCTAATGGGGCATTGTTCCTGTAACTAGGGTAACGGGACTATATTTCTGTCACTGGGGTGACTGGGCTAACTGTGATTGGTTGAGCTTCCCACTGCCTGACTGCACTCTCCTGCTTCTGTAACCTGGCTGGCTTGCACTGGCTAGACCCCCAAACGTCCTTTTTTTGTGGTTTTCAGGCTTATAAGGAGTGCCCTTGCAATTGTTCGGGGCTGATCAGGGGAACAGCTTTATGTTCTGGTCAGTCGCCACCCATGGGCTTCAATAAAGGCTTGATTCGATTACACGTGAGTGGTCTGGAAGTCAGTTTATAAAACCCCAGGACGTTGTTTAACTATAACAAAAGCATACTGAATAGAGTTTGTGAATGTTGAAATGTAGTTTCCTACATTCCTATACAGTGATATTTTCTGCATGGCTAAAGAACTTCCATAGCAATTCGAAAAATAAATCCAACTTCATCATGTGAGGTATTAAGGAAAATGACCTGACTCTGACTTTATGTTAACTCTTAAATTTCAGATTACTAGTTTCTTTCTGTCAATTTGAATTTTAGAGGAGTACAACCTTTCTTCCATGCCTGAGGGGAGTTGGTTCCAGGACTTCAGCAGATTAAAAAAATCTATGGATGTTCAAGTCCATTGTATAACATGGCTTTGTATTCACACAGAACCTATGTACATACTCTTATATTTGCTAAATCTAAGTTACTTTTAACCCCTACTACAATATAGAAGCTATGTCAATAGTTTTCATTCTGTATTTTTAGGAAATAATGACAAGAAATAAAGCTCAGTACAGTCACATATTTAATACTTTGATTCGTGGTTGGTTTTAATCCGCCGATGCGGAACCTGCAGGTACAGAGGGCTGACTGAACTTCCGGTGGTGGGAGCTTTGTCTGCCTGGAATAGAGGTTGTGTTTGTGAGACTGGAAAGGAGAGGTAATTCATGGGTGAAATGATGATCTGTCAAAACCAGACAGTCGACAGGAAGGAGCATTCAAGGCTTCAGAATAAATGAAAGGGAATAAAGCAGAAGTTGAGAAACAGGAGAGACAGCTCTAAAGTGCTCCAGGGTGAAGACAGGGAAAATAGGATGGGAAGGAGGTATTGCCCAAGTCCCATTGGGGCCCAGATGCTGCACCTTTGTGTCTCTGCACCCAAATCTTCTTTCTCCACTGCAGCTCCAGGGAGGATCGGACTTCTTGAGCCCCGAGTTAGCATCTCTGGAACATGTCGGGCTTACTCAGTGGGCCAAGCTGGAGGGCTTGGGGTCTGGCTGTACTGTGAGGCCTGGGTGAAGGAGCTGATTCTGAGACTGCTCTGGCTATAGAGAGACTCAGCACTGCACGGGGCCGCAGAATGGCTGGGGTGAGAAGAGAGCAAGGAGGGAGAAAGGCGGCCTCAGAACCCAACAGCAGTGGGTTTGGTAGGTCGGTGGGAAAGCCTTGAGGTAGAACCCAGAAGCGAACCTTCCAGAAGTTACCATTTCTGATCCTGGATTTCAACCTCCTTCTCCTTTTTACGAATATCCATATTCTCCCAAAGAAAGACACACCTGGACCCATGGGCTTCAGCCCTGGGTGATCCTGCCTGCTCTGGGCATCTCCAAACATAGATTCTGAGGGTGACCTCAAGGTCACTTGCCACAAGTGAATGAATCAGGACAGGCACAGCTTTCGGTGGTGGCGGTGGCCGGAAGTTGGGGTGGAGTTTCGAGATTGCGACCACTCCATCTGGCTTCGGGTGGTAGGTAGTGAAAATTCCTTAAGACAGACTCAAGGTCATGTCACCCTTCAGTACACCAATAATGACTTGCTCACCTGTAGCTTACAGGTCTAGTCTAGCACGTGTTTACACTAACATTTAAACTTTCTGAGTCTAATTTTCTAAATAGTAAAGCAGGACTGTCAACCCACCTGTCACTGAGAGACTCCAGGATCTCTCGGTAGGGTGAATGGCTATTATGGGGCATTACAGACTTCTTTCTCACATGAACCCTTCATCTCAACATCTAACCAAGGACGAAGATTCTGAAGGGAACTGGGGAGTCTGTGCTTTTTAATTTCTGTGGGTTCCTACACTACTACTTGCCCTCTGTTTTCCATCCTTATGAATCTTTCTTGCATTTCTAACCTACTCAATCTTGTGCCCTCCTTCCTATGTCACACTCACACCTTTTGATAAAAGCACATCCATAGGATTACATCTTGTCTTTTTCTGATGCATTCATCTTCTCACGTCCTCAAAATTATGCTTACTTGCTGCCCACACCTGTGATCCTAGATGATCTGGGGGCTGAGGCAGGAGGATTGCAGGTTCAAAGTCAGCCTCACCAACTTAGCAAGAGCCTAACCAGTTTAGTGAGACCCTGTCTCAAAATTAAAAAAGAAAAAAAAATAAAAGACTGGGGATGTTTCTCAGTGGTTAAGCACCTTTGGGTTCAAACCCTGGTACCAAAAGAGAAAAGAAAAAAGAAAAAATTCTCACTTTGTTTTGTACAAATTCATTTTTACATTTATATGTTCATATTGCTAGATTAATAAAAAGTCCCCAAAATAGCTTTCTTTAACCTGTTTAATTTGCAAACCTACTACTTAATTCAACAGTGATTAAGTGAAATGCACTATGTACCGGAGAAAGGAGGTAAATGAGCTACATACCAAACACAGCCTCAGTCTTCCCAGATTGACCATCTTGGGATGAAGACATGTATATAGGGCCACAGAGAAATCAGCACAGTACGTGCTTGGAAGAAAATGAACAGCGTGAAGTATGAGATTAGTGAACAGGCAGGGATGGTTAAGGAAGTGATTTCTGAGCATGTGGCCTATGAGCAGATAGGCACCGAGAGAGTTCCAAGAAGTCGGCTGTGCAAAGGCAAGCACAAGTTCTTCATAGGTGGCTGCATCTGTCTCTGTGAAACTCTGGAGTCTTTAAAACATGTGTACAGTGAGGCTCAGAGAAGGAGAGTTACCAAGAAAAACCAGCCTTTCTATTGGGATCTTGCATCTACTTCTAGACCTGTTCATGCATTTACAGCTCGGGCCATCTCTGGACTTTCATGTCTTCATCTGGATGTCCATGCACAGCCCTGCCAAGACATGGGGCCACACTATCTTCCCTCACCAGCCACTTTCCCCACCGAGTGACCTTCTGCCTAGAGGCATTACTGTCAAAGTAAAAAGAATCCAGATGAGATATTGAGTTTTCCCTGACCTTATCTCTCGATCTTCTAGCCGACCTCAACGTCAGTCTTTCCACCTTGAGCTACTGCCCTGCTAATAGCACCAGGGAAATCTGATGACGCTGGGCTCCTGCCTAAGGTCACTCCTCAGAAGGACTTGCAAAGTGCCGCACAGTCTTCTGGTGGTCTTCCAAGCATTGTCCCCTCTTTCAAGGGCATCTTTCACATTCATCCACAGTGGACCTCTCAGTGGCCTGGGCCCATCTCATGCCCTTCAACATGTCTGTGCCTTTGCATGACCTCTTCTGTTTCAGTGAGCTACCCTTACCTCCTGCCAGGTGAGGGCCTCTTCTTCCTTAAAGATCCAGATGACAGGCTTCTGTCCCTGTGAAGCCTACTTTTGCCTCTGCACCGATCCTTAGTAAAACGCCATTACTCCATCAGCCATATGTGGCTGCTATTTTATCCACTCACACTGTTTCCTTGTCTGAGTCTTTTCTACGTAGACCCGGGGAGCAGTGCTAACATGAATCTATATTGGATGCAGCACCTAAGATGAACTAGAACTTAATATACATTCATTCAATTAATAATGTATCATTGCATTTTAGAAAGCATAAATTCACCAGAAAATCCCCTCTAAAATTATTATGTAGATAAAATAACCCTTTTACCTGTACCACTATGAAAATGATACAAAGATGTAATAATATTAGAAATTCATATAAGAGGAAAAACAGTCTCTATCAAAGAACTGGAAAAAAATATTATGTCTTTTGTATTATAACCCTAGTAAATTTTGACACTTTGTCTGAGTCAGTCAACATAAGAAATTGGACAGAAAGGATCACAGAAGAGAAACAGAAAAACAAAATGGCATTTATGCTCATCTCCTATTGAATATATCACAGAAAAATGAAAGGAATTTAATTCAAACTAAGGCCACCTTTTTCAGAACCTTTGTTTTCTCTTTCTCATACATATCCACTCTGGTCTGTCACATAGTCAACCCACTTCGAACCATTAAAATGTCTATATTTTCCCTGCACACCTACCTCCTTTCTGCAGGTCTTTTTGGCATTAAAAAATTCACCTTTTTAATACCTTCCATCCATCCTCTTTCCTCCCACGTTTGCTCACCCTCTCTCTCATCTTCCCCCTGATTCTAAATGACATGCTATCTGCAAACCAGTCCCAAAACACCTTTCCTCTCTGAGAGTGAGAAGAACTCACACATATACAAGTTGCCCAACTCATAAGCTCCTTGATCATTGCAAATTATGGTGGTTTTTGTTTGGCTAAGTATAATTTTTTAATGGAATTAGCTAGAGTTCTAAATAGAATAAGGATAACAACACATAAACACATGTCAAGGCTGATTGCTTTGTGAGAATTAAACAGCGTCTTTTTTAAAAATCATTTAGCCACCTTGCTTCCTTTCTCTATCTACATCATCTCACATAAACAATTATGTGCAAACTTTTAGTTATTTTTCTCTAATACAACTGCATAACTAGGAATAGAAATTTCTTTGAACATTTATTTTCCTTTGCAGTAGGGAGGTGGATGTAATCAATAAATGCGGCTTTCTGTTTATTTTATTTATCTTTTCTTTGTAACTAGTGAAAGCAAAAATCAGAAATGCTTTTCTCTAATGTTTGGCTAGTTCCCATCACAGAATTCCTCTCATGTAGCAGGTCATTTAATGAAACAGCAGGCAAAGACTTAAAATCAGTTTATAATTGCTTTTGGCTTAGTGGCTCACCCCCCAGGAAGTACTCTTTGTTGTCGAGATTTTAATTTTTGATTTCTCAAGCTGGGCTTAGTGCTTATAGGTGAGCATAAGAAATCTGGCTGTATGTAGCGTGTGTGGTTTGAAGCCATCTGTTTGGATGGATAAAAGACAACTCTTCAGGTGTCACTTTCATCACTGTTGAGAGGCAGGATGGCAGTCACTCTTCCCCACTGTCTCCTCTCCTTGCTCTTTCCATCAGTTCTCCCATTCAGTGCACGATCCAATTAACGTCAGGGACAGAGAACTTGACAGCTTGCCAACACAGGTGTGCTGCAACCACTCAACTTTCATTTTTATTTTCCTTCTATCTAAAGAAATTGGAAGAGTGCATTTCAATCACAGAGTAAAGAATCTTCCAGAATATTTCTGATGTCTTTTTTTTTTAATAAAGCTGAGGAGCCTAACAAGAAGAGTAATTGATTTCATAAGGCAAATATTAAGTCACAGCTTTAGTGTCATATCTAAAACTACAAATACTTGCTAATCAATTTAATGGTAGACATGTTCTAAGTCAATACTGTTTTTTTTAAGCAAATATAGACCAATTTCAAAGACAAGTTAGACCTGGCTGTTGACTTCAGAGGACTCATTGACCAGCAATGAAGACAGAATTTCACAAGCGACACACTAACAAACATCAATGGAAACATATGGCCAAATTGCAACATAAGCAAAACCTGTGCTTCTGAGGCAAGAAGGATGAAGCCATGTGTTCTACTATGGGTAAGGAGAAAAGGTTGGCTTTTTGAACATGATGTTCAGCTTGGTTGTAAAAGAGGGATGCATGGGTAAAGGGAGCAGTTAATGGATATCCAAACCGACTTGGGCAACATTCAGACAAAATGGCATGGCCATATTGGGCAGTGGTTATTACTAGGAAGGAATAAAAGATGTGACTATGAATTAGGGAAGATTATTGTGTACTGTGTTGAGGAATTTGTATCTTGTTTTGAATGCAAAAAAAAAAAAAAAAAGAGCCACTTAAGGATTCTGAAACACTGAATCTGCTATGTTCTTGTTTAATAGGGAAGTGATGGCCAATGGACAGAGATGAGGTAATCAGCATTTGAGCCCGTAGAGCCCTGTAACATGAAATACCAATAGAAGTCGAGTAGTTATTTTACGAATATTGAACAGCTCTGTCTGCTAGATATAGAGGATAAAAAAACAAGTTTAACAAGGGTGTTTCCTTTAAGAAGCTCACAGCCGGGTGGGAAAAAGCTAGACATGTAAATGATTATAACAGTACGACTTGGCAAATTGCTTCTTGGAGTTCTGAGAAAATGCTGAAGTCAGAGCTACTGATTGCTCTGCAAAGTCTGGGAAATGTCATGGAGAAGATGAGGTTTGAATGGTCCAGGTCAAAGAGGAGCTTTCAAACATAAAAGCATGGAAGTGGGTGATGGGGAGTCATACATTGTTTTCTAGCCAGAACGGACACAATGAGAAATTAGGCCCAGGGATTATTCTTTGAAAAATAAGAGTGAGCCATGACATCATTAGCCAAGATTTGGAATGAGGGAAGGTGGGTGCTGTGCTGCATCAGGCACACAATAAAATGAAAATCACACAAGCTCTTCAGCAATGCCATCCAGTACGCGGCTGGGGATGTGAGCCCAGGGCTCAGGAGAAAGAGGAAGTGTGATGATACTGATTCAAGGGTCCGCATCCTACAAACAATAGTCACAGGAAAATCTGAAATCAAAGAAGGCAAATATGTAAATAGAGGATAAAAGAATGCTGGGGAAGGCACAAATCTTTGGAAGACACTGAAAGGGATAGCTATAGAGAAGGAGAGGAGTGAAAAAGACCATAGAAGGAGAGCTTTGAGGGGATGGACGAACAATTGACTTTCAGCTAGTCAAAAACTACTCTAGAAAAATCATTTCCCCTAGATTAGCAGGAAAGGCTATCAGATTCAAAATCCAAAAGTGCTTATGTCCCTTATTTTAAAAAATGGCACGGTACTTGCATTTAACCTATGTAAATGCTATGTAAATAGTCGTTATACCATATTCTTTGGGGAATAATGGCAAAAACCTCTGCACATAATCCATACAGATGAAAATTTTGAAATATGTTCCATCTGTGGTAGGTCAAATCTACTGCTGTGGAATATGAGGTCTGCCACAGAAGCTCATGATGGACAGTACAGAAATGTTCAGAGACAAAATAGCTAAATTATAAGAGTCATAACTGAATCAGGGCATTAATCCATTTGATGTACTAATAATCTGAATGAATCACTGGGTATGAATAACTGTAGGCAGGTAGGGCATGGCTGGAGGAAGCAGGTCACTGGGGATGGGCCGTGGGGGGTTATATATCTTGCCCCTGACTCCTCTCATTCTCTCTCTGCTTCATGGTTGCCACAAGATGAACATTTTTTTCTTCACAACACCCTTTCTTTTTTTTTTTTTTTGAGAATTTTAATATTTATTTTTTAGTTTTTGGCAGACACAACATCTTTGTCTGTATGTGGTGCTGAGGATCGAACCCGGGCCGCATGCACACCAGGCGAACGCGCTATCGCTTGAGCCACATCCCCAGCCCCTCACAACACCCTTTCAACCACAAGGTTCTGCTTTATCCTGAGCCTAAATCAATGTCATCAATTGGTCATGGATTGAACCTCTGAAACCATGAGCCCCAAATAAACCTTTCCTCCTCTAAGTTGTTCTCAAGTATTTTAATCAAAGCAATGAAAAGTTGCCTGATGCATATTTCAAGAAGTTGTTGATGAAGGGAAGATGGGTAGAGGTAATTATTTTAAGTAATAAGATTTTACAGGAGAAATTTTAGCTGGGATCATTTAAATATATTTTTAAGACTAGCCAAAAAAATGGGTAGAAAGGGAAAGCCTGAACATTCATCAGAGAGAGATGTACTGACACCATGGGGCCGTGAGAGGAATGCGTTGCCTCAGTCTTTTACAAGAAGTCCCAGCCTAGATGAAATAGTGTAAGTCCAAGTAGGTCACAGAGCCTGACTCTAAAAACCGGCAATCTACAGAAGTTCTCATTGTCTCTGTAATATATGAAAAAAATTATTTTATGAAATGAAGTGGGTAGAGTCAAGGGAGGATTGAAGGAGAGTTCTGATAGTTAGACATGTTCACTGGTGTATATAATCAGAGGGATGGTAAGGAAGGATAAAAGAAAAGAAACCAACCAACCAACCAACCAACCAACCCATGAACCAAAAAGGTTCTATGAGATCTTTCCTTAGGTACTAATTAAGAACTTGTCTCCACAGTCTAACAAGTAAGCTTTGATCCCTGATCTGGCCCTAAATTTTCAGCTGTGGGGTTTTGGTCAAGTAATTTGGTCTAAGTTTTCCCATAAGCAAAATGAGCACAGTCAATTGTGATTACGTACATAGTTCTCTTGGAATAGAATTGATCTTTCAAAAATTATCCTTATTTTAGAATTTATGAACTAGACAGAGACCTTGAAGTATAACCAAAAGACAGCAGTGGGAAAGAGGAATTAATATAATAGAACACCTAAGATGATTCAGGGCTTGTTTTAATGAAAGCCTTTGAATAGACACAATCGATAGATTTTTCTCCTGCAGTTTAGAAAGGATATTGTTATAGTTTTTATATGAAATTTCCCCTAAAGGCTCATGTGTCGTAGGCTCAGTCCTCAGCTCAGCCTTACTGGGAGATGGTAGAACTTTAAGGCCTAGTGGAAGGTTCTGATCATAGACCAGAACCTCTGAAGCCATGAGTCAAAATAAACTTTTCTTTCTTATAAGTTGACTACCTATTTTGTCACAGTGACAGAAAGCTGGCTAACACAGATGCTGCGTATGACAAACAAAATCTTCTCATTGACAATCAAAAAGAAAAAGGGATAAAATGTAATTGAAGCAGGGAATTTTAGCATTAGATATAAAAATAGAACTTGAGAGAAAAAATATATCCCATCATGTCTGTAAAATAACTAGTAGTTTATGCATCGGAAAATAAGAATTAGCAAATGGGAAAACGGGCCACAGTTTGTACATGTATCTTTGGAAAGCTAATTGAATTGTGAAGCGAAAGAGGGATAAGCTGGGAAGAAAGATCACTCACTGAAGAGGAATTTCTGGGTTCTGATCAACCTATCTAAGTCTGGATATAAATTTTTATGATATATATTTGCAATTTCTTTTGGAAACAAAAGTGATGAATGTGTTAATGGCCTGAAGGAGCTAAAGTGGCTTCCTTCACTGCATTCTACAAAATATTCCTTAAAAAAAAGTGATTTCTCAAATGAATATTCTTCATTTCCCTACCAAAGCACACCTTTGTGACGATGTCTGTCATCTAAGGACGTAAATCACTCAGTCTTAAAAAAGGAAATAATGTCATCATCTATGCGTGAGTTTTGTAAAATTGCCCCAGTTCAGAAAAATCTTTTCCCCCTGTTTCTCTGGGATAGCACCTAATCTTCTAAATGATAAAATAAATATAAAATTAATGATGTGAAGAGAAAGATAAAGGTAGACGTTCACAAGCTTGAGTGCTCCTAACCTGAATCGACACACCTATGTCAGCCCTTTGTCACCTCCAATGAATGTACTCTCCCTGTCCCTCCGCCTGTTCAGCATGTCCAGTGTACTGTTGCTTCCTTTGCTGGTCTAAGGAAGGCAGCCTCTTTTGTTGAGATCACTGCTTTCAAACTAGTAGTTCTGATTCTATCTTTATCCTTCTTCAGTGTATTCTCAAGAAGACGGATATTTTAGAAACACAAACCATATTCAATATTTGCTCATAAAATTCCCATGGTTTCCTTTAGTCTTTGGAATTAAATCCACATTTCTTGTTAGAATTCAAGGCTTCCTCATTCTTGCCTCTGCAGCTCATTGTGTACGTTTGCTCTAGTACTCTGTGCTCCCTATCCACTGTCTGCCTCGGTGGGGTGTCCACTTGTGGATGGAAATTAGAATGGCTGCATCTTATACAAACTTCTTTCCTTGTCATTACTCCCTAAATAAACAGTATAACATTTTATACTGTATTGTATTTACATTATATTAGGTATTACAAATTACCTAGAAATAATAAAGTATATAGCAGAATGTGCATGGATTGTGTGCAACCACTATACCATTTATATAAGGGACTGGGCATCTGCAGGTTTGGTGATCCATGTTAGGGAAGGCAGTGCTCCCAGAGTGAACTGCCTGGAAACCAAGGGTGACTGTACTTGGCTTGTGGGTTTTGTTATGTTTATATTTAGGTTGTTTATGTATTACTTATGAACTCCTGCCTTCAAAATTGCTCAATGAGCCTTTTGAAGTTAGGAGATAGGCTTTATTTACCTTTGATCCTTGGTACAACATGTATTTGATGAACATAGGATGAGTATAGTGAATAACACGACAAGAGTCTGCCTCCTTATTGCCTTTAGATTTCTACTCCCTGGTAACCTTTCAGAGGTCTTTCAAACCATCCCATCTAAAATGACTACCCTATCACTCTCTATGCCCTCTTCATCTTTCTTAATTTTTCTTCTAAACACTTACCATTGTCTAACACTATGTTAGGCATTTTTTTTTTTAATGTTGTTTCTTCTCTCTCAATAAAATTTAAGATCCATAGAGGCAAGAACTTGATTTTTTTTTTAAAAATGTCCGTGACTAGGTTCTGAAATCTGCCCCATTACTGCCACAATTGCCCTATACCTGGTAAACAATGTGCCCAGTACATAGCTACTTAATGAATACCATCTCTCTTCCCATGAGAAGTTCTATCCCGTCACCACCGTGCCATTAACATCTTAACAATGTATGGCAAGGACACTGATGACTTAGGCCTGACAAATGGCTGATAAGAAAGAATGTTGTCCTGCTTACCATATTGGACCAGAGGAATACTCACTTTGCTATTGAGGAAGTGACGATTCATTCCTACCAGGCTTATAATGTATCCAATACATCACTGGAACACGTAATTGTGGTTCATGGGTATACGTGCCAATTACTCAACTAGATTATAAACTCCCAACTAGATTTGAAGACAAGGAATGCCTTTTCCACATCATATCTGCCCTTGTAAATACTTGCTTAAAATAATCTCTCAATAAATACTTGTTGACTCCATGTATAATTTAATCAACTAGTTAAGTGTTATAAAATACCAAGAAGCTACAAGATTCTTTGTGTACTTTCCACAATATGTGAACGAGTATGCAGTGTAAAATAAGTACTTCAACAAATCTAAGATTTCACTATGTTATGGAGTGGTTCCCACTGTAATCTACCTTGGGTAGTGAAACATCAAAATCTTCTTGTCCTTAAGAGTATGTTTGGGCAGATGAGATAAAAATTTCATTGTGCAAAAAAGGAAAGCTATCATTTTTATCTAGAGTCATTTTTATCCTCCCTTGCCAACCAGAATGTGAGGAGACTGTGTCATTGGTAAAGCTACATAAGAAACTAAATCTTCTACCTAACATATTCTAAATTTTCCCCTTTAGCCTCTTCTACTAAGTTCTGATATTGAGTTCCATTTTGCCAATAAATGATATCTGCTACTAGCCTGGAAAGGAGTTAATAGTGTGATAACTGATTTAAAGCTATCCTTCTAGAGAGGAAAAAAAAAACAGAAAACGGATGATTTTATTGGAAGAGTCTGGTCCAAGAAAATCTTAATATTGAGAAACATACTGACAGATTAACATTGTAACTTGTTTATGGTAATTCCTGCAGTAGAAAGGATCGATAATGCTGCTCCACTGTCCCCTGTGCGTGCAAAGCCTGGGTAAAAAACAGCCACCAAAAAAAAAAAAAAATCTCCTCAAACTCTTCCTGAAGGGCTGGATGCTGCCATTAATGGCTTCCCTTGCATGAAGAAGTAAACACGATGATTGCATCTCAGATGAATAGCTAACCAACAGCAGAACAACAGAGTCGTTATCCAAATGCCTTTTGCATCGACTTGCCGGAAGACCATCAAGGACTACAAGGATCATGAATTCTAACTCAGTTAAAATGCAAGCAACTAAACAAAGGCTCAGAAGGTGGTCATGTGAGCACTACAGGAGACAGCTGTGTCCTTAGAAAAAGCAGGATCCAGGATGTTTGAGGTGTAGATGGAAAAGGCAACCCAAAGCAAAGGTAATGAAATCCTTATACCTTGGTGAAATGTTAGTTTCAAGCCGGAAGTATCCTCATGGTCTGGTAGTTGTTGGATCTATGAAAGATCCTACATATATCACAGAAGTATGTGTATGTATTATCAGTCATGCATATATCAAATCAATATGCATTATCACTCTCAACAAGAAAAATGACACTTTCTGCATAAAAAACCTTTTTCAGGGCTGGGTCTGTAGCTCAGTGGCAGAGTGCTTGCCTAGCATGTGTGAGGGCCTGGATTTGATCCTCAGTACATAAAATAAACATATAAAATAAAGGCATTTTGTCCATCTACAACTACAAAAAATTTAATTAAAAAAACCCTTATTCATTTTTAAAATGATTTAGCCATCTGGAGGAAAACCAAAGCCAGGCTGTCCCTTCGGGAGTAAAACAACAATATAGTAACGTGCTTCATGGGTTTGATGTCATTCAGTTACGATAAATTTCTTGTTATAATTACTATCACCCTGCATTTCTGGGACACATTCTTTACAAAGCTATGCCATATACATTATCATAAGAGATCCTTACTAGAATCTTTGATCTTTTGTAGTCCATTTGATATATGAGGGGAAAGAAAAGGTCTAGAGTTGAAGTTTACTGTGTAAAATAAAATAGGTGGTAAGCGGGAAACCAACTCCTCATCTGAAGCATAATGTGATCTCAGGAGTCTATGGGATAGTTTTTCTTCCTTGGTGAAATGTGTTTGTTATCCATGTGCAACCTGAGGATCAAGTAACTTCCACCTGAAGCAAAATGAAGAGGAGGCTGAGCGTGCCTTTCAACCTTCCCTTGCTAATTCTTCTGCTTCCACAGCTGCTGAGCCAGTAAAAACGTGTATACTGAGAGCTTCCCCACGTGACAGAAGCTGCATAAGATGACTTTCCACCCTCTTCTGCACTATTCTCAACCAACAGCTACATTCTGCAGGTGGCCAGGGTTTTCATAGGCCCAGATGTCTCTTTGGGCAGCTTTGTGCCAGACAGCATGGAGCACAATAAAGAACAGGAACTGTGAAAATAGATTTCTCTTCACTTCCTGAGTTTATCATTTGTAAGCCCCATGGTCAGGGGAAGCTTATTTAACATTTCCAAGCTACTGATTCCTGACTCATAAAGTAGAGATATAAATGCCTGAATGGCAAACTTTTTGTGATAGTAAGAGTATAACAAGTTATCAAACTGCAAACCCATTCCATTTTTTCCTTTTTACTACCATATGCAACCAGATTAATTCTCAACCAAATATGAATAGCTGGTAGGGATCCGAAGGATGGCCTGCCCTCATTGGGAGTCTAGAAGTTTCCAAAGTCTTAACACAAAGGAATGCATTTTTAAGTGTAATTTCATCTTGTTGGTGAGGATGACACCTCACATCACATTGTTTGTTTCTACTGAAAAGTTCCTATTGAGCACTTACCCTGTGTCAGGCATTGTGCTAAAGAATATGGTCTCTAACTTTGAAGACTTCATTGTACCAACTTATTAGTCAACAACCATTCAGCAGCATTACCCCTGGTCTTACCTCTGGAACACTCCCCTTACACACTCTGTGGTGAGTGAAGGACAACTTTTAAGAATCATCTGAAGATCCACTGCCCCTAAAATAGTCCACAATAGAAACTTACAGGAAATAACCCCTATGCTTACTCCCTCTGCCCTAGACCATGCTGTGATTTATTGATACTTACTCATTATCTTTGCATAGTCTTCTTTCATTCAGGGATGCCGTCTTAACTCTTCTGCAGCCCTCGTTTCTACCCCACCTCCCCCTCAACCCCCGCCACACACACCTGGTATATGCGTGGCAACCATGCAGTTCTTGTATCGAATTGGTTGAATTCGCTACATGTAATTGTGCACTATTTGGCTTAGATCTGAGACATTTCTAGCAGTAAAAACTGTTAAACATTGAAACTGATATGCAAATACGATCACATAATCAAGTTCCCCTGAGATGAATTTATCTTCCTATGTGGTTTGGGTATGGTATCGCACAATGACATTGAACAAAGTGTAGATGAGCCTGTAATGCTCTTTTTATCTGAGTCGAGTTTATTATCCATCAAACCCTATTTGTTGCTGCCTCAGCAGTATTTCATTTTTAATCCTAGAACTTTTGATCCTTGGTAACAAGATTGCTTTCTAAAAGAAAAAAAAATGTCACCAAGTTATCAAACATGTTGGATAGAGCTATTATTTTATCCATGTGCTCAATAGGGAAATTGCTCATCTATAACTTAAAGAAATATTTTTTTTTTTTCTAACAAGTCTTCCTACACTGACTTACTGGTCAAAACACTTCATCCAAGATTTAGGACCATCTTGTCCATTGTAAGGTCCATTTGTACCTGTTCTCACAAATAGCCTTCCAAAAAGCTGTTCTGTCATGAATGTGGTGAGTATACCTCTCTGTTTAATTAAGAAACCAAAGTAAGTACTAGAAAATGAACCATGATGTTTACAATATTTTTTTTTTTTTCCAGAGGAAAAAACACAATAAAAAGCCCTGCCTCATTGCCTACTTGGCAGCCAAAGTCCCTCACTGGTAAAGTTATTTTTACAGTATTTTTACAGCCCATTGCTAATGAGAACGCTGAGGTTTTTTTTTTTTTTTTTTTCCTGACCCTTAACAACATATTTTATGCCCATACTGTTCATTTTTTTGTACTATTCTAAAGAAGATTTGCCTTAAATGAGGCCAACAAAGTCAAGAGAAAATGCAGGAATAAGAACTCAATGTCATGGTGACTATGGACCCCAGACCTTTTTTGTCTGTTTGTATTGTTCCTGTAAATAGAGAGAGGTAGGGTTTAAAGCCACTCTCCAATGTTCCTAGGATGGTCTTTTCTCCCACTAAAATAAAAAATAGATCTGTGAAAATCAATTATATTTCATATTAGCAAATATTTCAGTGCATTTTAAGATGGTATTCTTGAAAATGAGGTCGATTTTGTTTAAACTTTAACGATGTTTATCAGGCCCTATAGGAAGTTACCAAAGCAAATGACTTTGAGTGCAGTTGAATGAGATGCTAGTTCCCTGTCTCTGCTACTAAGTATTATAAATCTGGGAGGGAAAACTGACCATCACTGTTTGCAATTTATTGTATTAGTTAATTCAGTAAGTACTTCCTGAAAGTACTTGAATCAATTCATTTCTAGGTTGCATTTTCCTAATGATGCTCCATATCTCACCTTGAAGCAGGCCTTCAGCAAATCACATTGAGCAACAGTGATGAAGGGCTGAATGTTCCATATGAATCTGCCTTGCATGGAACTTCACAATTTCCCCTGTTCACCTTTTACTATTGGATACTGTTGCTATTTACAATACACAACTAGAGAGAGGTTAAGTTAGAAGCAAACAGAAATTTAAGGCAGGGTTAGGTGAACCAGCTTAATTATTCAATACTATCTCATATACTAAAAATATCTGTTACACTTAAGTTTTAAATGGGAAATAATGAGAGAAACATCAAGGAAACAATTTAAAAACTGGGTAACTGATAAGGTGAAGGAGGTACAAACAAAAATTATTCTGATGGGAGTATAGTTTAGGGTTTAGTGTGAAAAAACATCCACACTTGGTATTCAGGTTATGAGACTGCAATATGCCAGATAACATATAGAATGCTCAGTTACATTTACAATTTTAAATGCTTAGTGAAAAACAACACCCCAAATATTGCACAGCACACACATATTTTACTTTTATTTATCGTTCATTTGAACACTAAATTTTCCTGGGCATCTTGGAATTCTCACTTTCTCTATCTGATAACCCTAATTCAGATACTGAGATTTCGACAGGAAAAAAAAAAAAAAAAGTTGGATATCAGTTTTAGGAATAAGTTATGTGCTGTGGAAGCTGAATATTTGTGGACTAACTAGTACAGTTAAATAATTAGGAGGGACCCTGACGTTGAGGGGAACTTTCAGAGCATTTAAATTTCTCCGGGCTAGGACTAGAGAAAAAATCATTTTCTAGCAGAAATACAACTCTTGAAAGGGTTACTCAAGAAGCCTCGACGGCAGAGATTTCTACAATTTGGACCAGACTCCTGTCCACTGACAATGGCTTAAGAGTCACCTTGTCAAAAAGCAATGGATGGTAAGCATCTTAATGCCCAGGAAATAGATGACAGAAATCAGACTGGAAGAGGTGAAGGGTGAAATCCAAATGCCTCGTGCTGAGGAGGAAAAATGAAGAAGGGGATTCTGCCAAAATGATTCAAACTCAGTGAAGTAGATGAGACTCGACAGCAGATCACAGAGAGCAGGTTCAGTTTCAGAGGCCGCCAGCCTCCGTCATCTCACGGAGACTTCAGGCCCTGAGAAGGTCAACACTAACCCAGAGGTGAACAGGGACCAGGGGGACTCGGGGCTCGTGGACCTGGCTGTGGGGCTGAGGGGCAGAGAGCCTGCCAGTCTTAGGGACAGACGGCTCAGTGAGGAGTGGGCTGACCAGCCTGAGAGCCTGTCTCACACAGACCGTGGAACAGATCTTCCCTTTCTCTCTCTTTGTTTCTCTCTTTCATCTTTTTCAGTGTTTAAATTTAAATGCTGAACTGTTATTTGGCTTTATTTTAAAGTTAAACACCAGTCAGCCTTTGCTGGCCACCAAACGAGGAGGCTGTGTGCACCTTGGCATCAGGACCCAGGACCTCATTGCTATACTCCATCCTGTGCACAAGGGAATGTCCAGACAGGGGGACGTGTCTTCTTCCCTCTAGGCGTTTGCCCTCTGCTAGACCTAAAGAGACATCACTGGGTTTTACACAAGTGGCTGGTGTTCTTGCCATTCACTGAGAGAGGCAACCAAAGAAAACTATTTCTCTTTGCTTCCGTTTCTGTTTTTAAGGTTAAAGGTTTTTATCCCATGGGTTCCAGCAAGAAAAAACATAACAAATAAAGTGCCACAAAAGAAGGAGATCACATTCTTAGCAGAATCACTGCGCATTAAAAATTAAAATGATTGGCCGTTCGAATCAGACATTAGGTATGGCTTGATGGAGAGACGGGTAGTTTTTCAGAGTTGGTCTGAGGGGACCTGAGGAAATGAGGTGTGTTGCTCAGTCCTCAGCGCATTGCTGCTGCTTCACTTAATAAGACTGGGTGGGAGTGAGTGATTGTCATGGTTCCTAGTCACTTTCCCTCTAACAGTACATACTGAAAACAAGAATCCACTTAGTGGTGACTGCAGAGAAATGCATAAAGTGAATCTTCAAGGAAGATCTTTTGGAATCAGGACTAATAGCAGCAATAATGACTATAATAATGAGGATAGCCAACATTTATTGGGTACAGTTCTTTGGATTCCATGACTTAATATTTCCACACATTTTTTGAATGTATTATTATTCCCATTTACTTAAGAGAAAATGGAGGTTTCATGCAATGATATGCTTTGCCATCTGCAGCTACCCATGGTCCTCAAGATTTGCACTTTGGCTATTTGACATTAGAGTGAAAAAATCGTCACTATTTTTTCTTGTGCCAAAGATGAAAGGAATGTTGAAAGAGCATTTCAAGAGACTCATTATGTTGTCTGTAGTGATGTTTAATTAGTGGCTATTTCTAAAATGTTTTAAAGTCAATAACTAGTTCATGAAAAAAAGAAACCTATGACTTATAACTTATATATGCAAGAATAGACTGGTCTAATATCCTTCAATATTATAGATATCGAGGCTGCTTTATGCTATTAAAAACAAACAAACACAAACCTGTCATCATTGGCAGTGACACGCAGTCACGCTGCAGCTGAATTTGGCAGGAGGGTAATGTAGCTGAGTTAAAAAGCCCTGACAAACAGAGAGCTAGAGTCAGCATGAAAGTCAGCGAGTCCTGTGTGTCATGAATTTATAATGAATAAAACAGAATCCCACTGTGGGGACCTCCTTAATGGGTATTCTCAGTGCACACAGCCTGGCCTGCCTTTGCAGAGCTGACCGGTTTATTGTTTGTTGGCATGCAGAAGTGCCCGGCCAGCATGCAGAGGCCCCTGAGGTGTGGGGACAGCAATCACTTGAACTTTCCTAGAGAGCAAGGAGAAATGCTGCCTGCCCCAACATGGTGACCTTGAGGACAAACTGTTCCTGTTGCAATCTTCTTATCATTTCCCAAATCAGCATGAATTCCCAGGCTACATCTTTATTGCTTATTAAAGATTGGAGGTGAATCTTTAGTCGGAATCCCTGCAATTCCAATGACTTCACACTACCTTTGTAAAGAAAACTCACTGTCAATCTTATCTACTGGGCTTCAGTAACTTTTTTTTTCCGTTTCTGAAACAGATGCTGCTTTGAATTGAGCTTGCCCTTCTCAGAGTGGGGCTCAGTGGGATTTCTCCCTCTGGCACAAACCCTCAGAGCCCTGAGCAAAGCTGTTTTCCCTCATTTTGGGTCTAATCCACATCACCAGAATGAGTCACTTATATAACTCTTCCAATGAGTGGAGCCTTGTGAAATTGGCCATATTGACTGTTTTGACCTACAGAAAAGGTCACTTCTGATGGCTCAACTCAAAACTCAGGTTTCCTCTTTCTTTTTCACTTCTAGCAGTAGACATAGAGAGATGTCCCTGGAGTGGGCAGAAAGTCTGTCATCTTCAAGTTCAATCTCTAACATTCCCCAAAGTCCTTCCACAAAATCTTCAAGGGCAAACTGCCTCATAAACATTTCTTGTGTTGGAGTTTTAGTGAATGTACTTATTTTCAGTCTTTCAGGCAAGTTTCACATTCTAGGGTACTTTGCCTGTGGCAGAACTGTCAACTTTGTGTGTTGTGAGCAGGGCACACATTCCAAGGTGAGCCTCTTAGTTTCTCAGGGACACTATTTAAATTTAAAACAGAAAACACCTTCTTCCCATCAGGTGCAGAATTCACAGCATCTCTATGGCTCAGCAGCTGCTAAGCAAGTGCCAGCAATTCAGGACACCAGGAGGATTTTATTTTTATTTTTAATACTTTAATATTCCAATTGGCACATGATGATTGTGCATGCATATGATATTTCCATACATATGAACATTATTGTTTAATTTTCAAATCAAGGCAAGCATTGCCTGTCATCTTAACCATTTAGCATTTCTTTTCCGTGAGAACAATCAAAATTCTGTGCACTAGTTTTCTGAAATATAAAATACATTATTGTTATCTGTAGTCAATCTGCCGTTCAATAGCACACATGACTTCTTGTTCCTATCTAACTGTAACTTAGTATCTGTGGATGAGCCTCTCCTATCCCTCCATCCCCTGACTGTCTCTAACCTCTGGTAACCACAATTCTATTCTCAAATTCTGAGATTTTTTTTTTTTAGATTCCACATATGAGTGAAATCATGTAGTACCTGTCTTTCTGTGCCTTGCTTATTTCAGTTAACATGATGTCCTCTAATTCTATCCATGCTGCAAATCACTTTTATCCTTTTTACGGATGAATAATATTTCATTGTGTACATATGACCACTTCCTGTATTGATTTATCATTCAATGGATATGTGTGTTGTTTCCATTTCTTAGCTATTACATACAGTTATGCACCCATGTTCATTGCACATATAGAAGTTTGAATGCAGGGAAAGGGCTTAGAGTCTGAATCCTGAATTCATGGCATCCAATGTATGGAAAAAGAAAAATGGACAGTCTGTTCCAGAATGCTGCACTTTAAGTATGATTCCTTTCTTTGCATCAGTCCTATGGCATTACCACTCACATTCTGCCCCTGTTTTCTCTTGAGTTACAGTGAATCAAGGTTGTTACTACAGTAACTTGCTGAGAAGTGAAGCTCAGTATCCACAGGACTAACCAAGCCTGCCTGCATTTACAGCACCAGCAGGGTTGTCTAGGCACCTGTTCAGAAAAAAGACAAACCCAGATGTATGTGGTCAGTTATTATCGCACATACTTTGAAGGAGTATAATCCTTCAGACTAATGTTTTAAAGTTATGTAAGTGGAAGAGATCTTTAAAAATATTAACAAAGCTTGACCTTGAGTATGTTCTGCCATGGAAAATGCAAGTTAACTTTTATCAAGTTAAGACTCAATACCATATAGACATTTTTAGTAACCTCTCCTACAAAGACTCTGAATTTTATTGCCAATAATAGGGTTCTTCTAGAAATGAAACAGCCTTGACGTGGGACTAGTAGCTTTCCAGAGTGGATATGTATGTTTTTTATATCTTTGGATGCTTTTGCCTGAGGGACAAATTTTAATATCTTAGAAGATACAATGTCCTTGGGATTTTACTAACTGTGCCAGTAACTTTTAAAAGCATAGAAACTGATGTTTTAAAGTGACTTTTTTAAAAAAAAAATAATCACGTCTTTAGCAATCTTTCTTTTTCTTTTCTCTCCTTTTTTTTTTTTTGTTTTGCTTTTATCTTTATAAAAGGCATGAAAGGGATGATAAAGCCAAGGAGGTTGTTGGCCTTAGTAAAAGCTGACTGATGCATTTTATTTATTAAAGCATCTGCTTGCAGTTAAATATTAAAAGATCGTCTCTATATTATTTTGTTCTCCATTTTATTTACAAGAAAATTCCTTGATTTCATTTCAATTGCTACAGAAGTTCCCAGGACACGACTGCTCCCAGGTATAATGGCATGTGGATCTCGGCTGTGGCCCAGGCAATCTCTCCTACAGACCACCCTTGCATTGTGCTCTGCAAGGTAATACATCAGCTACTATGGTAGAGTAAGAAATATACTTGGTTTTTGTCTTGGGTTCCTGGCATATAGCTCCTGCAATCCTTGGAATTTCCTGAGTAAGAAGTATGACTTTGTATTCATTAGGAGTCCCTCCCTTTTATTTGATATTTTTATTTTTTACTGCATTATAATTATAGAGAATAATGGTTCATTTCAAAATTTCCATAAATGTACATAATTTTTTTCTATTTCAATCCCCAGTACTATCCCATTCTTTCTTCTTCCCTACCCTGATCCTCTTTCTCTACTCCATTGCTCTTCCTTCTATTTATTTATTTTTTAGTTGATGGATTATAGTTAAATAAAAAAAAACTATTGGAATGCATTGTGGCATATTCATATAAGCACCTAGTATAATTTCATTCCCTAGTTCTTCCACTTTCTCTCCCCTTCTCTAACCCCTATAGTCTCTGGGTTCTACTCTGCTGATCTCCCTCCTATTTTTGAGGGATCCCATTTTTTATTTCTATTTTCTAACTTCCCTTTTGAGGTGTGATGCTAATGTACACTAATGAGATGATTTAGAGTAGGACTTCTGAGTTCCTAGATCGCCCTCAGGTGGGGCTCCTCACCAGAAAAATCAAGCGGTTTAGAAAATTGTAATTTTCAACGCTACCCGTCAGCCTCCAAGAAGAGGGATTGCTGGAGATCGATTTCTACAGAACCTCATGAAGGGATTTGAGGAGATTCCACATAGGTGAAGATACCTATGTTCCAGGGGATGGAGCACCCCAGCTCCACATGGGCAGAAGCACTTGTTCTGGGTTTCCTTTAAAGATTGGGTCTCTGTACCTCTTTATCTGCCTGGATATTTATAATAAACCAGTTAACCAAAGTAAAACATCATCCTTAGCTCTGTGAGCCACTCTAACAAATTATCAACCCTTAAGAGGGAATGGAAGAAAGTCTCTATTTTATAGCCACTGGTTTAGTTGTTCAGGTGACCTGGAACTTGGGACTGGCATCTGAACTGAGGCACCTCCTTGGAACTGCCTTAAAACAGTGGAATCTGGTGCTGATTCTAGATAGTCAGTATGAAAGTCAGATAAATTTGGGGATACTTGATTGGTGTCTAAAGAGTTGGATAATTCGTTGTTAGTGCCAGGAAGCACCTCCTCATGCGATATCACTTTGATTTTAAATCAAATACAGTGAGAAGCTTCTGGGAATACTGAACCATTCTGGCAATCATGGGTGCTTTTGGTAGAATGAGTTCCTTAGTTAAGAATAACATAGAACCTTCCAGAAAGACACCTCCATGGCTTCAAAGCCAGCCCAGGCCCGGTGAAGCAGTATCAGAAACACCGACTCATCATGTTCTTTCTGAACTTAGATCGTCCCCTGGCCCTCTAGTATTGAACATCTTTTTTTAATGGGAATTTTGAATCAGTTTCTTTTCACCTTGCCAAAGGCTTCACAGAGACCTTTCAGACCCAGAAAGTAAATTTAATCGTGTTTGCTAAAAAATGGTCAAATAAACCATAACTTTTTACTAATGTACATACAAATTTTATTTATATATTTATCTTTTATAAGATCATATACATTATTTATTTGCAAAGGTTTTGTTTTGTTTTGTTTTGTTTTAGTTTTTATCTCTACACACTTAGACCACTTACCTGTGGCCTGGGCATTCTATTTGAAGAAACAGCTCCCGGTCCTGCTGACCCCAAGGCAGTCTATACTGACCACTTATGGATGGTTTGTCCACTTCACCAATTCTTGCAGAGAAAGAACTGCCGGTCCTTTTAACCACCATTAAGCACAGAAATTGAAAAGTCTTTTTTAACACTATTCACTAGCTTTTACTTACTTGTACTCACTGCTATTTGGCCTGTGACCCAGCGGGAAATCTTTTAAATCAAAACACTTAGTTAGTTCTCCCCTGGGTCAGTTCTAACCTGAAAGAGATCAAATATAGCCTAGGAAAGGGCAGTTCTGCTTAGCACCAATTTGGGAGGTAATGTTGCTTATCTTCAGCATTGGACCCTGTACATTCCACTCAGGGAGGCAGAACACAGCAAATTAGGGACATGGGACAAGTTGAAGCACACAGGGAGGGTGGTATAGGAAATGCCAGCTCGGGGGGGGGATCCAGCAGTGAGAGTGACCATGGGGGCAGAAAGTTTTCCTCCATGAGAAGTGGACACTGCCCCCTTTCACTCTCAGGCTTCCTTGGAGGCTGCAGGCCCTGGATATGGGAGACTATAGCTTGAGTCCTTTTGGACCTGCTGGGATTCTACCGTGGGATTCTGCAAGGGCAGGCAGTCATAGACGATGGGAAGGGATGATCCAAATTGGAGGGGATGGCAGCAAGGGGAAAAAAGGCAGTGACAGCCATTGCAGGAGAGCTGGGGTCCACTGGCCACCTCTTCTGCCCATCCTTTTGTCCTTCACCAACCCCAGAAATGACAGAAGAATCTCTTTTACCTCTGAATCTGAATTGTGGGTGTTCTTCATGCACCTCCTCACAGAACCGGGGTGGGGGGGGGCAGGGGAGCCATCTCTAGGGAAACTTGATGCTAGGAAAAGAAATAGGGGTAGCCAGGAGAATCCTGAGAGAACAGGCTTCTGACTCTGAGTTTGCAAAGAGGATGGGCGAGAGTGTCCACTTCCAAAACAGAGTCTATCGGTATTTTCCACCAGGATGTGGCCAACAGGGTCATTTCCCAGCTTCAAGGTCTGTGGCCACACATGCAGCACCATTTTAGTTGACCAAAGCGGGCTTTGTACTTAACCACAGCAAAGGAAAGCAGAAGCCGCTCCCACGTCTCTGACGTGGGTCGGGATGGAATAACCCACTGACATTTTTACCACTCCAGCTCTGAATCCATTCTTCCCTGCTCAGGGATGCCACACAGGGCTAGCATCCAGTCTCAGCCTCCGCACACTCTGCTTAATGATTGCCGAGAAGGCAAAGCAGAACTGGAGCATTTCATAGGTGGGCCAACTAAGTGAACGTTCTAGGACCACTCGTCAGTAGGCCCCTCCTAGGAACATCGTCTTCCCTCTTGATAGAGGACATGACAGAGGCACCACAAACATGAGTTCACTCAGGGTGTTATGACTTGGAGGTGAGGGGTCCCTCAGAAGCTTCTGTTAACGCAAGAATGTTTAGAGGTGAGATGATGGGAGGTGAGAGCTGTCACCTAATCAGCTCATGCTAGCTTCACTAGCCTGAGGGTGAGTGCAGGTGAGGAATGGCTGCAGGAGATGGTCACTGAGGGTGTGCCCTGGAAGGTCCATCTTCCCGAGGCCCTTTCCCTGCCTCTTATCCTGTCTGCTTCCGACTCCACCATGAACTGAAAAGCTTTTCTCGCTGGGCTCCTCCCTCATGATGGGCTGCCTCTCTTTGGGCCCAGGGAGATGGAGTTGGTCATCCACCAACTGAGACCTCTGAAGCCCTGAGTCAAGAATAGACTTTTCCTCTCCTAAGTGGTTCGTGTCAGGTGGCTGGGTCACAGGAACAAGAAATCTGAACTAAATCACCAGGGGTCAAGAAATATTTTTCCAGGTTTTTAAAATAGCTTTTACTTTTTTTTTTTAAGTTAATATGTGCATTACAGAAAAAAAGGGAGGGGAATCAAGAACAAAGTCTTTCAGCTTAGTTGGATATGTCCCTCCAGGTCGTTCTTATACATAACACAGCATCCCGTTTGGTGGGATTGAGATTGTAGTGTGAATCATGCTTTTCCACACATCATAAATATTCACCCATTCAGAATCCCAAAGCTACATGAGTATTTTGATACTCAAAAAAATACACTACATCAACTCAATATGTTACAAAAAAATTTTGTAATCTTTCTTGGGGACAAAAATTTTCACTGATGATAGAAATGGCAACAGGCCTCTGAGATGGACAAATTGGCAGAGTTGCTACTAAAATAATGCCTTTAAAATGAGACAAAGCAACAGAATACATCAAGCATGTTTTCAAGACAATTTATTACCAGATTTCTACTATTAAAATATTAGCAAGAATGCATTTCCCGGCAAATAAAATTATTCCTATAGTACAGCCAGAAGATGCAAACACATCAATGGCTCATATCAGAATGTAAATTCCTTTTCCCCTGCTCCCATCTTTCCATGTTCTCCCCTCCCCCTCTCTGCTACCAGCCTAATGAACACGTCCTGATACACCCTGCCCAGGGAGAAACCAACCCCATGTCCAAGATGCATCTTTTCTGTCAGTTATAACAAAAGGACATTTACACGTTGGCTAATTCACAAGCTCAACTTTTTATGATATGCAAGGTCACCTCAGAACATCCAGAAAGCTTAGATATTGTGAAATAAAGTATAAACTTTGTGAACAAAAAATGCAGGTACTTTGATAAGGGATCATTTAATGTTCCTGTGGAATTGAGCATAAAAGGTACCTGCTTTGGGGGCTGCACATGAAAGCTTAGTGCACTTGTGGAAACTAAGTACCTAGTTGGCCTATGCATGCCCTGTTGGTGTTGCCTGTCAACCACTGCCCAGATTCCGTCTTGATCTGTAGGTTCTCAGTGTGAAGATGCACAGTCTTACCATTGTTCAAAGGAACCACAGCCTCACTTTAATTTGGGAAGTTGCAGCCAGAATTGTATGTTTTATTTGAGCTCCTACTGCTAAGGGTATTTCTACCTCACCACATTATATTCCTGCCCAGGTTACTTTCATTCCAGAATAAAATTAGTAGCTGCTCCATTATCATGAAATTATTGCAGGATCAACTGGGTCCCAAGTTCCTCCCCAAGGAATATGCTAGTGTTCTAAATCCAAACAAAGGCTGTGCCTGAGTACCCCAACGTTACATCATCACCCCATGCTGTCCTTGGCAGAGTGCCTGGTGCCCTTAATGAAGATGGAGAGGGAGCTCCAACTGTTTCAAAAGAAATAAGTCAAGGAACCGGAGTCTGAGATGAGACATAATAACATCTTTAGGCTTGCTCTAACGAAGATTTGGGTGTCCTGCCTTATCTCGACTGTATTTTCTGGGACCCCTAAAAAAGGAGAATATACTGTCAGAGGTGATTTGTGAAACTAATGATACCATATAACCCCATGAAAGTGTGCTTGAAAAGATATATACTGCATCCAGCAACAGTACAACACTAGCACATGACAGATGTTGAATAACTGCTCAGAGTATGGGAGAATATAAAATATAAGTTAAGAAACTATGCTAAAATAAACAAAATTATCTGATGTCTGGTCTTGGCATTCTTACTTGACCATTTCGCAAATTAAAGTGCTAATTTCAGGTCATAAGAATTAGACTCTGACATTATCATAAAGGGGAAATAGTAACATCATGCTATCACATCGATAAGCAAGAGACTTACCTTTTTTCTGTCAGTTTGAACTGCGGTGATTCCTAGTGTGCTCAATTATGTTATACCACATTTTTAATGTCAATAGTTACATTGAGGTATATAGAACATATATTATAATTATCAAATAGACTCTTGAGAGTTGTAGAGATAAATGATTACTGAATTTTAATACAAAAGCAAAGGAACAAATTAAAGGAGTCAAAACAGGAGGTGAGAAGATAGAGACTCCACCATGACTGTGTCAAGGAGTTATCAATCTGCAATGTCCTTGATAACTATGATACATCAGCCATTGTTTCTGGGCCAAAATAGGAGCGTGAACCCTGACAGGTGGGCACAGAATCCAATTCGGGTTGCACTAAATTTGTAAAGACTCAAAAGCTCATGTGAAAATTTAAACAGGGAACCTGGAACAAAACTAGAGGAGAGGTTGGTGTCGAAGGCTAAACTTGACGTTGCCCGTGTAGAGGTGATACTTTGAAATCTCAGAAGTGAATGTGAGCACTAAAGAGAAGCACGTGAGAATAGAGAGGGTGAAATATGAGCAAATGCATCACATCACTTCTGGCTGACGCATTGAGAGCCACAATCCTCCAATTTCACCTGCCTCCAGTCGTGGAGGAGGCCTTGAATTCAGATGAGTACCAAAAAGACTCAGGCAGAGTAGCTACTCAAGTCACTGACAGAAAGCAACTCTGCGCACTGGGCCAGGACTTGCAGTGGATTTTACTGTGTTAAGTCCTGAGCGCTGGGGGATTGCTTGTTTCACATGACTAAACAGAGCTGAGGAGGAGAATCTATGGGTACTTAGGGCATGGAGAAAAAGATGGTTGAAAGAGGTGATGAATAAGTAATGACTAAAATTGAGCGAAATTTATATAGGCAACGTATCAGAGAACAGACCGAACAAGGAAAACCGGAGGAGACTGCATCCCTTGTGCATGTTTAGAGGAACAAGATGGCATGCTCAAGAAAGAGCTCAGCAATGCAACTAGTGTCAACACACATTGTCTTTACCATAGAGTAAATGTGTGCATAAACATTTAAAAAAAAGATTAGACTATGGAGGTTTACTGTTGTTAATAATAACCAAAGTGTTTTCTATGCCCTATGCAATCCGGCTACCCAACCAGAAAACAGACTTTGAATTGCCTCAGTTTGTCATATCCTTTTCTCCGTACTTTCTCTGTGCTATCCCAGAGAACTTTGTCTACCAACCCAAGACAAATTGCAAGAGTCTACTATACTCTGGAAGTTGCTGCCTTGCTATATCCTCTTTCAGTTCTTGCTTGGTCCATAAAATATTCATGCAGCTTCCTGTGTCTCTACTTTTCTTCACCTCTAGCTTCTCTTTAGCTTGTGTGTGTATATATATATGAGCTATTTCTGTGTGTGTGTGTGTGTGTGTTTGTGTGTGTGTGTGTGTGTGTGTGTGTATTTGTGGTGCTGGAGATCAAAACCAGGGCTTTGTGCATGCGAAGCAAGTACTCTACCATCTGAGCTATATCCCCAGCAATATTTCACATATTTTTAAAAATATCATTTACAAAGTCTTTCTAAATGAAGACACTGGCTCTTTTCTTTCTTTAATTGCTAAAATTCTTCATAGAATTTAGTATTTTGACTATTTCAGGTATCCAACATCAATTCATCCCTGAAACCAATGAAAGCTGGTGGTTGTCCCTAACACCAAAAGAACAGCTATTGTGAAGCGGCCTGTTAATTTCCATGAGATCAACCAGCATGAGCCTGCTGAATCCCACAGCCTCTTTGCATACTTGGAACTCTTGATCTTCCTCTCTTGGTCCTTAGGAGTTGTGATCATTTCTTTCTGATTCCTTTTTTCCCACATCTCCATTGTCTTCCAGGAATGTGACATTTATTTCCCCATGATTCTGTTATCAGACCTTTACCGTAACTCCCTCTGGCTTCAAATATCATCTATAAAGTCAGGACTCCTAAAGCAGCATCTCTAGCCCTGATTTATCTGTTGTGCCAAATTGATGACTCTAAATACATTTGGTCTAAAATTGAATGCATCATATCTTAAACTTCTAGAGCTAAGAACAAAGATATCTTGCTTTCTCTCTTGATTAATAACAGTACCATCTATCCAGGTCTTCTCTTTGTACACATTGAATGGACCATCAGTTCCTGACCTTTCAAATCCTAAGCATCACTCAGGTCTTTCTCCATTGTAGTTCTCTGCCCCATCTACTCTTCCTAGACCATAACTGGAGTCTTCTAACTCCTCTCTCATAATCAGTACTCTGCATTGTCATCACCACACTGCTGCCTTAGGGTTCTTGGTAAAACACATACCTCATCACATCATGCCTCTTCTGGATGGCTTTTGAGAAAACCAGAGATAAAGATGGTACCTTACTGCAGTCTCCATGGCCTCTTTTCCCCACTTGATGTCAATAAATGTGTTCAAAGCTGCTGTTTGTGTAGCACAGAGTGGAGAATCCTCTCTTCTGTCTTTAAAACATATCCAGTTGCTTTAGCTTAAAATTTTGATTCAGCCATTGATGCTGGAATCTTCTCTTCCCAGGCCCTCCTCTCAAGGTCCCCTAGTCACCGGGACCAGTTATCCCTCGCCCAGTTATGGATACACCATCGGTTTCTCAGGCTTCTGCCTCCTGGGTTGTGGTTTAAACGCAGTACCCAACCTAGTAAGCACATAAATGCTAGAAGAAATAAAATAGCTGCTAAAAGCTGTCACTAATATTGAATATCACTATAGAGTCACTATTATAGGAAATATTTTCTGAAAACCTGGACTAGATTAAGACTATTTAATGGAGGTAATACAATACAAAGCAAATTATAGTCTTAGATACAGCTAAAATTCCTAAAATAGACTAAACATTTTAATAGTTGATGAATAAAAAGAGCTAATTACAAGGAAATGGTAATTCAATTCCAATTTTGTAAACTTAAACAAAGTGAGTATATTTATGAGGTGTGACTAAAATAATATAAACAAATTGTCAAAATAATTATTGCTGATAATATTGTGGTGATTGTACTGTCTTCTCTGAATGTTCTACAAAGATGTAGTAATTACATAATCTGCCAAAACACAGTAAATGTAAAAGAAGGCTTGACTACAAATATGAATTTATTGACAACAGTGTTATTTATGAGTTGGGGGATTATATATGATTTACATTTTTATCTTTATAATCTTTTGACTGAGTAAAGTTTTATTGTTTGTGAAATAAACTATTTATAATAAATTAAATATTTTATGTCATACCTTTAAATTAAAGACATTAGACATCATTTATATATGAAAACTTAGAGAAGTGTGTTATCCAGAATCTCACTGAAATGAATTTCTGAGCTTGTAGGAGTTCCCAAATCACTAGCCACTTTCCCCAGAGTCTTAGAATTTTCTTTATAAATCAATCAGTAGAAGGCAAAAAAAAAAAAAAAAAAAAAGCCCAGGTATGATTGAAGGGAACTGAAACGGAAACTGGTGTGATGGAAACGGATTGAAAACTTGTGTGGTATGGTTGGCTGGGGAACACTAAGAACTGTGAGTCCCATGAATTCATAATGCTTACCTTCTCTGCTGCAGCAGGCTCTTGCTGTGCAATAATGCAGAAGGTTGAATTCAGACAGTTGGAAACTGCTCAGCTGGCTATTGTATGACTGTCACTCACCTGCCGTTGACTCCTCTCTCTCTACCTTACAGGAAGCACCAGGGAAGTAGGGGTCTGTAGCCTCTGGTTGCTTCCCAGGCTAGAATCCCCCCTTATCTAAGCCACACAGGATTGGATGTTGGAGATGAGGCAATACCTCAGTGTCATGCCTTCGGGGAAGGCAAGGCAGTGCCTTCTGCCTGTGACCAGTGACCCAGGAAACAAATCACATCCCTTCTGCTCAGGGTGCCCTTTTCTCCTTATTGCTTTTAGGCATGGAAGAACACATTCCGATTTTACACATGAATCATTTTTTGGTCTAAGACACAGGGAAAGTGATTCTCCATGGTGAATTATCTGTGGCACGTTGTCAACCTAGCTGCACTTCTCCATGTCACTTAGCAGGTATACAGTCTGTCACCCTGAAATCTGAGTTATTGAATGATTAAGGAATGCAAATCAACCTTAATATTTAGCCCTAAAATGTAACTAGAAAGTTGTTGGAATGTACACAAAAACATTTATTATGTATTCACAAAATAAAGGTTCCTTATCAACATCATTAAAAAATGTACCTGTCCACGTAGATTAACTTTCCCATCTTTGCCATACTTGAAAAATAAAGACATTGTGAACATGGAAACTTTTAAGCATTTTTATTGATTTTCCTCCTTAATGCATTACCCTGTACAATAATGTACAGGGAGGAAGCTAACCTTTAAATAAACATTAAAGCATCATTTTCCATATCAGTTAGTGAACTAAGTCTGAATGCATTGTACGTCCCTCATATACTACTGAAGAGAAAGTGATCGCACTGGACTCCACCATGTGCTGTAAGGTTCCCTTAGTTCTGTGTTTGGGAGATAGGAAGCAGACCTTTTCATACAGAACTTGGAGAAACTGCTGTATATTGAATGAGTGATAACCAGAGAGAGCAACAACCCTGCTCTTCCAGCTGCTGTGTGGTTTGGAGGATCCAATGTTTTCAGTGCTAAGACTGGGATATTCTCAGGGACACCAGGGCAGTCAGTCACCCTGGTGCTGACCAAGGTGAACAGAGCTATTTGATTCTGCTGCATACAGTCATGACAATGGACTCCAGACAGCTGGTTAATTTGGATTTTTTTTCCTACTTATAGAAGTCTTCTTTTCCTCTATTGCAATTTCTTGCCAGTGCTGGTATCAAAGCTTAACCTACCACCTTCTCTTCTAAATGGTTTCACTTCTGCTGCCCCTTGGCCGTGCCCTCTGCCTTTCCATCTTTCCTGGCCCTTCTCCACACACTTTTCAGTCATATCCATGACATTTCTCTTGCATGTCTCAGTCCTCCCTGAAGTGAGACTCTTAATTCGATGCATACTCTTTGCCGCTTTTTCCTTAACTTAGAGACACATGTATGGGCTACCTTTGGTGTACCTTCTATTTTCAATACTTAGTGTGTGAAGGCTCTTTACTAATGAATCTTCCCAAGTTTGAGATTCTCCAAATGAGGATAGTCTCGAAAGCAAGGAGAACAAAATACTGATGTTTCACAAGTCATTGTAAGTGTTACACAGGAAAGTGGATTCATCAGTAAATAAGTCTGGGAAACAGGAGAATAAGCACAGATCCAGGTTGTGTCCATCATAGTTCAGCCATGTGAGTCGCTGTGGGTCTGAGGTGTGGTTGTGGAGGCTGCCTTCAGTACTGCCAGGGCATTGTTCTACAGTAGCACAGCAGACAGTGGGCATTGTGGCACTGTTCTGAAGATGGTGTAAAGGTGAGAAAGTAGCATTTTTTTTCGGAATTACACAAAGTCTTTGAATCAGTTACAGATGGAACTTTAAGCTGGGTAACACTCTTCTAGTAAAACAATTTGGGAAAGAATTTTGTCTTCATTCATTTTCTGTTTCTATAATTAAATACCACAGATTGGGTAACTTATAAAAGAAGAGAGGTTTGTTATCTCACAGTTCTGGGAGTCCACAATCATGATGCTGGCAACTACTCAGCATCTGGTGAGGTCTTCCTTGCTGGTGGAAGACTACAGAGGGGTAGATCGGCCATTACCTGATAAAATAGAGCAAGCACACCAGTTCTGAGTCTTCTCCATTTTATATGAAGCCCCTAATGCAGTCAGAGCAGCCACCCCTCTGTGACTTCAAGTTAAAGGACCCATCTCCAAGTTCACTGCTACGTGATGTCAAGGATTAAATTTCAACAAGGTTGCAGTATATTTCCACATATTGCATGTTTCAAAGCATCTCTTTCGTTATCTGGTCACTGTTACCATCTCTTTCTTTTGTGGAAGCTTTTCATTTTACAAAAAAGAATACAGGAGGAATTTCCTTGTGAGTAGCCACAGACACAAGAAGATCCATTTTTTCAACTCTCTCCTGTAGAATATGCGCTTTATTTTCTGTTAACTATGACTATACTATGTACATGGAGAAGACCAGCAGCCTTAACTTTAGGCAATTGGGGAGCCAATGTGACACCTACTACCTTCTCTTAGAGGTTGAGAATGTGTGTGTATGTGTCATAGACTTCAGGGAGTTTTGCAAAATGTTCTGCTTTAGCACATCCAGCCCTATGGTTTCTAAACTTGTGTTATGGTATACTGTTATATCTAATGTGAAATGTACTTCATGATAACCCATGGTGATAATGTTCACTGTGGAAACAGTGGCATAATATATTGTGCCTCCTTTGAAATTCACTTCCTCTATGTCCATTACCTGCAAAATGCCACACTTTTTACTATGCAGTGGCAATTCAGGACGCTCTCTGCACATAAGGAAAAAGTACTTGCTTTTGTCTAGAGCAAAAAGTATTTTAAAATAGTATTAATCTCTCTCCAGAATAATTTGGGAACAGCTCTGGCTGATTTAGTGAGTCAGGTTAGTTTTCATGTCTAGAATTCTCAACTTCTATTATTTTAGGACGAGGAGCACGGGAAAACTTAGGGAGAAATTGCTGTGCATGTTTTCCTTATGAATTTAGAATGTTTATAATTATCATAAGAAAAATTTCTCTCCACAGAAATAATAGCATCTTCGAACACAAAGAAGGCAAATCTCCTAAGGAAAGACAGTTAAGGTTTATGGAACAGATGGGTCATCAATATTTTACAACGTACTTTTCATATTCAAGCTTGGAGTGCTTTCTAAATGAGAGCACAGTGGTATTCACAATCTCTCTCTCTCGGGCAAGAAAGTAGCAAGTACAATTTGATAATCCATTTCACAATTCAGAAAATGGAGCCACCTAAAAAGCTTATTTTTGACTCTCTGGTTGTTGAGAAAAATTATCTGCAGAGATGGACATTGAAGCACCTGGTATCGACCATGATGGAAAGTTGGTATGGAAAAGAAGAAGATTGTGTGTGATCACAACAGAGAGAAGCTCTCGAGGAAGGCCCCAGTCAGAGTCACCCGGGGAACTGGTTAAGATGTAGTGCGTGGCCTCAATAGCACCACAGTGAGTCTGGGGCGCAGACCAGAAAATGACCGTGAACAGGCGGCTGTATGGTCCAACCCCTAAGCTTGGAAAATCACTTCCATCAGCGGTCAGTTAGCAGGGTGCTCATGTTCAGCATAAACTGGGAGAATGAAGCCTTGACTCAGATGTCAGCAAAGCAATGACCTGGGGACTGGCCTGCGTGCTCTGAGGCTGAGGTGGAGCCTCTGTTACAGCATGGTGGTTACTAGGGCACCTCCATCTGTGAAGGTCAATGAGGTCAAGAATGAAGAGGGCAGACCTAGGGACATTCGAAAACCAGCGATTAAACTGGCTGTCCTTTAAAAATAGACCTGGGAGGAGCAAGGGGTCAAGGGTGGGTGCTGGGGGTGGGGGGGGGCCAAAGGTCAGCCCCAGGGAAGAATTCCTGCAGGAGCCAGGCACCCTGTGCAGGGGCATCCTTCAGCCTCAGCCTCAGCCCCCACCAGCTTGTACTTTCCTCATTGCAGATCACCTGGAATTAAAGCATCACACAGGCCGGAGGATGCACAAGAAGTCAAAATGTGAATCTTTCTAAGCACCCAAAACAAGAACACAATGAATATGCCCCAACACCTCCATCCTATAAAGCAAGGCAAACAGTCACCCTCTGCGGTCTTGTAAAAGATATGACAAAAAAAAAAAAAAAGTGGGTTTGTGACAAAAGACCCCAATTTGTGTCAAAATATAAGCAAACCTAAGCATTTCTTTGTAGAGAGTCCTTTGAAGGGCCTTATCTCCAGCGTCAGAAAAGGACTTTTCTGTGACAACTAGATCCAGGTTGCTCCGAACTTCCAGAGCACAGGAGCAAAGTCCTGACTGGAGAAATTTTTTTGGAGGTGCTTGGCAGCCAGAGAGCTCTAAGGACTCAGCATGGGAGGAGCAGGCCTGAAAACGCCTTTTCCTCCCTGACCCTTGGTAAGGTCACTCAAAGCCTAGAGGGTGAGAAGAGGAAGCCCATCACCCCATTCTTACTAAGTACATTTCAATGCAAATGGCCTTGTGAGGTTGGGAACCTAAAAGAGTCAACTCTTAGTGAAGCAGGGGGTGGGGATTTCCTGCCGAACCCACCTGGAGCCCCGTACCTGTGTAGACTTGTACTGATCATCGGATCTCTCTGGCTTTCAGTGTCTTTATAAGGATGGCCCTTGACCTAAGGTGGTTGACTTAAGATGCTTTACTTGTTTGTAGTGCAGAAGTGACACGCAGTCAGTACAAACCATACTTCAGATTTTGAATTTGGATCTCTTCCCAGGCTAGTGATATGTGGTCCAATTCTTTTTTTGTGGCTTTGGGCAGAAACAACAAGTGCAGATCCCAGTCAGCTCTGAAATCATGAAAAGACACAGCCAACACTACAGGGTACTGTGCTGCCAGCATTTTTTTTTTTTTGGATACAGGTATTTGATAAATTATATGAGATATTTAACACTTTGCTATAAAATCAGCTTTGTGTTACATGATTTTGCCCAACTGTAGACTAATGTGAGTGTTCTGGGCACATTTAAGGTAAAAGAGGCTAACATGGACTGGTCAGTAGATTGTGTTAAATGCACTGTTGGCTTACAATATTTTCCATTTAATGATGGGTTTACTGGGGTATAACCCCATTACAAGTCAAACAGCATCTATTCATAAAATAGATGGTTGGGTCTAATTTTAGACTCCCATATTTTCTTGGCAAACCCATCCTTTTACAACCTGAGGATTGCGCTTGATAATCCATGATCTAAAAAATCTCCCTAACCTTAAGGAATGTCATCCCCTAAGCTCATTTTCCAAGTTCACATTCCATCAATTATTTTATCAAATCACTTCTCAATTCAACAGGACCCAGGTGGGATAATTCTAGCCATTGGAGATGGGTCTGAGCATAGTACTGACCACTTAGGGTCAGTGTGGGGGTGGGTCAGAGGACAGTGGGGTTAGATGACTAGAAACATTCACCTTCCCACTTGTATCCCTAACACATCCTGGTTAGTAGTGATAAAAATATCAGGAAAAGTAAGATGGTAGCATATGGGGTAGAAAGAAAAGAGTATACTCTGCCTGTGTTGTGCTGTGTTTGAAGTAACAGCGAGACTCCAGAAACAGCATTTCTCTTGAAATGTTCCATCATTCGGTCAAAGATTTTAAAGCAATGCACAGAACATCATCCTATGTGCATCTGAGGAGGTGTCTGGGCAGCTGGCACAGAGCTTTCTCCTCTGCCCACCAGACATTCACCACACGTCTGAATGCCTGCACCAGCAGGGCAATAATCATTTATTGAGCTCCCACTGTAAACAAGAGACTGAAACAAGCATGGGGTGGCCTGGTTCAAGGACGATAGAGCTATGTAAGTGACAAAGGAGTCATTCTACTGTTAATCACTGTATTATGAACACGGTGGCCGAGGGAGAGTTGCTGAAGGAGAACAAGTCGTCTCTATCTTTGTTGCTCGTCTTTCCCTTCTTGTCACTGTTCTCATGTGAATCTTTCTCTTAGGTATAAGGTGCTACCCAGGCGAGGAAGAACTCCAGAGCCACGTTCACACTCACAGTCTTAGAGCAGAAGTTTTGTGTTTTCCTTTTTTTTTTTTTTTTTTATCACACATATTCTAAGTTATCAAAAATTTGTGGATTGGACTAAAGTTTGGAAACTCATTGGTCCACTCAGGAGCTATTTCAGGGTGATATGTTATGCAGCATTCAGGATTTTTTAAGTCAGCGAGAAATGTGCCCTAGGCTGAGAAACAAGTCAGTTTCTCTAGCATCCTTGAGCTGGTAGCCTGTGTTTTTCTCATTCCTCTTGCAGAGGCAGCTCAGCTCTTCAAAGCTCTCTGCTTTCTGCGGGGCTCTCTGCACTTGCTTTTGACCTCCCACAGAGTCATCCCACATCAGTCCATGCAGGCATTAAACTCCAACCTGCAGCAGCCAACAGTCAGATACTAAGGGGGGAAAGTCTACTTATAGGCTTTAGTTTCTTTTTTGTTTCTGCCACTTAGAAATTCATCGATCCATCTGTCTATCCATCCACCCATCTATCCACCTATCACCTATATCACCTAATTATCTGAGCATGTCAATACCTAAAGATATTGTATAGAACTATGCTTAAAGTTCAGATTCTGACTCTATTATTGCTATGCTTGAATTCTGTTTATGCTATTTACTTAAGTATTTTGGACAACTTATTTAATATCTCTATGCTTAAGTTTGCTAGTTAAGAAGTTTTTAACCTTCTTTTTGTTGTTGTTGTAGAGCGCTTTAGTTCATAGATAAGTGACACACATAGTCAAAGAGTTCCCTTGTGTCCTACAGACAGTTTTTCCAATTAAGAACATCATACATTATGTTATGAATTGGATCTGAGAACTCCCCCAAAAGCTCATGTACGCAAAGCTTGGTCCTCATGTCATATGTGGGAGTTTGGAAGGTGCCTGGATCGTGAAGGCTCTGATTCTATCAGTGGATTAATCCATTGAGTGATTCAAAATTTAATGGGCAGTTGGTAGTTAGGTGGTAGAGACTTAGGAGGTGAGGCTTAGAAGGAGGAAGTATGTCCCTGGGGGCAAGCCTTTGAAAGCTGTATCTTATACCCAGTCACCCCCTCCTCCCTGCTTCCTGCTGCCATGAGCTGAGCAGCTTTGTTCCGCCATGTTTTCTTCACCATGGTGCTCTGCCTCACCACAGGCCCAGAGACAACGGAGACAAGCAACCATGGACTGAAACCCCTGAAACTGTAAACCAAAACAAAACTTTCTTCTTTTCAATTCTTTTTTTCAGGTATTTGCCAAATTATTGGAAAGTTGACCGACACACATTAGAATGTACGTTTGTCCCAGGCCCCACCCAGGACACCATATTAGACCCCATGTCTCCTTAAATTTCTCTTGATTGTGTCGGTTTCTCTGATGCTTCTGGTTTTGATGGTCTTGACAGTTTTGAGGAGCGCCAGTCATTTTGTCCAGTATCTCTCGTTTGGGGCTTTATTGATGCGTTTCTCATGACTAGACTACTTTTGTGAGTAATTGGGAGGAAATCCAGAGAGGTCAGGCGTCACCCTCATCACATCAGCTGTAGGTACATCAGCCTGACATATCACTGTTGGCGCCGACCTTGATGAGCTGGCTGAGGTGGAGTTTGGAAGGGCAAGAAGAACATTTAATCAATACGAAGAAAATCTGAATCAAGTATCAGACTTAGTTAATAATAAGGTACAGTTCATTAGTTGTGACAAATGTGACATACCTTACTCATGTAAAATGCTAACAATAGGAGAATTTGAGTTTGGGTGTGTAGAAACACCCTGCTTTATCTTTGCAACATTTGTCTAACCCCAAATCATTTTAAAATTTAATAAAATCATAAGTAAATAGATAAAACTATGAAGAAGAAGAAAATCCACATGCTTCATTGATTCAACCTTTCAGAAGCTCTGGCATACAATATCCATTTTCAGTCTCTTTTGGTTTTCAGTAGGTCATGTAGTTAGAATTACATGTAACCTCTTCACACTTGTTTCACTTCACAGTGTTGAATTGAAGGGTCTCTATTTTATTTTACATTGACAGCTCATTCTTTTCTGTTGATAAATAATGTTGCAATGTATGGACTCTTATCTACTCACCTACTAAAGAACAAGATGGACACTTACAGTTTCTGACACTTATAAATTTTGCCTGAAGACTGTTGCATGGATATAAGTTTATAAAACCTAGAAGCACAACTCATATGCTGAATCATGTTTTAATACTGTGGTTAGCATTTTAAGAAACTTCCAATCCACTTTCCAAAGTGAACCATTCTGCATTACCACCAGCAATGCACGGAAGTTCCTATATATCCCCTCTAGCAATTGACCATTTTTTTGGAATATAGGGCTATTTAATTGTTATTTCAATCATATTTTTTGTTAGAATTAAGTGAGGAGTCCATTTTTTTTTCTTTTGTTTTAATTTTTGGGATAATTTATTCAGGATTTCCATCTATTTTGGTGGGCTGAGTCCTATCCACATTAATTTAGTCCACTGTGTAGTTTTTCCTTTTACATTGTTTGCTGACCACTTATGCACTTAAGCAAGGCCATTTCTCTGAACCAGTTCTCACATCTCTCTGTATTATTCTTTCATTGGCAGACATGGGGGACATTTGCTACTCAGATAATACCAAGCTCACTAAATCTTACCAATAATTGTAGAATATCTAGTTAGTGAGTAGAAGGAAAGTTTGGTATCATGTGAGTGTGTTTAATTTATGCTATCTTCTTTCCTCCGCCCTTTGTTTTGAACTGATTAACTAAAACTCAACTGAGTCTTCAGGTTTCTGGAGGTGATTCCAATGAATTCCATACATGCAAGTTGGAGACAATTGACACCACCCGATCTGCCTGCAGAAATGTTGATGTAGTGAACACTGCATTTGTCTTCCACTCATTTGTGATGAATCATCACATCATTACAAAATGCCTGAGTTTGTTAAATATGCCATCTTGTCTCTGAGCTTTTGATTTAGTTGTAGTTAGTATAATACATCACATTACATGTTAATCCCTTATTGAAACGGGTATCATTGGAACTGTCATATTCTTTTTTATGTTTGATTCCAACCATTACCTTTCAAAAAGTGCTTTCTGTCAAGTAAAGTTTTTATCTACAATTCCAGAGTTCCTTTGACAGTGGTAGAATTTAGATTTTGTCCACCTACATTAAGGAAATTTGAAAACTTAACAGTGTAAATTCTTCAAAGCAAAACAGCTATGGTCCAAGTTTTAGGGGCAATTATAACCATTCCTTATACATAACACAAGATGTGCTGGAATCAGCCAAGTCACATGAGCTGCTGGTGTTGGCCATGCCACAGCAGGGGCATGGGAAATGCTTACTGACCTCTGCAGGGGAAAATAGATGAAAGCATTCCTTTGATTCACTATAGCTAAGAAGACTTGGATTTTTTTCTATACTTAATGAGAAGGTTAACTTTTCCTCCTATAATAAAACAGTCCTATAATAGGGAATAAAGGCTAAATCTAGACTCTACCAGGATGCAATATCCATAGCAATTCAACCTGTCTTTTCATTAAAGTCACAGAGTCATGAGTCCCTAGTGTTTCAAATGTTCATAGACATAGAAAGAAAAAATAAAGGAGGTCAATGTGTTGAAAGAACTATGGTCAATGTATCATGGGTATTAGTGAAAGCATTCTATTTCAGGAAATGAGGGAAGCTTCATTGTATTAAAAAATATTGAAGCCAGGAGATAATCTACTCAGAAAAAGCATATAAAGGAATTATTAGAAAACAAAAAATAACCAACAAAGCATCAATAAATCTGTCATCCATGTGGAATAGCACCAACTCACATAAACATTTTTAAAGTGAGTAGATCAAAAGCTGAAAACATAGAGGGAATTTTTATTCCAGGGAATGGTGTAAAAGCTGGGTTGGAAGAGATCAATCTACTGTGTTTGAAGTAAGATCAAAAATACATTTTTAATATATCCACTCTCAGAATTAACTCAAATGCTGCTGAGGTACTAGAGAAATCCTTGAGGAAAGTCACCAACATTTCTGTCTCCAGTGTAGGTGGTCTACTTTGGACCCAAGTACATGTACAACAGATGAAAAAGACAATATGTGAAGGCAGCATTGTAGTAGAGATTTTGCACGCACAAAACCCCAGAAAATCAAATTTATGGTTCCCATGGCAACTGTAATTCTGCCACAGTGCACATTATAGTAATCACTACAGTGAACACCATAGTTACAGTTGCAAGTTATTTGGGGCTGTAACTCTTCATTTTCCATTGCTTGCAATGATTTTCAGAACAATTCTCATTTGGGACTGTAACTCTTGAAGTTTGTCTCTCTTGTTTGTGAATAATATTGAAAGTCTAAGGAAAATAGTTCAAAGACTCCAGCGGAAGGGAAACCTGGAGAGTTTAGCTTTCTTTTGTAATTATTTTATGTTCCTGTAGCTGAATGCCCCAGAATGGGTAATTTACCAATAAAAGAAATTTATTCCTCACTTTCTGGAGACTGGAAAGGTCAATATCAAGGTGCTAGCATCTGGCGGGGACTTTTTTGTGGCATCCTCCCATGGCAGAAGACAGAAAGGCAAGAGTGTGCAAGAAAACCAGAAAGCAAGAGGGAGCGGACAAGCCCACCCTTGAGGTAGCTGACAGTTCTCTCAATAGTGACGTTCACCCTTTCAAAAGGGCAGAGTCCTCAGGACTCAATCACGTCCTCTCAGGCTCTGATCTCCCAACACTTTGCTACACTTGACCTGAGGCAAAAGGTAAGGAAGGGTCCCACACTGTTACTTTGAGGATGATCTAACACATGAACTTTGGAGGACACATCAAGACCGTACCACGTGGGCTGGGGTGGTGACTCAGGGGTAGAGCAGTTCCCTGGCATGTGAGGCACTGGGTTCGATCCTCAGCACCACACAAAAAATTAAAAAGAAAAATAAAGATATCGCGTCCATGTACAACTTAAAAATATATTTTTTTAAAACACCATGTGCTTTTGTATCTATAAAATATACATAAAATGGGTATTTTCTCCTTTTCCATGGAAGGCACCGCGAAGTGTAAACTGGTTAAAATACTGAGTTACTAAAGGTGCTCGTATAGAAACCTACTCACTTATGCACCTACCCCTAGAACTTGAGATGTGACTATCAATGCATATAATTTTATTAAAATAATAAATAGTCAAAGAATAACACTCCAAAATGAGACAGGGGTTCAGAGGAGAATTGTGATATTTGTCAACATCTTTATGCCATATTTGGGGAGGTGGTGCTTTATTACGGAGATAGATTCTGGACTTTAGCACCACTTTTTCTCCACCCACATCTCTTCCTCCTTAACAGATGTCACATGTGTACAGATGGCCACCTTCTTCCAGGGCATCCTGGAGGGGAGTGACCCACCCCAGCATCAGTGGTACTTCCTGTTTAGCCAAAGTTAGGCAACCTCTCCCATCCTCTGTCTGCTGAGAGCTCTAGCCAGGAGCATGCTGCCCAGCCGTGGCTATGCAGAAATGAGAGCGACCTGTAGGTGGAATTTCTGGGGGAGGGTCCTTGAGTCTAAGTCCCAGGCTCAGGAGGAGATAGTCTTTGGACTGGACATTGCTGAGTTCAGCTGTGCTCCCTCAACAAGTCGGAGAATCCCATTGACACCAACGATGTCAAATGAGAAAGAAGGAAAGAGGCAAGATAGCAGGGATTAAATACATCATCAGACACATCAGCAGTCTGGAACCTTGCCTTTCTTGGGTCTCTCCATTAGAGAAAATATTAAATTCCTTATATTTAAGTCAGCTTGAGTGAGAGTCTCTGTTCCTGATTGCCAAAGTCATCCACCCTGATATCAGGATTCGACTCTCCGGGTTTTAAGTGCTTTCTTTATTAAACAAATAAAAATGCTTTGAGTTCCAGAAAGACCTGTGCAAAATACTATGAATTGAAAGGAACTATACAAACATGGCGCAAACAAATTGATTTTCACATATACATGATTTATGTCCCACAGGTGTGCTAGAACTAACTTGCACCAGCTCACAAGAGCCAACTTCAAAGTTTTAGGAATACTGTAAGCTTGTAGACGCCACATAGCTCCGTTAAAATAAGCCGTTCCATTGTATGGTCACACAGCATCGTGCTTAAACATTCATATTGATGGTGTTGAGGTCATTTCTAGTTTGGGGCTATTATAAAAAAAGCTGCTGTGAAAATTCATGCAAAAGATCTCTGCCTGGACATTTTTTTCCTATTTTTCTTAAGTAACAACTTAGGAGTGGAACCACGGGGTTATATTGCCAGCCCGTGGTTAATTTAATAGAAACCACCAGATTTCCAAAAGGTTGTGCCATTTTGTATTCTCTCTACTCACATGAGAGTTCCAATTTCTCCACATCCTTTATTAACACTCGGAATTTTCATTCTGTTCACTTTTTTGCCATTCTAATGAGAACGTACAGGTCTCACCTTGTTGTTTATATTTACATTTTTCTAATGATTAGTGATAATGAACATATATTAATGAGTTTATTTGACATTCACGTTGAATTTCAAGGGATTTTTTTCCTTTTTAGCATTTTTTAGAGTTGTTTATTTTTATTATTGGGTTGAAAGAGCGCCTTCTACATACTGAATGCAAGTTCTTTTTGAGATGGTGTGTTCTGCAGATATTTTCTTCCAGTCTGTGGCTTGTTATTTTTTTTTATTATTATTCAAAGAGTAAACTTTTAATTTAGGTTAGGTGAATTGTGTTATTCTCTTTATTATTCTTTTATGACTCATGATTTATGTGTGTTGTCTATGAAGTTTTCTACACAACCCAATTGCAACAACCTGCTCACATGTTTTCTTTTAAAATAATTATATAACTTTTATCTGTCGGCATATGATCCATTTTGAGTTAATTTTGACATGTGGCGTGGTACAAAAATTAAGTTGTATTTATTTATTATCTGTGAAAAATTAAGTAGTTACAGAATATTTTGTTGAAAAGATGACCCTTCTTCTTGGGTTACATTGGCAACTTTTGTAGAATCAGTTGAACACATGATCGTGAATCTAATCTGGGCTCTATTCTGTTCAGTGAATCTTACACCAGCACCACAGTTTTTTATTTACTATAGTTGCAAAATAAGACTTGCCATCGGGTGGGATAGCTTCTTCTTTTGTGAAGGTGATTCTGGTTATCTGTGGTCATTTTTATTTTTCACATAAATTTTAGAATAAATTTGATCATTTCTAAAAACATTCTGTGATTTTGCATGGAATTATATTTAATTTGTAAATTGGTTTGGAGATAACTGCATTTTGACAATGTTGTTTTCTAATATATAAAAATTATTTTACACATATCATTTTTCTCAGATCTTTTATTTCGGCAATGCTTTATGCTTTTCAGTGTTTAAGTTTTGAATCTATATGCTAAACTTGTCCTTAAATAAATTTCACATTTTTTCTATAATAAATATGTTCTATTTCAATTTCTGATTTTTACCATGTTGCTCTTGTAGTGTGCCTTCTTTATTTGTCATTATTTATACATTCAAAGATTTTTCAGATTTAACATCAACTTCTTTGTTTTCTTTTGTTTGGTATATCAGAAAACTTCCTTTTAGGATATTTACGCTTATGGTTGAGATATAGATTTTTATAAGTACCTGCTGTGGTTAAGTCAATTTTTATTTAGCTAAAAATATCTAGTTATTTTTCAGTAGTCCTTAAAGTGGACAGAAAATTTTGAAGAACTTTTTACCTTTTTATAATGAAATAATTCATACACTAAAAAGTACAAAGTAGTTACTTATTATTGAAGGACAGTAATAAAATGAATAGATTAAAATTGCTATTTGAATTAAGAAATAAAATACTTACCTTAGAAGTACCTTAGAAGTCCTACAGATATACCTTTTCCATCACTTACCTTGTGCCAATAACTACCCTACAACATAGTGGTTTAAAACAAGAGTGAGTTATTTAGCTCTGATTTCTGTGGGTCAGACGGTCAGTTCTTTCACTAGATTGAATCTGCTGATTTCTGCCGAGATTGCTCATATGTGCAGTTTTGCTGGGGGCTTTATGAATGACGATAGCCTCGATAGAAGGTCTGGCATCTGGCAGGTGAAAGCCAGGGGCTTGGCGTACTCTCATTTTCCACAGGCTAGTTCAGGCTCACTGACATGGTTTTGGGTTCTAAGTTCAGCAAAAAAGCATGTACCCTGGTACTCAGTTACTTTTCAAGCTTCTGCTCTTATCACATTTGAAAATGTCCCCTAGGCCAAAGCAAGATCTTACCCATATTTAAAAGGTGAAAATGCAAACTCTTTCTTCTTGTGTTATAAGAATTATAAGCTATGATTTCAAATTATAATATCTTCTCTAGCATAAATATGAACATACCTTTATATTCATTTGATATTTTCAACACCCTTTATATAAAATTATGTTATATACAAGGCTCTATAAGATTCTTTTTCTTACATTATGGTTTTAATATTTATCATTGTTGACTTTTGCTGGTCATTGACTATATCTTTGTGTGTTATTCAGTTTTATAAATATACTTTTTTATCCAATTTATTATTAATGGATATGCAAACTATTTCTTGTTTATTATATTCTCACTTGATGATGTTTTCTGACAAAAATGCTTGAATCTGTTAATTTTTACTTATTGTTTTCACATTTACAAGGTATTTATGTTGTATTAGGCATTACAAGTCATTTAGAGATGATTTAAAGATACAGAAGGCTATGCATAGATATTATAACATATTTTACATGAAGATACTCTATCACTTTATACAGTGCATCCACGTATTTTGGTATGCAAGGGGTATTCAGGAAAAATCCCCCCTTGGATACCAAAGGACTATTATATATTTCTCTCTGAATCCTATGTTATCCACATCCACCAAGTTATTTTTGTATAAATTTCTTAAGAGTTTAGTTAAAACTCTTTTCCAAGTTATATTATGATTTCTTTTATGAACTAAATTTCTACATACATGGAGGCTTACTCATTATTTAAAACTTTAAATTCTGACGTAATTTAACTTTATTTTGATTTATGGCTTTTGGATGTTAGTAATACTTTAAAATTTGTCAACACTAATTTTTATAAGTGTTTCTTGTTTACTTAAGAATGTTGTACATACATCTTTGTAATAAAGCTGACTTTTTTATTTTGTTCATAGATATATTGAGAAATGGGTAGACAGAGGTAATATACATTCTTTATAGGTCAATGAGGTACAGCTTTGGAGCTTTATCATTTTCTCTTCAAATTTTTTATGATCTTAATTGACTTTTTCTCTTGAGTTTTAAATTACTGTTAAGAGGTGTGTCAAAAATCTTCCACAATAATTTGACTTTTTCCATCATTACTTGCAAGATGTGCTTTTGCTTTGCAATTGAAAACTGTCACAAAGGTTTGGAATTATGTATCTTCTGAAACAGTGGAAACTTACCCAGCATGTGATGACCCTCCTCATCATTAGTAGTCATTTACCTTGAGTCCACTTAACAGGGGAATGTAGCTGCTTCAATTACTTTTGCTTAGCTTTTGTAAGTTAGGCTTCAACTGCATTTTAATTTTGCATACTTAGGTCTCTTGTACAACAGTTATTTTGTGCAATCCTTATCTTTTGAATATAAAATAAAATAAATATAATATAAAATTTGCCCTATTTAGATTTATACTAAATACTGATGTACTTGGATTTCTCTTACCTTAAGGTTTTGCTCTTTGTTTCAGTAATATCCTGCTTTCTTCCTCAAGTTCTCGTCAATGGGTATATTTTACTCTCTTGTTTTTCTCTTCCAGTTATTTTTGCTTAACATGCTAGGAAACCATTATCCTCTGTGTTTTCTTTTTGATTATTCTAGCAAATTTAGCACGTATCCTGATAAGTACGATATTTTTACTTTCCTTTGAACCACACAACAATCTTAGAACACTAAATTCTAATCACCCACAATTATTTTGCCACTTTCCAGTATGTCTGTTTTGTTTTCTTCACGTATTAGACACTGCGTTGCTGTTGTCTGGAGTCCACATCTGTCATTTACCACAGCAGAGCAGCCAGCAGCAGGCACAGTGCCTGGCTCTGACTCGCCACTCACTGACTCTGCCCTCCGTCCAGTGGAACTTGCTTCGTAGAAGGGTCTTACTCCTCATTAGTCATGAGGGCTGAATGAGCCCAAACACGGAACAAATGTTTAAAAGTGGCCTGTGCACCAAGACGGCACGGCAAATGTTCACATTGGCTTGGAGAACTGCAGTCCTTCCTGTGCCTCAGACCTTTCATTTAGATCCACACAGATTCCTTCAGAGAAAATCTTTTTAGCCGCATCTCACTTTTCATTTGTCCCAAATTGTCTCTATTTCATCATTCTTGCAAGAAAGACTCACTCTGAACAGAATTCTAAGTCTGCACCTACTTTTCCCCAGGGCATTAGAGATGCCTGCAGCCCTCCTCTGCCACCTAATTCCCAAAATGCTAAGGAGAAGAGCAGTGAGCCTTTCCTCTGTGGCTTGTCTGTCTTTCCTCTCCGTCCGTCCGTCCGTTTACATCAAAAGTTCCCTCCTTCTACCTCCACAACCCGCCCCCCCCCCACCACCCACCCGCCACCCCCACTATCTCTTTTATTCCCTTGTTCATGGACTGACACTAAATATATTTTATTTAGAATCTAGTGTCATCAACCTTCCTGGAGCTGAAAATTCCTGACTTTCCTCTGCGCTTGTCTTTGCAGGTCCTCCCTCTCTTATTATTTTTTTTCTGATATCATGATTAGGTATATGCAAAATCTGCACATTTCATTTTTTGTTTGTCTCTATTTTTCCTCACTCTATACTGTCTCCACATGTGATTCTTCATACTTCCTTGAGTTTCTCACTTCTTCCATTCACACTGCTCACCTGCATACTTATCTATTAAGGTTTCCACTCCATTGTGAAGGCTTCATTTCTAGAAGTTGTGTTGAAACTTTTGGGGGTACTAAGGATTGAACTCAGGGGCACTCAACCCACCGAGTCACATCTACAGCCCTATTTTATATTTTATTTAGTGACAGGGTGGCACTGAATTGCTTGGTGCCTTGCCATTGCTTAGGCTGGCTTTGAACTTGTGATCCTCCTGTCTCAGACTCCTGAGCCACTGGGATTACAGGCTTGGGCCTGACTGTGCTGAAACTTTTGTCAAGTCTGCCTCATTGCTTTTGATAATAAAGTATGTCTTGCTCATACTCCCTCTTGTATAACTTCACACATTTAAATTGCTCTTCTCAAAATAGTATGGAGTTTCCTCAAACAGCTAAAAAGAGAATTACCATATGATCCAGCAACCCTACTACTGGGTATATACTCTAAGGAAATAAAATCATGCTGTCGAATAGGCATCTGCACTCCCAGATTTATCGCAGCAGCACTATTCAAAAAGAAATGATAACAATCCAAGTGCCCATCAATGGATGAACGGATGAAGAAAATGAGGTATATATACACAATGGAATACTATTCAGCCATAAAACTGCTTGAAATAATGCCATTCAAGACAACTTGGATGGAACTGGAGATCATGGTGTTGAGCAAAGTAAGCCAGGCACAAAAAGACAAGTACCACATGATCTCACTGATATGTGGAATAAAAAAAAGGTCTTTTAGAAGTTGAGAATAGAAGGGTGGTTACCAGAGGCTGGTCAAGAGTTGGGGAGAGAGGAATGCGGAAAGGCTGATCCGTGGGTACAAAAGCACAGTTATAAATAGCACAGGAGTAACTAGCTCTGGTGGGCTGACACTGCTCAGTGAGGTGTGCTGAGATAACTATGATTAATATACAGTGTGTTTCAAAAAGCTACAAGAAAGAACTTTGAATGTTTTTGACTTAAGGAAATGTTAGTATTTGAGGAGATAGATACGTTTAACTTGATTTGAACATTACATGAGGTATACCTGCATCAAGGGTGCTCCATTCATTCTTATAACTCATATGATTTATGTATCATTTTCAAAAAGAATTTAATTAAAAAAAACTTTTTAAAAATCTATAGAAAATAAAATGCATTTCTTCGCTGAGGGAGCTAGGCAGTGTCTTAGTTCAGATGTTATTTAGGTAGAGAAAATGTCAGTAAGTAATTGAGTTTGTCATTTTAAATAAATAGAGAGATTTTAATTCTTCTATGTAGTATTGCATTAATCCTTCAGGCAAAGTGAAGAGCACACTGTCAGTTTGTTCCTTTGTTTGGGAATAATAACATGTGTGTGTGTGTGTGTGTGTGTGTGTGTGTGTGTGAGAGAGAGAGAGAGAGAGAGAGAGAGAGAGAGACAGCAGGAGGGGAAGATGCTTGGAATAACAGGTTATACCAAACACCATAAATACTATGATTTTTCTTACATGTGAATATATATGGTAAAATTTAATTTATGAATTAGATATAATAAGAGGTTTGAAATAACAATTAATAATAAAATAAATTAACACTGTTCTGTCATAAAAGTTACATGAGCGTTCTCTCTCTCTAAACTGCCACAGGGTGGGTAGTATATACAGTGTAAATACACTGAACAAAGGAATGACTTATAGTTCATCTAGGGAAATGGGATAGCATGGAATTTCACACTAGTCAGATTGATGATTGAAACTCAGGAATTGTTCACTTCTAGAATTTTTCCATTAATATTTTCAGACCATGATTGGCTGCAGGTAACTGGAACCACAGAAAGTAAAACCACGAATGGGGGTGGGGGCAGCTATTGTATTTTTCAAGCAATCTTACGGAAGTAAAGCTGTCACTTCATCAGTGTGTATTGCATTATTTTCTAACTTAGTAGTGAAGTCTGTCACATCAGAGTGGCTATCTAACCCATTTGAAATGGATGCCTCAGCAATATAAAATGATAAGAATTCACCGCAGCCTGTGATAATAGGTCTGAGTTTGTCCGGTGGGAAGGGATGCCAGAGGCAAGCCGGGAAAACTCGCTTGGCCTCAGAGAAGACACAGGAGGTGGCCAGCATGAAGGGGGGGGATGGGCAATGAGGCTGGAGAGGAAGTCAAGAGAGACTGTAAGCGAGGTTTCTACTTTTGGTTTTGATTTAATCAGGAAATGAGAGCAGAACTCTGCATTGGAAATTTGCAGTGAAAAGGAATCAGCCTGGTTGAAATGCTGCTGCATCTTCTTTTCCAAAGATGACGATTTAGATGTCTCAGCCAGAGCTCAGCTGTGGCTCAACCATCATATTCCACATTCCCTCCCTTAAAATATTGAAAGTTGTTGTGAAACTAAAGTCGTCATGAATCAGATCAGATTCATTTCATATTTCCCCACATCCAAATTGGCAAAAGTGGGTGGCTACATTGAACGTTGTAGAGAAGTTGTCTTTGGAATCCATTCCGTTCCTCATGTGATATGCAACCAAAGGGTCTGCTCATCCTCCATCAGTTCCTTTCCAGATGGTATCCAACAGTAACCACTAGGATCACTGGGAAGAACTGTTAGCATTTAAGCATAAAGGAGCGTCAGTTCTACCCTAATCATGTGTTCCTTCCTTTGTCTTGTTAGTGAAAACTTATTAAACTTATTGAACATCTTCTGGATGTCAAGATCCTGTTCTATAAAAGAAAGATTAACTTCTATTAGGTTTATTTTCATTAGCAAACTTTTCAAGCTACTGCCTGAGTTGTCATTTATCCACTAACAGTGACAATTTCCACTTATTCCCCTTTTAGTAAAGTAGCAAGCAATGGACACTAATGGGACAGGAGTCGAAGCAGTTGCAAGAGATGCACAGCCAAGTGTTTATGTTGAATTATTTGCTTATTTTCAATTGAAGGACTCTGAGGTAGAATTGAAACCTTTTAGACCAGCTCAGAGGTAATATTGCCCACACAAATATTGTTTCAATCTGAGTTTTGTCCTTGATTCACTCTTGGAAATGCTTATCAAGACAGCATGCCTGTCTAGGGTGTGTGAAATAAGTTTTTCAAAGAGAGTTGTGGGGTTGTAAAGCATCCTTTTCTGACATCAAAAATTGGCTTGATTCCTAGTTCACAAATTTGTGATAATGATGTCCCAGGTGGACTCTAGTTTCACCTTAGTTTTGTATAAGAAATGAGTTGAAATGAATATACAGGCAGATAGCTCAGCCAGGAAACAGGAAGAGATCCCAGGGGCAAATAATTCTCCCTTAAAACCTGCAGAAGAGAAGACGTCTATACTGCTACTGTATTTTTCTACTTCCTATGCCCAACCAAGCCAAATAAATTTGTTGGTATTGAAAGCTGGTTTCTAATACCGTAATGTATTTGAAGTCACCTATTTCCACTAGCTCTAACTAGCTGGACGTCAACATCTTCAACATTGGGTATCCTTCGGGTGCAGAGTGGACTTTGCTTTCGAGGGGATAAGTCATTTCTGACCATGAAAAATCTCATAGTCCTTTATAGTGAAACACATCTAGATTTTGTGCCTCAGTGATAAAGTCATGAATGATTCTAATCATCCTGGGGAAATGCAGAGTTGGTTATTCTTTGGAAATATTTAAGTAGGCAAAGCTCTTCTCTGCAGGGAGTAGTTTCAAGAGTGTGACTCTCAGACGGGGCAACGTCCTGGCTCACGCCTGGCAATCCTCTGTGGTAGCGACTCTCCCTGGTGAGTCTAATGGGTATCGTCCTCCCTCTGGGTTGCTCTTGTGTGAAAAGTCATAAGTTATGGCACCTGTGGAGATCCCAGAAATGGAATTGCTTCCCATCGAGTGTTGTTTTTCGTCCCTTTAGGAGGCTGAGATTCGGACCATGTGGCCCTTTGCAGTAACACTGATAACTGGAAAGAACCAAAAGCTTATCAGAATTTTTCCCGATCACAAAGCCCCGGCCCTTGGCAATATTATTTTTCTCTGGAAGTAATGAAATAGAATATTAAATATTCTGTTTTCTAAAAGTGAAAAAGATAAAAATTCCTTCTTATCAGACAGTTTACTGAAACTTTTTATTGTGCATTCATTGGTATTTTTATAATTGATGGCAGATAAACTTAGAGATGAGCCAATACATGTCACAGAATGTCACTTTCTATGAAAAATGAGAGAACTATAACTAAAATCAGACAGAAAAGACTTTCCACTGCTAACAGGATTTATTAATTCATGCCTCTAAATGAAAGAACTGCAGATGGTATTACTTACGGATGTTTCTGACTGCTTGCTGTGGTTTGGACCTACGATGTCTACCAAAGGCTGTGTGTTAAATGCTTGGCCCCATCTTTATGCTATTGGGAAGTAGTGGAGCCTTTAGGAGATGGGGCTTTATGGGAGCTTTTAGGTCCTTGGGAGCATGCTGTAAGGGGGCTTGCAGGACCTTTGTCTCTTCGTCTCTTTTTCACAGGAGGCCATGAAGTGAACGGATCTCCTCCACTACGTACTGCTGCTGTGACGTCCTGAACTGTCACAGGCCTGATGCAACACAGGTTTACACTTCCCAAACTGTGAGCCTCAATGACATTTTCTTCTTTTAAAGTAATAAGAAACGAACATATCTCTGGATAGGAATGATATTCAAAGAAAGGCAAAAAAAAAAAAATTGGGAAGGGTGGAGACACATTTCACTGCAGAGTTTGTATTTGACTGTGAGCCTCAGACAACATCTGTGACTGCAGAAACACAGATCTGTACCAATGATACTCGGTCACGCAGGGAACCAGTGAACTTGCAGGCAAGGTACCGAGACTCTAGTTGAGCGCTGGTGTGAGTGTGTGTGTGTGTGCATTAATTGGGAGGAGGAGTGGGAGAAGTACCAGAGTTGATCTAAGATTAGTTCTAAAATTTTAAAAATAGGAACTAGGCATAGTTTTCTATTGCTGTCATTTTGATTGTTTTGTTTTTGTTTCAATGATCTTACAGAGAGCAGTTCAAGGGCTTTCTACTCTGACTGATGACATAGATAGATAACCTACCAAGTAGCAAAATAGGCTGATAAAAATCTGGAGCTATCCTGAATATAAAACTGTGGGATTCATTCCTAAAATACAGTCGAGCAATCATTTTGGAGACTGTACTTAAGGAAGTAGGAAAAAACGTGAGAGGAATACACTTTGATGGGAATTGTGTATGTGGGTTAAAAAGTCAGTTGTCCATTGTTAGCCTTTTTGATGTAGCAATATTCATTAGGGACACTCAAAGAAGTCATAGAGGAGGTTTAAATGTAAGTTCTAGGGAGCGTTCTAAGGCTGTGAGCATGGATTCAGGGGTTGCTGGTGTACAAACAGAATTTATAAACATGAGTCTAAACGAAAACATCTGGAGAGACAATATTTAAGGGCGAGAGGAGACCTGGGGCATCTGACATACCGGAAGAGGTGAGGATGGACTCATGAAGGAGCATGAGAAAAGGCACCAAGTGAAGGAAGAGCAGAACCACACAAGAGGGCAGCCCCGAGAAGAGGGGCCTCTAGAAGGACTGAGTCATTGGCTATGCCACGTGCAGCTTGGGGGCAGTGACACCAGTCTCAAACCAGACATTGGCTTCGGCTGGTGAATTTAGACAGAATCCGAGGGCATTGCCTGACAGAACTGGACTGAGAATCAGTGGAAGAAAGCAAAGTGGAGACAGTGAGCGAAGACGAATATTCTAAGAGGGGACAGAAGCCGGCATCCAGGAGGAGATACCCAGCAGGCAAGCAAAATACTCATCTGGTGGAGATTTGCAAAGACTGATGTTTCAGGAGATGCATTCTGTTTGAAGGCACAAATATTATCCATGGACAAAGAATCCTCAAAAAGGTATTCGGCATGATTGCATCTGAGAACCAAAGCCAGGGCACGAGGAAGCACACACCATGGGTGGAGGAGAGAGTCCCAGAAATGCACATGCAGTTTTCAAAAATTGATGAAAATCCAGCTAAACTGTTAGCAAACGTGAGATGTGAGATGACGGAAAGCACAATGAATTTTTCCTTGAAAGGAATTCTATTGGGACTGAAGTTTCAGGCCAATTTTTGGTTGTAGATCCTTTGGTGATTTAAAAAAAAAAAAAAGATTTCCCTTCCTGTAAACTCCCAGTTTTGGGTGCTGTAGTCCTTAAAGGATACACATTTTGCTTGGCTAGAAAGCAGATATTTATCACTTGAGGTTAAAGGATTGGAAAGCAAAGTCCTGCAAACAAAATATCCAAGTGCCTGTCATAAATGTGAATTTCAGCTCACGTGATTCTTAGGACTTTGAAGCAAGTCGACTCTTGGAAAAGTTGATATCTCACCCTCTTACCAGGTAATATCTTTCATGAGGATTCATTTTGGTTTGGACAGGAATTTCTTTCCAGCTCATATTAAATTTGAGGGAAGTGATAAATCGGAAGGAAGGAAGGGGTGGAGGTAATTCACATATCTTGGTTTTGCTGACTACTGATCAGACTCTCCATGGCTGCCTCCATGTTTGCATAGATTACAGCCTCAAAAAGTAGAGAGCTACCAGAAAAACTGAAAGGAAGAATCACAGAAATATCAGTTAAAAAAAAAAAAAAAACTACAGCAGAAAGAACTGATGCTTGCTACATCCCCAAACCTTCAGTTCCAGCTGGATTTCCCCTTACTTCAACATTAATCTGGGTTAAATTCGCATAGGATCAAACAATATGACTGAGGAATCTTCACGTATAAGGAAAAGAACAAAAATATCATTCCTCTTTTTTTTTTTTTTTTGGCTTTTACAACTGGGGTGGGATTTATTGAGGTTCAAAAACACAAAAAACAGTGAGCCTGTGGGAGGGTGTGTGGCAGATATATCACCTTATAACACCTTTCAAAAAAAATCAAATGTTTCATGACTCAAAATAAACAAATATATTTAGCTTTGAAGAAAATAAAAGAATCTTAAGTTGATTATTTCATCTGTGGGCTCTTCAATGAGAGATCAGTTGTTCTCTGATTTGCATTTTCTGTCGTCTTCAACATCCATCTTGATTTCACCTCTGATTCCACGTTTGTTCTTGGATTGTCATTTATATATTCGTTTTTCTCTCATATTTCTGCATTGTGGTTTTACCCTTAACCTCTGAGGCTGTGTCTACTCATTACACTGACTAAGGGAACTCTCTCTGCTCACAGCAGGAACTTCCAGGTCTCTGATGGTGGTTGCCTTTGTTCTGACCCAGGAGGAGGGCCTGGATGTCTTTTGTTCATCTATGGTGTCTACTGAATGCTGAGAGAGCCTTTTATTCTACTGTGATGAAAACAAGCTGTGAGAGCAATTCCTATCCAGAGGTTTATTTCAATCTATGGGGCCTTTGTTCAATACAGCAAATATTAAATTAATTTCAAAATCTATAGAATAAACAAATCCTTTCACAGAAGCAAAAAACCAAAGTTGAGATAGAATGTCCAGGTCTTAGACGTGGAGGGTCCGATATTTCTATACTGCCATTTCAGGTTTTGTTTCTCCCCTGAGACACTGAAGGGCAAGCTGCCCCCCCCCCCCTAGAGTTTTCCCTATTTGCAGCTAGCCCTTTTAGATGGATATTTTTCTTTCTGTTGATTTCACGACAATTCCTTTTTTCTTTCATATTTCTTCCCACATTTCTCCTGATTCCTTCACCTTCCAAATGCACGCATTTTTTTTCCAGTTTTGTTCCTATAATTTTTTTTCTTTTTCAATTGACAGTTTCTCTCAGAGTCATCTTCCCAGTCCTCCATGCCAGTGGCTCCCATCCTGCTCTCCACACAGGCATTCCTGCTGAAGCCGTAGATGTGTGCTACTGTATTCTGTCTGGGATTGTTAATGGAGGACCAAGGAACCTGCCATGACGTGTCCCAATGGATGTCATACTTATGGAACTCTCCATCTGGCTCCTTATGCTGAGCTCCTTCTCTCTGTCAGTAGCCATACAGAGAAACTTGATGGACCAGCCTCCACCACCAAAACCACCACCCAAAGCAGTGTTTGTCTTCAGGGTGAAATGAAGAATATGCCTTCTTAAAGGAAGAGTTCTGCCCCTGCTAGTAACAGTCCTAGAAAACACAGTCCTGGGAGGAGGGCGGAGACTCCATTCCTAGGGGGTGAGCTATCTGTGAATTCCAATTTCATTTCCATGCCACTGGGCTCCTCCAATCACCCAGTGTGGCATTGTTTATGCAGAGATTCCTTCCTTCCCAGCCATTCACTCTGAATGAGAAATAGAGCTTAGTTATTATGTATTCAATCTGCTCTTTCATTTATAAATATTTAAAAACCACACAAAAATCAGAACCTAAAAATGAGATATCAAATGCAAAAAAAACTTAGAATAAACCATAATGAAACAAAATTAATAGAGTGGAGAAAAAGAAAATCTTGAAATATGTAGTCCTTATGAAAAACTGAGATTAATTCATGAAGCCCACTGGTACGAAATAGAAGATACAGAGATAAACCCACATGAATACAGTGATCTCATACCCGACAAAGGCACCGTGAACATGCATTGGAGAAACAACAACCACAAGTGGTCTGGGAAAATTGGAAATCCATATGTAGTTAAGTGAAATTAAACCCACCCCCCCCCCCTCTGCACAAACTAAACTCAAAGAGGATCAAGGACTTAGGCATGAGATCAGAGATCTTTTTAAATGAAAAAGTAGCCTAACTCTCCATCATTTCAGCTTAGGAACCAAATTCCCCAACAAGACTCCTGAATCATGAAAAGTAAAATCGAGATCAATAAATGAGACTGAATCAAACTAAAAGGAAACAATTAAGAATGTGAAGAGAGAGCCTACAAAATGGGAGAAAATCTTTGCCACCTTCACCTCAGATACAGCATTAATCTTCAGAATATATAAAGAACTCAAAAACTTTAACACCCCAAACCCCACAAATAATTCAATTAATAAACAGGCAAGGAAACTGAACAGACCCTTTACAGAAGAAGAAATACAGTCATCAAATATATGAAAAAAATGTTCAACATCTGGCAATTAGAAAAATGAAAATTAAGACAACACCACTGAGATTTCATTTCACTCCAGTCAGAATGGCAATTATCAAGAATATAAATAACAATGAATATTGAGGAGGATGTGGGAGAAAGGCACACTCATGCACTGCTGGTAGAACTGCAGATTGCTGCAACCTCTCTGGAAAGCAGTATGGAGATTCCTCAGAAAACTTGGAATGGCACCACCATTTGACCCAGCTACCACACTCCTCAATATATACCCAAAGGACTTAAAGTCAGCATCCTATAGTGACGCAGCCATATCAATGTTTATATCAGCTAAGCTATGGAACCAACCTAGGTGCACTTTAAGAGATAAATGGATAAAGAAAATGTGTTACATATAGATAATGGAATATTACTCAGCTATAAAAAAGAATGACTTTATGATATTTGCCAGAAAATTGATGGATCTAAAGACTATTATGCTAAGCAAAATAAGCCAATTCCAAAAAAACAAAGGTTGTATGTTCTCTCTCATATGCAGATGCTAACACACAACACACAACAAGGTGAGGAGAGGTAAAGAATAGAAGTTCAGTATATTAAACAAAGGGGAGTGAAGGAAAGGGAGGGGAGATGGAAAGAGGAAAGACAGTAGAATGAATCAGACATCACTTTCCTATGTTCGTATATGAATATATGATCAGTGTAACTCCAATCATGTACAACCTGAAGAATGGAAAGTTACACTCCATGTTTGTGTAACACGTCAAAATACACTTTACTGTCATGTGAAAAAAAAAGAATTGAGATCAGTCCATTTAAAAAAAAAAAAAGAGTGGAGTGAGTAGAGGATGACAAGAAAGAGCAGGAGGAGAACGAGAAGGAAGAAAAGAGACAAAAGAAGCAGATAGAAGGAAGTGGTTAGTAGGGGGGAAAACCTCTCAAGGTTTCTTGAAGTCCTAAAATCTTATTGTGGAAACAGAAAGATTAACCCCCATATCCAGACTAACGAGAGTGGCAGGGTTTATGTACAGCAAAAATGGCATGAGAATTCTAAGTGACATGGACAGGCAGTGAGGTGGAGACTGGGTTATTACCTAGGATCTCCTTTATCCTTTGTGAAAGTATATTGGAATTATTTTAGCAAAGATTCATGAATGTATATTGGAGTTATTTTAGCAAAGCTTTAAAGATGTGAGGATGTGGGGCATTAATTTGAGCTCCTAAGAGACGGATAATAACCTCTGTGGAATTCACCACCACCCATGAGACCCGTGTAACTATTTCTGATTGAGAATTCAGTAGGTTGTTAAACATTGCAACTTTATCAAAGGCAGAATGTAGAGACACAGGGCTTGACCCTGTTGTCTAAGGAATGATAATGATTAGGCAGGAGTTCACAACCTCCTGTGTTCTTAAGGGAATTCAGAAATAAACAGGAGTTACACATGTTAAGAAAAAAAGAGGATAAACTGATGCATGATGTAGTGATATTTTTTCAGAGTAAACATCATTATAAAATATTACTGATATATTTTTAAAGTGAGCAGAGTAACAAAATCATTAACAGAAATATCAGGTTGTTGTGAGACATCTTGAAGAACAACCGGCAGGTACCTTGAAATTACAACGTGTATCAGAGGTTTCACTAGAAGATTTACCACTTTTTCACATAAATTTAAAAGATAAAGACAGGATTTAATGAAGACACTAAGACAAATGACAAGTACGTACAAAACTGAACATGTCAACTGTTATCTACACCTGTTTAAGTAATAAGAAATGTTCTGGGATACTAACAAAAAAAATTAGATGGATAGTATAATTAAGATTCTTGGTGAGAACGTAATTTGTGAGGTGGAAATGTGTGTGAAAGAAACAATAGGAATTAGGAGGAAGATATTCGAACCTGGAAGGTAATCTGCAAGTTCTAATGAGAGTTTCAGAAAGGGAGGAAAGAAAAGATATGCAAAGGATAAAATTATTGAAGAGATCCTTTAGAAAAAGAAAACTTTATAATGTACAGGAAGTAATTTTACCTTTAGAATGGAAGGGCCAACAGGGTGCAGAGAAGACTAATGGAAATCTTATCAGTCCTAGAGTCTAAATGTGCGGTGGATAATAGGATTACAAAAACCTAACAGTTGCTAAGAAATTACTTCTAAGTACTTAGAGGCCTAATGCAAAAATAATTATCGTCTGGAACTAAAATTCCGTTTTATTTTAAGAAAACACAGGTGGTGGTGAGGCAGGAAGGAAAAGTAAAAGCAGGCCAAAAATAATGTCCTCCAGTGTGCAGCAGGAAGAGTCAGGGGCAGAGGAATACATAAACAAACAGAGTTTTAAAAAACTTTGGAAAATAATGAGCAAAAGGAAAATAACTCAACAGAAAACACAGGAAAATAAGATGAACTCTCTTCACACAGGAAATCCGAAGGGCCTGGTGAAAAACTAATGATCAAAGAAACAGGAATAATTTTAAAAGTAATGAAATGTGACTTTTCATTTCCAAATTACTGAAAATACTATTATTTAACATCTATTAAGGGCTCACTATGTATCTGATATTGGAATAAAGACTAAAGAAATTATTTCACTGAGTTCCCATACAAAGGCTGTGGCGAATGTGTTCTTGAATTCTCATCTACAGATGAGAATACTCACACTTAAAGAAATTACTGGAAACTTCTCCACTCTTCTACAAATTCTCAGTCACCCCCCCAAACCCCACACAGACACAGCAAAAAATTCTGAGAAGTTAACTTACTTCCGTTTTCCTAAAAATGGTCATGGAAATGAATCATTGGCTTACTAAATGAATACCTCATGGAACTAACACTCTATGGTACAATAAAGCATTCTTGAGTGAAGTTTGTGTGGATAATAAGCCTTAGTGACCTTAGAATGTTGTCATGCATAATTAAATGACTTAGATCCATAAGATTCTGAAAAAAAATGGTATCTCAGCACAAACATAGAGCAAAGGGTAGTTATTGCTTGTGTCGTTGATTAAACCCCAAGGTAAAGGCTGAAAGGTTTGGGAGGAAATATTAGACTCCATAGTTGAAGAGGATCCTAAAATTAAGTGATCTTCGAAGAGGAAAACAGATGAAATAATTGTACTTAGTACTTCTAAATTCTAATATTGAATTTCAGGATTTAAGGAAGAGAAAGAGAAATTCCCAGAATACTTAGGAATTCTTGAAATTAAAAATTGCTCTTTCTTTTTGAATAACACTCTTTTTACACTTTTTAAAGTAATGACTGAACACTAAGCTCAGTGCACCATATAGGTATAGTAGAATTTTACAAAAGGTTTTATATACTTAAATAAATAGTTGTGTATTTGTGTGCATGTTTATGTAAATAATTACAAAATAAATGCATAGCTTATTTTTATTAACAAATGTTATTTCAAAAATATAGAAGATAATTTCTACCTGACAATATCGTTTTGTTTTTTTTATGTGGGGCTAGGGATCAAACCCAGTTCCTCACATGTGCTAGGCAAGTGCTCTACCAATGAGCCACAACTCCAGCCCCTGACAATAATTTTGACAATGAAATTAACATGGAAAGAAGCAAACATTATTTCCAAAGAAACATTTTCTTCTAAGAAAATCCTGTAGAATTTGAAAGACAAACCCAGAGGCTCACTCATGCCAAATAGCTATTTTTTTTTGTGTGGTGGGGGAGGGCTAGGGATTGAACTCAGGGGCACTCAACCACTGAGCCACATCCCTAGCCCTATTTTGTATTTTATTTAGAGACAGGGTCTCACTGAGTTGCTTAGAGCCTTACTGTTTGCTGAGGCTGGCTCTGACCTGGTGATCCTCCTGCCTCAGCCTCCCAAGCCACTGGGAGTACAAACATGTGCCACTGTGCCCAGTTAATTAAGCTCTTTACCACTGAGCTACACTTCCAGCCCCAAATTTGGCATTCTTAAAATATATTTTTTAAGAAAACTCAAATGATTAACTAGCCTTCTCATAGTTTTGATTTTTATTTCATAAGAAATATTGCAGACATAGATAATTTCTTTTTTCTTTACTTTTTTTTTAACAATTGGTTAAGATTGCATTTTTGCATTTCATGTTAAAGGCACATCATGTTTCATGTAAATTCTTTGGATCTAACTCTTCATTATTTTGTTTCTGTTGTTAAAAATCAGTATTTGTTTTTCAAGTTCAAATGTTAAATCAGTTTGTAATTTCATGTCACAATTATTTCACATTATCAACTTCATTTTTTGCTTACCTTCTCTGAAAGTATTTTCAAAGAACTGTAGTTTATAGTTGGTAAGGTTAATGGCAGTCACATTTTTTGCTTTGAAAGATTGCTATTTCTTAGAACACTACTCATAGGACTTATATAAATATGTTGTGCGTGTAAGTTTATTAATGTCTATTTTATTTGCAAGAGTGATGTGCCATGAGTAGCACACAGAGCCAGGAAAACACACAGCAAGTGTCAAGGGCTACAAGCAAGACTGATTGGATTATGATGGCATCTCTCCTATAGCTTCCTATCCTGGTCCATGTAAAAAACTTCCCGTCAGTTTTTTTCACACTTGATTTTGACCTGTTGTCAGTAGATTCCCTGGATCCAGTAATGTATTTATGTGGCTTGTTATGGTTTAAATATCACATGAGAATTGTAATACTTCTCCCTTTTTTTCTAATTATTGGATTATTTTTCACAAGATGTGGGATTTAGACAAGCCTATAAAGTTTCCATAACATGCCAAATGGGCATTCTCAACAGAAATATCTGACTATTTTTACTCATATGAGATGCAATTGGTGGAAACATTTAACTTGGAAACCCTTATAGTAATTACTAATATTCCTTCCTTCTTTTTCCCCCTCTCTTTCTTCAAGTGTTTATCAAGTGTTCATTATGTAGAAAACACTGTTCAAAACACTTATTAAAAAGATGAACTTGAATGGCTCTTGCCTTCCGTGGCTATAGAGAAGCAAGTTGTACCAGAACATAAATTAGACATAAATCAACATGAAGAAAGTTGAGTAAAGAAAGGGATAGGAATGAAACATAATGTTAGCAATAGAGGGGGAGTTATTCCATCTCTATTTATTGTCGCATAGATTACAAATCCTTACTCTAAAATGAATAGATTTCAGATAATGAGAGTGGCAGTGTTGGGGCTCAGAGGTCGTAACAGGAGCGCTAACACTGAAGCTGGAATATCCTATCTGTTTATCAATGCCTCTATCTCCAAGAATAAGTGGGCCAAGACTGCTGAGAAGGAAGGCATGGAGACATGGTGAGCCCACATTTAAGAGCTACTTTTCCCGTGGGAGCCTTTCCTAATTGTAAGAATGGGTCAAAGCGCTGACTTTCCAGGCTTGCCCCAGACAAAGTGGCATCACCTCGTGTGTGGGAATGGCATAGATGAATAAGGAGCTTTGCATTTGTAGCACTTGGGGGAAAAACAAAAAAAGATCGTCTAAGTTCTTGCTGAGCAGAATGAGACAGAGAACCAAGCCGGACACAAAGTGAAATAAATAAATAAATAAATTTCTTTATTGTGTTCACAGAAAATTGAAAATAGTTTTTTTTTTATAAATTCCAATTCTAATAGTGTAGGAGTCATAATATATTTAGGAATATTTTATGACAAAAAATATATGAGAACCCTACACTGGGAATGAAAAGCAAACACTGGTGGGAGAACTTAAAGAAGACATAGATAAATGAAGACGTATATTGTATTCATGATTTGGAAGAATCTATACTGTGAGATTGACCATTGATCATTTAATTTATTAAATTTATTTAATCTTAATTCAGCCATGCATTCTTAGAGATTAAAAATTAATTCTCAGAGAACATCATCAGCAACAAAATACAAATGAATTAATTTGATATGCATATTCTAGATGAAGAACAAAAGGACCGCACTATACTATACTATATATACTATAGCCCTGTGCATACTAGAGTACTCTGCTATACTAGCTGACTTTAAGACTTAATATAAAGCTACATCAATAGAGGCAGTGTGACTCAGGCATGAGGATCAGTAAATAAAAGAATGGAACAGTGCATGCGATCCAGGAACAGAAACACACCTATGTGGCCATTAGACCTTTCAACCATTGTGCCAAAGCAACTGAAAGGAGTAAAAAACCTGTTTTAAAGTGATGGTGAATGTGAGGTGGGGGAGAGGGTTCAGTGGTGGAGCAGGTGCCTAGCCTAGGTGAGGTGCCGAGTACAATCTTCAGCAGTGGGAAGGATCAAAAATAAAAGGCCTTGAGCCCCTGTTCACCATTTATAAAAAAAAATAGTTTAAAGTCAATGATACGACTTAAAAACAAAAGTCGGTAAAGTAATGAAGAATTTAGGAAAGAACTTGGAAATTGTCTTCTGAACATGGAGGAGAAGAGTAACTGGCAAACTGTACATTATGGAAATACTCATTAAACACGTGGAGAAATGCGTCATAAGGAGAAAATGGATCTGATGAAGGCTGATGTCGAGGAGCATGAAGAGCTCCCACTAATTCAATAATGAAAAGGCAGATAAGCAAGTGAAACTGCTTTAAAAATCTGATTCATACAGATACTTCACAAACGAGATGCCTAGATGCCCAAGGGGCATCTGAAACACCAGGGAACACCCTTCATGAAGATGAAACTCAAAGCCATAACAACATGATGCATGCCCACTCCCGTAGTGAAAACCTGTAGGAAGTGACAATGTCTAATACTGCAGGCCACGTGGAGCACCATGGCGTAGTCACTTACCCTCACTATAATGAAGTGCCTGGGGATCAACCCATAAATGGGGAAAGGCTGATTTGGACTGTGATTTTGGAAATTTCAATTCAAGATCAGGTGGACTCATTGCCTCAGGCTCCAGATGGGTGCTGGATGGCAACAATAGGGGCAGAGGAAACTGCTGACCTCAGGGCCAGGAAGCACAAGGGAAAGAGGAAGAGGAAGCAACCCGGTCCCACCACCCCCTTAGAGGACCAGCTCCCACCAGCCCCACCCCCTAAACGTTCAGGTGCCTCCCAGCAACACCAGGGGCTGGCAACCAGACCTTTCATAGAGGAGCCTTTGGAGAATGTTCGAAATCATAGGCCTGCACTTTGAAAAAGACCCAGCAGTTTCTTACAAAACTATATATAAGGTTAGAATCAAAGGACGATTTTTTTTACTAATAGTCGTATCAGCGTTCAAGCTAACTGTCCATCTTCCCCCATCCGTGCTAGGCAAGTGCTCTGCCCTGAGGTACACCCACAGCTCCTACATTCCACCTTAAACAACTGAGAGATGAACAAAGCACAACACAACCGTTTACAGACACTAGAAAACAGGCAACACCAGAAAGTGGTTTCTGAAGGACAACGTAAGAGGTGAGCCAAAAGATTAAAATGACTTGGAAACTGAATTTCTATTCCAAGTTGCCAGGAAATGGAGCTAAAAGACGAGCTGGCAGTCAACAGGAGTTGAGGAGGCAGTGTTGAGAATTTGAAGAAGCTGAGGGGGCTCAAATTCACAAAGCAGCACAGCGGAGAGAAGGCAGCTCAGAGGAAGAGGAGAGAGGTACACAGCAAAAGCCCATGAGGTCTGCGGGTGTCCTCCTCAAGTGCTAAGTGGAATACTGATCACATTTGTATGCAGGAAACTAACCAATGGAAGGTGGGGGGGTAAGCATAATGGTTTCTATGGGTCACAGATAACATTAGCAGGCATGAGAAACGGTTAATTTTGGTCTTGGGGTTGAGCATTCAAAGTGCATTACCTTAGTAGTGGGACCAAATCAGCCATGGATTTGAGGCTCCTCTGGTCTCAATTAGCAAAATCAAACTTTCAAAAATATCGAACTATTTTTATATAAATTTATTGCATCACAGACTTATAATAATTCAAGAAATCACATAATTCAAGAAGTTTTCAAAAAAGCAAAGCAAACGGAAAAAAAACTGCCCCACATTTAATAATGCATTCTTAATGTGTCACATTCAACACGGATATGGACCATGCAGATTAAAAAAAGCAGAAAAGAAGATGACACTTAATGACAAATGAACGATTAGAAATGACTCATGCTGAAATTAGTAAGGAAAGACCTTAGACCACCTATTATAAATAAATTCTCCATTCCAGAAAGCAGAAAACAAAATAAGCATGTTAGTGAGACAGATGTCACATATTTTAAAAACTCAAATTGAACTTCTGGAGGTAGAAAATACATAGGAAGGGATTAATAGCAAATTGGACACTGTACAAGAAAATACTAGTGAAATTTAAAATATCAAACTATTTTTATATAAATTTATTGCATCACAGAGTAATAATAATTCAAGAAATCACATAATTCAAGAAGTTTTCAAAAAGCAAAACAAACGGAAAAAACTGCGCCACATCTAGTAATATGACGGGTGCGGTGGCACACACCTGAAATCCCAGCAGCTCCGGAGGCTGAGGCAGGAGGATACCAGGTCAAAGCCAGGCTCATCAAAAGTGGGTTGCTAAGCAATTCAGTGAGATCCTCTCTCTAGATAAAATACAAAATAGGGCTAGGGATGTGGCTCAGATGTTGAGTGACCCTGAGTTCAATTCCCGGTGCCTCTCCCCTGCAAAAAAAAAAAAAAAAAGCAATAATATAAACTGTAAAGAAAATAGAAAGTCTGAAAAAGAAGCAAGTGGAGGCTCAGTGAACTGGATAGCAACTTCAGTAGCCTGGTATGCGTATAGTCGGAGCCAGTCAAGGACAGCAAGTGGAGGAAAAACACTTTCCAACTTGCTAAATATCATGACCACAGTATGGTAGACTAAATGTCTCCTAAATTCACATTGTTGAGACCTTAATTCCTAGTGTAATAGTATTGGGAAACTGAGCCTTTGGAAGGTAGCTTAGACCATGGCAGTAGATACTTCATGATTGCATTTAGTGCCTTCACAAAAAAGACCCTAAAAAACCTCTCTTGCCCTTTGGCCACCTGAGGAAAAATCCAGAAAACTTCATCTGTGAACAGAACACTGACCCTCAACAGAAACCAGATCTGCCAGCGTCTTGATCTTGGACTTCCAGCCTCCAGAAAAATGAGAAATAAATTTCTATAGTTTATAAGCTACCAACCAGTATGTGGCATGCTGTTACAGCAGCCAGAATAGGATAAGGCACCTTTTACCCACAAAGTTTATCACTGAACTCGGAAGTGTGGGAAACATGAAGAAGATGAAAGCAAGTCACCGCATCACCAAACTGCTTCCAACTATCGATGGAGAGAAAATCTGCAAAGCACACGAGGAAAGATGCACAGTATGTGCTGAGAAACCATGAGAAGGATGACAAAGTCTCATCAGAAGATGTACTCCATGGATACAGAAATAGCTCAAAATGCACTCTATTCTCATGCATAACTAAAAAGTACAATTAGAAAAATAAAGAAAATGAAAGCAAGCCAGAAGACAGTGCAGCAACACCTTGAATCTCCGAAAGAAAGTCCAAATAAAAGGTCGACCTGGCACTCTATACTTTAAAAAACAAGCAAATGAAAGTTTCTTTTAAAAAGGAGGCAAGTTAGACTTTTTTATAGAAAAGCTGAATTTATCACTGGCAGAGTAGCACTTAGGAAATGCAAAAGAAAGTGATTCAGAGAGAAGAAAAAATGATACAGTGGAAATCTGGGTCTACTCAAAGGAAAGAGGATGAGAAATGGTGCACAGGCACAAAACAGTTGAAAATTTCTACCCTTGTCCCTCGATAAACTGTAAAATGTATAAAATATTGAATGTGACTATCCAGCAACTTAATTGGCATTCCTCCATGGAGGAATAAATGAATACATTCTTTTCAAGTACACTTTACCTACATTCTGGGTCATAAAACCAGTCTCAGTTTGTTTAAAAGTTTTTGAGTCATGAAAAAATATATTTTATGATTCTGAGGGAATTAAATGAAGAATCAGGAAGAGAAAGATATGTGGATGATCTCTAAATATTTTCATAGTAAAATCACATTAATATAATGAATGGATCAAAGAAAAGACAATTTAAAAAAAATGCTTGGACCAGAAGTAAAATTAAAACATAATATTAAAAAATTGGTGGCATCCAGTTAAAACAATGGTTAAAAAACATTTATAAAATGCTTTTTTTTTTTTTTTCAGAAAAATAAAGATCTCAAGTCTTTGAACTAAGGTCCCAGATTAAGACACTAGGAGAAGAAAAATCAAGTATATGCTAATAAGTAGAAAGAAAAGAATAACTAAGATGAGGAAAGAAGTCAAGGAAACAGAAAATAAAAAACAGGGAAAATCAGTGAAACCAAAATAATTAATTAATATTAATGAAAACAGCTAGCCACAATAGACAAGAAAATAAGAAGAAAGACACAACAATCTCAGAAACAAGAGTGGCTATCATGGCACATTTTGTAGACATTAAAAGAAATTGAAGCATACTGTGAACAAATTCATGGCAATAAGTTTCACAAGTTAGATAAAATGGACAGGTTCCTTGAAATACATATGTTTCCAAAGCTCAGGAGAAAAAAAAAAAAAAGGTAATTTGAAAAGCCCTCTGTTTACAAAGGAATTGACTTTGTAGTTAAAAACATTTTTAGAAAAAATGGCTCATATGGCTTTGCTGGTGAATTTTACCAAGCATTTAAGGAAGAAATAATATTGATTTTTACACAATCCACAATAAAAGAGATGGGGAAGAAAAAAATACTTTTCATTTTATTTTATGAAGTCAGCATTACCCAAAAATCAAAAATGAAACCAGAAACTATAATAAAAGAAAAGTAGAGGCAAATATTCCTCCTAAACATGGAGGCTACAATTCCCAAGAAAAAATAAAAATTAAATCCAACAATATATATGTATGTATATATAAATAATGTATAATGATCAAGTGGAGTTCCTCCCAGGAGTTCAGTGTTGGTTTAACATTTGGAAATCAATTAATATAATTCACAATATTAACTAACTAAAAAATTAAAATCATACAATTATCTTAATTACTACATAGCTTTTGATGAAGCCTAGCATGCATTCATTATTAAAACTCTCAGTAAAGTAGGAATGAAATGGAACTTATTCAACTTAATGGAAGGAATCTATGAACAACCTGTAACTAGCATTGTACTTACTGATAAAATACAGCATCATTTCTCTGCAGGGTCAAAAAAGAAGCAATAATTTCCAATCTTGCCTCAATTCAACATGGATTTAGAAATTTAAACCATACAAATAAAAGGCATACAGATTAGAAAGGGAGAGTAAGATGATCCTTACTTCTAGGTAGACATCACTAATGAATCTAGGAATAAAACTAGAAATAAGTACCTTTAGCAAAATTTCAGGATAAATTTTATAGGTCAGTGTACAGATATCAATTTCTACTTCTATATTATGAAAATGAATAATCTGAAGGTGAAATTAAACCTACCAAATGATGCTATATCCATACATTAATATACAAAAATGAATTCTGCTTATATATACAATTAGAATGCACTAATTAAAACAATAATAGTAGTAGAAAGGCAATCAATAGATTAGAGCAAGTGGATGGGGGATGGGGAGGTCAGGGAACGAAAGGTACTAGGAATAAGATTGATCAAATCATCTCATATACGTGTATGCATATGGCACAATGAATCCCACTCCTATATATATTTGTTATGTGCCATGAAAAATAAATAGATGAATGAAACTTCTAGTTCAGGGTGTATCTTGATGGTAAAGTATGTGTTCGGTATGCATGAGACATTGGTTTCAACACTTAGTACCAAAAATTAATAAGTAAAAATAATTGAAAAGGAAAAATCCCATTTATTATTAATTAGAAAACATATCTGAATACATGTGAAAAATAATACCTATAATCTTAAATAAGCAGGATATTTCTAAAAGAAATATTAAATAATTAAATAAATGGAGCAACATTTTAAAATTCAGAAGAAATTCATATTTTAATCATGTTATTTATCTTCTGAATTGATCTATCTACATATCTATATATAAATATTAAATATTATCTTAATCAAAATCTCAGCATGATTTTCTATAGAATATGACAAGCTGATTTTAAAATGTATACGAAGTTGACATAAAACAAAAAGACAGAGAACCTATAGTATCTGATTCTAAGATTATTTCAAAACTGTAGTAACCAATACATGGTCACAGCATAAAGTCAGTCATACAATAAGTCAAAGGAACTGGATGGACATTCTAAAAACAGATCAGCACGTGCCTATTGCAAGAGGACCAAGGAAATTAAATGGGGGAAAGAATAATATTCACATCAAACTATCATGAAGCTCTCCTATAGAAAGAATTTAACCTTTAGCTCACAAAATATACACAGATTAACTCAAAATAGATCATAGAGCTCTATATGAAAGAATTCAAATTATAAAATTCAAAAGAACTAGAGGAGGCTGCGTTCTATGCCCCTCTGTGACGTGGGATTCAGGTAGTGGAAACACTGCTTCTCTGTGAGTTATTAGAGGACCCCAACAGCTTCTCCCTTGCAAGAATCCCAGCTGCGATGCCCGTGCAGGTCCCGAAGTCTCTGCATCAGTGCAGGCTCCTGGCCGCCCACCTGCACAGAACCTCTGGCCGCCACTTCCGTGTGTCCCCATCTACCAATGTGGGGCTCCCCTGGTCCCCTCCACCTTGGGACACTGCAGCTACTTCCATAGCCCCCTACATGTGCTAGTCTGCACCGGGGGACACTGAGCAGGGTCTGGAGACAGCTGCCAGTCACAACACTGCATGCCGCAGAGCTGCATCTCTAAACATGCCACCCAACACCACCGCTGGGCCCAGCCGGATCCAACACCCCATCTCTGAGGGCAGCTGCCTCCATCTTGGGACAATTCCCACCTTGTGACACTGACTGGAGCCTAGAAGCCATATCAAGGTGACTATAGTCCCCAACAGCCCCTCTTCCCCGCAGCCACTGACTGGCACAGAGCTCGCAGCTATGTGGCCAAACACAAAACAGCTCTCTGCGACAGGTACACAGCGCACAGCACAGCCCACAAGACCCCTGAAGAGGCTCCTGATTGGAAAGTTAGGGAGGGGGTGAGTGAGATACAGTTGAGAGACTAAATTGGAGACCAGGAAATGTGAGGTCTACAGGCATATAAGGAGGTAAGAGCAGGTGCCCACATCACACTAGTGGGCCCCAAAGGATGTCCTTGGGGAGCAGTCTCCCACTGGGCACCAGCAAATGCTATACCCCACCTCCAGGACCTCCACCCTCAAGACCAACCCCCCCAACCTAATAACCATCCTTAGGGTGGAGATACCAGCAAACAACAGACAACCCCACCTATTGGATGAGAAAGGAAGCAGGAAAGATATTGAACACCAACAAAAACTCTCCTTGTATTCTCCTTTGAAATTTTTTTCTTTTGTCTCTCTCCATCTTTATTATTATTATTATTATTATTATTATTATTATTATTATTATTCTCCTCCCCTTCTCTCTCTCCTCCTGACGTCACACCTCCAATATTTGTGAAATCAAGTACTTTTCATGAATTAGGTTACTGAGGACTGGAACATCTGAATAGTATATTACAGTTGTATTGTACATTCTTTTATATCCTATTTTTATATATATATATATATTTTTAATTTTTATGTTTGTTTGTTTTTTGCACTCTCTCTATTGTCCTTCCACTTGCTTTTCTCCTCCAAGTCATTTTCTCCTACTGCTAGCCGACTTCCTTAGATTCCTCTTTCATGCTTCCTAAGATCTGATAACTCTATATCCTCCCCTCCTTAACATCTCATTCTTCACCGCACCCCCAGTCATCTCTTTGTGCACCATCAGATATTGTAGAACTTTTTGCAAACTTACTGTTTATAATGTAGATAATAAGTGAACTTAACATTTCTATATGTTGTGACAAAACTGTGAATGTCTTAATAGTAACTGTTTCATTTAAGGCTGTATATTGTTTGTATTGGGATCTATTTATATTGTTCTCCCCTTTAAAAGAGAGGTATTGGAACCCTGCAGGGACACTAAAGCCTATAGAGTAAAAACTGTAATAACACGTTGGATCCACAGTGCTAGAAGGAAAGACACACAAACAGCATGAAAAAAAAACAAGGGAAGAAAGTGCCCCAAACAAAACAAGATGCTACATTATTAGAATACATGGCCAGCACAGCAGAAGACATTACAGAGAATGATGTGCATAAATAAAATGTTCTGTGAATTAAAGGATGATATAAGAGAGCAAACATAGGCAGCAAAAGATCATTTTGATACACAGCTACATAAGCAAGTACAGGAAGCAAAAGATTATCTTAATAAGAAGACAAAGTTTCTAAAAAAATTAAAAATAAAGCAGAAATACTTGAAATAAAGGAAACAATAAACCAAATTAAAAACTCAATAGAGCACCACCAAAAGATTAGATCACTTGGAAGACAGAATCTCAGACAATGAAGACTAAATATCTAAGCCTGAAAATAAATGACCACACAGTGAAGATGGTAAGAAACCATGAGTAGAACATTCAAGAATTATGGGATAACATAAAAAGAACAATTATAAGAATTATTGGAATAGAGGAAAGCATAGAGTTACAAACCAAAGGAATAAACACTCTATTCATTGAAACAATATCAGAAAATTTTCCAAATATAAAGTATGAATTGGAAAAATCAAATAAACATATTTATAGGACACCAAATTTACAAAATCACAACAGATCTACACCAAATCACATTAATGAAAATGCTAAGCATAGAAAATAAGGAGAGAATATTAAAAGCTACAAGAGAAAGGAATCAGATTACATATAGGGGAGAACCAATTAGGATCTCTGAAGATTTCTCAACCAAAACCCTAAAAGCAAGAAGATCCTGGAATAACATAATAATAATATATCAAGCTCTGAAAGAAAATGGATGTCAACCAAGGATCTTATATTAATCTTATATGATTTTGTTGGATTATTCTTAATCCAACAAAATTAAGCTTTAGGTTTGATAATAAATTAAAAAACTTCCTTGATAATCAAAAGTTAAAAGAATTTACAACTAGAAAACCTACACTACAGAATATCATTGGCAAAATATTCTATGAGGTGGAAGTGAAAAACAACAATGAAAATCATCAAAGGGAGCTATTACACTAATGGACAGAGAAAATAAGTCAAGTTAAATACCAAAAATAAACAAACATGACTGGGAATACAAATCATATCTCAATAATAACCCTGAAAGACCTAAGCTCACCAATCAAAAGACATGGACTGGAAGATTTTTTAAAAAAATATTCAACAATATTCTGCATTCAAGACACTCATAGGAAAAGACAGCCACAGACTAAAGGTGAAAAGTTGGGGAAAAAACATGCCACTCATATGGACTGTAGAAAAAAGCAGGGGTGTCTATCCTCATATCAAATAAAGTAGACTTCAAGCAAAAGTTAATTAAAATGGATACAGAAGGATATTACATAATGCTTCAGGGAAACATACATCAACAAGACATAAGGATTATGAATATATATATGCCCCCAAAAATGTAGCATCTACATTGATCAAACAAACTCTTCTCAATTTTAAGAGTTAAATAGACCACAACATAGTAATTATGTGTAACTTTAACATGATTATCACCACTGGGTAGATCTTCCAAAAAAAAAATCTAAACAAACTATAGAACTCAGTAATACAATCAATAAGTTAGACTTAACAGACATATAGAGAATATTTCATCCATCAATATTTCATCCATCCTCTTTCTTCTAAGCAGTACATAGATCCTTCTCTATAATAGGCCATGTGTTATGCCACAAAGCAACTCATAGCAAAAACAAAAAGTTGCAGATACTACCCTGCATTCTATCAGATCATAATGGAATGAAATTATAAATCAATGATAAAATAAGAAATAGAACCTACTCCAAGAGACTAAATAGTATGCTATTGAATGAATGATGGATTGAAAAGGTCATCAAAGAGGAGATTTAAAAAATCTTAGAGGTAAATGAGAGCACTGGTGCAGCATATCAAAATCTCTGGGACACCATAAAGTCAGAAAGCTCATTGCATGGAGTTCATTCCTTAAATGAAGAAAAAGTCAACAAACAAATAACCTAACATCACATCTGAAGCCTAAGGAAAAAAAATCAACACCAAAAGAAGACAGAAAATAATTAAAATCAGAGCTGAAATTAATGAAATTGAAATAAAAGAAACAATTGAAAAAATTGACAAAACAAAAAATTGGTTTTTTGAAAAAATAAATAAAATTGATAAACCCTTAGTTATGCAAATGAAGAGAAAAAGAGAGAAAACTCAATTAACATACATGACGAAAAAGAAAATATCACAATGGACACTACAGGAATACAGAGACAATTAGAATTTTTTGTGAAAATCTGTTTGAGAATAAAATAGAAAATATCAAAGGTATTGACAAATTTCTAGAGTTATATGATTTGCCCAATCTGAATCAGGATGATATGCACAAGTTAAACAGATCAATTTCAAGCAATGAAGTAGAGGATGCCATCAGAAGCCTATCAACCAACCCAGGACCAGATGGCTATGTAGCTGAATTCTACAAGACCTTCAAAGAAAAACTAATATTGATACTCTTCAAATTATTCCATGAAATAGAAAAAGAGGGAACACTTCCAAACCATTCTATAAGGTCAGTATCATCTTGACTACAAAAAGCAAAGACACATCAAAGAAAGAAAACTTCAGACCAATATCTCTAATGAACGTAGATGCAAAAATTCTCAATAAAATTCTAGCAAATTGAATGCAAAAACTTATCAAAAAGAAAGTATACCATGATCTAGTGGGGTTCACCCCAGGGATGCAAGATTGGCTCAACAGATAAAATCAATAAGTGTAATTCATCACATCAATAGACTTAAAGACAAGAATCATATGAACATCTTAATAGATGCACAAAATGCATTCAACAAAATATAGTGCCCCTTCATGTTCAAAACATTAGAGAAACTAGGGATAATAGGAAAATATCTCAACATTGTAAAAACTATCTCTGCTAAGCCCCAGGCCAACATCATTCTAAGTGGAGAAAAATTGAAGGCATTTCCTCTAAAAACTGGAACAAGACAGGGATGCCCTCTCTCACCACTTCTATTCAACATAGTTCTTTGCCGCAGTCCGGCTGCAGCAGAATAAGCAGGGGGCGACGAACTACTTGTGTAGATTGATGCAGCAGGAGTGAGAGCCGTTTATTGTAGGACAGGAGTGGTATTTATACATTTTACACAGCTTATCTAATTAGCATAAAATAGATACAGCAGTCAACCAATAGGAATCTCCACACTTAATGGCTCGCTTTTGTTACTTCACAAACCATTCCCTCTGGCATTTTGCCAGGCACCATGCAGACTTGTTTACAGACTCTAACATTTCTCTGGCAAAATACCAGGTGCCATCCTGACTTGTTTATGTACCTTAACAGTTCTTGAAACGCTGGCAAGAGCAATTAGAGAGAAGAAATAAATTAATGGGATATGGATAGGAAAAGAAGATCTCAAACTATCACTATTTGCTGAGACATGATTCTATGCCTAGAGGATCAAAAAAAAATTCCACCAGAAAACTTCTAGAACTAATAAATAGATTCTTCAAAGTAGCAAGATATAAAGTGAACATCCATAAATCAAAGGCATTTCTGTATAACAGTGACAAATCATCTGAAAGAAAAATGAGAAAAACTACCCCATTTACAATAGCCTCAAAAAAAAAATACTTGGGAATCAACTTAACAAAAGAGGTAAAAGACCTCTACAATGAAAACTACAGAACACTAAAGAAAGTTATTAAAGAAGACCTTTGAAGATTGAAAGATCTCTCTTGTTCTTGGATAGGCAGAATTAATATTGTCAAAATGACCATACTACCAAAGGCAGTATACAGATTTTATGTAATTCCAATCAAAATCCCAATAGCATTCCTCATATAAATAGAAAGGGCAATTGTGAAAGTCATCTGGAAAAATAAGAGACCCAGAATATCTGAAGAAATTCTTAGCAAGAAGAGTAAAGCAGGTTGCATCACTATACCAGACCTTAAACTACACTACAGAGCAACAGTAACAAAAATGACATGGTATTGGCACCAAAATAGACTTGTAGATCAATGGTACAAAATAGAGAACAGAGAGGTAAACCCACATAAACACAGTTGATTTTTACTAGACAAAGACACCAAAAACATATATTGAAGATAAGATAACCTCTTCAACAAATGGTGCTGGGAAAACTGGAAATCTATATGCAGCAAAATGAATTTAAGCCCTATCTCTCACCATGCATAAAACTCAACACAAAGTGGATTAAAGACCTAGGAATTATACCAGAGACCCTGCATGTAATAGAAGAAAAAGTAGAATCAAATTTTCATCATATTGGATTAATCTCTGACTTCCTTAATAAGACTCCTATAGTGCAAGAAATAAACTCAAGAAAATTGAAAAGCTTCTTCTCAGCAAAAGAAACAATCAGTGAGGTGAAGAGAGAGGCTACAGAATGAGAGCAAATTTTTTCCTATATGCACATCAGATAGAGCACTAATCTCGAGGATGTATAGAGAACTCAAAAAACTTAACACCAAAAAAAAAACAGCCCAATAAATAAATGTGCAAGGGACTAAATAGATAGTTCTCAGAAGATGATATACAAGCAATCAACAAATATATAAAAAAATGTTCAACATCTCTAGCAATTAGAGAAATGCAAATCAAAACTACTCTAAGATTTCATCTTACTCCAGTCAGAATAACAGTTATTAAAGATACAAACAACAATAAGTTTTGGCCATACATTGCTGGTGGGACTGCAAATCGGTGCAGCCAATATGGAAAGCAATATGGAGATTCCCTGGAAAACTTGGAATGGAACCATCATTTGACCCAGCTATCCCACTCCTCGGTTTACTCCCAAAGGACTTAAAAACAGCACACTTCAGTGATACAGCCACATCAATGTTTATAGGAGCACAATTCACAATAGCTAAACTGTGGAACCAACCCAGATGCCCTTCAGGAGATGAATGGATAAAGAAAATGTGACATATGTACACAATGGAATATTACTCAGCAATAAAAGAGAATAAAATCATGGCATTTGCAGGTAAATGGATGGCATTGGAGAAGATAAAGCTAAGTGAAGTTAGGCAATCCCCCCAAACCAAAGACCAAATGTTTTCTTTGATATGTGGATACTGATCCATAATTGGGGTTTGGGGGAATATGGGGTGAATTGAGAAACTTTAGGTAGGGTAAAGGGGAAGGAGGGGAAGAGGGGGCATGGGGGTAGGAAGGGTGGTAGAATAAGATAGACATCATTACCCTAAGTACATGTAAGAAGACGAAATGGTGTGACTGTATTTTTTGTACAACCAAGACATGAAAAAGTGTGATCTATATGTGTACTGTGGATTGAAATGCATTCTGCTGTCATGTGTAAGAAATTAGAATGAATAAATTTTAAAAAAGTTCAAGAAGAAATCAGAAGAAAATTTTGGCAATCTTGGCTTTGACAAAGATATCTTAAGTAGGACCTAGAAAGCTCAAACTATAAAATAAATAATTTATACTTCATTAAATTTAAAACATTTCCCTTCAAAATAGATATTTATAAAATGAAAAGTAAAGGTATATATTGGAAAAATTTATGAAACATGTATCTGAGAAGACAAAGATCACAACTTTGACAAATGTAAAAATAAACCAATGAAAAAAGGAGAACAATATTTAATAGATAGCATCACACAGAAAAATATATGTAAATGGAAAAATAAGCAAATTAACATATGCTCAGTATTAGTCATGAAGGAAGTGCAAATTTAAAAAAATAATACTCCACTATACATCTACAAATATGACTAAAGTTTAGAAGATAGCCTTCACCAGATGTCGGCAATTATGTGAAACAACCAGAACTCTTTTATATTTTACTTGTGCAAATGGAAAGTGGTAAAACTATTTTGAGAAACGTTTAGTTTCTTGACATTCTTTCTATGTGAAGAGCTAGTTCTATCCTCTCTCAGGAGAAATAAAGGCCTGTTACAGAAATGTACATATCGGCTTTTTCTAAAATAGCCCAAACAACTTACAACAACTAAAATATCCATCAACAGATGAATGAGGAAACATAGTGGTATAATTCTACAGTAAAATATTTGTCTGCAGTAAAAAGAAGGAAAAGAAAAAATAAACATAATATTGGTTAATCAGTGATTGATCATGATTGATAATGATACCCTGTATTAATATTAAAATAAATCATAACCTAATTATGCTGAACAAAAGAGGAAAGAGAAAAAGAGTACTTGTAGTGTGAGTTCGTGTATATAAAATTCTAGGAACTGCAAACTGATCCATAATTAGAGAAAGCAGATTTCCTGAAAGGGAAGGAGGAGGAAAAAAACGGCTTACAAAAGGGGCATAAGAATAGAAGAATATTCCTTATATTATAATAAATACATTCTCTATTTTAATCCCAGTGATGGACACACACACACACACACACACACACACACACAGAGACACATATGTCAAAACTCATGAAATGTTATACTTTAAAATATATGCATTTTGTTACACAGCAATCATACTCCAATAAGTCTAAAAGAAATCTAAACATATGCTGGAGACTCTTAAGACCCATAATTCTCTTTGTAGGCATTTACTCCAGCAAAATAAATGCAGATGCTTGCAAAAGAGTTGTACAATAATTGTATAGTAGCTTTCTTCATAATAGCACTTAACTGATTATAGCACATGTGTCTGTCAACAGGAGAATGAATGCATAAACCAGGTAATATACATAAAATAAAATAATAGTTAGCAATGAAAATGAACAAACTGCTGATACGTGGAAAATATGGATGGCTCTCAAAAATATTATGCTAGTAAATCAGTCATTCTTATTATTGTAGAAAAAGCATTCTGCAGAATAAAAGAAACTTTTCACAAGAGTACATTCTATGTGATTATTCTGTATGATTCCAGTAGTCAATAGTAAAAATATCAGAACAGGGATTTAGTGAGAGGAGGCAATGGAAAAATTTCTAGAATAACTCATGACCCTGTGTCTTGATAGAAGTTTGACATTCTGCATAGGAATACACATTTTTTGAGACTCATCAAATACTATAGTTATGAAGTGAACACTTTAGTGTATATCTTATTTCAGTAAAATTAAAAAAGAAAACTAAGGACAAATATTGACCCCTAGTTAATGATGGTGTGTTTGTAGGAAGGTATATGTATGTCAGCAACCTACTTCAAAATGTATTTTTAATAAAAGACAATTTCTGGAAGTCTAGAAGAGAAATGGAGAGTTATATTACATATCAATATAGAAGCCAGATAGTAAGTATGCATTGTATTTCAATTTCTCCACTTTCTCAATTATTTTCGTTAAAGATCTGCTGTATGTTTACCTATGCTCCTTTCAAGTGGTAATGTCTGTTATCCACACACAGTTTCTGCTCCATCTTTGTGACTTTTCATGGCCAAAAAACATCAAAAAATACTAGTGTTCCAACTCTAAAACCAGATTTTGAAAGGCAGTGTGCCCTTCACCTCCCTCCCTTGCATGAACAGCTCCAGTCTAAATGGTTTAAAAATGCCTATACACAAGGCCAAGCAGAGGGCAGGGTCCAAATGTTATTGCCAGGGTCACCTGAGAGTCTACCAAACCCAAACACGTGCGAGAGCCCATCCAAGTTCAACAGGGCTGTCGACTTGACCCTCAGCTACCACGATGTTAGCGTCAGCCCAGCTGAAACCAGGGGGACCACCCAGCTGAGAGCTGATAAGAGGGCAAGAGCCCACGATGCATGTTGATCTCTGGTGCGTTACATGACCTCTCTGTTGTGGTTTGGAGTGTCCCCCCAAAACTCATGTATTACAAACAAGATATCCAATGTAGTGATGTTCCGAAAGCAAATGATTACATTGTGAGAGTTAAACTCTCTCTAATCTGTTGATTAATCCACGATGAATCAATAACTTGAACGAATTACGCAGCAGTAACTGTAGGCAGATGGGGTACAGCTAGAAGAAGTCGGTCACTGGCAGTGTGCCTTGGGGATTATACAGAGTCCTTGGCTGCTTGCTCTCTCTCTGCTTCCTAGATGTTATAAACTGAGCAGCCTTCTTCCACCACACCCTCTGTCATGATGTTTTACCTCACCGAAAGCACAAAGCGATAGAATCCGTCAAATGTGGCCTGAGATCTCCGAAACCATGAGTCCAAAATAAATCTCTATTCCTCTAAATTGATCTTGTCAGTTACTTCAGTCACAGCAACAAAGAGCTAACACACTGTCCCAACATCAACTTTTTTATAGTATCCATTTCATAGGGTTGTGGGAAAATTTAGATAACTCACCCAAAGAACTTAGAATAGTACCCAATGCATACATGCTTAAAATCATCAGCTATTAATCCACCTCCACCACCTCAGAGGGCTTCAACAAAGACCACCTCAAGAAGCAGACTGCCAAATTCTTCAGAAATCCCCACAAAAAGTACAGAAATGATTTATTAACATTTGCCAAGCTGTTATTACTCTTTTGCCTCAATGCCAATCTAAATTGAGGCTTGTCATACATGGAAACGGAGCCTGCAAAGGAGAAGAAAGAGCCGATCATATTTAGAGCTTAGCCATCCACCTCAGTTTTGGAAAGTCTAGAGCCCACACAAAGGGCAGCCCAGGGAATCAGGTGATTTGATGTTATTCTACATCAAATGGCCTCATGTCCTTTCTGAGAATAGAGCCTTCAGTCACATTTCATTTAAAAAGCAAGTCATCTAGGTTGAAACCTGGCCCTGGTGCCTTTCCCCACCATATGAAAACATCTGTTTTCAAAGAACTTGGTCCCTTAAGTTGACTTTGCCATTGATTGATCGAATGACTTGGCCCAGAGATGGAGCCCCTTAAAATTACAAGAGCTGCCTGTGCTTCAGACGAAGGTGGCTGCCAAGAGTTCTTGGACTTAAGTAAACCGTTTGTCACTCAAATGAACAGTCCTCCTCCAACAGAAAATATTTAATACCACAAAGGTTGTCTAAAATAAACACCGTCGTAGTGCTTGGCAGGGAAGAACAGGGCATCCATTTCTCTCTGCCAGTGACAACATGATACAGGGCTGAGTGCCTCCTCCGGCAGGGGCTTGGAACCAGCGCTGGGCCAGGATGACATGTCGGTACTCACAGTCACCCTCTTCTTGTACAAAGTGTGATCAAAATACACTTGCCCAAAGCAGTGCTTCAAAAACATCTGGAAGATGATGTCTTGATGTCATTGACCTTGGCAGACTAAGAGAAATCCCCAAACCTTCATTTCTTTCTAGAGATTGGTGTCAATCAAAAGTAGGGGCAGCAGCCCGTGTTTAACTGCATGTGGTATAAGGGCACGAGCAGACAGGCTTGTGTCATGTAGGGAGCCCCTCTTGTTAAATCCTTCATCCTATCTCTCAGGCCTCTCCTGGAGAATTCTGTAACTTGAAGACTACATACCTGGGGTAGGCCAAACCTGATTCCAAAATGTTGTTTCATGCATTTCTAGCCAGTCACTTTAAAATAATGATAGAAACACACCAAACCCATCTATCCACCATTTCAGGAAAGATGGTAAAACTTCTTGGTTTAGCAGAAAATTTGTGAAATTAGGAGTTGAGTGTTAGGTAAAGAACATAGGCTCCAGGACATTTGGTGCAAACCTTACAGCTATGGAAGACACTGCCCCAAAGTCTCATGGGTCTTACGAAGATGGGTCTTATGCTCTCATCTATTTCTGACAGATGCTAAAGTTGACTCATTTATACCCTGCAGGAGTTCTCAGAGCCTTCAGAATGCTAAAGGGAACATGTAGCTAGAGGAGTGGTAGAAGATACAGTGTAACACAAACTTGTGATGATGGCGCACGTCTTTTTTCTCCACTGAGCATCACATATTTGTCAGGAAACATTGTGGGAAATATCATCTTAAGGGAACTGTGGGGAAGACTATGCAAAATGTTTAATACGATGTCGACAATTGGAGCAGGCTTCAGTCGACTGGTGCAGCTGAAACCACAGGCTTCATAGCACAGGCCCTAGTTCCCGGGCTGGGAGCTGTCATATGTAGATGACAGTCACTCACAGTAAATGAATGTACCCTCCCTGAGAGTGAGGTCAAGTCTCCCAGCACGCCCAGGCTCCTGTGTAGAATGAGCCTGCATCTGCACGAAGCACACTGGTAAAAGAGGAAAGAATCCCCATGCTAACTCAGCCCTCAGCCTGGTCCTTCCTGAACCTACCAGTGACCCAGCTACCTGCAGGGCCTCGGCTTGTGGGGACATTCTTCCCACCAACAGGCAGAACATGGGATGCTTCTGACCACCAGGGTAAAATGAAATACAGTAAAGCAGTTATTTACTAAAGTTGTTAAGAAGCTTGAGAACATAACGTTGTTTATTTGGCAGCTGCCTGTGCAGAAGGAAAAACTCTGCTCTTGGCTTTAGGAGGTTAGCCACTCAGTCTAAATATGTAACTCAGATATCACATCCTCACTTGCAGCTCTTCATGATGAAAAGTCAATCAAGATACACTCCCTAAGGTAACTCGAAGGTAAAAAAAAAAAAAATGTAAAAATCTGCTCTGGCTCAGGCCATGCTTGTTTATATTTTCTTACTCAGCACCCACTAACGGGTGGAGTGGTAGTTAGCTCTTAGTCCCTCTGGAAGAGAGAAAAAGGAGGCTCTTTCAAGCCATTTCTAGCTCTCTCTCTGAAGTTCAATGGTTAAAGAAAGAGCTACTCTGTGTTGGTGGCCTCTGAGGTGTGCAAGATGGTTTAGGTGTTGTGTTTGACTAGGCTTGTGACTGATATGATATGATGTTTTGCACTTGATATAAGGTTCAAGTTTCTTGCTCCCATATACTGTAGCGGGCAATTATTTCTCTCATAATGTTACAAAAATAGTGCACTGAGCAGTTCAAAATTAGATTTAAGTGTGACAAATACCATACAGCCACATAGCTTCTTGTTAATAGCTGTGTCCCCAACAATGCACAACGAAATTTACCCAAACAGTCTTCTTAATGATAATGAATGCAGGTAATAAGACAAATTGGTGTTTCAGAATCACCTTTTATCTTGAGAACCAACTTGCTGTGAAATCTAAATAGCAGTACATACTTCCAAATGGTGTTAGTACAACAATAGCACTAAATCATTGCACACTATTCTTGGCATCGTGTTGCCATCAACGTTTTCTTATTGTTGAATTCTTTACTTTGTTAGTTAACATCATTACATACTCCACAAATAGTGCATCTTAATACTGCACTGTTTGATGTATATGCCGCTTTCTATATTCAAACTTAATAAGCCTGACATTCTGCTTTTTAAGGTATTGTTTCCAATTATTGGTAGAAGAGATTGCATTTAAGCGTTTGAATAAAATGCTCAGTCGTGTTCTTCTAAAATGATAAAAGGGAAAATCATTGCCCATCTCTGCAATAACACACCTACCCTTGAACAGGGCTGGGCTCTTTCTCAGGGTTACTCTATATACCCATCTTTCCTCAAAAAATAAAACTGAAATTTGACTTATTCATTGAGGAAAATCATTCTGCAATTTTTTCAATGAGCAAAAGACACACGTCATTCCATTCCCAGCAACTAAGCAGCAGGACTTTACTTGCAGTTCAGTGAACCAAGCAGGGATCTACTTCAATAAGGGGATTTGAAGGATCACAAGATGCCCTGCAACCCGAAATAGCCACTAAGTGAGAATAACTCTACAATGGCATGTAAGGTGAGCCATGGATATCATTTAACATTAAATTCTCATTCTGTGGGATGAAACCCCAGAGCCACTAAAAGGGATAGGCTGACCTCAGATCTGCCTGAACTGTGCTGACTCTCCTGTGCTGGTGTCAGGGCAACACCTGATGAGAAATGAGTCCACCTTCCAGGAATCTACTGGAGAGAGCTCAGAGAGGGCGTGAACTGATTGATGAACATCTATCAGACAAAAACTGAGACCCTCAGACCCAAAGGTCAAAAGGGCCGAGGTGGGGTCACACATCTTCTGAAAATTATGACCAATCTCATTTAGGACCCCTAAACCAAAGCATCACTTTACTGCAGCAGGAAAGGAAAGCACAGTTGAGGGCTCCGGCGACCACGAGGAGTCACAGCTTTCCATGCCTTAGAATTTGAATCCACTGGCTTAACGACCCTATTGTACTGGGCGTTTTGATGTAAGGTACTCCAAAATCACTCTAAAACCTATTTCAAATAAGTCATAGAGAACTCAAGGGGGAAGCAATCCATCCACTCATAATGTACTCTTGAGAGCCACGGCCGAGTCGGGATGGCGTTTTGCTGGAGGGAGTGGTTGAGGGGTGACGCCAGAGAGCCATTGGGAGGATGGTTCAGTTGTGTATGGACCCCTGCACTCGGCAATAGGGCGGCTCCCGCTGCCTCGGGCTTTGAGTTCCCATTGAGTTCTCGCGGGGTTCCCGTTGAGTTCGTACGGAGCCCGGTGGAGGGTGAGAGAGTTCCCCGGAAGCGCGTGTGGAGTGCTGGTGGAGTTCAGGCAATAAAGGAGTTCCTGTTTGAACCTACAAGTGCCTCGTGGTGGCTCGGTTCTTCTGTGCCCAACCAGACTGCGGCAATTTACCCCTCCACATGTAAGCTCGTCCATTCCCCCACACACATTTACACACACACAGATAGCAGCACAATCAGCCTGAGCAGCTGGCAAACTCCCCATGAAAAGTGCTGATGTCTGTCTCTCCCCACCTGCCAGGTTCACAGAAAATAGATCTCTGCCTTCCCCCGCACCCTGAGCCCCACACATCTTCACAACCTGAATACTGGAACCTGTGGTAGGCAGGCAGTGAGGCAGGATGACAGATTACAATACAAGGAGAAAGGGAGGGGACAGGGAGATGAAAGTGTAGCACCTATTTGACCTGTAAGGTCCTGTTTCTCAATAAAAGATCAATATGCAAAAGTGAATGGCTTTATTCTATCCCAGCAATGAATGATTAGACATTGAAAGTTAAAAACAATGTTATTTACATTAGCATCACAAATAGAACTTAGGTGTATATCTGACAACATATATACAAGGTTTATATGGGGAAACCTATAAAATACTGATGAAAGAAAGCAATAAAGATCTAAATAAATAAATATCTCCTATACGAAGAGAAGAAAATTCAGTGTTGTCAATATATCAGTTTTTCCCAAATTTGGATGATAAATTCAGAATAATTTCAATCAAAATTCAAGTTTATGGATATCAACCCACTGATTACTAAGGCAAAAGACCCAGAATAATCAACATAAGTGGAAAAAAACAAGTCAGAGGACTAATGCTTACCAGAATTAAATCACTACAAAAACACAGTGATCGGGAATAGACAAATACATCAGAAGAGAACAGAGCCCAGGAACAGACCCACACAAATACGTCAACTGAGCTTTGACAAAGGAGCCAAAGCAACTCGATGGAAAAGAATGTCTGTTAACAGATGGCCCTGGAGCACCTGGACATCCACATGCAATAATAATAATAATAATAATAATAATAATAATAATAATAATAATTTATTAAAAAGAAACCTTATACTTTTCATAAACATTCGCTCAAAATAGGTCACAGAAACAAGTGCAAAATACAAAACTATGAACTTCTAGAAGATAACAGAAAAAAATCCAACTGGCCTTGGGTTTGACAGTGGCTTTTTAGATACAACACCAAAAGCAGGATTTATGAAAGAGAATATTGATGATTTGGATTTCATTAAAATTGAAAACCTCTACTCTGTGAAAGACAGAGTTAGGAGAATGAGAAGACAATACACAGATCAGAAGAAAATATTTACAAAACACTCATCTGACAATAAACAACTCATAGCACAATACACAAAGGATGCTCAAAGTTCAACAACATAAAAGCAAACAACACTATTAAAAATGGGCATAAGTTCTGTAAAAACACGTTACCAACGAAAGTGTACAGATGGTCAAAAGCATACAAAGAGGTACTCAACAACATGATTAGGGAATCAAATTAAAACAAGGGATATACTAAAATACACCTATTAGAATTGACTAAAGTCCAAAATGCTGGCACCGTCAAATGCTAGGGAGGATGTGGAACAAAACAAACTTTTCTTTGTGGCTGATGGAAATGAAAAATGATGTAGTCATTTGGAAAGAACCTTGACAGTTTTTTACAAAACTAGGCATACTCTTGCCATCTGATCCAGCATCATCCTCTTAGATATTTACCCAAATGAGTTGCCAACTTATGTCCAAACAAATGCTGTACATGAATGTTCATAGAATTTTTATTCAAAATTACACAAACTTGGAAGCCACAAAATTGCCCTACAGTGAGTGTGTGGATAAAGCCTTGCAATGGAGTATTAAAAAGAAGTGAGCTATCAGGATACAAAATGAGGTGGAGGAAATTTTAAATCATATAAAGAGAAAGATGCAAATCAGGATGGCTACCCCCAGTATATGACATTGCAGAAAATGTAAAATTAGGGATACAGTAGAAAGACCAGTGGTTGCCAGGGGTAGGGAAGAAGCAGGGATGAATCGGAAGAGCACAGAGGATTATTGTAAAGGTGGGCACACATCATTAAACATATGTCAAAACCCATAGAATGCTCTACATAGTCAAGCTTATGTAAACGACAGACCGTAAATAACGATGCACAAATATGACTCATCAGTTGTAATGAAAAACTACACTAATACAAGATATGCCTAGTGGGGAAATTGGGGGAGTGATCTCTGACACAATTCACAATTCATAAATAGTCAGCTTATAACTAGGCCCCTTCCCCTACGTCTCAGAGTCAGAGGGAGAGAAAGGGAAAGAGAGAATTTCTTGCCTGAGATTCTTTGCCTCTGGCTCCTGGAGTTTTTACTAAAATCTCCTAATCTCTTGACATTAACTTGGAAGCACTGACACTTCTGCTAAAAGAAATCTCCTTTTCTAGGTCTTTCATGCAGCTCTGCGTGCAAAGAAGTCAGTGGAGTTAAGATGCTGGATGGAGGATTCTGTTACACTGTAATGGAATTTTTTTTCCATTAGCTTGTTTTTGTTTTTAGACAATATCATCGAAGCCTGTGAATAAAATGGCTTTAATTCCTTGGTGCAAAGCAAGGTCCTGGCCAAGGAAAATGACAGACTCTGTGAAGAGCCTCTCTCTCTCTTCTGCACAAAAAGACGATTGTATCTGAGCCAAGAGAAGACTTTGATGTCTCTGCTGGGGAACAAAAGTAAGAAGTGTTTAGATATACCAGCTTGTTAGACCATGGTCGACCTCCTCCCAATTATCAGGAGTTCCTGAAAGTCTTTTAGAGTATCAGAAAGTACATGGGATAACTGAAAATCTCCAATTTTGGAAGGATATTTATGGAAAAATTGAACAAGATATGAAATGATAAGAAGGAAGAAAACATAGATATTGGATTAAAAACATATTTTTTTAAAAAAATAGCAAGGAACAAAAGAATTCTGGGAATCTCCTGTTAGGCCCATTGGGAGAATCACTGACTGTTGATCTGGTGATCAGGTTAGGAGATGGAAAATGTAATTTGACGCATTAAGAAATCTGCAGATTTGGTGATTCCACGCCCCCATCCCCCTCATAGTTCCTCATCACCGGCTGGGGCGGGTTCTGAGACGTTACCTTGAAAGTGTGCCATGCTGCCAAGAATAAGGCCTCTCTTTTCCTTTCTGTGTAGCCTTCCAGTGGGAGGACTCCTAGTCTCATCAAAAAACATGAACTGTGCTCAGAATGCTGTCACATCACAGAAGGCTCTTAAGCCACCATTGATGCTGAAGGTTGATAATATTACAAATGTTTGCTAAAGTCTATCTCTTATTCACTGTCTGTGAATTCACTTGTCATGCAAAGATCTCATGAAAAAGTCTCCCTGACCAAGACCCTGAGACTGCCTAAGACAGGGGTCCCCCTGGTAACCTACCTAGAAACCATGGTGGCACTGAGAAGACTGATATTTCCTCCACAAATTTCATAGCACTTGCAATTTTTTTTTCTTTTTTTTTTTTTTTTTTTTTTTTTACCTTGTGAGACTCTTCTATCTCCAATGTCTCCTTTATACACTTTTCCTTATGACAGAAAGTGGAAGACGTGCTTTTTGTCTTTGGCTGCACTGAAAGCAGATGTGCTGCTAAGAGAATCAGTATGACGTTATTTGTTGCAGTGACAGAAAAGAATATGAATAAAGTCCCTTGTGCATGGGATATAAAAGAGCAAGTGAATAATGCTGCCGCCTCTGAAGGGGGGATTTGGTAGCGGGAGGGTTGGTGAAGCCCCTTGAAAGGATTGAAGAATTCGGGTGTTCTTTCCAGGCCCATGGGTGTTCTTAATCCACCTCTCTTTCTTTCTTTTTTTGTTCTGGTTTTGTTTTCTCTTCTGATGGGAGGAAGGATTTGAGAGTAGTGTAACACCAGGAATCTGCTATAACAGCCTCGGAACTGGAAGACTTTCCCAGGGATTTATAAGATACTTCAGTTTGTTTCTGCTTTTACTCTTATTTTTTGTTTTCTTGACATGAGTCCTCTTTCAAAAATGTTCAATTAAAATGTGTGGTGAAGAGATTCTATTCCTCCACTGCATCCGTGATCACAACAGTTCCCAGTTTCAAACCTGCAAGCCGAATTTTTTTGGAAACCATTTTGTGTTCTAACAGCATCTTTGGCTTTTACCTCCTTACTTTTGATTTAAAAAAAAAAAAATGCTTCTCTCCTTCTTCCTTCTATGAGAAATTTCACTTAAAAAAAAAAAAAAGACTGATGGCAAACATTGAATTTGGACATTCTTCCATTCAGAATGACAAAAATAAAGATTCATACCAAAAACCACCCTGCATGAAATCCTCTCTCTGCATCCTTTCCTCAAATCCCTAACTGGCTCTAAAAAGATACCCTGAGAGCTGAAATTGTGCATTGCCATTGACTGGCTTTTATACAATGATTAAGCCACACTTCATCCTCTGTGTTTTCCCAATAGACAGCTGGGGCTGTTTTCTCCAAAGTGAAAGAAAACTTGGCAACAATCCCACAATAGCTGGTCATTTTCAAGTTCACTCCAAACCCTATTATCTCCCTGGTAGCCTAAGAGTTGGGCTCCAAGGGCAGTGAAATACTCTTTCAAGTTGGTTTCTAAGAGGGCTTTGCTGTGACAAGGCTACAGTAGAGATAGGCAACTGCAGACTTCTCTCATGATGCAAATAAGGGATGTCAGGCCTTTGTTACCAGCTGGTAACTGATGTTGGCAGATACATAAAAATGGAATGACTGGCTCACAACAAACATGAGGACCATTTAAAATGTTGTTATTCTGTTAGGGAGTCTACAAATTAGACTATTAATGCTAAATTGGAGTGAAATCACATCTCATACATAGTAATGAGCTTTGAAGTTTAGCTTAAAGTTAAGAGATACCCATCATTTTATGTTAATGAAAGCAGGCCACACAAGGCAAAGGACAATAGGAGATACACACAGTAGGTAAGCACGGAGAAAAGCTCTTACAAGCTATTCACAGGGAACCCAGAGGTTAGACAGTAAGACAGTAGTGAACAGGTGGGACTTCTATTATTTTAAGTGCTCACAGTTTTCTTTATTCTAATATTTTTCTCTGAGCATGAAGATTTTTTGGCTAATGGGAAACAGTGAGGGGCATTGATCCTTCTTTTGATTAACCTAGACAACGATTCCTAAATGGAGAATGTACTCCCCCAATCTCTCATAGAAGGAAGCTAAAAAGATGTGGCCTGAAAATAGAATAGTGGTTACTAGAAATTGGGCGTGATGCAGGGCAGGGGTCAGGAAAAAGGTTTCAACCCTTGCATGCTGGACTCTTTCATGGAACTATGACACTGAATCCCATTTATAGGAACAATTAACATATGTTAATAAACATGACCTATCGACATAAGATCACTGAGCCTGAACTGTGGAGTCTATGATCTCCTGTTGACATGGGCAATGGATACAGAGCTTACTTCATCTTGGTTGAAGAATGCATGCAGGATAACCTGCTTTTCCACAACAATCATGGGTTGTGTATTAAATCCTTGCTGTAGTTTGGATGTGGTCTCTCCCCACCAAAGCTCACACGGAAGCTTCTTCCACAACGTAACAGTATTGAAAGGTGGTGGAATCTTTAAAGAGCTGGGGGCTGGTGGGAGGTGATGGGGTCGAGACTCCTTCAGGAGAGATTCATACTTGTCTGGAGGAGTGTCTTGTGTCTCACAGAAGCACATTAGTTTCCATAAGAGCAGGTTACTGTTGGTAAGAGAGCCTGGCTCTTCCCACTCTCTTTCTTCCTTGTTCATGCATGTACCACTTCTGCACACAGCCAGATCCCTTTCCACTCTTCTGCTTTGTTGTGACACAGCCAGACAGCAGCACCATGCTTTTGGACTTTCCAGTCACCAGAATCATGAGCCAGACAAATCTCTTTTCTTCATACAAAATTCAGCAGCAGGTCATCTGTTATAGCAAACACAAGACAAACAATTGTGATTCAAAACAACAATGCTTAACACGTATTGAGCCCTTACTAAGAGCTAACTGCTATACTAGACACTTTTCTGCAAATCCATCATTTTCTATTCTTTTGCTTTGAGTTGAGGAACAGGATTAGCAAGCTGTGTTGGAGGATGCACATTTTCATTTTACCCGAAGGTCAGCCCACATCCTGGGCTCCTAAGTCTAGAGACAAGTTCCTTTGGTGACTGATGTCCTTTGGTGCCTTTTGCCAGGAGTGGCTAAACTTGCAGTCAGTCACTAAGGTACCAAAGGCATTTTTTTCCCACTGAAGGACAGGGGTGGTAGTAAAAAGAAGCAGTTTCAACCCATCAGGCAGCTTCAGTCAGAGGTGTCGTCTGCAGCCAAACTTGTCGGAGACTAATGATACATTGCTCAGCTGCGTGACATCTAAAATTAGCGGTTTTTAAGACAACTAAAAGCAAGCGAAGCCGGAGGGTTTATTTATGTTTTCCCTTGGATACACTCCCACAAATAGATTTGAAATTTCAAAAAACCTGAAATGCTTTGATTTTAATTTTCCAATATCACATCTGTATCTAATGCATCTACAGATTGTCCCTGTTGCTTAATTTGGCTACATTCAGTTAAGCCTTCAATGACATCGAAATAGAACCGTCCTTCCAGATTTGTGCCTAGGACCTGTGCTTCTTTGAAAGAAACAAGTCAGTACCCTCACTTGCATCATCACCACCGTCACCCACGAGTCATTGAAAATGTGCTGAGTGTTGGGCACAGGGATGTCACAGGGAATTTATTCACTTTCCATGGCACTTTAGATTTGAAAATATAAAAGGTGCGGCATCCCACAAGTGGAAGGAGGTTTCCAAGGGTCAGCCTATTTCACAGGTATGATCATCTTGGTTATTCAATAGAACTCCTTTAAAAATTAAATAACGTGACCAAATCCTTTGAAAGACGGTATGAGCCCTTTCTGTCTAGCATTTTCCTGTCCTAATACTGCTAATGGGATTTCTACAGGCGCTACAAGCCTCACTGACCTTTGGCTCTGTTGGCTATTTGTCCTTCCTAGGCAGAGGCATCCGGGTTTCTCTGGCTGTGTGCTTGAATGCATGGCTCCAATCATCCTGACCTTGTTATTCTATCAATGCAACAGGGTACTTAGCATAGGTGATTCTCTGCCTAACTAAGCACAGATAAAGCCCTTGGGGTGGGGGTGGGGTTGTCACCATGATTTAAGATGACTTAAGCCCTAATGCGATTTGTGTAGCCAAACGAAGCAGAGATGTCAGAGCACAGATTTTCTGAACACCCTCCAGTGAAAAGTAGAGCAGTCAGCGACCTTAAGCAACCGTGAAAAGCGCTTGGTCTTTCCAGTGACAGTGGTTCTGCTGCTCTGTTTTCCATTCCATGAAAACCAAAAAAAAGTGTTTCAGCCTCAGGAACACACAGGTGCTTACAGAAAGCGGAGTTAAGCTTGTCTCCGAGATTTTATTTGTTTTGTGTTTTTCCTACAGTTTGCAAATCAAAACCTAACTATCAAAAAAAGTATTTCTAGAAGAACATTAATATCTATTTACCTAATGATTACTCTGAGCAGCAGTGTGCTAGACATCAGCCCCTGCAGAGAGGAGAGGGGAGAGGGGAGAGGGAGGTTATTACCGCAGGCAACTAACTTATTAGATTGTCTTATTAATCTTCTCAACAAGAGCACACACTCTCATATCACCAAGTGTAAGTGAGGAAACTGTGGCTTCCAAAGGGTATGGGACTAGCTCAATTCCCATAAATAAACAATGGCAGCACCAACCTAGAAACCTGTTTGTTGGACTCAGAATCACCTCCTGTCTGAACTGTTACTAAAAGCTATGAGTCCATAAAACTAGGAAATTCCCATTATGTGGAGAAGAATGTACACTGAAGAACTTGTCAATATTATTTTTTATTAATTCACAAATGTTCACCTAGATACCATCTCGTGCGGTCTTTCCGCTGCATCAGGGATGACAACATAGCAGTAAGGACTGGCCGTCATCCCTGAGAACTGACCATGGGCTAGAAACCTTAACTTACTCCATGACTGAAATCTTGCATCAATATTATGTGGTAGTTACTGTTATTTTTCACATTATTTTGTTTTTAAAAATGGAAGATTAGATTGCTTCAGCCGCTTGCTCAATGCCAATGAATTGGTTAAATAGTAAAGTCAAGACTCTGAGAGGCCAAAGTCCAAGCTCTTGAATTTCAAATGATCAAAATGGAAAGTTGGGAGGTGACGTTATAGACATGAACATCATGAAGATGGACCTGAACAAACAGAATAGGCACTTGGGGAATGACTAAGATAGAAATTTGGACCTTGGTCTGATTCAAAGAGTGTTCTTTACTGTTATAGGAAAGCAAATGGAACCATGGAAGGCTTTGTGTGCAGTTCAGATACATGCTAAGTGCTATATTTTATTTTTGTATGCTCTTGGCTCATGATCAGCATAGTTCACGTTGCAAGTTCTCTGTTCAGTTGTATATAAAAATAGATTTTTGTAATATGTCCCTCCTCATATAGATATGCATTGTATTGATTATAGCACTTTTAGTTGCTTGTAATAGGAACTCTGTCAAAGCTACTTAATTAAAGAAGAAAAGTAGACCGGGGCGTGGGGAAAGGGAGGTGTTACTATATCAGGCGCCTGAACAGCCCATGACTGGTCTTAGGTGTTGGCCGTATCTAAATGTTCAAAAGATGTCATGAAAAATTCATTTCACTGTTACCCATTTCTGCTTTGCTGTCCTGGTGATGGCGAAGATGATTCCCAGGCTTATGCCGTCTTTCTTTTTGTTCTCATGACCAGAACAGGTTGTTTTTCTTCTTCCTGGATTTTATAAATAAAGGATTAAAAAAAAAATACCCACCACTAGTCTGGATTCCAGTCAAGGGGAATTCTGATTGGCAAGGAGAGGAGCCTGCTGAGTGGTTTACCAGGTTAACAGGGATTATTCTCCAAAGAGAAAGAGTTCCAATCCATCAAAGTTGAAAGGGGAAGTTGATAGACAAAATAACAGGTGTCCCCTTCACCAATGCAGGTATCTAATAAGTATGGTAAGAAAACCCATCACTCTCATCTTCCCATAGGGAGTCTCTCCCTTAGGATAAGGCACTCAGAGTACTTTTTAAAGTGGCCAATATGTTATAAGGGCAGACAGAACCATTAAGCCATTATCACCCATTAGCAGTTTATTAGGAAAGAGCTTTTCAGATTGGCCATTTTATCTCCTAGTTTTGCCCATGGCAGGCTCTGAGTAATACATGTTTCTGAAATGGTGTGTTCAGTTAATAGTTAAAGAAAGAAGGCAAAGTGAATCGACCTTTGAGGAAATTAGTCCTGCACCTTGGACTCAGTGATAAATGGCAGTGAATTCAAAAGCCCCAGCTGCAGTGTGCCCCTCAGTTCCTCAGACGGCCCCGGGTCCCACTCTGGAGATGTCGAAGGCACCTAGTGCCCTGTGCCTGGCACGGAGCTAACCATGCTCCCTTGATCGTGTGATCTAATTTGTTCAAGAAACCCTTGAGGCATATAATTTTATTATCTCTAATTTATGGTAGAAGGAATTTAAGTAACTGACTCAAGGTCACATAACCATTAACTTACGGATTAGCCATAAATAGCCAACGATACCTGACTTCAAAGCTCTATTGGTACCATGAAGCTACAGGGGTACAGATAGTACAGAAGAAATACGGCCATTGGGTGAGGGTGCACACGGACAAAACCTGGATGTCCTTCCACCTCCGGGTCCCACTTCGGGGTCTTCAGAAGTTATCTGGGATAGGGAGTCAGCCATTCTTGGCAGGTAATTTTCCTCAGCATTTTTCCACGGTTCCTTTCTGTAACTGGCATTCATATGTGCTGGAATCTTCCTTCTTGGGTATGAAAAGATCATATGCCTAATAGGAAAAGAGCGTAAAGGAAAATCACAGAAAGCTTGTCACCAATTCCAAAAAAAAAAAGGCTGGAGCCTAATTCCTGGTGCCTGTGGTCAGAAGGCTGCAGGAGAGGCCCTGCATCACTATTGTGACAGGCCACAGGATGGCCCTGACCATTGCTCTCCTGCACGTGAGGAAAGCGCTGTCCTGTCCTCACTCTATGCCCTATCCTACACACATTGTTAGTAACAAGGTCAGGGAGAACTTTTTGTAAAATCAAAGAAACAAACAAAACATGTGACGATAGGTTTAGTGTATTAACATTGGGCATCTGGATAGAAATACCCAAACTTACATCATCTGAAAAGCCTACATCCTGCATTTTGTATGTTAACACTTTGTATATTTTCCCAAAGCCTAGCTTCATCTGCCCAAATTCCTGTTTTTCCTAAATCCAGAATCCTGGACAAACTCTTAAATGAAGAAAAATTTAAAAAGCAAGACAAAGATAAACCTGTTTCTCTGTTTAAACACCTGTTTCTGACAAGGCCTCTTTGAAACAGAAAAAAATCATGATCAGGTAATTCAGGAAAAATAAACAAAAATAACTGATTATATGAAAGGTAATTAAATAGAATATTACTTGACAATGAAAAGGAGCCAAAGAGATGCATGCAATAAACATATTATGCACAATTCTATTCTAAGCTGGTAGGCAGAAATTTTTAGGAGTAAGCGTCTTAGCGTGCAGATGGAAAAGGGGGATATTCTGCCTTTTAAATAACTGCTAATATATCTTCAATTGCTGACTCATGCTGAGTCATTCTTCCCAGTAACCTGCAATAGGTTTTGCTCAGTAAAATCTCATGATAATACTAAATTCTTAGCCCTGGCAGTATTCGCATCTGCCATTTTTGAACAGATGATGTATAAAGAAGACGCATGATCTGGAACTGAGTAGGACTGGGCCCACTTCTACATCTTGTGATAAGTCTTTCCAACATGAATATGCACAATTTCCTCAGTAAAATTCCCTTGCTTTATGTATTCAGAGGGAGACTGCTGTGGGAGTCGCCCCAGCTGCTTTCCTCACTTGCATAAAGAATACACCTTTCTTCACTCTGTACCTCTTGGTTGTGCTTTTTGGTTTTGCTCACATCAAGGGGCAAGCCTGGGTTACAGTATTACACATCATAAGGGCCTTCTTCATGCTGAGTGAAAACCAGATCGCTAAAGGTGATGTACTATGTGAAGAATCAGAACTGGGGACCTAGGATGGAATGGAGGTGATGTCAGACTTCCCTGAAGAAGTTTTTGCTTCTGTACCTTGATTATGATGGCAGATAAACAGATCTATAGAGGGGCTCAAATTGCAGAGAATAATTATGGCTAATAGTCACAAACTTGCATCCTCTGGAAAGCATACATCTTGTATTTTGTATCTTGACACCATCTATGTTTTCCTAGATTCTGTACCAGCCCAAATTTCTATGTTTTATCTAAGTCTGGGACCATGGAGAAGTTTGCTATGTATCAGATGATGATTTTTAACAGCCAATTATACATCCCATAGAGTACATGTAAAACTGGTAAAAATTAAATAGGATTCATAGTATAGTTAAAAGCATTTTATTAATGACAGTTTCCTGGTTTGACTATTAATTTGATTACATAAGTTGTCATTAATTTTTTTAAGAAAATGGGGTAAAGGCTCATAGTTTTTTTTTTAATTTCCTTTTATTAAGTCTATACTTATTTCAAAATAAAAGTTTAAAAAACTAAAATGAAATCCTCAAATTCAACTTAAAAAATTAAAATTAAAATTGTGAGGTGTCATTTTTTAACCTATTAAAAGTTTAATAATAGTTAATGTTGGAAGATGATATGGATTAAATGTAGTGGCCTCCAAAAATGTCAAAGTTCTGATCACCAGCAGCTATAAGTATGACCCTACGTGGAAATATGGTTCCTGCAGAGGACGAAGCTGAGCTGACGTCAGGAGAGTGGGCTCTGATCCTGTAGAACTGTGCCCTTTTGAAAAGGAAAAGTTGGGAACAGAGAGAGACACATACAGAGGAAGATATATGAAGCCACAGGAACAGACAGCCCGCTACGAGCCAAGGCGAGCTGTCAGAATGGCCAGGAACTGATTCTCCCTCACCGCCTTGGGAAGGTACAAGCCCTGTCGACACCTTCATTTTGTACCTCTCTTTTCCAGAATTGTGAGAAAATAAATTCCTGTTGTTTAAAGAACCCAGCCTGCAGTATTCTGTATGACAGCCCTAGGAAATGAACACAGGAGGAGCATGAGAAACAGGCAGCTCCACATAATGCTGGTGGGGACATAAACTAGGACCACTTCTCTGGAGGGGCATTCGGCAATATTTATCAAAATGCCAAAACACATGTAAGTTGACCCAGTAATCTTACTTTTGGGAATTCATCCTAGGGATACATTCATATTTTCCAAAGATTCATTTTCAAGAATGTTTCTAGCCCTGTTATTTTAATGATGGAACCCTAAAATAATCTCAATGTTCATCCAAAAGAAGATAGATGGTAATTTATGAAGTTTCATGTTGTGTAATATAGATCTACAATACCTTATCAGCATTTCAAAAATCCAAAAAGCCCTGGAATACTGAAGTTTAAAGAGAGTTTACAAACAAATTAACTTGATAGTGAAATCTTCTCTGTGTTGACATGAGACCTTTTATATTCTTTATTCATCCCAATAAATGTAAATATTCATGCTTGCATTGCAGAAACAGCATTGTGGCTGAGTAAAAAGTGCATCCCACACCCTTCTAAGAGTTTTACTACAGAAAGTATCATCTTTCTAAAATTTCAAAAATTGTAAAGACTGACTTGCATTTGACCCCAAGAACTAGGGACAAGAAAACAAGAGCCTTTATTCACAGTTATTGAAATATATGTGATAAATATATATATAGTGCAAATTGGAAAGTTATCAGATGAAGCATTAAGAGAAAAGAGGCAAAGATATAAAATAGTACACTTAAGAACGTATTTGGGTAAATGCATATATGCACATAAACACAACTAGGACAATATATAAAAACCTAATTATGATGTTTTACTCTGGGAATTGGAATGGGAGCAGCCGCCCTCGTTCTCTGCCAAAGCTGTCCTAGTTAACAGTGTGCTCAAGTACAGCAGACAGCTTTTGGGGTCTGAAATTGGCAGCAGGCTGTGAGTGGCTAAGAATCCTTTCTCTGCCTTGACCCTGGCCAATCTTAACCTGATTTACCTAGAAACACATTATTTCTAAATAGGCACTAAAACATTGCCTTTTTGGGGGGTTAGTATAGACAACATAAATATCTCTGAAGAAGTTGATAAATACCATTAGTTCATAAGGGAAAACACATTAGCTCATTATGCTCAATATAAAAAAAATGAATACATAACAAATATTTCTGAAAGATGAATGTAAACAGCTGAAACCACATTAACAATTATAAGAAACACTTGCACACACGCGTGCACACACATACACACACACACATTTCAGAAAATTGTAAGAGTCCAACAAAAACCTCATTCTTTACTGTTTTGCTTTAACATTTAGTAGCTTGTTAAGAGCTAACTTTAATTGAATTGAGTCCTTAGAGACAGTTATTTGAGAAAAGCACATAATGGGTTCTTAAATTAATACAATACAAATCGACCCTGGGAAATCCAGAATTGGAAAATGTCTTAGAAGTAGCCTAGGTCAGCTTGCTTAATTTCCAGAGAAGGAAACTGAGACTTGCAGTAGGAGCAAGTGCTTTAGAAGACACCACTTTCCAGGAAGAGAAGTGGGGATGGGTTCCCCGTAACCCCCTGTACCCACCCCCTATTGTCCCCGCTCTCCACCATGCCCCCAGCGCTCCCTCTTATGAACTGGTGCAGTGGGACCCTTGGACACCAACCTGGTCACATGGAACCGGAGCTCGAACGTGGCATTCACTCTCTTTCCGTTCACTGCTGCAGGAGGAAGAGTCTCACTCCAGTGTCTATAAATTCAGAAGTCCTTTTTTTTCTTTCTCCTGGGCTGGGTTTGTGGTGGCTCAGTGGTAGAGTGCTTGGGGCCCTGGATTCAAACACACTTCAATCTTCATTCCAGGATCTAAGATCATACAAAAGATGAAATGCTGATTTTTACCTGGAATACTAGTAACATTTGGTTTCATGTAAAACCAGAAGGCCTTAACTTATTCTTTCTATTTTTTTTTTCTTGGACACAAGCCATATTTTGTCCCCAATATATCTTATCACCTTTCCTACCGGTGGCCTCTGTCTCTGTACAGGAATTTAATTATATCATTATACTTACTTCATGGTCTTGCTTTCCAAACCTCCATTTGTTCACTTTATCATCAGAATACTCTTTGAATCCATTATTCTTTCTTCACTGATTTTTACATGGCATAGGGTTGATTATCCTTCCCATAACTTCCTCTGCAGTCCGGTTATGTGATGTACATGCTTGTTTTCCTCCTTTTTTCTAGCCAAATGCACTCCCAGGCCTTTCTCCTGCCCCAGCCTCTGCCTTTCCTTCCTCCTTTTCTTCTGTCATTTTCTTTCTCCTTCCCCCCACTTTCCCTGTACCTTTACCAGCACCCCCCCTTCCTTCCTCTCTCCCTTGCTTCCTCTACCCCTTTCCTCGTTAGCCCCTCTTTCCTCTCTTCCTTTTCTCCATCTTTTTCCTTTTTATTCCATGCCCACTGCCTCTTTCTCCCCATTTCTTCCCCTCTTCCTCCCTCCCTTCCTTCCCACTTTCTCTCCCCCAGTCAATACCTTTGCCCTGAGTGCATCTGGTCCTGACCTCAGGAACCGGAGGGCAAGATGGTCAGTGAGGGACCCCCAGGTTATTCTTCTGCACCTTCTTTTGTATTCCTATTTAGTTCATTTACAAGCAGATTTCATTAAATCAGCTAAAACTTCACTTATCTTATTCATGAATAAAGCACAGTTTCTTCTTTTCCTTGTTTGCACGATTTGAATGGCTAGATTTTCCTAGAATATCAGGTAAGAATTTTTGTAAGAACCAAACTGGCCAGCCAGCTGTTGCAGGATCGTTGCCAAGAAAACCAACAACGGGATCCTGGGAATCACAGAGCTACTTGCCTGCAGCTAACTCCGCCTGGACTCATCAAAATTGCCCCCAAATGAGTAGATTTTATAAACATTGTACTTGAGAATCTGCATGCTTCATTGTGCTATAAATATACCAGACACAGAGAGCACTCTGGGACTCATTTCTCCCTTTTTGCATAGCTATGATGCAGAGGTAGCTCAGGGGCATGGCTCTGATTGCGGTAGCCTGTCAGAAATACCAGGGTTCCAAGACACAATTTTTCATCCTTGGTTCTTTTTTTTTTTTTTTTTTTCCTTTTTTTCCCTCACTAGAATCCCGTGATTCTCTGAGTGAAGAGAAGCATCTCTCAATGCAAGTGATCAGCATTCTGCCCAGCTCTTTTCCTTAAATGTTTCAGAGACTCTGAGAATCTGAAAGTCAATCACTAGATTTTACTCCAACCTGTCGCCATGTCCATCTTGACTCTCAGCTTCTGATGACTTGAGACTACTCTAAGAAGCCTCATCTGTGCTGAAACGTGGAGTGTTCCCACAAAATGGCTGCTAGCTGATGTGAATGAGAACCCAAATTAAAATGCTTAGATTTTCTTCCTCACTACTTCTTTATCTATCTCTTTGAAGCTCATTAGTATTGAGGCATTAAAGAGAAACCTAGAGAAAGCAGACAAAAATGGAATTCTTTGGGAAGTGGGCCAGCTGTGAAAGGAACTCAGGGTGGATTAGAAACTGTTCTACAAATTAACACCCGTAAGCATTCCATCTTATTATAGAAAATAAATTTATAATTTGATTGTAGGTTTAACATCATTCCAAAGATATTTTGAGGGAACTGGCAATAGCTCACGTTGATTGACATCCCACAGAGCACTAGCTGGTCTCCTACAGAGACCCATCTATCGACTCAGAGAAATCTCTGATGAAGTCAACTGGTCTTTCGTCCTTGCTTGTTGAGCAATAGGACGTAATGCTCTCCATAAGAGAATGGAGGTGTAGAAGAGAAGCATGTTTAATGTGGCACTCTGCCACTCATCTATTTGTCTAGTACTTCTGGAGGGCAGTAATACAGATCATTTACTAATATAAAATAATAAGCTGACAAAGTTCATGAGTTAATTTTGCAGAGTCTAAAATCCAGAACTTTGAGAGCTTCAGAGAGCTACAGGTATTCTTTTTGCTGGGACCTCAAGGCACTCCTGCAGAACCTTCCTGGGCTAACTCATCAAACCTACCTGGTTCTCCTTGCAAATCCACACATTGCTATAACTGTTTCTTTTCGAAGCCTTAGCTAGCACAATGATCATTCGTTGATAAATCCATCTCCCTAGACTACTAACCAGTGAAAGGGTGCTTTATTCCTCATTTCAAAGGCAGTAGCCAATACATGTGATTCCTCCAGGAAAAGGCGTTGGCTAAGTAAATGAAGACATACAAAAGCTATGTGTCTTCCATTTTCTTTTGCTATAATAAAGTACCAGAGACCAGGTAATGTATAAAGAATAGAAACTCATTTTGATCAATCTGAAAACTGGGAAATCTAAAGGAGTGGTACCATCAGCTGCTTGGCATCTGCCAAGGGCTTTCTTGTGCCATCATAACATGGCAGAGGGCATCCCTTGGCCACATAAAAAGAAAGCATGCTGACTGATGGCTCTTGTCCTGTTGTATAAAGACACTAGTGTCACCATAGACACCCCACTCCCATAACTTTATCTGGTCCTAATTACCTTTACCTATTTACCACACCTTTAGAGACATTGTTTTATGTATTGAGGGATCATATTTTTAACATTTGAATTTTGGCTGCCGCATTCAAGTCATAGCACCGTACATCTATTTCTTAGCAGGTCAGTAACATAGCATAGCTCTTCTAGAAATCGTAGGCACCCAAATAAAGTAAGTTCCTGTTTTGGCAGCTATGAGGTCTCTAGGCACTTAAGCAAAGATACTATTTCTAGATCCAAATGACAGGTTGGGAATACAATAGGGTCTACAGGGAGACAGAACCTACAAACATAAAGACACTTCCATGCACAAATGCTGGGTGTCAGACCAGGTGGGAAATCTGTTGTGACAGGGTCTCCCTTTCCTTGGTAGAGTTTATAGCAGAGTAAACAAGTAAGAAAAGACCTCATTTTTAAATCTGGGAGTAGTCTTTTGGTAAAACTGTCACTTGGCAAGTCATTTCATTGTGCTGAGCCCAACATCTTTATTTGTGGAAAAAAAAAGAATCCCACACACAAAAGAATAAATATATTGTTGTTACTAAAGTGAATTAATAACTACTTGTAAGAATTGGTTTTTGAAAAATATAAAAATGACTAAAATATCACTAGGCATATCTTCAGTGCTCAACAAATAAGTCTCAAAAGAATCTTAGTGTTGTCTTCCAAAAATAATTTATTTTTTCTTATTGGAACACAAGTTTAATTGCTTCATGAAAGTTAATAACACAATACTGTGTGTTTTGAGGGAATATGCATCATAGATAACTGAACTGAATGGAGGTACTTTTGCTACAAAGAATAGCTTAGTGATTCCCAGCTACACAAAAAGGGTACCTGCTTCTAAAACCACCTGCATTATGCAGAGGTCACACTTTATTTTCTTAACCCACAGGCACAATATTCTATTGTCTCTCTTTTGAAGATGGAAAGAAACACAAAGACAGGAAAGGGAAGCCGGATTTGTGAGGTCACATAACCAATTGATAAGCAACCCGGAAGATTATTGAGTCTGGACTCCCGTGCAGCTTCTCAGTTCTTCCATTTATCGTGCAGGTGAATTTGGAGTCCAGGTGTGATGGGATGATTGAGAAGATTGATTCTGTTTCTCTTAGCATTGAACAGGGATGTCAGGAGGTGAGACCCACCAGGATTTGAATTCTTTATTCATTTGCTTTTTCTTGCTCTGCATTCTTTGAAACATATTAAATCTGAAGTTTCTTAAAGTTGTCATTGCAATATGAATGAAATTTATTCCCTTTCTTCTTTTTCTTCTCTATTTTGATTTCTTGAAACCACATAAAAGCAAGTGAATGTGATGGAGATTAAATCTTGGCAGCGGACGGTCAGTTTATATATTGATTCTAGGCAGCTATTAGGGAAATAATTAAACCATTATTTTGTTTGTGATTTTATTTGTCTGCTGAGTAAGAAGGACATTTATTAGCATTAGTAGAAAATTAGTTAATAAATTTCTATGCTGTTACACACACACACACACACACACACACACACACACACAAACAAGATAGATTTGTTGATCAAACCTGGCACAATACATTGAAAACAACAACAATGAAATTTTTGATCATCAAATAATTTATTCCAAGCCATTGTGTTCTAAAAAGCTAAATAGTTTCTTTTGTTTTTTTTTTTCTTTTCTAAGTTAAATATTTAAATATCCGCCCCCCACAGTCTTTGTCTTACCTTTTCATTGGAGTTCATATTTTGTTTCTTTTATTATCATAGGAACTGTAAATATTTATTTTAATATTCTAGTCTCAGAATAAGAGATGATATTCACCACAGTGGCAAGCACACTGGCTTAGCATAAGAATGTGTTCTATTTTAAAAGCAATTGCATGAGTAACAGCAGCACAGGAGCTAAAAATTTTATTTTGGGAAACGTGGATATATGATAAAAACATTGACTGCTGAATTATTTGTCTAATCCTGGGATCAGGATGGCGCCTTCTTACGTTTGCCTTTTCTGTACCTCCCTCTGCCAAGGTCATATTGTACTCATATTTTAATGACTTTGAGTCTTCAGCATTATAATGCATTTTCATTTTGCCTATTTTCAGGAAAGCAATGGTGGGTGCTGTGTTATCAACATGTTAGACGGCAATTCATGAAGAAGAAAACCCTCCCCCCTTTTGTTTCCTGACAAGATTTTTATTTTTAAGTGGAGATCTAAATAATAAAGATAGATAATGATTTCCTTTTTTATTTATTTAGATAACAGACAACACATTTTATAAAAGCCATTCCAGGTTGCAAATTAGGACCTGCACCCACCATTTGATTTTTAAAAATGTATTCAAAGAAAGATTTGGGAGGTGGATAACAGGATCTAAAATGTGATCCATTTTATTCTCAAAAACCTGGGTTAAACAGTCCAGTGTAATTTCAAACTGCAAGAAAAACAAATTATTGCTGCTTCCAGGAAAGATGATGTCATTTTCTTAAGAATGGAATCTCTTCAGTGTGGAAATTCATTTCTTGCTTACAGATTTCCTCTAATGGACTGCTCTTTAAGCTTTCAGTTGGAATGTAATTTACATAATATAAATAAATATGTTGTGTATCCAGCACTCAGGTCAAGATGCAGAACGTCACTTATTTCCCAGAAATCCTCCCTGAGCTTCAGTTCTCGCCACCCACTTCCCCACCAGGAAGCAGTGCTCTGTCTTTTATCCACTAACGTCAGATTAGTTCTACTTACACTGCGTCTGTAGCTTGGTCAATGGCTTGTGTCCTCAATCCAGGCCCCACATGTCCCTGATCCTGACTGGGCATCCTTTTGTTCACAGTGAGATTAATAATAAAAGATTATTATCATCCCACTGACTCTAAGTCAATCAAATTAGAAACCTAAATGAGGTGTATGACCTGATTTCTGCAAGTCCTGAAGTCTTGCTGTTCACAAAAAGAAGGTTCCAAAACTCGTCTTGGCTTAGGTTTCTCCCTGCAAAGATGAAATCGTCCTATTTCTTGTGTGGTCTTCTGCTTACTACTGTAAAGTGCTGGACACCACACAACAAACAAACAAGAAGAAGACAGACTTCCTAGGGGACCAGGTCATGAGAAAAGACACAGTGGTGGCTCCTCTGGGTTTCCCTTTTGCCTCTCATATGTCCTCGAAAAGTCACTGCGGAATCTCCAACCAGAGATTCAGGGAGGCTCGGACAAAACCAGGCTCGGACAAAAACAGAGAGCTGTTCCCTTGAGCCAAAGGACTAGGATAAAGAAGGGACTAATAGAACAGAAAACTTCTTTGACGACATTTGCCAACTTGGGTGAAGCCTCACCAGAAGCCTCGCAAGCCCTGTGGTCTCAGCTGCTAGTAGAGCTTGTCTTCCACCCAGGCACCCACACAGCTGAGCAGCAGCTCTCTAGCACCCAGTGCCCATGGCTGGGCAGTTCTCGGTCACCCCAACAGGGTGGTGTAAATAGAACCCAACTGTGAGCAGAGCCTGCGTCCCCACCAGGCGGCAGAACTAACCTAGTGGAACAGGTGAGGCTGGTCTGTAGTCTACTCCAGCCCCACTCAGGGCCAGCAGGGCCTGGCTGGCAGCAGAACTGCTCGTCATCTGGCACCAAAGAGAAGGACATGGCGGTGTGAAGAGGGGATGGTGGATACTTCTTTGCCCCAGCCCTCTATTTATTTATTTATTTATTTGGCTCCAGGGATTGAAGTCAAGTATGCTTAACCACTGAGAAACGTCCCCAGCCCCCCCCCCTTTTTTTCCTTTTATTTTGAGACAGGGTCTCAAGTTGCTGAGGACCTTGCTAGGCTGGCTGGCTTTGAACTTGTGATCCTCCCACCTCAGCATCCTGAGTCACTGGGATTACAGGCATGAACCTCCACACCCAGCCCACTCCCAATTTCTGCTGTTAGCAGGCCCCAGTGGGAAGCTGAGTTTTTGCCTCAATTCTGCAGGGAAAACAAAACAAAACAAAACAAACAAACAAACAAACAATACAGTCCTCAGTTTCCTCTCTCCGTGGTACTAGTGAGACTCACCCATGAGCTGAACATACACTTCCACCTGGAGCCAACGTAGTCCAAGTTGGTGCTCACTGCCACTGGCAAGGTAAGATGTTAGCAAGGCCTACAGAAAATCTGAACCTCCATCAGTCACCAGAGGAAGTCTGAGGAGCTCCCGGAGAGAGACCTCAACTTGGCATGAGCGAGGTTCTTGACAGACATCCTGGAAATTATTTTAGGGACATATCAGAAGCACAGAGGTTTATTTTGAAAGCCAGGAATACACAGTCAGGGTACAAGACAGGCTATCTCTAAAGTGAGAGGTGCTTGGGAGTTCTTAGGCTCATCTTTTAAAGGAAACTTGGCGAGGGTGGCCTGGGAACTACATAGGCATGATGGCGGTCTGGAGGCCTTGCAATCTCAGGATCCTCACGCTGATGTGCTCTCCGTGATTGATCATAGAAAGTGTTGGAGAGTACCCTAGATCATAGGTTTCTTAAAGTATTGTATCTCTCTTTGCCTATTCTACTTATTACATAGACTGATCAACAGTGCCCAAGGTAATGTTTATAAGTGAGTGAAATTATATTAACTCTAACATTCACACATTTCCGAGAAATTTGGTGGTGACAGACCTCTGATAGAACCGGGTTGGTGAGGAAGGGTATATGGACATTAGCATAAGGCTTTTAGATTAAAGTTATGGCTTCTTTGTCCTTCCTCTTGTCTTCTTCCTGCCCTATATTGCTTCCCTGTGATACCTCACACCCAGGTGAAGCCAGGCAGGCCAGAACCTTCCCTCCACACTTTTGTAGCCAGTGCTCCACTTTTGCAGTGGTGGTCTCAGTGGGGCCCCATGTGATGACCATGCCCACACATCGGGTCCTAAACTGCACCCCACAAGGGAATTGTTTGATAAATAAGTAAACAAAACATTTAAAGTGTATCCAAAGTCTGGATATAGTCTAAATCATGCGTCATAACAAGAACCAGGAAAACTACAACTTGAATTAGAAAAATCAATGAAAAGAGTGAGAAAAATCAGAGATTGTAATTAGCTGACAAAGATTTAGACCAACACTATACAAATATTTTAACAAGCAATTTAAAATTCTCTTGAAACCAATAGAAAATTCCAGTAAAGAATTTTACTGGAATTAAATATAAACTACAATAAATAAAATTATATACTTAAGAGTTGGGCTTAATAAAATTCTATACTTAATAGTAAATATGGCAGAGGATATAAAGTCTGGGATTTTGAGAACAAGTCAATAGAATTTACCCAATTTGGACAACATGGAGAAAATAGATAGAAAAACAAAATGAGCTTAGCCAAGAGACCCCATCAGACAAGAGAAGAAAACTTGTATTAATATAACTGAAGTTCCAGAAAAAGATATCATTGAGTGGGACTGAAAATGAAATAAAATAACAACAGAAAACTTTTCAAATTAAAAAAAAAAAAGATATAAACCTACTGACTCAAGAACCTGAGAGCGAAATTCAAATAGGATAAATGGAAAAAAAGAAAAAGTGTGTGTGGGGGGGTGAACCAAAGCAAAAGAAATTTACTCCAAGACATGACATAAACTTCTGAAAATTAGAGAACAAAAAATCTCAAAGGCAGCCCAAGAGAAAGACATCCTACCTAGGATGAAAATGTCATTTGAATGGTAGCAAATCTTCCCTTAAAGAGCAGTTAAAGAAAGTTCTCTAAACAGAAAGTAAATTTTAAAAGAAGACAGCTCAGAATATCAAGAAGAAAAAGAGGTCATTAGAATGGGTGAAAATGGACACAAAGATAATATACTTATGAGCTTCTTAAATAATTTGGTTTTGGACTGAAATTATTGTAGTGCTCATTATAGGTTGAAGAAACACTTAAGACAAACAAAATACTTAAGACTACTTAAAACATGGAGACTCTAAAGGACTTATATGCAAGTGAAATTTCTACACTTCATTCAAAGTATTAAAACATGAATATCAATAGATCATAAGTTATGTTGTGCATTGTAACACTTAGAACAACAAGAAAACTCAGTAAATCAATACACCCCAAAACAAAAACAAATCAAGATGGAATTTTAAAAATAAAAGATAAAAAAGTTCAAAGACCTATTTCTATAGAAACTACAAGTAACATCATATTTATTAAAAAATGAATGTTTTTCTCCTACGATCAGGATAAAGTAGGAATGGTGCTCTCACTGTGTTTATTCAACATAGCATTGGATGCCTAACTAGAGCAATCGGGATGAAAAATTAAAAAAAAAAAGAAGAAGAGGAAAATGAAGGAAACTGTCCCCATTTGCTGATAACATGGATTATGTCTGAGCAACGTCATAAGGACACTACAAAAGTTCCATAGAAACAACATTTGAGTTCAACAAGTTCTCATAGTTATACAAGATCAACATCAAAATATTCTAATATACTAACAACATTAAAAAACCAAAATTAAAATACAATATAATTTATGATTTGTACAAAATAGACTAAATAGGTATACCATTAACAAAGCATATATCCTAAAAATTAAAAAAAAAAAATCAGACATCAAAGAAGTCTTCCATAAATGGAGACCCATGCTATATTCATGAACAGGAAGACTCAATACTATCAAGCCTCCAGTAGTATTCAAATTGATCTATAAACTTAGCATTATTCCTATTCAAATTCCAGCAAGACATAGACAAGCTATTTTAAAATGTATATAGAAAAGTAGAAGGCTGGGTGCTGTGGCACAAGCCTGTAATCCCAGTGACTCGGGAGGCTGAGACAGTGGACAACAAGTTCAAGCCAGCCTCAGCAAAAGCAAGGCACTAAGCAACTCCGTGGGACCCTGTGTCTAAATAAATATACAAAATAGGGCTGGGTTTCTGACTTAGTGGCCAAGGGCTACTGAGATCAATTCCAGGTAACCCCTTGTGCCCCCAAAAAAGAAAGGCAGAAGACTTAGAGTACAAACTCATCTTGATAAGAGTAGCTTAGGATGGATCACTCCCTCTGGTGTTAAAGTGCAGTATACAGCTACAGTAATCAAAACCATGTGGTACTGGCAGAAGGGCAGACACATAGATCAATGGAATGTAATAAAAAATGCAGAAGTAAACTCACACAAACATGTCAAACTCTTTTTGTGAAAGATGCCAAAGAAATTAAATGGGAGAAGTGTAGGTCTTTTTATAAAGGGTACTAAAGCAATTGGTCATCCATCGACAAGACACTTCACACAAAAAGTAACTCAAAACCGATTCTGGACTTAAAGTAGAAGGTAAGAGTATAAAGCATTTGGGGAAAAAATAAAAATCATTGGGGTATACAGCTAAGCCAAAGTCTTTCAGAATTGATAGCAAAAGCATGGTCTATAAAAGAAAAAAAAATAGATAAATTTGATGTAATAAAAATGAGTAAGTTTTGCTCTTTGAAAAACTCCTGTGAAGATGATGAAAAGACAAGCCACAAAGTTGGAGAAAATACTTGCAAACCACGTATCCAACCACAGACTTGTCTAGGAAAAAGAATGCAAAATTCAACAATAAAAATAGGCAATCCAATTATAAATTAAACCAAAGGCATAAATATACATCTTACTGAAGAAGATATAATATTGGCAGATAAGCACATAAAAAATGCTTAACATCATAGATAGTATAATCATCTTATATACAAAGTGAGATATATAAAAAAAAAGCCACTAAAATAAGTGAGTTTAACAGGGTTGCAAATTAAGATCGACATTAAAAAAATCAAGATTTTTTTATGTTGATATATATATATGACATAATTTCAGTGTATATATATTTGTGTGTATTATATATATGCTTATATATATAATATATGCTGATCATATGTGCTATATTATCAATAACAATCAAAATGGGAAGCAATTAATAGCTTTGTATAAATTTAACAAAATATTTACAAGCTACCAAAATCTAAAAGCTACCAAACATTATTGAGAGAAACGAACTGAAAAACTAAATATTATTGATTTAAAGTGTTCTCAAACTGATGTATAGATCAATAATAATCCTAATCAAAACTCCAAAATGTTTTTGTAGAAATCAACAAACTGATTCTGAAAGTTACATAAAATATAAAAGACAGAATAATCAAACAGTTTTATAAGAGGACAAAGATGAAGATGTTAAAATGACAGTAATATATTCTCAGTGGTCTCATAAATTCTTTCTATTTAAAAACAAATGACTGTAATAAGAACTATGGAAAAGCATAGAAACTGGAGCAATAAACATAAACTTATATTTAACTGAATTTTTCTAGAAGTACTATGACAATTCAATGAGTTCTGGACAGTTTTGTTTTTTTTAAATCCACTGAAACATTTTTACCTCCTTATGCAAAAATTTGTTAACCCATCCTTTACACTTTATATGAAAGCCTAGGAGACAAAGTGACAAGTTGAATAAGTCCACACACACACTGATTAAAGCCACTCACGTGGAGCAAAGGACAGAAGGCGGCATTTGAGCACAAGCCCTAAGACCTTTCTGTTCTTTTTGTTTCTTATGATGTAAGACCTTGCCAGGCTGGGCCATAACAAAGGGTCTTTATCCAGAGAATAATGTGCCTTGTTTGCACAAGTTACAGAAGAAGGATCTTCCTAAATCTGTTTAATTTGACAGATGTTAGGGGATGAGGTAAAGATGTTTGACTTGAAAAAGTCATGTCCTGTGATCATCCGTGACATTATAAGAGAAATATTTGAAAATATTTCTCCCATTCTTGGGTTTTCTTTTTACTTTTTAATTGTGTCTTTTGAAGCACAAAATATACAATAGTATTACATTTCGATTTATCTATCTTCCTTGAATGCCTATGCTTTGGGTGTCATGTCTAAGAAACCGTTGCCTAATCCAAGGTTTTGTAGATACATAACCCTGTTTTCTTCTATGAGACTTACAATTCCAGCTCATGCATTTAGGTCTTTAATACTTTTTAAGTTAATTTTTTGTATGTGGAATAAATAAAAAATCCAACTTTATTCTTTTATATATGGATACTCAATTACACAGGACTGTTTGTTGGAAGAATTATCCTCTCTGGCTGAATCACCTTGACGCTCTTGGCCAAATCGTATGCTAGTATTCTGTGCAGGGGATACCTCTGGTGATGAAAATCAATCAGGGCCGAGTTCCATTTCCCCAGATGTGAAGACTGAACACACAAGAAACACCGAGGCCAGCGTAGAAGCAAGTTCTGCTTAAAGGAGAGAACAGAGACTTCTCTGCAGAGAAGGGACCCCAGAGCTGGATATCCAAAGAAGTGGGGGTGTCCTGCCCTATTTTTACATTTTAGATTTCCTTTGTTCTCAGGCTCTCCTTCTCCCCTTATCTTGCCTCTCTCCTCTCCCCATCTTGCATACATGACCAGTGGATAAACAGTGAAGGAGGAGAGATCCAAGGTCAGGAAAGAAGCCTTCCAGGGGTGCAGGCAGGGAGGGATGACCCTGGAGCATTAATTGACGACTCCCTGCAGGGAGGAACATTCCTAGTGCTGGTCACCATAGCCACAGGTTACAGGAGGAGCAAGGGCTTTGGAGATATCAGCATTTGATTCTTCTTCCCGGAGGACCCAATTATTTGTTATCTACATTGACCTCCTTTTGTCACCCAATTTCACAGGCATATCTCTTTAAGAAATATAATGTACCAGTAAAAAACTATGGATTAAAAAAAGATAAGATGAAACGAAAAAGATCAACTGATTATACACACATGGTTATATTTCTGGACTCTCAATTCTATTCCATTGATTTCTATGTATAATGTTATATCAGTACCACCCTCTCTTGATAACTGTAGCTTTTTAGTACAATTTAAAATTGAGAAGTACTTGTCTTCCAAATTTGTTCCTTTTTTAAAAGCTTATTTTGCATATTCTGAGTCTTATGTGGCTCCATATGAATTACATTATAATACGAAAAAATAGTTGTGATATTGATGAAAGATGTATTTAACCCTAATCCTAACCTTACCCCTAACCCTAACCCTGACCTAACCCTATCAATCTGGGCACTATTGCCATCTTAACTATGTTAGTAACTTCACTCCATGAATACAGCATCTTTCATTTATTTAAAGCTCATTCTTTGATTTTCTTTTTCCAGAGATGTTTTTTAGTATTTAAAGACTTTACACCTCTTTGGTTAAGTATGCTGTAAGCATTCTTTTTTTTTTATGCTATAGTAAATGAAATTCTTTTCTTAATTTTAGGATTGTTAATTGTTAGCATTATAAAACAGGCTTTTATATATTGATATTTTATCCTGAAAACTTGTAAATTCATTCCTATAAGGCATTTTGGATTTTATTTATACAAGACCCTGTCATTTGTGAATATATATATATATAAATATAGGTATACCCTTTTCCAATCTGGATATCTTTTGTTGTTATTGTTGCTGTTTTGTGATTTGCCCTGCATAAAATTTCAAATAGAATGGTGAGTAACTCTAAGAATGTCAAACATATTGTGTTTTGTGCATGGACAAATACATCTCAATGAATCTTATTATTATGTAGAATTATAATGCATCATAAAAAAGAAAGATGTCAACTATGAGTTTTTCATAAACATCTTTTATCAGCTTAAGGAAGTGTCCTATTATTCAAAGTTTGTTTAGTGCTTTTATAATGCAAATTCATTGCATTTTATCAAATGACTTCTTGGCTTTTTTTCTATTGTGTGTTTGTCCTTTGTTGTATTAATATGGAATATTCCTTGATTAATTTCTGCATGTTGGGCCAATCTTTCATCCCTGAAATTCATGTTTTTTAATTGCATATTGATGTTGGTGGGTTTAGCTTCTAATACTTTGTTGAACATGTTTGTATCTATTGGTCAGTTTTGTTTCCTTGTAATATCTTTGCTTGATTTGTTATCATGGTAGAGTGGTCTTATAAAATGTGCTGGCAACTATTACTCTAATTTTATTTTCTGGAATAACTTGAGAATAGTTAGGACTAATACTTATTCAATACTTGGTAGATATTTAATACGTGGTAGATCTTATCAATGGAGTTGTCTTGGACATACATACATGAATGTTGAGTGGTGGGAGAAGGATTTGTTTTGCTTCATAATACAATCGCTCACATTTTGTGGGTCAATTCAGGTTCTCATTTTATCTTAATTAGGTTATTTCTGTGGAATTTGTCTGTTTCATCTACATTTTTTAATTTATTTGCATACAGCCGGTCATAGTATTCTCTTACAATGTTTTTGTTGTATAAAATTTGTATTAATGTTTCCTCTTGGTTCTTGTTTTAAGTAATTTTTGTCTCTTTGTATCTTGGCCAGTCTTGCTAAAATATTGTTTATTGTGTTGATTTCTCAAAGAACCAGCTTTTTAAAATTGATTTTTCTCTCAATTTTTATTGTCTATTTATTTCTGTTCTCTTCATTTGTTTCTTTCATCTTATTTAGAATTTACTCTTTTTTCTACTTTTTAGAGATGTATGGATAAGTTATGATTTGAGATCTTTATTTATAACATCGGTATTTCTAGCTATAATCTTCCCTCTTAGCACTGCATTAGGTGCACCCTGTAAGTTTTTGTTTTGTTTTTACTCGTCTCAAATATGTTTCAGTTGCTCTTCTGATTTATTATTTGGTATTGAATATTCATGAGTATCTTAATTCTATATATTCATACCTTTTTCAGATTATCTTTTTTAATGATTTCTAATCTCATCTCTTTGAGACCAAAGAAAAGCCTTTCATAATTTCAATTCTTTCAAATACATTGAGGTTTGCTTTAGGACTTAGCATGCACCTTATCTTAAAGAATGTTTCTTGTATACTGGAATGGGATTTCTTTTCTACAGTTGTTAAATGGAATGTTGTAAAGATGTCTGCTAGGTACTTGCTTCTAGTTTTCTATTTCTTAGTTGATCTTGTGTGTAGCTGCTCAACAGTAGTGTTGGGAAGGCCACAAATGGCTATAGTTAGCTCCCTCACCAAGGATTCAGGGGGGCTATGTTTTCAGTGTATAGTCAAGGTCATATTCTGATTCAGAGTACTTATTCAAGGTCATAAATGTTTGCTTGTGAACATGTACCCACTGATGTAACCTGTTGGCAGTGTGCTGTCTTTGCCTGGCCTGCATATAAACAAGGGGTAAGGAAATGGACAGCCTAGGTGCTAGTGCCACCTCTGTGTAGAGAATGACTAACATCCCAACCACACTTTGCATTTTCTTCTGCCTGCTGGAGCCCTGGACCCTGTGTCCTGGCCCTGAGTCAGCATCAGCACAACAAGTAGCTAATAGTCGTAGGTAAACAGTAGTCTTTTCTGTCTTTTACTTTGCTTCCAATCTAGTCGTAGGTAAACAGTAGTCTTTTCTGTCTTTTACTTTGCTTTCAATCTTCTGAGTAGTTGAAAGTGGGGTGTTGACATATCCAGTTATTTCTGTGAAAATGTCTATTTCTCTGTTTAATTTTGCCATCTCTTGTTCCATTTATTTTGGGTTATGTTGTTAGGTACATCTCTGTTCATTATTGTTCCTCAGATTGTATACTCTAAAAGACAGATCTTATAACTCACTATGTGTTCTGCTTGCTTAAAACTGTTGTTGAATCTCTCCAGTTATTTCAGTTATTTAACTTTTCAGTTAGATATCTTTTGACTCTAGAATTTCTATTCATTCTTTTTTCTGTAGCTTCTGTCTCTCATGTTCTCTATTTGGTGAGATATTTTGCTCATTCTTTTTTTAAAATTTTTCAATATAATTTCTTTAATCCTGCATATTAAAATATCCAGTCTTTGTTGAATAAATTAAATGTTGAATAAATTAAACATCTGTGCTATCTTAGGGAAATTTTCTATAGATTGCCTTCTTCCCTTGGTCCATATACTTTCTTGTTTTCTTTTTGGTTTTGACATGTTAGATGTGTATTTCTTAAAAAGTATACCTTTAAATTAATATATTAATATAATGTATATGATAGCAAATAATTAATATTATATGATAGAATAGGGTACGATTTATCAGATTCTCCCTACTCTTTAGGATTTATTATTATTGATGTTTGCTGTTATTGATTGTTTGTTGTTATTGATGGATTTGTTTATCTAGAAACCTTCTGAGTTCATTCTGCAAATTCTATACTATTTGTTGTTTATGATCTCTGACAACATGGTTTGGTGAGTTTTATGATCATTTACTAAACGAACAGAGCAGTGTCTTCAATTTCAGGAAAAAAATTAGCCTCCTAGGTCTTGTTTTAGGTCTTATGTGTCTGTATTGGAAGATGCTTGAACACTGGTTCAGTCAATTTAAACTGCATTGCCTTCATTCCTGCCTCAAGGTCAGCCAGAGGTGAAAGCACAGGTCCTTATCACGTCTTTAATGAGGGTGGCACAGTTTGCATATAGGTGTGACTTTCTAGATTTCAAGGAATATTTTTGAGCTTTTCAATGGTGGGCATCTCCATTCCCCACCGTTTCTTTCATTTTAAGTTTTTTGGTCATTTTGTTATTTGCCCCAACTGTTTTCATCTCCTTAAGCATCTGCAGTACCAAACAATTGCTGCTGGTTGTTTTTGCTAAATACCTGTCAGGAAAAACCTATCTGCACATTTGAGCTCTGAGAGCAAATAAGGATAAGTCTTGGGAGTGAGATATCTCAGGATGCTGTCAGGTCAACTAATGAAAATTCTCTGAGATACAGTTTTATAAGAACCCCAGATCATACTGACCCTCCAGAGGATGCTGGGTGGCTAGTCTTTACTGTGAATGTGTGATATTGGTTTTCAATGAAACCAACAAGCTAGAGAGCGGCTAGAAATAGGGCAAGATAAAATCACAGTGATCACTATTCTGAGATTTAGTTAATTTTATTAAATACATGTTTCCAGAATTTTTGCAAGACTGATTAATTCCCAGAATTAAAATTTGTCTTGACCATTTTGGGTTGGTTCTCTTTACTCTAATGAAAGAGAGAACTTTTGGAGTATCATAATCTACCATTTCCAATGACATTACTGAAAATATTTTTAACTCAGAATAGGCAAAAATTAATTGGATGGGACATAGTAAGCAATACATACAAAAAGGAAAAGCTGACAAAAGAGACAAAATCATGTTTCAAATTGATTCTTTCACTTAAAGGTTTAGAGATGAAAGAGATACATCTACCAAATGATTTTTCAAGTATATATTTGGCATGCTTAAAAAAAAAAACTAAGAAAACCTGATTAGAAAATATATACAAAATTACATATATGATGTTGTGAGGGAGAAAAAAAATAGAGAAATGTGTCACAGTAGATTGGGTAGAGAGAGGTGATGGGAGGGGAGGGGAGGGAGGATAGGGAGGGCAGCAGAATACAACAGACACTAGTGTTGCTGTATGTATAAACGTGGCTGTTTAACCAGTGTATTCCTGCAATCTGTACACGTGGAAAAATAAGAATTCATACCCCATTTGAATCAAATGTGTGATATGTCAAGATCATTGTATTGTCTTGAGCAACTAATAATAATAAAAAAAAGAAAATAGAAAAGAGACCTGAACAGATGCTTCACAAAGGAGAATATGCAAATGGTCAATAAACATCCAGTCTTGGTTTCTAGGTATCATTTTCTATCCATGCCATGGATGAAACAGAGAAATTTCACAATGATCCTGGGATATCTTATTGCATTAAGAAGTGATAAAGTACATAAAGGATATTAGGAGTATGCCATAACGGTCACAGAGTTAACATGAATGGCCTTGCACTGGAAAATTCTGAGACAATTTAAGTAAAATAGTAAATATAGCAGTGAATTATCACACATTTAATAATTTTAAAATATTAATACATAATGCTATAAACAAAACAAAAGTCCATATAATAATTTACAAAAAATGGCAAGCTCTTCTTTATATTAGATCAATACAAAATAATATTGGGGTAAAATGATCAGTTTCTAAAAATTTATAGGTGAAATTTTAAGAGAACCTGGATATTTATATGTCTCAAATTATTTTTCTACAAATTACTGACAATGAAAAATGATAATTGAATTGTAGATAAACAATAATTGTAGATAATTGTTGAAAACACCAGCTTAACCAAGTTATAATGTTGGTGAGGATTGATATCAATGCCTCCCAGTATGATGCTTTGAGAAGTTAGTATCACCCTGATTTTTGTTCTGCCCCAAATGCAGAATCTAATCACAAGGAAACAAAAGACAAATTAAATAGAGGTGAATTCTAAAAACTAATTAGTCTGGCCAGGCACAGTGGTGCATGCCTGTAATCCCAGCAACTCAGGAGAGTGAGGCAGGAGGACTGCACTTCAAGGACTTAGTGATGTCCTAGACAACTTAGTGAGATCCTATTTTAAAAGAAAATGGGGGGTGTGTGGCTGGAATGTGGCTTGGTGGTAAAGTACCCCTGGGTTAAATAGCCAGTACAAAAAAAAAAAACAAAAAAACTATTCTGTACCCTCATAAAATATCAAAGTCAGGAATGATATGGAAAGTCTGAGACACTATTCCAAATTAAAAGAGAGACATGATAAACGTGCATTTGATCCTGGATTGGGAAAATCCTAAGTATATAAGGCTTTTTGGGGGAAACTGACAAAATTGTAATAGGAACAATGGATTAGACCATTATGTGTTTTATAAAATTATTAAAATTATATTTATTATCACATTCAAAACATTGAAGTCATTGGCTTCTCTTTTATGGTTTTTTCTCTGTTTTTGTTTAGTTTACATGTAAACATCACAAAATACTGTTTGCTAGGCCTTCAAAATATATACAGAATCTTACAACTTTCAATTTGTCAATTTTGCCAGCATCACATTGCTATTAAAAGAGACATGATAATTTCTAACAATGATGACATTACAAAAGAATGTCATCATTGTTAGAAATACATAAATGCTAAACTCTTTAGGTTCATGATGTTCACAACAAATAGTTCAGAAAACAATATGTATTTGTATGTGTATATGATAAAAGAGATGTGTGTATCTCTACATATAGATCTATAGGGAGAATTATAATACAAATGGGGAAAAGGTCCACACTAGGTAAATATGACTAAAGGACATATAGGCGGAATATAACTATACATACACACACACACACACACACACACACACACACAAAGTGGAAACATTTCAGTCTTCATCTTGCTTCATTTACCCTAAGTATTTTTTTGTAGTTTTATTTATTTTTTATCTAATTTGTTATATATGACAGCAGAATGCATTATAATTCATATTACAGCTATAGAACACAATTTTTCATACCTGTGGTTGTATACAAAGTATACTCACACTGTTCATGTCTTTACATGTACTTAGGGTAAGGATATCCATCTCAATCCGCCATCTTTTTTACCCACCTATCCCCTCCCTTACCCTCCCACCCCTTTGCCCTATCTAGAATTTCTCTTACCCTCCCATGCTCTCCCTCCCAACCCCACTATGAATTAGCCTCCTTATATCAGATAAAACATTCAGCATTTGGTTATTTGGGATTGGCTAAATCCACTTAGCATTATATTCTCCATTTCATCCAATTACCTGCAAATGCCATGATTTTATTCTCTTTTATTGCTTAGTGATATTCCATTGTGTATATATACCACATTTTCTTTATCCATTCATTGACTGAAGGGCATCTGGGTTGGTTCCACAGTTTAGCTATTATGAATTGTGCTCCTATAAACATTGATGTAACTATGTACCTGTAGTATGCTGTCTTTAATTCCATGGGGTGTACATTGAAGAGTGGGATACCTGAGTCAAATGGTGGTTCCATTCCAAGTTTTCCAAGAATTTCCATATTGCTTATCATATTGGTTGAACCAATTTGTGGTCCCACCAGCAATGTATGAGTATGCCTTTTTCCCCACATCCTCGCCAACACTTATTGTTGTTTGTGTTCTTAATATCTGCCATTCTGATGAAATCTTAGAATAGTTTTGATTTGCATTTCTCTAATTGCTAGAGATGTTGAACATTTTTTCATATATTTGTTGAATGATTGTATATCATCTTCTGAGAGGTATCTGTTCAGTTCCTTGGCATATTTATTTCTTTGGTCTTTAGCTTTTTGAGTTCTTTATATACCCTAGAGATTAGTGCTCTATCTAATATGCGAGTGGTAAAAATGTAGGCTCTCTACTCACCTCACAGATTGTTTCTTTTGCTGAGAGGAAGATTTTTAATTTGAATCCATCCCATTTATTGATTTTTGATTTTAATTTTTATGCTATAGAAGTCTTATTAAGGAAGTTGGGGCCTAATCTGACATGATGAAGATTTAGGCCTGCTTTTTCTTCTAACAGGTGCAGTGTCTCTGGTTTAATTCCTAGGTCCTTGATCTACTTTGAGTTGAGTTTTGTGCATGATGAGAGATAGAGGTTTAATTTCATTTTGTTGCATATGGATTTCCAGTTTTCCAAGCACCATTTGTTGAAGAGGCTATCTTTTCTCCAATGTAGGTTTTTGGCGCCTTTGTCTAATATAAGATAACTGTAATTTTTGTGAGTTAGTCTCTGTGTTCTCTATTCTGTACCATTGGTCTACAAATCAATTTGGTGCCAATACCATGCCATTTTTGTTACTATTCCTCTGTAGTATAGTTTAAGGTCTGGTACAGTGATGCCACCTGCTTCACTCTTCTTGCTAAGAATTGCTTTGGCTACTCTGGGTCTCTTATTTTTCCAGATGAATTTCATGATTGCTTTTTCTATTTCTATGAGGATTGTCATTGAGATTTTGATTGAAATTGCATAAAATCTGTATAGTGCTTTTGGTAGTATGGTCATTTTGACAATATTAATTCTGCCTATCCAAGAACAATGTAGATCTTTCAGTCTTCTAAGGTCTTCTTTAATATCTTTCTTTAGTGTTCTGTAGTTTTCATTGTAGAGGTCTTTTACATCTTTTGTTAGGTTGATTCTTAACATTTCATTTATTTATTTATTTATTGAGGCTATTGCAAATGGGGTAATTTTCCTCATTTCCCTTTCAGAGGATTTGTCACTGATATATAGAAATGCCTTTGACTTATGGGTGTTGATTTTGTATCTTGCTACTTGCCTGAATTTATTTTCTAGTTCTAGAAGTTTTCTGGTGGAATTTTTGGGGTTTTCTAGGTATAGAATCATATTATTGTCAAATAGTACTAATTTGAGTTCTTCTTTTCCTATCTAAATCCATTTAATTTCTTTCATTTATCTAATTGCTGTGGCCAGTGTTTTAAGAACTGTGTTAAATAGAAGTGATGAAAGAGAGCAACCCTGTCTTGTTCCAGTATTTAGAGGGAATGATTTCAATTTTTCTGTATGTAGAATGATGTTGGCCTGGGGCTTAGCATAGGTAGCTTTTATGACGTTTGAGATATATTCCTGTTATCCCTAGTTTTGAATGTGAATGGGTGCTAAATTTTGTCAAATGCTTTTTCTGCATCTATTGATATAATCATCTGACTCTTATCTTTAAGTCTATTGATGTCGTGAATTTCATTTATTGATTTGTGTATGTTGAACCATCTTGCATCTCTGGGATGAACCCCACTTGATCATGGTGCACTATCTTTTTGATTTTTTTTATTCAATTTGCCAGAATTTTATTGAGACTTTTTGTGTCAATGTTTATTAGAGATATTGTCTGAAGCTTTCTTTCTTTGATGTCTCTTTGTCTCAGGGTGATATTGGCCTCATAGAATGAGTTTGGAAATGCTCCCTCATTTTCTGTTTCACAAAATAATTTGAAGAATATAGGCATTAGTTCTTTTTTATCAGTCTTGTAGAACTCAGCTGTGTATCCATCTGGTCCTGGGATTTTCTTTGTATGCTTCTGATGGTGCCTTGTATTTCATTGCTTGAAATTGATCTGTTTAAATTGTGTATATCATCCTGATTCAATCTGGGCACATATATGACTCTAGAAATTTGTTGGTGCCTTGTATATTCTCTATTTTATTGGAGTAGAAGTTTTGAAAATAATTTCTAATTATCTTTTTTTATTTCTGTAGTGTCTGTTATGACATTTGCTTTTTCATCATGTATGTTAGTAATTTGAGTTTTCTCTCTCCTCTTTGTTACTATGGCTAAGGGTTTGTCAATTTTGTTTATTTTTTTGAAGAACCAAATTTTTCTTTTGTCAATTTTTTCAATTTTTTTTTATTGATTAAAAAATGATAGCAGAATGCCTTACAATTCTTATTACACATATATACCACAATTTTTCATATCTCTGTATATAAAGAAGGTTGACACCAATTCAGGTCTTCATACATGTACTTTGGATAATGATGTCTATCACATTCCACTATCCTTGCTAATCCGCTGCCCTCTCCCTTTGTTTTGTCAATATTTTTCAATTGTTTCTTTTGTTTCAATTTCATTGATTTAAGCTCTGATTTTAATTATTTTCTGTCTTCTGATTTTGGTGTTGATTTGTTCTTCTTTTTCTAAGGCTTTGAGATATAATGTTAGGTCATTTATTTGTTGACTTTTTCTTCTTTGAATGAATGAACACTATGCAGTGAACTTTCCTTAGTACTGCATTCCTAGTATTCCAGAGATTTTGATATGTTGTTTCAACATTCTTATTTACCTCTAAGAATATTTTAATCTCCTTGTTGATGTCTTTTGCAAGCCATTGTTCATTCAGTAGCATTTTATTTAGTCTCCAGGTGTTGGAGTAGCTTCTATTTTTTTATTTTATCATTGATTTCTAATTTCATTCCATTGTGATCTGATAGAAGGAAGGGTAGTATCTCTACATGTTGTATTTGTTAAAAGTTGTCTTGTGGCATAATATATGATCTATTTTAGAGAAGGATCCATGTGCTGCTGAGAACAAAGTGTATTCTCTTGTTCAAGGATGAAATAATCTATATATGTCAGTTAAACCCAAGTTATTGATTGTATTATTGAGTTCTATAGTGTCTTTGTTCAGTTTTTGTTTGGAAAATCTGTCCAGTGGTGCAAGAGGTGTGTTAATGTCATCTAGAATTATTGTGATGTGCTCTATTTCACTGTAGAATTTGAGAAGAGTTTGTTTGATGAACATAGATGCTCCATTGTTTGGGGCATATGTATATATAATTAGTATGTCTTGTTGGTGTGTAGTTCCCTAGAGCAGTATAAAATGTCCTTCTTTATCACTTTTTATTAACTTCAGCACAAAGTCTATTTTATTTGATATAAGGATGGAAACTCTTGCTTGTTTCCACAGTCCATGTGAGTGGTATGATTTTTACCAACCTTCCACATCTTATGTCACCTGCATATGTCTTTTTGTATCAGATGAATCTTTTGGAGGCACCCTATTGTGTTTTTTTTTTTCTTTTTTCCTAATCTTTTGATTGGTGAGTTTAGGCCACTAACATTCAGGGTTATTATTGAGACATGATTTGTATTCCCAGCCATTTTTGTTTATTTTTGTTATTTAACTTGACTTAGCTTCTCCTTCGATTAGTTTTTCCTTTAGTGTAATCCCTCCTTTTTTTGATTTTCATTGTTGTTTTTCATTTCCTCTTCATAGATTATGTTGTCAAGGATGTTCTGTAGTGAAGATTTTCTAGCTGCAAATTCTTTTAACTTTTGTTTATCATGGAAGGTTTTTATTTCATCATCAAATCTAAAGCTTAATTTTACTGGATATAAGATTCTTCATTGGCATCCATTTTCTTTCAGAGCTTGATATATGTTGTTCCAGCATCTTCTAGCTCTCAGGACCTGGATTGAAAAATCTGCACATAACCTAATTGATTTTCCCATATATGTAATCTGATTCCTTTCTCTCATGGCTTTTAATATTCTCTCCTTTGTTTGTATGCTAGGCATTTTTATTATAATGTCCCTTGGCGTGGATCTGTTGTGATTTTGTACATTTTGTATCCTATAAGCCACTTGAATTTGGTTTTCCAATTCGTTCTTCATGTTTCAAAGTTTTTCTGATATTATTTCATTGAATAGCTTGTTCAATCTTTTGGTTTGTAACTCTATGCCAATAACTCTTAAATTTGGTCTTTTTATGCTATTCCATATTTCTTGACTGTTCTGCTCATAATTTCTTACCATCTTCATTGTGTGGCCTACATTCTTTTCAAGATTATATATTTTGCCTTCATTGTCTGAGGTCCTGTGTTCCAAGTAGTCTAATCTATTGGTGATATTTTCAATTGAACTTTTAATTTGGTTTACTGTTTCATTTATTTCAAAGATTTCTGTTTGGTTTTTCTTTACAACCTCTATTTCCCTATTGACATAATCATTTACTTCCTGTATTTGTTTATGTAGCTCTTTGTCAAAATGATCTTTTGCTGCCTGTATTTGCTGTCTTATGTCATCCTTAATTCACAGAACATTTTAATGATGTAAATCCTGAACTTCTTCTCTGTAATTTTACTTGCTGTGCTCTCCATAGATTCTAATAATGTGGTATCTTGGTGTGTTTGGGACACTTTCTTTCCTTGTCTTTTCATGTTACTCATGTGTCTTTCCTTCTAGCTCTGTGGATTCCAGGTGTTACCGTTTTTACCTTTTATGCTTATAGTGGCCCTGTAGGGTTCTAATTCTTCTCCTTTGAGGGGCAGGACAATGTTAACAGATCCCAATGTAAATAATATACCACTTAGAAACAAATAGTTGCAAATAGACACTTACAGTTTGGTCACAATGTACAGAAATTCAATTATTATCTACAATATAATCAGTGGGTTTATAAAAGGGTTTACAGTTTCTGACGGTAGATTAAAGAACTGGGGGTGAGGTGTAGGAAGATATGCTGAGGAGGTAGGAGGTGAGGATATAGAGTTATTATACCTTAGGAAGGGTGAAAGAGAAATCTAAAGAATAAGGTTAGTGGCAGAAGAGTAGAGAGGAAGTAATTTGGGGTAGACAAGTAAGTGGGAAGCAGTGGAGTACATAAAACATACATATTAAGAAAAATTTAAAAATGTTAAAATAGTAAACATTGTAGGAAAAAGAAAAGAAACAAACAAAAAAAGAATATACAACACAACTATAATATACTAATCAGTAGTCTCAGTCCTCCATATCCTAATTCATGCAAAGTACTTGGTTTCACATATGTTGGGGATATGAGGGCAGAAGAAGAGAGAGGGAGAAGAAAGGAAAAAAGAAAAAAATCTCAAAGGAAGAAACAAGAATTGTTTTGGTTGGAGATCAGCATCTTTCCCGCTTCCATTCACAACCAGCAGGTCCCATCTGTTGTTAGGTGGTATCTCTGTCCTCAGGATGGTGAAGGTACCCAGGGAGGGAGGGCTGATCCTGGGTGGAGGGCACCTGGAAGTGGGGTGTGGCACCCCGCTGGTCCCTGGAGGGAGACTGCGCCTCAGGGATCTCTTTGGGGGCTGCTCTTGTGATGTGAGCACCTTGTCTTATCTGCTTATCTTGCCTGAAGACCCCCCAGTTCCTGGACTCTGTGTTGGCCTCTAAACTGTACAACACTCACCCTCTTCCTTCCTGATTCCTTATAAGGGAAATTTCTCTCTGGGGCTCTTGTGTGTGGCATTCTGGGTGTGCTGCACACCTGCCACACTGAGAGCTGGTTTTTTTTGTTGGAAGTCACTGTTCTGGGTTAGTGGCTGCTCGGGAGATGGGGGAGCTAGACAATGGGTACCTGGCCAGTTGGAGTTCCAAACTGGGAGTTGCCCCCACTAAAGACGGTGATGAAAGTGACCCAAGATGGAGGTGTTTGCTTTCAGTGATTTGGTGTGGGGTCAGGTGGAGGAAGCCAGGCGATGGCGTTGGATGATGAGTTCAGAGACTGGGCCTGTGGCTGTCTTCAGAGCCTGTGTGGAGTTCCCCAGTGTGGGCAGACTAGTGCACTAGGGCACTATCTCCGTCCCTGCAGAGTGCCAAGATGGAGGCGACTGGGGGAGCCGCACATTGGTTGGTGGGGGTCCACACAAGCGTGGTGGCTGGAGATCCTGCATGTGGGTAGCTCCCAGGTGTCCTGCGTGGGAGCTGTGTCTGGGATTTCTGCTCCAGTGGGTGGCTGAAAGTTTGGGGCGGGTGCTGATGCGGATGGTCCTGCTGGGCACCCAGTATTCCTGCATGAGTGAGTAGCTGGGAGACCTACTCGGATGCTGAGGCCTGGAGCCCTGCATGGTGCACAGTGGCTGTGGTTCCTGTGTGGAAGCAGGAATATTGCTCTCTAAGGAGCGTTATTCTCACAGGTCATGGAGCAACGCAGAATGCTCCCTCTCTCTGGCCCGCCATCTTGGATCCCCTCTTACCCTAAGTATTTAATCTATCTGATCATTTCCATTCTTGGGAAATTTCTTCAAGTAGCTTCCGTGCACCTCTTGTCACCTGGTTTGCCTCTGACTTCTCTGTCTACCATCTATGTCACTTTTCCCTCACCACCCCCATCTTTAAATCTGGGAATTGCTCTAGATCCCTGCTGTTCCCCAATAGCATTCATTCCTCATTCTCCTGGATTTTATCCAGGCCCATGAATCTATATGCTAATGATTCCTAAATTTATTTTTCTTACTCCTTCTCCCAAGATACACACACACACACACATATCCAGCTGTCTGTACTCCATTCCGCTTAAATGTCATAAGCATCTCAAATATTACAGGTGCAAAGTTGAGCTTCTGATATTTCTCCTTCACCAAACACCTCATCTTTAAAATGTTCTCTATCTCAGTCAGGAGCAAATCTATCTTTCCTGTTTTTTAGAATAAAGCATTGCATCATTCCTGACTATTTTTTGCTAGTTTTTTTGTTCTGGTTTTCTTATTATTATCTGTCATTTCCACTACCAGCATAGGTTAAGCTGCCACCATACTTACCTATAATATTTCAAGTTTTCTTTTCTTATTTGAATGTATTTAGTATCTGTGAAGGTTAGTCTTGATTGTCAGCCTGACAAGATTGAGAGATGTATAGAAAATTGGTAAAGCACACTTCTGGGTGTCTGTGAGGGTGTGTTCAGAGATGACTGGCATGTGACTCAGTGAACCGAGGTGGAAGAGACCGGCCCCAGAAGTGGGAGCACCATCCAGTAGGCTGGGGGCCTGGACAGAGCAAAAAGTGGAAGAGCAGGAGGCTCACAGAACTCATGTTTCCTTGATAGGGTGCAACTTTTGCTGCTGCCATTGCTGGCTGATTTCAGACTTCAGCTTGCTAGACCTGTGAATGGGAGCTCACAGAAACTCTCCAGGGAGCTCTCAGCCTTCATGGGGTTGAATTCTTGCTCCCTTTTTTTTTTTCCCAAGGCCCATTTTGGTGGACTGAGCAGCTCCTGGTTTTCCCAACTCTCCAGACTGTACATGGCTGTGGTGGGCCTATCTAGCCTCTGACTGTGTAAGCCAATCTAATAAGTCCTCTTATAATTATATGCACATGTTATTGGTTCTATTCCTCTCAAGAACTCTGAATAACACAGAGCAGTTAGTGTGATCCTGTTAAAATACATGGCATGCTATCTCATGTCCCTTCTTGACGCCTTCTCTCCTATCTTAATAACTGACAGCGTGACCTGCACAGTTCTACATGACCTTTCTCTACCCTTGCCTCCCCGTTTCCTCCCCATTCACTTTGCTGCAGCTATTTCATGAACGTCTGGGCAGCTCCTATCTCACACCCTTTGCACCAGAGCATTCTTGCTTACTTCCCCTCTGTCCCGGGAGCTTAGAGTTACCCGGAAGAAGGCTGGGTCGGTGGCTGCAACTAGAACGCCCAGGCCCCACAGCTTCCCCAGCACTTCCTGACACTCTACTCTAGGCCTTACTTGTTTTCCTCAGAACTACGTAAAATGTGTAGAAATATCTAGGTATATTTTTCTTCAGTGAAGACATATTTAAAGATCCCTACTGCAAACAGAGCAAGGAGTTAGAAAATAGGCAGCATACACACACACACACACACACATACCCACAGGCACACACACACACACACACACACACAAGCTCATTAATTCATGATGGTGTTAAATCTCCATAAAATAACAACAAAAAAGTATTTCAAATCATCATAGGTTAGAGACCTTCTATGGATGTGTGGATGTGGATGTGGATGTGTGCATGTGTACACACTATTTTCTGACTCCCTCACTATGACTATTTGTGGTGCGGATCTTTACATATTACTTCACTCCAGCATCCGTAGCACATAGTAGGCACTACATATTTGTGAATAAATTAATAAAACACTCATTTGTTTGTATTATTCAATGTCTTGAAGCTAGATTACTGTGTTACACCTCCATCTTCTTAACTCTCCACCAATCGCTTATCACTCGATTAATAAGCAAACTAAGATACCTATCCTTCATGAACTCTCCCAGGGTGACCCGTTAAGTAATGCACACTATGTAATGTGTGCCCGTCATGTGCCCAACACTCTCTAGGTGGTGGAAATAAAATATGACCAAGTCTCGATCTTTGCCCTGTGTTTTTTTAGTCTAGCAACAGACACAACAGATTAGCAATATATAGCCAAAAATTATTATGATACGATAGACGAATGGATAGCTGTCTTCTTTGGTGTCAGTCTCTATCTTGTCCATGTTCTTGCTACTTAGGTTTTACAGAAATTGATGATGAAAAAGTCACACTAAATTTCAGTTTGTGGACCTGCTTTCCAAAATGATGACGGTGTTCAGTGTGAGATGTTCAAGGGAGACGGAAGAAGCAGGAGTTCACCTCAACTGAAAGCAAATGGAGTTTTCTAAGAGAGGAGCAGGTAGAAAAAGAAGTCAGGCCATGACTGAACCTGTGTTTTAAGATTTGACTCCAGGCCTTTTGCACAATCAAATGGGTTGCAACAGTGTTACATATCTAAATTCATTATAATCTTTCTAATAGCAGCTTTCTGCAGACGAATTAGTAAATTTTCTCCATGCCTGATCTGCTTTTCATAGCTGTTTCTTGACAGATATTCCTGCTTGAAGGTCATAGGCAGCTTGACTCTGTAGTGCAGATCTTGCTAAATAAATTGTAACTTTGATTTCTTTTCTTTGGATTTTGCTCTATTAGCTTTCCTAGCAGAGCAAAGTTGAAATGATCATACTGGTGGATTCTATGATATAGCTGTTGTTATGGGAAATGAACACATGAATATATATAAGCATGCACACAGTTTATTGAAAAGGCTCCCTGCACTGTGTGTGGGAATTGCTGGAGTAGCCAAAGCTGTCTATATGGAAATCCCAAGATAAGCCCAAGTTTCATACTGTACTCACAGGCATGCGCTGCACCCTCCCAGTTGACCTAATAAAAGATACACTGACAAAAAGAAATACAGAAAAGCTAGAAGTACACAAACAGAGAAGAATGGCCGAAAGGTCAGAAAAACACAGCATTTTAGTAATTAGTGCTAAATTACCCGAGGCACATTTGCATGCAGATGCCCCTGCTGATTGCCCAGCAAGCCCCACTATTTTAACACTGGTTCATTCTCAGATCATGACTCCCATTGTTCCTGAGATTTTGCAGCTTCTGTGTGCTCTTCTGCATAAACCTTCATTTCAGAGGGAACTGCTTTCCTGGGTTGTACAGGTCACACTATTTCGGAGCCTTCCAAGTGTGTACATTTCCATTTCAGGCCATCCAGGTGCTGACTGGCCCTCCTTGTTCCTGAATAGCCTTGATTCCAAATTTGCACAAATAGAACCATTTATGTGAGATCATTGTAACTACACAGTTGGCTCCAGGGCAAAAAAATGAAATGTCATCTCATCCTCTAATATGTATAACATCTTAGTATTTACCTCCTGCTTTCTGACATTTTACTTCCTGATTCCTGGGGCACTCTGAGTTGCAGCACAGGAGACAATTGGTGCATACCTCATTCCCACCGCTCCTGAACCAATGGGCCATCCCAGGCTCATTGTCTTCTGTGGGCCTAATGTTATGTTGTGCTTGGACTGCTAAAATACTTTTTTCTGCTCACACAGATAGGAAAATACACTCTTCTAGAACATTAACATTGCCCCTGGCAACAGCCTCTTAGAAGCCAACAAATGGTTTCTTTGTCTTAGATTTGGGAATATTCAACAAAGCAGGCTGAGTGCAGTGTCTATCCGTATTCAGCAATTACTAAAAGTTTGAAAGTGGAATCATGCTTAAAATGGGCATAATGAGGATGCCTGACCCAAAGCAAATAGGCAATTATTTGCAGGCAAAACAGGACACTTCTTTGTGCCTTGGTTTGATGATGGATTTGGGGGAGATTTCTAGCTCATCGCACACGAACCATCAGAGCCAGGGGATCTGAGCATTATGTGGACGCAGGCCCACCCACTCTCAACTGGAGTCCAGAGAACCAAAGGTAGGAGTTTCATTCTGGAGGGTTTGGGATGTTGAACCGAGTGAATTTGCCCCTAGGTCAGTGCAAAGCCAAGAGGCATAATCAGGAGATACAAGAGTAAAACAAAGTTTCTTACTTGCAATAAGTAATAAACTGCACTGGAGATAATTCTCAAAACCGTATTCTCCAGGACGAAGAAAGCAAGAGATTGTTATTGAGGGAATTCATACATATTCATAGAGAAAAGACTCATCATCACATGTAGAGGTAGGCACATTCCTGAGCTAGCTCAGTTTGAGGTCATGCTTCTTCATACAACACAGGTTCAAAAATTAGCAGATGGGAATGCCTTTGGGAGGAAAATTTAATGTTGTATAAGCAAAGTTCACTCCAGGTCACATAAGAGGTGTGGGTCAGAATGATTCAGTGATTTTGGCTAGTTTCTTGTAAGTTTTTCTGTTGGGCATTATTGGAAACAGGAAAAAGCAAGTTTGAAGGCCTGTGAATAGTCTTTTGAAGAGGCAGCAACTTTTCTTTTACAAGCACAGATGATTATGCCTAAAAGGATCACCTTCATGACTAGCAATGAGTCCACACCAAGTGTCCAAGCTCTACTGAGCGTTCCTCACATTGCTCCCTCTGTTGAAGTCTCTTTCCCCTCCACCTGATCAGTTAGCAAGTCTCAAAGAGCCAGTTCTCTTTGCCTCTTGAGTAAATGATAAGTTTTGGTCATTGTCTCTTCTTCCTGATTCAGGTACTACCTATAGCAGGCGGAAACTTGTAAGACTTGAGGATAGCATAAAGAAGAAAAGTATCTGAGTGTTTTCTACACAGGATTGAAATCTGGGATGTGTGAGGGTGGGTGTGTGCCACTAAAGTTTCTGTTTATGGTACCCACAAACATATTGGGACAATTATAGGAAGGAAATAAAGAATCTGGTGATATTAGGGTTTAGATAGAGGGAGATAGAATCAAAAAGGTTATAAAGGATATTAAAGGATGACATTACTGGTGATATTAAATTTAATGAGACATGAATGAATGAATGAGCCAATCATGTGAAGATCTAATGAAAAAAACCACTGGCAATTACATGGAGTAAGAGATGAATAGGATCAGTTATGAACTGTTACCAAACTCCATGCTGACTTCTACAAGGGTGGCAGTGTGAAAATGGAGAGGAGATCTTGCGTGAGACATGTTTTGTTGCAGAGCCTTAATGGTGGTTTGGACGAAGAGGATAATCGTGAAGGAATATGTTACCTCCTGGATCTCTGGACTGAGCAGCCTGGTAAATGGTACAGCCTTTGTCTGACATAGGTAAGACTGTGGGGAAGAATATTTATGAGTTCAGGTATGAAATCGACTATTTTTTGGCACATTGTGACCTGTCAGCCATTCAGATGGGGATCTCAAATAGGCAAGTTGGATATCCCTGTTGAAGGCTGGAAATAAAAATCTGGGCACCATCAACAAGTACGAAATTAAAAAAAAAAAAACTATGATCAAAACTACTTAAAGATAAATGGTGATCAGATCGAGGGAGAGGCATAAGAGTATTTTAGCCAGTAACATTTAGAGATGGTACACAGAAGCAATCAGAAGAGACAGAGAAGGAAGAGACTAAGAAGGAAGTTGTTCAGGTTCACAGAATCCAGGAGCATGTGCTGTCACAGAAGCCCAAGAAAATTGTCAACTGGGCTGTTAGATCACAACAAGAAGGTCATTGTCCACTTTGCCAAAACATTCTTAGAGGTGATGGGATCAAGAACGGAGCTGCAATGAGATGAATGAGAATGGTTGTGATGAAGTGGAGTGAGTTACTACAGATCATTCTTTCAAGAAGTTTGGCCGTAAAGTAGAAATGAGAATTGGGCACTGTCTAGAATTGTAGTGTTTAATAAGGGATCATGCAATCACTGAAAGGTGTGATCTCCTCCGCCATAACAGGAATAGACTCCTAGAGAGCAACTGATCACACAGAGAAAACAACAACAATCATATATGCAGGAGCAAGACCTATGAGGAGGGAAGAGGAAATGCGTTCTGCTGTGCAGTGAAATGTGATGGGCAATATGGCTTGTTTAGATTTTGTGAAAGAATGATGAGCAAGTTCCCATTTGGGTTGGCCACCATCTTATTGGTGGAAGCCATAGTGATCATCTGAGAGGGGGACTTGGGGTGTTTATGGTGAGAGGAAGTCATCAAATAAGTTGGTTAGACTACTGGGAGGGCACTGGCACGCTAGACGTGTTCTGCAGATCGGACAGATCCTAATATGGTCCTGTGGGGACTGACCCTTCCTTTAGAAATAACTTTCACTATTTCAAACAGTACTGGCCTCCCTTCTCCAACCCTTTATCCTGCTACTCTATACCATTACTCCAACTACAGAAAGCATAGAAATAGAAAAAATAAGTAGGAGAGGCTAAGTAAAAACATAATTTAGGATATTTTGTACTATCAAAGATGTACAATGCACAATGCACAACTATCCTAAAAATTACTGGTAGAATAAAATCATAAAAATGCCACTCCCCACCAACTTGCAATTTGGCCTTAAGTTCTGTTAACTTGATGTTCCGTGCATATTTGGCATTTTCCAAAGACATTTGAAAACTTAGCTCAGCCCATTTCCCCTCTTTGTCAACACCACTTTTTAACAATCTAGGACAGTTGCAAAGGTCTACGAAAACTTTGATCTAATGTGTTTGTGTGAAAAAGTAAGGCGATAAATCTGTCTTATATTGTTTTTTTCCACTTGCTCCACTATTCATTGACAGCTATATGCCACCATACTGCTAGTTATCAAGGTCTTACAATAGGATACAGCGTCTGCTTTGCAAAGGCACACAAGTGGCAAGGACATAGGGAATGTGAATGTCATGTGAGAAGGGCTGTAATAATAAGGTATTAGAGCACAGCAGTTGGAGAAAGCACAACATCACAAAACCCAAACTAACACAGAGAGAGAACTTCTCAAAGCAAGTGGAGGAACTCGACACATGACCTGGGGTTGAGCGAGGAGTGGAAGTGAGCCAGGTGGAGCTTTGGGAGAAAGCTCTTCCAGACACAGAAGTTAATGACTCCTGCAAAACTTGGGAGCATATGGGAGCATAGCAGGGTGTGGGAATGCAATTATCTCCATATGCTTTGTACCATGATGGAGAGACAGCCTGGGAGCTGGAGACGAAGCGTGGGACGGAAAGCAACAGCCCTACTGGAGCTCACCAAGGATACTGGAATTTATCATCCAGATGACTGGGAGCTGTTTACAAGAGTGAGGATCAAACATATTGAAAGCATTAAGGATATCAAGAGGACCAGGGCCATTCAGATTTGCGTTTCAGTATGTTGTTTTAGTAATCAAGGAAGATGATCCTCCAAGTTAAAATTTTCACCTATTTACAGATTTTGAAACGAATACAGAACCTATCTATCCTACTTGCCATTGGAGATTGGAAATATATATATATATATATATATATATATATATATATATATATATATATATATATCTTTAAGCTCTCTGAGATCATTTTACAAGGAAAGAAATGCTCTAGAGACTGCCTTGTTGAAGCCATAGCTGCCTAGATTTATCAGTTTAGAGTGGCACTTAACATGTCATACATGGATGAGCTAAGTAAGATGAAGCTAACATCATTAGAAAATATTTACATATGTTAAAATGCAGCTACAATAAAAGCCTCAGAGGAAAATAGTGGAATGTTTCAATTCAGATTTTCTAAGTATGATCTAAGGCATCCCATGTAGCTAGAGTGATGTGTCATTTCCCATATGATCATTGCATGGAATAACTCTGTCACATGCTGCCATTACCTAAGAATGCATAAGCTGAAGGCATAGTTTGCAACAGGGTCTGTGTAGTGTTTGCTGCTACCTTTAATGTACTTTCTTCTGTTTAACCTGAATCTGAATTGTTTCCTATTGCTGTTTAAAACCCTTCACCAAACACTCACAGGTGCGCGTGCATGCATCTCCCTGCCATTTTGCAGTTCAGGTTAACCTTTGGCGCTCTCATCTGAAGGAAGGTATCATTAACAGCATTAGTAAGAGGTTGTCAAGGCGTTGCCAATTTCCTGCTTAACATAATTTACTGATCTCTCTCTTTTAGTCAGTGTTCCATCCCTGTGACAAAATACCTGAGAAAAACAACTTAAAGGATGGAAGATTTATTTTGGCTCACAGTTTCAAAGGTTTCAGTCCATGACTGATTGGGCCTGTGGTGAAGCAGTATATCAGGCAGAGGAAAGCTGTTCACTGCGTGACAGCCAGAAAGCAGAGGGAGAAAGAGAGTCAAAGTACAGTCTCCATGTGCTAAGTCTCTCTGAACTAAGTCCTGCTCCTAGAGTTTTCATGGTAGTCCACTCAGCTCCAAATTCATAATGGACTAATTTAATGATTAGGTTGGAGCCCTCATGAGCCTATCATTTCCCCCAAAAGCTCCACCTCTGAACATTGCTGCATCAGGAACCAAGTATAAGGAACATTTCAGATCCAAGCTAAAACACTGTACCTCTTTCTCAGTGGAATCTCTGGTTTCAGATATAGCATTTTCTCTTGTGATTCCTATTGGTGGTAGAAATAAGCATTTTGTGGAAATCAACTGTTGTACAACTGGTGCAACTTGTTGAGGAAGAAAACATAAGTTAATTTGGAGAAAAATTGGATAATGACTTCAGCAAACAGAAACAAACAGCTTTTTTTATAATTCCTAAGAGAAATTCTTTAATGCAGTTTGTGAGGAAAATTGTTTGTACATTGTTCAGTTATTTGGGGTCTATGCTAGTTTAGCGGCCAGTCAGGTTTCTGCAGTTTTGACATCCAAACGTGTCATCCTGTGACTAGTAAGAGACCTATATACAGTAGACAGGTGGAGAAGGGGTGCTGTTGAATTTGAGAGTGAGGCATAAAACTTGTTACATGGGAACCTATTATAGCTTATCCTTTGTTAATCATTAATTTAACTTTATAAACCTTACTTTTTTTACCTGTAAAATGAGAGGATATTTCCCTGTCTCCATGGATTATTTTTATGCATGAAATTCTGGACACCAAATATATGAGTTTTTTTTTCTCCCACATCAATCAATTTCCCAACTCTCTAGACATCAGCTAGCTACTCTAAAATTCAGTTCAATTTTAGTTCTAATTATTTGGAGTTAGTGCAGACCCCACAACCAAGCACCCAGTTTCTCAGGACTGCTCCATTTTGGATGCTACCCACAAGTTCTGGGTGGCTACATGTACTTCTGGTAAATCATTATAAATCAGACCCTTCCCCATGTCCTCTAATTTGCTAGAACAAAACACAAAACTCAGGAAAACAGTCTACTTGCTATCACCAGTTTATAGTGAAGAATGGGACTCCCCATCAGGCAAACTGAGAAGACACATTGGTGAAGGTACAGAGCATATGAGCCCTCTTCAGATGTGTCACCTGCCAGTCCCCAAAGTGTTCACCCACATGGAGCTTCCTGAATCTCACTGTTGGAGAATTTTAATAGAGATTCCCTCTCCAATCCAGTTCCTCAGCCCTCTTCAGATGTCAGGAGTGAGTTTGAAATTCACCAACTTTCAAATCACTTGGTCTTTCTGGCGCTTAGCCTGATCCTGAAACTATTCACAGATCCTGTCCTAAGTCCTTTTATCAGCATAGACTCAGATGTGGTCGGAAGGAACTCTTAGGGATAACGAAGACATCCTCACACTCAGGAAGCCCCAAGGGTTTAGAAGGTTAGTGCCACACAGACACCTGAGACAAAGATCAAATTTGTTTTTGTATTTTACCACATTACCGTGGAGAATTACAGAGAATAAAAATTATCGTGTGGTAGAGTGTTTCATAAATTCTAAAGTGATAGATGATACAACTTTTTGGAACATTTTCAAGAATGACACTGTTTATGCTACATCAGAATGGCAGCCCTACTCCATTATCTAATGAGCAGGATTTTATGTTAATGGTAGTAATTTTTCTGATCTGACATTTTTTTTCCTCTACTCTCCCCTCATCATTTCTATGAAAACTCTCCCAAACACTGTTTATGGAATTTGAACAAATTGATGTTTAAGGTGATTGATTACAAACCAGAAAATAATTATCAAAAAGCAATCACAATTTATGTCCAGCTAAAGACCATCAGCTCTCACAGGCTTGACACCAGGGACTGATGATCCAGTTATAGTGGGTGATTGGTTATGTCTGGTCCATGAAGATATGTGTTTGCATCTACATCATTTTACATCATACTTCAGTGTGATGAAGAAAATGTTCAGCCTTTTGAGAACATTAAGGGTATTTTTTATGTCATTTTTGCTCATTTATTTTATGTTCTTGGTATGTACAGAAGCTTCTACCCAGGACCTACACCATTATGGGAAGGCTATTTTCTTTCTGCCTCATTACAAAGTTCTCGAGATCTTTAGCTATAGTTTTTATTTGTTTCTTTCAGAATTAGTATTTTTGAGTGGCTTTATTGAAAGCACAAATCCAAGCTGAGGATTTAAACAATTTGACAGTGCTTCATACAAAAGAGTTGTTCTGACTTAAAAAATACATCCATTTTAGACAGAGATTAATAGGCATTCATGTTTTTCTTCTGGAAAACTTTTTATTCCTCCATTTCCTATAAGACCTATCAAGACCTTGATATACATATCTTGATGCAGGCACAGTTCATATTGGCCTACAACCTCCCATTGAATCCATTTTTGTGTGGGCTTGTATTTTTCCTATTACTTAAGGTTTCCAGATGACTGAGATCAACATGTCAACCTAGGTGCCCCCTTCTTCATCCTCCAGATAGTCCAAAACCCTCAAAGCAATGGCTGACACATGTTCTTCCCCGTGAGCCTCATTTATCTTCCTTTTCTCTTAGTCCTTTACCAGAGAAATCTGTATTTCTTGAAAAATGTATATTTCTATTGTTTCCATAGAAAAGTAGTGGTACCTGCTGGCGGTCTCTGTGTAGCTTTTTGTAGTTGTCGACTTCTCTGCGTGGAGTGGAGAAGCCCTTAATTCTCAACCCTCTGACTCAATAGCCCACTCACCAGCATGCCTCCCATGCTCTGCTGTGGGGAAGTCATGAACTTGTGGCAAAGACGGGTGAGAAGACAGGACATACTAATTCAGACTCTGTTACTTCCCCTAACTGGCCACGGGACAATAAATATGTCATTTATTCTGTTTGAACTTCAGCCAACTTATGTAAAAATGAAAGGTGGATTCAGATTCTTCCTCTGTAGGAGCCAAATACCTAGAAAAATTTTTATGTTCCAGAAGTGTGTCACTAAGGGGCCCTCTGAGATTATTGGCCTCTATCTCTACTTGTCACACAAGGATTATCTGAATCATAAAGTCCGCAGATAAGGTCTGAGCATTAACCTGGGTTTCTTAGCCTCAAGCTTCACTGATTTCCATAGATTGACAAGTATTGAGATCAAGAGGAACTTTTCTGAAATGTACAGCATTGTGTCCCTCACTCTGGATTCAATTCTTAAAAAAAAAAAAAAAAAAACAAAACCTGCCAATTATGGCTAAGTCACAGAGGAAGGTCTAAATATACCCAAGGCAGTACATTTTCTTCAAATGTATAATAAATGAAAATCTTTCCTTCACTGAAGACAAAAGAGGAAGGAGGAGAGGGAGTGGGGAGTACAGGGCAATGAAATCTACCAAATTATGCTCTGTCCGTGTACAAACATGCCACAATGAATCCTGCTCATATACATGGTGATAATGTGCTAATTAAATTAAAAATAATAATAATAGAAGGGAGATCAGTAGAGCAAGTAGATGGAGGAAGGAGGAGAGAAGCAAAAGGAAAGGTACTGGGAAGGAGACTGAACAAATGTTCCATGCATATATGGATAGGCATAATAAATCCCATTATTGTTCATAATCTCAGTGCACCAATAAAAATACATTTAGAAAACGAGTACACTTTTAAAATAACTGAATTTTAAAATTTTAAATTAGAAGAAGGCAGCAATTTTAAATGATATAATCTTTGAATAAAAAAATAACACTGGATAATAAAGGGGTGTCATTTAAAATGGTAACATTTAATTATGAGTTGGGAAAAATTATTTTTTTCAAGGAATTTCCCTTAATTTGCAAATGTTAGGTATTATTTTGAAGCTTATATTTTAAAAATTCTTCTAACTTGGGATTTAAAAATCTCTCCTTGATTTTTCACTCCTTATATTCAGTTCTCATCTCCAAACATGTATAGACTGACCCTAGTTTCCCCAGCAGAATATTTTTAAACCAGGAACGTACTAAGCCCTTATTTTTTAAAAATAATTGTTTAAATAAAAAATTATAAACAAATAGCCTAGGATCCCATGCATCTTGAGCATTTATATATCTGAGTGAGAAAAGGGGCTTACTATGGAGCCCAGACGAAAACATTGGATCTAAAAGCCTGTTTCTTTCTTATCAATGCCAGAGGTGTTTTTTAACTTAAAGCCAAGAAAATTTTCAAATACGTTGACTCAAGTGTCAATCTACATGAGTTGTTTTCAAGTGTGGGCACGTCCCCCACTGAACCCAGGGAACATTTCCTACTACCTGGAGATAGTTTGGCTGTTACAATTGAGATTTGGACAGTAGGTGGTGCTACTGGCATCTAGTGGGTAGAGAAAAAGCATCCTGCAACTCACAGGGAATTGTCTGCCAGTAGGTCTATATACTGTCTGCAGTGACACTGTGATATTGTCTATCCTGTCTATAGCGATACTGTCGGGAAATCATGATTTAGACAGATTGTTCATGACAGATGGTGGGCTTCCCAGATACCTGGAGCGTAATGGAAAGTTCGGAAGAACACACTGGTGTTAGGATGGTAAGATCTACTATGTTGTGTTGAGGATTTTTACCCTTTCCATTTCTTTTAACCTTTTTTTCTGATAAAGCTCTGTAATACTTATTTCATGCTTCTTCCCACCAAGATTCAACAGCAAAAACTAATACAATAAATAGGCAAAATACTTAAGAACTTACAAACAGGTGGGGCATCCAAATGGCCAATAAGCATATGGAAAGTCCTCACTAAAATACAACTACATACCCAATAGTTGAGTTGAAATCACAGAGACTGCAATGTCAAGTATTGATGACAACATGGAACAATTCCACTCTCCTATCTGCTGCTTTGCTGAGCAAAACGATAAAATCACTTGGAAATCTGTTGGCAATATCAAGTAAGTGAACCTATGCATTCCTTATGACCCAACAATGTCATTCCCAGATATGTAGCTGACAGCAATACTTATATACATTTAATTAGTCCAATAATAGAAATGTCCAAAATATGCATTGACAATAGAAAGAATATGTAGAATGTGGCATTTATAAAATGAATACTATATAACAAAACAAATGTAAGAGAACTAACTAAGTCTTAGAGATAACAATGTGGGTGATTCTTAGGCAATCATAACATTGAAGAAAGAAACCAGAAACAAACAATTTATACTCTATGTCTCCATTGTTAGAAATTACAAAAAAAAAAAAATGGCAAAAATTAATTATGCAAATCAACTTGAGACTGATTTTATCTTTGGTGCAGACTAAGTATGTCCTAGGAGGCAGGCATATTCAGATACTGGTTTGTTTCTTCATCTTTGATCATGCATTTGTGAATATTCATTGAGCTACTGGTACACTTATGATTTGTGTATGTGTTTGAATATATATACCATAATCATAGACAAATAAAAATATTAATATGAAATGACATCTTTTTCTTTATTTTTGACAAGTATGTAAGTTAGTTTGAGCAATGAAATTGAATGCATTCATTCACTTTAGCATTTGCATAGATGCTATTGTAGAGTTTAGCTGTAAAACACATTAGAAGAAAATTTTCTTAGTTTTGAAATAACTAAAACTAATAAGAGATTCCACTTGGTCAATTTTAGTAAGATGATCTATCACATAAGATAGCACAAAGAGCAAATAAAAACAAAAGAAAGATGGGTATGAAAATGGATAGAATTGTTGAAAGGAAGAAGAAAAAAAGGAAACCCAATCCCAGCTCTCTTCGCTTTGTAGTTTACAGAACTAAATAAATTACTGTTCTGTTTCTAGATACAGGAAGTCAATTTGACTTGATATGTCATCTGTACATTTGAAAAGCTGATTCCTGGTTTTGAATTTGGAAAGCCACTGTCAGCTAGGCACTCTGGTGCTCTCCTGTAATCCCAGCGGCTGGCGAGGCTGAGGTGGCACAATTGCAAGTTGAAAGCAAGCCTCAGCAACTTGGTGAAACCCTGTCTCAACCCTGAATATAAATAGGGCTGGGGATGTGGTTTCCTCCTTCAGCACCACTGGGTTTAGTCCCTGGTACCAAAAACAATAAAAAAAGAAAAAGAAAAAGAAAGCAAATGCGAATTACTTTTCTTACACCTGTGTTAATGTTTTCTCCATGTTTTTCTTCCTATCCCTAAATGGAGTAGAAACATCTTCCTGGGAAGCTTATCTTACTTCTGATTTCATCATCTAGGGGTGCGGGGTTGATTGTCTTTGTTCATCAAAGAATTGAAGAACAGGGCATGAGATGGTAACCAAGGACGAGGTTTAGTACAAAAGCAACAGAGATACAGAGACAGACTTCTCCTAAAAGAAGGGGCTCCGGAGCTGGGAATCTGGTGGGGTGGGGGGCCTGTTCTTTTTAAGGTGTCTGGGATTTCCTCCTTTCCTTCTGTCCTCCCCTTTCCAAGAATTCATCACAACTATTGACTGGTGCCTCCTCTGTCCACGAATCTGTTTTTGTTTTTCTATTGGGTCCCTGATTTAGGAGCATGGATACAGAAGTGTCTGTCTGATTGGGTCCCCTGCTTGTGCCCAGAAACAACTTTGTCAAGAGGAAGCTGACCTCATCAGAAGACGCTCTCTCCATGCGCCTTTGGTCTGGCGCTGCCCCTGATCTCCCCACTCGCTATCTTTTCCTGGCTGCCTAAATCCTGAATCTCCCCACTGGGTTACATATCTTTCTATTCTTTCACTAAATCCAATTTATAACTATGGTAATCTGACAAATATTTAAGTAGTCCCATTGTTGAAAATTACATCATGGCAAAGTTATTTCTCTGGTAGGTGTAGCCTCTTCTGATTATTATTTTTTTTTCCTAAGCTATTCCCAAACAATCTGTTTGATACCTAGAAGAGAAAATTCATCTTTCTCTTTCCCTTAATCTCTTTAATGTCTAAAGGTATTAAGAACATAATGGAAATTACACCGAAGGATTTTCAAAGGCTTAAAAATAAAGGTTAGGTCATTCATGATTGATCAAAGAGAAAAGTAGATTTTTTTCCTATTAAATCTTGAAAGACAAAAGTTTCAAATCCACTACCTTAAGAGTTTCTAAAGGAATCTGTTCCATTGTTTGCTTGTTGGATAAGATTTATCATAGCCACATTAGTATAGAGAGTTTTCTTTTACAAAATATTGAAATAAATTGTTCAAACCCTGTCTCAAATGTAGCAGTTCTTTAACGTGCTAGTTAATGTCTTTATATTATCCAAATTAAGCATAAATGACAGAAAAACAGAAAGGTATGTAGAGAAAAAATATTTTGCTTTATAATATTTATTACATTAAACAAATGAATATTTTTTCAGCTCAATTCATGGATGGTGTATCAATTCACTAATTAATACAAAACATCCTTTTGAAAGTTATTGTACTTTCAAAGACAAATAGAACAGAAAGGATATGTGATTTCCATCTTAAATTCTATCCAGATGGAGGCCATGTGTCCCTATACAAGAGAAGTTTGCTCCTAACTCAGCATGCACTTCTGTGCTCAGAATTTGTACAACCCACTCAACAGCTACCTACAGCAGAAAGATGCTCACGGGTTGTCCCCGTTCTAGGAAGAGAAGCAACCTATATACTCGGACGAAGGTGGAAAGGGATAGAGAAGATACCGCTCTGTGTCTGCTGACTGTAGCTCTCAGGGAAGCTTAACAGATGTTGTATCAGGTGGTCCCCCCAGGAATACCATCTGTCACAGAAGAGGACCAAAAAAAACTCAATATCACAAAAAAATCACAGAATAAGAAATAGGCTTTATTAGTAAAAGGGAAATTTTACCAGGCCAAGTACAGCAAAGTAGAGATATAAGTACAATAGGCCTTTTGTATCCAGACATTTTATATCTGGGGATTCAGGCCAATCATAAGTTGAAATATTTGGGGGAAAATGCATCTGCACTAAACATGTACAGACCTATTATTTTGTCATTATTCCCTAAATTGTATGGTAAAATAACTACTTTGCATAGCATTTAAATTGTGTCAGGTATTATGAATAATCAAGAGATGACTTAAAGTATGTGGGAGGATGCATGTTTATTGAATGCAAATACCACGTTCTATATAGGACTGGAGCATCACAGTATCCACAGGGGATACAAAGAGGATCTCAGGGGTCTTGTTACGAGTTGCCCACCAACACAGAGGAATGACTGCACCAGGCGTCCTGTCGCCTCTTCTCTCACAGTCCCACAGAGATGCACACTAATCCAGTACCCCGCTCTCTCTAGAGGACTCCTTCCTGACAGTCCAGGCCTAGGAGAGTTAACCTGGGCATGGAAAAGTGGGGCTTCAGAGGCCTCGCTGTCTGGATTTGGGTGCCAGCCATTTCTCAGGTTTACTGAGAGACTAGCTGACAGGCCCACAGGATATCACTACATTTCTGGAAGACTTAGTATATCTGGAAGATGAAGATAGCCACTCACCAATACCCCCAATCCAAAAGGCTTATTGGCCAGTCAAACCTATGAGTTCCCAAGGTTGCATTCTGACAATTTTACTCAAGTACCACAAAGAGGAGATCCCTGCTCCCAGCATCCTCATTGAATCTTTTTTTTTCAATGTACCAAAATTCTTTGTAATGCTGGACAGATTATCAGTTGTCAATTCAACTGTATTTCTTTCTATCCACAGAGGTACCTATGCCTTCCCATGATCTTGAAATCCAAAGGTCATCCTGTGAGTGGGTGCACAATTATAATCCAAGTTTCAAATCCCACTGAGGTCACTGAAAATCTTAATACCTTAAACGGTCACTCTGAAGTTTAGCGTATGTTGTATTTCTGGCTGTAGAAAGTCTACCCCTTGCAAGAATGATCTGCTTTCCTTGTTCGCGGGTTCACAGTAAGATTGCAGCGCATCTTGCTCTTGAACCTATCTCCAGCCCCCCACTATTCTTTGTGAATTGAATAATCTCTCTCCTTAGATGTTCATATTGCTTTCCAGAAATCTTTATGATCTCTCTCTATTCCAGGCACTTTGCTAGCAGCAGGATAGAATGTTCTCTGCCTTTCTGCCGAGACCTGGGGGCAAAGGACAAGTAGCTGATTATGAAAGAAGAGGAAATGGATAGAGAGCACTTCCTGGTCGACTGGCTGCTAACACCTCTGGGGAGGGGAAGGGTCCTGTTTTCCAACACAATGATGACCCCTAGGGCTGCTCTTTCCTGCCTTATGGGCTTGTCCACAGGAAAGAAAGGAGGTGGGGGTCTACTAAAACACCAGACACCCCACTCCCAAGGACACCCGCCTCTGGGTCCCTGCTCCTCTCTGAAGGAGTCGCGGAGTCATATCTCTCTCTCTCTCTCTCTCTCTCTCTCTCTCTCTCTGTGTGTGTGTGTGTGTGTGTGTGTGTGTGTTCTATCTCTTAAACAAATTTGCTTTCTACTCCTGCCTCAGCATTTCTTGGGCGTTTAGTCTTCAACCCAAGGGAACCAGGACCTGATCTTGATGTTTCAGGACCTGTATCAGAACTCCATCTAACGAAAGCAGAACACGTGAAAGCATAAAGATACAGTTAAGCACAGCAGCCACGGGAGCAATTTTCCTCCAAATCCCACCTCCTGTTCTGTCTTTAATTTGTTTAAGTTGATGTGGGGATAAATAAAATCATTCCTTTAAAATATAGGAAAATAGGGAGAGGATTCTGTACAGATGAATGATTTATATTCAGTATCCAAATTGTCTTTCTGCTTAATGTGCTAAGGAAATCTAACGTTCCCCACTACATCTTCTAGTTCTTTATGAAGCAAATTGTCAGTGTCTATTTTGTGATTTAGATAGAAGCAGGCTCCAGGATCTAGCATTTTGATGCATTTATTCATGTAGTCAAATAGATCAATTCACTCACGGTTTAGTATTTGTTTATGTGTTGGTATTCCCAACAGACCGAAGTCACCCCCTTCTGATAACCCCATAAAAACACTGGCTTAATATTTTGTGGTCTGAGGACAGTATGTGCTGAGATTGTAATAATGCCTGTGAGGACCTGGGGGGGTGAGAGTTCCCTTCCTCACACAGCACTGAGGCAAGCCTTGCATTCTGAGAATGTTGCCAGAGGGGATTGTTAATTCCTTTTGTGTCGAATGGGCCAAAACAAAATTTGCCAGACACCTAAAATAAAAATGGCCCACTCATATTTTGTATTTGAGATATAAAAGTGTCCAGCTTACAAAAGGAAGGTATCATTGTGGTTGTTGCTGTTGTTGTTTTCCCCTGAAATTTTGCCCAAGCTTGGGGAAAAGCTGGGTTTTTTTAGAGGAGAATTTTTTGCTCTGCAATGACACAGAGCCACAAGAGAAAGTGAAGGCCATCAAATAACAGGCTGTATGGCAAATACTCCTGTGGTCAAGTTCAGCAGGGGATGCTGAGACCAAATTTCTTTCAGAACTTCTTTCAGTAAAACTCAGCAAGCACAGAATCCAGAGGGCCTTTGGTGTTGTCTTACTCTGAGGATCACTGCAAACACACAGAGGTCTGTGGCTGGACCAGAAAATGTGGGTGGCCCCTCACCTTCTGCTCAGTCTCCTCCTCAGGGGATTTTCTGCTAACTCCTGGCTCCTCTAGTTCCTGGAGTCACTGTGCCCAGAACTACAGGGAGCTGAAAGGCTCCCCAGGGGAGGCACTTAGCAAAAGGCTGAGTGGGGGCAGGGGATGCACAAAAATGACCCCAATCCACTGCCCCAGGCCAGGGAATCTCTGAGGCTCAATTTGCCCTTCTGGCTCAGATTAAAGCTATCCTGTGTTGGGACTGGGGTTGTGGCCCCGTGGTAGAGTAGCGCTAGCCTCGCATGTTCAAGGCCCTGGGTTTGATCTTCAGCTCCACATTAAAAACATATATATACTTTTTTAAATGGCTGTAGGACCCTGCATGAGACTGCTCCCTTTTCTGGGCTTCCTCATTTTTTTTCCTGCACCTCACCACCTTACCAGGCCACTTGCTTTCAGGGAACCCTAAGATCGTGGACTTTTGAAAGGAGTTACCTTGTCTAGAGAAATACATATTGTCCAGTAAAATTATACCTAAAGCACATAAGTGTTGTATCTAGAACATCTAAGCATCTTCATCCGGCTTAAAATTTGATCCATGAATGAATTATAACCCTTAAAATAAAGGAAAATATATTTTATAATAAAGGCTTACAATACTATTGGAAAACTGGTGTGCAGTCATTAGGGGCAGGCCCTTGAAAAGGATATTGGGACTCCAAACCCTACCCTCTTCTCCTTCTCTTCCTGCTTCCCAGCCACCATAAGGTGAACAGGCCTCCTGAACTATATACTTCTACCTTGATATGCTATGTTGCCATAGTCCCAAGGCAGCAGAGCCAAAGGACTATGTACTAAAACCTCTAAACTATGAGTCAAACTAAACCTTTCTTCCTTATAAGTTGTTACCTCAGTTATTTTATCACAGTGATGGAAAGCTGACTTATACCATACTGAGTGGGAAAGATTATGGGCTATGATGGAAGAGTTTTAAAGCCTATTACAGATTGTCACAAAATTTCCTGGCCCTATGTCAGAAATGAAGAGAGGGAATTTATCTTATATTTTTTTCTGACGAGATTATGGTCTAAGTAATTTTCAGGAAAATATTAAGAGAAGTCATGAAAAGTAATCTCTGAAGTTTCTATTTCAGCACTGAACTATTATAAAATTCTGTCTTTTTCCTGTACAAGGGCGAGAGGGTGGACATAGACATATGAATATTTTATGTGACATAAGCCTGGCAGACCATTTTCCTTAATACTTGGACATGCTCAAGAATTTCAGTTTTATGCAACAGTACAGCTACTGAATTTAGCATCAGTGGCTTCCTGGATATTTGAAATCAATAGAGGAGAGGGGAAAAGGTCAGAATGTAGAGCTGACCAACATGACCTTAGAGGGAGTGTACTGCCCATCACAGGGTTGTGCCTTCCTACTATGATATGGAGCAGGATCCTCTGCTCTACCTAGAAAGGTTTAAGAGCTATGGGGTTACCAGGGGAGAAGGAATTCCCACATGTGCACATGAGCTGCCCTCCTCCTGTCCCGGAAGCCCAGAGACAACATGGACTGGGAAGACTCCCAGCAAAAAGAGGGCTTGGAGCAATCACAGAACAGGTCAAAGGTTGGAGTAACTTCTGCAAGCCGCTGTTTCCAAGACAGAAGTCGCTCTCCCTGTGTTACAATCTGGTTGGTGGAAATGTGTTACTGGATACATGGACTTTCCTTTCCTGAGAAAAGAAAAAGTTTTTGAATACCACCATTTTGGAAATTTGAGGGGAGTATGCCCCAAATTTGAAGAAAGTATCCCCAGATTTCTTCTCTGAGCATGTACAGTGTGGGTCCTGGCTGGGGGATGAAGACATTCATACTAGAGTCTGTCTGTGACCCTCATCTCTGATAGAAAGTGTTTTGGGCCAGGCCATATGGGCAATGACCAAACAGACTCCATTTTACCCCGACACTCCCTATCATGTAAGAATGCTTCTCCCACGGAAAGCCCCGCCTCTGTACCCATTAGTAGTTACCTAGCACAGCACACTTGGCAACACAACATGGCCATTCTTGCACAATGTAAAATTGTTCTCTCTTTGGTTTCCATGTTTCTTGGACAATGTACCTATCAGAGATTGATTGTCTAGTAACCATTCTCTAACTTGTACTCAACTAGGGTCCTTTTGACCCACTTCCCTTCTGCTTGCTTGCTGCTATTCCAACCTGGAAAGTCCTGTGGGAAATACCAATGTACCCATTACGCTGTCCCGCTCACTGTCCAACTCAGCTTCTGTAACTGCTTCCTTGCAGCTATATCAACTACAGAAATGCTCGGGCTTGGGGCTGTTCTTTGCAGAGACATTTATGGGTCCTGTGGGGAGCAGTCACCAGCCGGCCATCTACATAAAGCCTCTTAAATTTGGACAAAACTGGGATTTGGTGTGTTTTCTAAGCAACCTGACCCACAACAAAAACACATCAACAAAGGTAGGGATTTTCTGTTTTGAGATGATATTTGATATCAATAACATTATATATTCTAGTAATATATGAAAGTATTACTTATTGGTAAATAATATATTTACACATTTCAAAATTCATAAAGTAAACACATTTCTTCCAAACTCAAATTCTAGCTAGAAAATATTTTTCTTGGAGACAATTGATATAACTGATTACTCGGGCCTCTGTTTTCAAATATTCCATGCATATCCAAATACTTTAATTAACAATCAACTTCATTACATTACATATATTTATACTTCATTGAAATCTGCTTATATGTTGAAATATAATTCATATATCATAAAATTCTTAATTTCAAATTATATGATTTTAGTATATTCCCACTCCATAATCATTGCCACTTCATAATCCCACAATGTTTTCATTACCCCAAAAAGCAACCCCCTACCCATTAGCAGTTACTCCCTGCAGTCAGCTTCCATCACTGTAACAAATACCTGAGATTAAAAAAAAAATGTGGCATGTATACACAATGGAATTTTACTCAGCAATAAAAGAGAATAAAATTATGGCATTTGCAGGTAAATGGATGGCGTTGGAGAAGATAAGGCTAAGTGAAGTTCGCCAATCCCCCCCCCCCTCAAAAAAATGCTGAATGTTTTCTCTGATATAAGGAGGCTGACTCATAGTGAGGTAGGGAGGGGAACATGGGAGGAACAGAGGACAGGGAAGAGTGGTGGGAGGGACAGGGAGGGGGCAGGGGACTAGTAAGGATGGTGGAATTTGATAGATATCTTTATCCAAAGTACACGTATGAAGACACAAATTGGTGTATACAACCAGAGATATGAAAAATTGTGCTGTATATGTGTAACAAGAATTGTTTCTGCTGTCATTTATTTTTTAAAAAAATCAATTAAAAAAAAAAACAAATACCTGAGATAATTGAGTTTATTTGGTCTCATGGTTTAGAGGTTCCCATCCACGGCCAGGCAGATCCATTGTTTTTATGCCTCTGAGGGGTGCCAGATAAGATTGGTGGATAGGGTGTGACAGAGAAAACTGCTCACTTCATAACCAAGACACAAAAGCAAGAAAAACAGGATGGGTCTAAGGTCTCACAATCAAATGACATTTCCTCATTCAGCTGAAGACCATTCTCTAGGCTCCACCACTTCAAGGTTCCACCACGTCCTGTGGTTGAGGCTCTCCCAGAACAAGGAAAAGGCAAGGCGGCCCACTCTATGTGCATGCCAACTTTGTCTTGAATCTGTCTTAATTCAGTTATGGGTGAGGCTGTCGAAACTTGGTTGCAACTCTACAGCATAAGAATACCCAAACAGAATATGTATTCTCTTCTATGGGAGACATACAGCTTGCAAGAATTATATAAGGCAACACCTCCTGTGCTCAAGTCTCAGCCTTGGCATATTAATCTGCTGGGCCAGTGTCCACACTAATAAAATCTGCTTCTGGCTGAACACCATAATGACCTGTTGTACTACTTGAGAATCCCACTACACTCTCAGTAGCACCAAGGACCTTTCATGGGACATCCCAGATTTGAACTATCACATTCCCTCTGCCTCATTCTCTTTTCTTACGCTGGTCCCAGGAAAACATGAATCTACTTTCTATCTCCATGGATTTGCATTTCTTGAACATTTCACATATGTGGAATCACAGAATACGTACACTTTTTGTCTAGCTTCTTCATGTAGCATATGGTTTCATGGTTAATCAAACTGTAGGATTTATTGTTTGCCCTTTGTTTTTATCACTCAACGAGCTTCTCTTGCTTAGTTTTGGTAAAGAACCCCCCAAAATCTAACATTCCACATGAAAATGTCAAAATCCTATTTCCTTTATTTGCTTTGAGAAAAAGAAACTATGTTACCTGTAAACTTTTACCCATACGTTTGCTAAATGAAACTAAATATAGAAAAACATACGCACACATAGAAACTCTGTATGTTGGATGAAAAGCCTCAAACATTGCTTCTTGATCTCCCAAAACAATCAATGTCAATAAATCACTTTCTTTGGATGCTGTGGTGCCTCTTTTAATGCCTGGAACAACTAATATGTATGTCAACAAAAATATGTCTTTTGTTGACATATTTTTGATTTTCAAAACATTCACTCCCGATTCTCACTATCAATTGAATTTGGAATGCACCATTCACTTAAAATGTTATGTTTAGTTTAGGGGATGTAAATATAATAGTTACTAAATGAGTAATAGAGAAAGAAATTCTATTGATAGATTCATAGACTTTATAAAATTTGGTTTTAGAAACCAAGTTGGTATTGAACTAGGAAAAGATTAATGAGGGGGTTGGTGGCACAGCTCAGTGGCAGAGCACTTGCCTAGCATGCACAAGGCCATGTGTGTGATCACCAGGAACAAAACATATTAATGAGATGTTCTGAGCAGTATACCTGCTGCATCTTTTGATATTGTCCCACATCATGCTTTTAGTTGCCTCATTATCTATTTTAAAATTGTTATTTAGGTAGAATGTACATACCCTTATGTCAAAATTACTACATTTAGTAAATAATGGTATTGTGAATCATCATCACAATCCGCTTTTGGAAAGCCACCCTCCCCTGAAACATTCCTGCACACCATTGCAGTCAAACCTCCCTTCACCCAACACAAGGTCACTCACGATCTGCTTTGTCTCCAAAGACATATACACCCTAGAAATTTAATATAAACAGAATAATACCAGGTGTATTATTGGTTATCTGGTTCTTTCACTTAATATAGTATTTTGAGACAAATCCTTGCACTTTGTTTCCATTTTTTTTGCCCACCCCACAGATATACACAATTTATAAATCCTTTTTTCCTTTTTTTTTTTTAACTGTTGTCCATTTAGGTTATTACCAGAATGGAACTGTTAGGAATATGTTTCTGTGAATAAAATTCCTGTAAAAAAATGAACATTTGTGTTGAAGTACTTATGTGGACATATGTTTTCATTTCTTTTTGGTAAATAGCTAGGAGAGAAGATATAGGTCATATTGTAAGCTTATGTTAGTATTTTAAGAAACTACCAACCTGTTTTTCAAAGCAGAACTACTATTTTACAATTCAATAAAAAATATATTAATGTTCCACTCTCTCTCCATCTTCACGAATGTCTAGTATGGCTAGTCTCTTCTAATATAGCCTCTAATGGATATATAGTGGCACCATTATGGTTTTGATTTGCATTTCTCTAATGACTAATGATGTTGGGCAACATTCTATATGCTTTTAGCCATTTACATGTTTACCTTGGTGAAATATTCACCAAACATTAAAACTTGTTGTCCATTTTTACTGAGTAAGTAGAATTATTATTATTATTATTATTGAATTTCAGGTGAACTTTATTCTGAACACAAGTCTTTAGACAATATAAGTTTTATCAGAATTTTTTTATATTTTAAAATAGTGTTTTTAAAATAGAGTTTAGAGTACAGTTTGTCAACATTTTCTTTTGTAAAGCACGCTTTGGGTGTCATATCTGGAAAATTTTCTAACTCCAGATCTCAAGGATTTTTCTCCTAATATTCTCATCTAAAGGTTTTATAGTTTAATCTCTCACATTGAGTTCTATGATCTAATCTATGTTGCTTTTTGTGTATAATACCATTTGTTGAAAATTCTATTCACCTATTGAACTACCTTGGTACCATTAGCAAAATCCATTTGAACATAATTGGTAATTTGGATTTGTTTCTGAACTTTCTACTCTGTTTTGGGACTAGGTTGTCAATTTTAACTCTTAATTTCAAACTCTTCATATCCAAAGTAAGTTTGCAGGGGTTATCACTCATTTTGCTGGTTGTATAATATTATATCAAGTATGTTGCTTTATAGATCTAGTTGTCTATTTATGAATTTTAGTTTTGTTCTTAAAAGCAATGACACAGGAACAATTTGCAAATATGTGAATTTTTCTGTAGATAATATTTAATAAAGGAATTTATAGGTCAAGGAGTATGAGCAGATTGACCTTCATTTAATACCTACCAATAAATTTACAACATGACCAGCAATATCTCAAAGTAAAAATTTCTTATCACACTTACCAACCGTTATGATTTATATATGAGGTGTCTCCCAAAAGCTCATGTCTGAGACAATGCAAGAAAGTTTAGAAGAGAAATGATTGGATTATAAAAGTTTTGACCTGATCAATGCATTAATGCCTTGATAGGGACTAAATGGATGGTAAATGTAGGCAGATAGGTCATGGCTGGAGGAGGTAGGACCCTCTGGGCCTTTGGGGTTTGTATTCTGTCCTTTTTTCCTTGTTGAATGAAGCTCACTCTTTGCATCCTGGGTGTGCCATGTCTCACACTTTCTCAGCCACACACTTCTACCATGATGTTTCACCTCACTTTGACCCACACGGGATGGAGCTGTCTATGGACTAAATCTCCCAAATTAACTTTTTCTCCTCTATATTGTTCTTGTCAGGTCTTTTGGTCACAGCAGCAAAACAGCTGACTAAACCACCAACTTATTATATTTTCAAACTCTTAATTTTTCCCAATCAAAACGGGAAAAAGTACATTAGTGACATTTTAATTTGTAGTTTTATTCTTGTGAAGTTAACCACACTTATATATCTAAGATTTATTTAACCTTATCTTTGAACTGTCTTTTCATATTCTTTATCCACTTTTCTATTACTTATTGCTTTATTTCAAGATTCCTTTGTATGTGAAGTGAATTAGAATTATTTCTGCCAATTTGTCTTTCTCTTCTGATTGTACTTATGACAGCTCATCCCATAAAATATTTTTTTTTTACAAATGTAACTGAACGTATCAATCATTCATTTATCAGCTCCTAGGGTTTTGAATAACTGGAGATTTTCTTTCTCTGGTACAATAAAATCATTGTCCCATGGTTTCTACTGATATTTCTATGGTTTTATGTTTTAAACTGAAATTATTTTATGCATTTGGAGTTTGTCCTGTTGTAACTTATCAGGTGCAGACACAAATTTAAATTTTTTCAAATGATTGTTTCTGTCTTAAACCCATTAATCATCAACTTTCTCTGATGAGTTAAGATATAAACTTTTTGCGGGGAGGGGAGAGGTACTGGGGATTAAACTCAGGGGCACTCAGCTACAGCCACATCCTCAGCCCTATTTTGTATTTTACCTACAGACAGGGTCTTACTGAGTTTCTTAGCACCAGGCTTTTGCTAACCCTAGCTTTGAATTTGTAATCCTCCTGACTCAGCCTCCTGAGCTGCCTGGAATTATAGACCTGTACTACCACACCCAGATAAAATACAAACTTTTTACATACATTTCTTATGCTTTTGTTCACATTCCAGAGTTTCTATTCTTTTTCATTGATTTTTTCAGTCAATTTAAGCAACAAGAAATATTGATTAATGATGGGACCTTTATAACATATTATAATATTCAGTAGGACTTACATTCCTCATTACTTCTTTCAGTATTTTCCAGATTATTCATCTTCAATTCTCTATATGAACTAATATCAGAATATATTATTTCTCAGGATGTGCCATCCTTGTTAAGCAATGCATACTTTTATGTATTTCTTTCAGCATTATTTCTTATAAATTTTTTTCTTTGTTATTGTAACAATTGTATAATGCAAGTATCGTCTTCTATTATATATATATTTTTCTTTTTATTGATGAAGATGCAGAATTCCATGAATTGCTTTGGTACCAATATTCCCCACAGAATTTTACATACAGTCGTGCATAGATTAACATTCTGAGAAATCTGTCATTGGGAAATTTCATTACTATATGAACATCATAAAGTACACTTAGGCAATCCTAGATATAAAAGTTTATCATTCGATGTGGCCTTTTGATGCCACCAAGAAATGCAGTAAACATGAGAAATATGAGGCTGCTCCTGATGTAACGAACATACTGTTTTTCAGTAAGCCCTTTTAATAAGTAGACTTATAGTCTAAAATAATGATAAAAGTGTAGAATAGTAAATACACAATCCAGCAACACAGTCCTTTATTATCCTTATCAAGTATGAAATACCATACATAATTGTATGTGCTAGGCTTTATAAGACTGGCAGTGCAGTAGCTTTGATTACATCAGCATCACCAAAAGCAGATGAATAATTTATTGCTATATGATGTTAGATGGCTGCAGAGGAATTTCTCAGATTCTTTACCTCATGGAACCACTGTCGTATACACAGTCAGCCATTGTATGAAACAGCATTATATCATGCATGTCTAGTGTTAATAATGGTTTCAAGTTAATTATCCTGTCTATTATAAAATTTCACCACATGTACAATTATTAACTCTTTCAAATTTTGCATCTCTCCCTTTGGTTTATCTTGCCATTTTTTTCATAAAATGTTAAATAATAACAGTAATAGTGGGCATCTCTGTTTTTTTCTTGTAGTTTTTAGGGTTTCTTTTAAAATTTTAGTCAGGAATGAATGTGTAATGTTTTAAAGTGTCTTTCATATTTTGATGATACCTGATTTTCCTGTTCTAGATGTATTCATAAGTTTTCTTGCTAACTTTCCTAATATTTAATGGTTTTTGATTCCTAAAAAAAGACTCTAATGATAGTAGTGCTGTTTAGCAAACTCTTAATTCATTCTATGATACTATTTTACATCTTTGTGATAATGTTCATAAGTAAAATGATCCTTTTCCATGTAATCTTGTTTGAATGTGGTTATTCATGCTATGCTCAATTCATGAGAAGAAACTGGAAGGATTCCTTCCTTTTTTAAAAAACAAAAACAAAATCCAGAACAATAACATTGACACAACATGTTAGAACAGCATTAAAATTATTTCTTAAATATTTTCAAGGAATTCCTTAAGAAACCTACCTGTTCGTGGTGCTATTTCTTTTGTCGTGATTGTTTATGGCTTTTAATTTATACACATTTTGGAACAGTTTTAAATTTATAGAATCAGCGAGCCAAAGCCCAGCGGTCCCTCATACTCCTTGTTGTAGGTGGATGCTCTCACCTCCCAAATTTAAACATTGAAGCCGTAAGCCCAGTTCTTAAGGTTGTGACTGGATTTGGAGTCTTTTCAATGGTTATTAAAGTAAAATGAGGTCATTAGGATGGATCCTAATCCATTATGACCTGTGACCTAGAACAGGAGATTAGGGCAGGGTATGTGTGTACACAGAATGCTGACCATGCAGGGATGACTGTGAGAAAGTAGCCATCCATAAGCCAAGGAGAGGGGCCTTAGGAGAAAGCCAATTTGATGATATCTTGGTTTTGAAATTCCAGCCTCGCTAACAGTGAGAAAATAAAATTCCTGTTGTTAAAGCCACTCAGGCTGTGGCACCATGTTATAATAGCCCTAGAAAATTAATATATACCCCTCCACACACAGTCTTCCTTATAAACAACACCTTGCTTCTCTTGAGTATAATCAGTGCCATTAATGAAGCTTATTGATGCATTTTTATTGGTTAATATTAAGCTTATATTAGTCAACACTAAACTTAGAATGAATCAGACTTAACTTTCCTATGTTTGTGTCTGAATATACCCACAGTGAAAGTTACATCAGGTACTACCTCAAGAATGGGATCCTGGGCTGGGGTTGTGGCTCTGCGGTAGAGCACTCGCCTCTCACATGTGAGACCCTGGGTTGGATCCTCAGCACCACATAAAAATAAATAAACAAGATAAAGTTATTGTGCCCGTGTATAACTAAAAAAAAAAAAAAAGAAAGAAAGAGAAAAGAAAAAGAATGGGATCCTAAACCAAGCACAGTGCCATATGCTTGTAATCCCACCATCTTGGGAGACTGAGGCAGGAGGATTGCAAGTTCAAAGCCAACCTCAGCAATGATGAGGCTCTAAGCAACTCAGTGAGAGCCTGTCTCTAAATAAAATATAAAATAGAGCTGGGGATGTGGCCCAGTGATTAAGTGCCCCTGAGTTCAATCCCTGGTACCCTGCCCCCCCCCCAAAAAAAAAGAATGGAATCCTAATTATAATAAGTTTTACTCCATGTATGTATAATATGTCAAAATACACTCTATTGTCATGTATATCTAAAAAGAACAAATTAAAAATTTTTTTAAAAAGCTTCGCTTTTATGGCCCATAGGTCTACAAGTTTTTACAAATGTATAGTGCTACCTATTCAATATTACCAATCTAAAATAGTATAGTTTCACTATGCTAAAATACACACTTTTAACCTGCTCATCCTCTCTCTGCCACTACCCAAATTCTTAGCAACACTGATCTTTATACTGGTTCCAGAATCTTGCTTTTCTGGAATATTGTACAGTTGGAACAATGTAGCATATAGTCTTTCATTGGCTTCTTTAACTTAGCAATGTACATTTATGGTTCCTTTGACTTTATGGCTTAATAGTTCATTTCTTTTTATTGCTGAATAATAGCCCATTGAATAAATGTACTCCACTTTCTCTATCCATTCACCTCTTGAAGTACATCTTGGTTGTTTCCAGTCTTGGGCAATTATGAAAAAAAGCTGCTATGGACATTCATGTGCAAAGTTTTGCATTTACACAAGTTCTCAAAGCATCAGGTGAACACAAGGAGTGTAGGTACTGTATTACATGCTTAAGACTATTTTTAGCTTTGGGGATGACGTTAAACTAGTTTCTAGAGTGGTTGTGCCATTCTCACAGCAATGAGATCAATGAGATCTTATCTCTATCCTCACCAACATTTGGTATTGTCATTTTTTAAAAATAAATTGTGTTGTTTGATTTCTTATTTTTCAGTTTTTAGATTTTTTTGCTTATTTTGGAAAACATTGCATTATCAGATTATTATTCATTTTTTTCAGTCTGTGATTTCCCTTTCATTCTCTTAGCTGTATCGTTCCAGAGCAGAAGTTTTAGCTTTAATGCAGTTCAACTTATCAATTCTTTAAAAAACCATGCATTTGGTGTCTCATCTAGAAAAGCATTTGTAAAAGTCAAGGCCACCTACATATTTTTTTTCTTGTTCTGGATGTTTTATAGTTTTACATTTTTTTTTTTAAAGAGAGAGGGAGAGAGAGGGAGAGAGAGAGAGAGAGAGAGAGAGAGAGAGAGAGAGAGAGAGAGGATTTTAATATTTATTTTTTAGTTATAGGCAGACACAACATCTTTGTTTGTATGTGGTGCTGAGGATCGAACCCGGGCCACACGCATGCCAGGCGAGCACGCTACCGCTTGAGCCACATCCCCCCCCAGTTTTACATTTTACAATTAGGTTTATGGCACATTTTGGGGAATTTTTTTTGAAAGATGTAAAATCTATGTCTACTTTATTTCCTCCCTCCTTCACTGTCACCTTCTCTCATCCCTCCTTTCTCCCTCTTTTTCCTTTCTACATTCCTTTCTTCATTACTTTTTCACAAATATATATTCAATTGTTCTAGCACCAGTTATTGAAAAGCTTATCCTATTTCCATTGACTCCCCAGTTTCTTTGTCAAAGTTCCATTGACTTTTTCTTTCTGGATCAATTTCTAGGTTCTCCATTATCTTCCATGAATATATTTGCCTTTTCTTTCACAAATACCATTTTGTCTGGATCATTGTGATTTTTATGTATGTTTAGCATCCATAATTAGAAAATCCAAAACCTGAAATGCTCCAAAATCCAAAATTTTCTGAATACTGTTGTGATACCACAAGTGAAAATCCCACACTTGGCCTCATGTAATTGACTCAAGTAAAAAATGCAGATGTACTAAGATATTGCACGAAACGACTTTCAGGCTATGTGTATAAGGTATTTATGAAATGTGAATTTCATGTTTCAATGCAGTTTCATTTTCAAGATACCTCCTTATACTTATTCAAATATTCTAAAATCCAAAATAATCTGAAATCTTAAACACTTCTGGTCCCAAATATTTTGTGTTTTTTCCCACTTTCCAATTTTTATTAGCACATTATAGTTATATATAATAATGGGATTGTTACATATTCAGACATGCACATAATATAACAATGTAATTTGGCCAATAGCCCTTCCTCACTCCTTCCCAGCCTCCCACATCATGGTTCCTTTACTGATCTCCTTTTGATTTTCAGAAGACTCCCCGACCACCATCTTTCTTTTCCTTTTTCCTCTCTCGCTTCCTCACATGAGAGAGACATATGTCCCTTGACCTTCTGAGTTTGGCTTGTTTTACTTACTATAATGGTCTCTAGTTCCATCCATTTTCCTGAAAATGATAAAATTGCATCTTCTTAATGGCTGAGTAAAACTCCATTGTGTACATATATCACATTTTCTTTGTTCATCTATCCTTTGATGGACTCTTAGGCTAGTTACATAGTTTGGCTATTATGAATTGTACTACTATAAAAATGAGTGTGCATGAATTACTATAGTTTGATGACTTTAATTCTTCAGGATAAATACAGAAAATCCCACACTTGGTAAAGGTATGTATCTATGGTCATAAACATATTGGTCTATAGTTTTTCTTTTTTGCTATATATCTACAAATTTTTGTTATTATGGTAACACTGACCTCATAGGATGAGTTAGAATGAGTTCTCTATGCTTCTAATTTCTTGGAAAGCATGCAAAGAACTGGTATCATATCTTTCCTAAATATTTGGTAAAATTTTCTAAAGGAAAAATCTGTGTGCTTTCTTTTTTGGGGAAAAAAGTATTAATTATTTATTTAATTTCTTTAATAGATATAGGCCAATTAGATGATATATTTCTTCCTGTATAAAAGAGTTTATGCCCTTGGTATACAAACTTTCAGTAGATTGTGTCTTTATAAATAGTAGTGTATTTCATCTGTTCTAAAGTTTGTGAACATGGAATTGTTTGTTGAATTATTTATTGTCCTTTTAATGGGCATCAATATGTCATGATGATCCCAATTTCTGACATTAGTAGTTTGTTTCTTACCTCTTTTGTTTTACTTATTCTGACTACAGGTATCAATTTATTGATATTTCAAGTGAAAAAGCTTTTGGTTTCATTGATTTTTGCTATTGATTTCCTGTTTGGAATTTCATGGATTTCTGCTCTAATTTTTGTAATTTCCTTTCTTCTCCATGATTTTGTCTATAGCTGTTCTCTTTCTCTTTCTCTTTTTTGTTTTTTTGGTTTTTTTTTTTTTTTTGAAGTCTTATACATTTAGCGCTTACATTAGTTTATAGGTTCTCTTAATTCTCTAGTTCCCAAAGGTGGGAATATATTCTTAAGTCTAAAATATTTTTAACTTTTTCACCTATCCTTCTGTTACTGTTTTTGAATTTAACTTCATGCATAAAGTTAAATTCATTGAAAATATAATTCAATAATAGGAGAATACACATTCTTCTAAATACACATGAAAAATTCATTAAGATGGTCTACATTCTGGGCCATAAGACATACCTCAAAAAATGTATTAGGAAACACAAACTCAGAAGGTCAAGGGACATATGTCTCTCTCATGTGAGGAAGCGAGAGAGGAAAAAGGAAAAGAAAGATGGTGGTCGGGGAGTCTTCTGAAAATCAAAAGGAGATCAGTAAAGGAACCATGATGTGGGAGGCTGGAAGGAGTGAGGAAGGGCTATGGGCCAAATCACATTGTTATATTATGTGCATGTCTGAATATGTAATTCAATCAATGTGTCAATTGTGTTTCCTAATACAGGAGGAGCCATCGTGAATTTATTAGAAGTGATGAGAAAGGGGGAGGGGGACACTCTCATTCCCAGATGGAAGAGGACGGTGTGGCCGCCTGACCTCCAGTTTTATTGAGATTCCCAAGGAAGTTTCCAGAGTTCTGCCCAAGTCCACCTTCTGACTCTAGATTGATGATCTACAGCTAGACGAATGACCTCCAAGAGAAGATGATCTGATACTCAGAGTTGTTTATAAAGAAATTGAAAAACCTGTTTTTGCCTCAATTTTCTGCCACTTTAATCAGTATATGACCCTTTGATTAACCCACATCGAGTTTTAGGAGGGTCTTGACGTTTTGGCTATCAGAGTGACTTGAGGTTCGACACATTTCTGGTGATAAGAGGGGGTCCTGGAGATTTGGTTAGAAGAGATAATCACAGATGGTCAGAAATGGTGTTTTTTTCTTAATTAAGACTGGTGAGATTTTAACATAGCAAACCCCCATCTTCCAGGTGCTTCTCTCAGATAAGCTTCCCTGTGGCTTTCTGTGGCCCTCCATTGTCTTTTCCCTGTCCACCCATTCATGGCTGAATAGCTACCTAAATATTTCACTTGCTGCAGTTTCAGTTACCCATGGTCAACTGCGGTCCCAAAGTATTAAATACAAAATTGAGAGATGAACAATAAATTTTAAATTGTGTGCCATTCTGAGCACATCATCCACATCACTGCATCTCAACAGACAGGGCTTGTATCATCTCACATCATCACAAGAAGAAAGCTGAGTACACTATATTAAGATAAAAATTTTGAGACAAAGAGTCAACACAATATAACTTTTATTATGGTGTATGACTATAATTATTCTATTTTTTCTTCTGATAAGAGATTACTCTTACTGTGCCCAATATATAAATTAAACATTAGCATCAGTATGTATATATAGTAAACACACACACACACACACACACACACACACACACACACACACTGTCAATAGGATTTGGTACTATCTGCAGCTTTAAGAGCCCACTGTGAGCCTTGGAATAGATTCCCATGGATGAGGAGGGACCCCTATACTGCTTCCTGGGACATTCAGGTACCTTATAACAAAAGATTCTTGATTCATTTCTACCATCTCATATAACATCATTGCCATGTATTTATTTCACTTCTTCCTGTTCTGTAAATACCCAGTACATTTTTTGACATTAAGACTTGATTCACTAAATCAACGAAGAATTAAAGATAAAATACTTAGCTTTACCTTCATTTCTTCCTTATCTAATCCTTTTTTTATTTAGATCAGAGTTTCTGATTGACATATTTTCTCTCTAAGAAAACTTCTTTTATATTTATTGCAAGGCAGATCTACGAATTCAAGTTCCCTCTGTTTTGTTGAATTGAGAAACATTTTGTTTCTTAGTATTTCTTAATATCTGAAGGACGGTTTTGCTAGATACCAAATTCTACATTGGTGGGGCTTTTTATTTAATATTTTAAATTTTAAGTCAACGTTTTAAATCACTCAATTATTTTGTAGCTTTCATGGCTTCAGAGGAGAAGCAGGATGTAGTTCTGTAGAGATAGAGTAGTATTTCCCCCATGAGTTCTTTTGAGGATTTCTGTGTGTCTTTAGTTTCCTGTACTCTGAATAGGTGTCAGGGTTTAGTTAGTTTGTTTGGTCTATTAATGATAGATCATTGTGTTGTCTATGCATTCTGGATCTGCAATTTTGGAAATTTCTGAGCTATTGTTTTATTTCTTGTGCTCTCCAATTACTTTCTTATGATATTTTGATCAAGTTGTGTTACACCTTTTACAATCTCATAATTCTTCTATGTTACGTTTGCTTTTAAAACTTTTAAAAATTTATTGTTTAAGTTTTGATTTATTATTTATTTTAAACTTGTTTAGATACTGTAGAACGTTTTCATACTTTTCCCTTTTCTTTTGGTTTTAATTTTTTTTCTCTTCCTTTATTTTGGAATTTTCTGTTGATGGTCCTTTAATCTCACTAAATTTTTGTTTATTTATGATGTCTAGTCTACTAATAAGCCTATCAAACCCATTATTCTTAATTTCTGTTGCAGTGTGTATAATTTCTAGAATATCATATGCTTCATTTTTAGATTTTCCACTTCTCTGCTGACATAATCTCTTTGTTTTTGCATATTGTGTACTTTTTCTTTTAGAGCTACTGACATATTAATATTAGTTATTTAAATTCCATATCTGGTGATTCTAAAATATTTGTTTTATCTGAGTCTAGTTCTGATGTTTTCTTTGTCTCTTCCAATTATGATTTTTCTTACATTTTTGCATGTCATAATTTTTTTGATTGAAATTATGCATGATGGATGTATTGGACAACAGGAACTAAAATAATTAGAATTTCTGGGTGAGCTTTTATGTTTCTCTGGCTAGACTGGGTCCTGTTTAATGTTCACTGTTTCTGAAGGTGCCGGAGACTTCTGTTTCCTCTAGATTCTGTTTTATCCTCTCCACTGCATCTTTTGGATTTCTCTAAGAACTCCTTCTCAAACGGAGTCAGTGAATTGCAACTTTCTCTGTAGGAATCCACTGGACCCTGTTGGTGTAATGGTAAATATTTGGGGAGAAGTGTTCTACAGTCTTCTGCTTCTTCTCAGTTCCTTGATGAGACTGAATTCCTGGGCTCTCTGATCTTGAAGAGCATTTCTCATACTATTTACCATGTTTTTTTCTTTTTTTTATGAGAAAGGAGGAGTGTGTTGGAGTTAACTGATTGCCTCCCCCAGGTCAGTTAAGGCCCTGGTAAAGTAGTTTAGTTTGGAAGGCAGAGTTTTGTTTTGAAGAATGCTCTGGATTATTTCAAAATATGTACTTTCTTCTTCCCTTGGCTGAAACATGGTGGTTTTCATTTTTTTAAAATTTTGAATTTGTTTTAATTGGTTATACGTGACAATAGAATGGATTTATGCACTTTGATATAGCATGCATAGATGGGATATAATTTCCAGTTTTTCTGAGTGTACATGTTTTAGAATCATATTGGTCATGCAGTCACATACTTACATAATGTGATAATGTTTGTTTTGTTTTACTATCCTTCCTGTCCCCACATCTCCTCCTTTGCCCTCCCTTTATTTTCCTTAATATCACCCTGATACCAAAACCAGACAAAGACACATTAAGGAAAGAAAACTTTAGACCAATGTCCCTGATGAACATAGATGCAAAAATTCTCCATAAAATTTTGACAAATCACATACAAAAAAAATATTAAAAGATAGTGCACCATGATCAAGTGGGGTTCATCCCAGGGATGCAAGGTTGGTTGAACATACAGAAACCAATAGATGTAATTTATCTTATTAATAGACTTATAAACAAGAACCATATGATCATCCCAACAGATGCAGGAAAAGCATTCGACAAAATACAGCACCCCTTCATGTTCAAAACACTAGAAAAACTGGGGATAGTAGGAACATACGTCAACATCGTGAAAGCTATCTATGCTAAATCCAAGGCCAACATCATTCATTTTGTTTTTATGAAGTCTTCCCTGTGAAAATTTGTAGTCTCTGGAGAAACCCGCTGGAAATGTGGGTATAGAACTAGGTCTCCAGCAGTCCGTAGCTCTCAAACTAGTGCACACTCAGCTTCAAAAACGTCAACAGGATTACCACGTAAGGGCTCCTTCCAGTTCTTGTCTCCATGATTTTCTGCTTCATATTTACTGATCTTAGCTTCAGTTTGCTATGTTCACTTTTCTTCCTCTCCCTGATACCTCAATTGTCTGATGAATCTATGAAAAGCATCCATTTTTAGGTTTTTAGTTTTTTAAAATTTCTTTTTCATTTATAGTTATTATCTTCATATATTATCTTATTTTGTGTCTTTTATTAAATCAACTGTTTCACTTAGTCCATTTTTTTAGTTCTTTGCTTTATTAATGCTTTCTTTAATTCATTTTTATGTTTTCCTTTAAGTCATTTATTGCTTTTCTAATGTCTTCAATGAGATGCTTAATTACTTTAATTGTATGCTTTATTTTTAACATGGGTATTTGAGGAATTATTTTTTTTCTTCTTCAGAGCACTGTTTTACCACAATTACTATTATGTTACAAAATGCAGCATTCTATTTAAATATTGAATTACCTTCTGGGTATTCCACAATTTTGATTTATATTTTTTCTTTGATCAAGTAATTTAAAAATATATTTTAGGTTTTGGTTTGAACATTTTTTTTTGTACCAGGAATTGAACCCAGGGATGCTAACCACTGAGCCACATCCCCAATTCTTTTCTTTCACTGAGTAATTTACAGCCTCACTAAGTTGCTAATTTGTGATCCTCCTTCCTCAGCCTCTTGAGTTTCTGGGATCATAGGCATGTGCCATCATGCCCTCTAACCTCTTTTTGCTGGGGAAGTTTCTCTCCTCCGTTTCCCCCTCTCTCCCTTCCCTTCTCTGTCTTTTTCTTTAGTATATTCATGTGGTCCTTGATGACGAATACACATTCTCAAAAATGTGTCACTAGGCAATTTCTTCATTGTACACATAGGTAAGGCTTACTTCCACAAACCTCACAATAAAGAGCCCAGTACACACCTAAGCCATATTATTCTTATGGAAGTCCCGTTGTATGTATGGTCTATAGTTAACTGAATCATATTACACTGCACATGGCTGTATTTTAATTGTTTGTTTTTATTGGCAGTTTTCTATGTTACAACATAAGGGTATTGTGTGTGGAGCAGGGTGGGAGGGTGAAAAAGAGAGAGAAAGAGACAGAGTGTCTATTTTCCAGGTTTTCAGCGTACCTAGTTTTACATTAATTAGATTTACATTTAAAATGTTATTCATCTTTTATAAGATTTTTTTTTCTTTTTTGCAAAAATTAGAAGAGGTAATTTGTGTTTCTATGTATTACTGCTTAGTTCTTCTATAATCATAGGATAAAGTATTGTTTAAAATAAAGTGACATTTTTTACTTTAATAATATATAATAATAATTAATAATTCCTTGTCAAAACATATAACACAGATCATAGATAGTAAACCATGTTTCTCAATCTAAATAGAACTCTCTTCTACATGAATAACCAAGAAGTACAAAACTACTATTGAAAACTACCAGTGTTTGTTAAAATTAAGACAAATCAAGTCATGGGACAACTGATACATTCAGCCCTGCTGTTTACATATAGCCTAATTTCTTCCTACCAGCAAGTCAAGTCAGTTAGAGTTGAAAGGAACATTAACTGTCACTTAGTAGTCTAACTAGTCTCATTTAAAATGGATGGACCCAAGCCTGGAATAGCCAGAGGTCCAATAATGAGACAGTAGCATTTCTAGAACAGAAATAAAATATGTTCATGCCGCAATGCTCAGTGTATTTCTATCATAATGTGTTCTAGCCTAGTTTGGGGGATACCAGCACCTTCTAAGCCTTGTCTCAGAAAATCTGTTCTGCCAAAAACTTCTGAGTGGTTCATAAATCATCGCCTCTCCTTTTCTGGCCATGACTGATTGGATTAGTGAGTAATATGTACTGAGTTGGAAAAATGACCTTGGGAAAACCAGTAAGAGATTCAGAAAGAAGTTAAGGAAGAACCCTTCGCGTCTAAGAGGGTCCCAGTGATGAACCCAGAGCAAAGTCTTGTTTGACAGGTGGACAACAAGACCAAAACACAGAGGAGAAGCAGAGAAGATAAAGACCCTCCTGACCCAGAGATCCCAGGACCAAGAGACAGAAAGACGAGCCAAGATTCAGCCACCAGAGTCTCAGTTCAGACCTCTGCAGGACCTGGCTGTTCAGATGTCTCTGGAATTTCATGAGGCTGCTCTGAATGCTTTATTGACTCCATTGTTTCCTGAGCTACCTGTATTGATCTCTTTTTCTTTCAATAAATTGATCCACATAGTGTCCTGGCATGGTGAGCCTTAATAAACCAATAAAGGTCTTGTGCCCAAGTCTAAGCTGTCCTCCACTTGGGTGAAGAGGATGTGAAACTTAAAAAACAAAAACAAAAACTTTTGCACCTATTGTAGGATACTAAGGTGACATCAAAACTTTTTTGAGAAATATTTGGAAGGTGACATTCATGCATCTATGATTTATATGCTTATTAACCAATCTGTTTTTATGTAAGCATCTTAGAAATTCAGTCTGAATAGAATGGACAAGAGATCCTGCTGTCCTTTCCTCTGTGTGCCTGACAGCGTAAATATGGAACCGATTCCATTTCAGTTTAAGCCTATCTTCTAAAAAATATTTAACTTATATATTCCCCACTTCTGACCAATGCCCACTGCATTGTAGTTTCCTTTCTCTCTTTCCTAATGTCCTCTTTGATAGCAGTTGGACATATTTAGTAGACAACTTTAACTCAGTCTCCCGGTGCATTCACCACATGATTCTTTCATTTACTAGATCAAAAATTGAAAGCAGCTTCCTGAAGAAGTTCACAGATACAGTAACTATCAGGCTTAATACACGGTATTCTTTCATTCAGATTTATATTATCCAGTGTCTAGTGAGCCCTTGCTATGTTATGATGACAGTCAGAACCAACATCATATACGCATACATCATATTTTCTTAGCATTTTTACTTACATTAGTTCTCATGAATTTCAAATAAGCCTGAAGAATGAACGTATATTAGTGATTTTATTGACAAAGGGACAGAAACTTGAACATATCAGGAAACTTGTTCCAAAATACAGAGAGGGAGAGTGACAGAATTGAGCCTTCAGCAAACATCTCTGACTCTAAATCTCTAATGAATTTCATTATACCATCCTGTTTCCCAGAATATCTGCCTAGGTATGAAAAAAAGTCACTGCACATCCCACAGCCCAGTCCTTAGAGAAAGCCAGACTGAACAGCTAAGAATCAGTGCCAGGTAGCACTCAGTGGAGCTACACCCGGAACGACTCTGCACTGGGACAGAGCAACTGGAAGAAGCGAGCAATACAGAATGAGATGGTACTTAATTCATGACAAGCAAAAAGAAATGAAATAATCCAAAGCAAAATCCAAGGCAAATGAAGCTTAGAATTATTATAAATATAATTTCATGCATGTTAGCGAGGTCCTGAGGCTTTATGAGTTTTAATCAATATTAAGGTAGGTGTTCTTTTATTCTTACTCAACAAATATTTATAGTAATTAGATATGTGTTGAGAAATAAAAGAGCTATTAATGTTTGAATATGTGTTGAGTACATGTGATATATATAGATATAAATACATATGTGTGTATATATAATATATAATAAGAAAGATATTAGGGTTAAAACTGGCTTGAAGAAGAGAGATGTGGTTCTGTCTCATGGACAGTTCTGCTCTGCATTCAGAGTGATGGCAGCAATCAGACTGATGTTGGGTTTGGCCGTCTTTGACCTGTCTGTTTCCGAGGCTACTCTGGTGGATGTCCTTGTAGCCATCTGGTTATTCAAAGGAGAAATAAAGATGCAAGGCCCATATCCTTTCTTTTCTGTTTTTACTAGAGAGACACGTAGGCAGCAGGGTAGTGAAGTATGGCTGGGGATTGTAGTCCCTGGCTGGAAATCAGTGAGAAGAGACTGGAGGGGACAGCCAGAGACCCCGCATGGTGTGTCTATCTCCTCGTGAGCACCAAGAGCTCCACCTACCCAGCTGGGAGTGGAACTCAGTGATCAAGTACTTGGCCAGCATCGGGAGGGCCTGGGCTCCATCCATAGCACGAAAACATAAAGGAAAGGGAAAAAAGCACATGGCCTTTGGATCGAAATGTCCCAGTGAATATGCCCGCTCCTCCACCTACGAGGTCCTCGATTTATTTAATTACTCCAAATCTGTGTCACATGTTTAAAATGGAAATCATAGATTTCTCCACTGATTTATCATCATGCAGCCAGAAATTCATTCTTCAGTACCTGCTCGGATACAGACACTTAGAATACTGTGACACACTGTAGGCCGCCCTGGAGGGACATGGTGAAGGGAAGAGGCTTCCCTTCTTGGTTCCAGTGAACTGAGGTTTTGTTCTTTCTTGTGCCTGAGTGTGTGGGAGGCATCCATGGTGCCCAGTCCCAACCCTGCTGCAGAGCATGCTGTCTCTCTAACAAGGCAGCCCCCTAGGGGACCACGATCACTTCACCTCTGTTCACAAGTGGTGGACATGAGTGCAGTCCCATCTGAATCCCAGCAGCCAACCAATGACCCCTGCATGTCTTCCTCCTGCTTCAGCCACTTGTGCCTCAGTTCTCAGAAGATGGCCCGGATGCACCTCTGTCAGGAGCCGTTCATGGGTTGCACGGAAGCCTCGTGGACAGAGACATCTTGGTGTCTGGGAATGACCAGTGGACATTTCCTCTGGCCCACTGTCCAGGGACCATGTGAACCTGTTTCCTGCTCTGCCATGGCCCACACAGCACCTGAGGGGGTATGACCTGCCAAGATGTCAATCAATCTGCTGACTGCAAGACAACAGGAAGCAGGACTTAGCCCTTGAAGCCTTATCCCTGCCTTTGATGTACCCTCTTAAATAAACCACTGGACCCATTTTCCCTTTGTCTAGTTCCAGAACCCATGTGGACTATCAGGGGCTTCACATTACATAGATATATTTCTGAGTATTTGTGTTTTGTTGCTTATCACTTATCTGAGATTGTACGTTTTAGGTTGGCCTGGATTCCCCCAAAACACCAAGGTCACACAGCACTGCTTTCTTGACAGAAGTAGAACTCTTTCTGCATATTGCCCCACCAAGCACATTCCTCGGCGACCAGAGTGACCTGTGACTGTGATCCGGCTCTGGCCAGGGACACTACTCAGTGAAATCCTCCTCTCTATATGGGGTTGCAGGCACACTGTTTCAAATGAGGTCTGCAACCCAGCCTTGAGGAAGGCAACTGTATTAGTCTGTTTTCTGTTACTATAATTAAACACCGGAGACAAGTAAATTTACAATACGGAAGACTTGCTTAGCTCATAATGTTAGAGAATGAAAGCCCCTACAGCAGAGTGCCAGCTCTGCCAAGGGCCCAACAGCAAACGGCGGCAGTGCACGGGGAAGAGGAGATCATATCTTGACAACTCACTCCAGGAGAACAGCATTCCCTTTTCCTTTGAGCCCGGTGTCTCCTATGACCTGAAGACCTCCCACTAGGCCCCACCTCTACAAGGACCCAGGACATCTCCACACAGCCTCCCTGGGAACCAAGCCTCCAACACAACCTTAAGGAGACCAACCACATCCAAACGGAGAAGTTGTTCTCTCCTTAGACTAACTTCCCCCTGAGCTACCTTTACATGTTCCTCTGGATCCTTGATCGTAGTGATTTTACAATGCCTCATGCTAACCTTCCTCTGTTCAACATGCCGGGGTGGTCTCCGGCTCCTGGCTGGACCCAGGGGTACTGATTTTCAGTGATTTCTGTGAGGATTTAATTAGTTGATTCAGACTCAGCACCGACCACAACCACTACCTACAGTAAGTTCCTGATACATCACCGCACTGCCGCGTTGCCATGAGCACTCTTGGCATTATCGCCACTTGTCTCATCCTCACGAAGAGCTGCAGAAGTGGCACACACCCCTTCACTCAAAGCTTGTTACTGGTCTTTTTTTAAAGTATTTCTTCCCTGTGCTACCTAACCTCTGCGTCCTGACTTTCCTGTACAAGCCTTCCCCAGACTCCCTGATGACACTGGGAACATCACCTCCAGTCCTACTGATAGAGGAATTCATTTTCTTCATTATCACTTTATTTTTTATTGGTGTTTTTTCAGTTTTACGTGGCAGTATAATCTATTCTGATATATTTATACAAGCACAGAATATATCTTATTCAGATTAGGATCCCAGTCTTGTGGATGTACACAATGGTGAGATTCACTGTGGTGTGTTCAGAGACATACATACGAATGTTATGTCAGATTCAGTCCATTGTCTTTTCTATTCCGATACCTTCCCCCTCCCTTAATTGCTTTTTGTCTAATCCACTGAAGGTCTATTCTTTCCCTCTACCCTGCTTCTTGTGGGTTAGCATTTGACCTTTGGTATTTTGGGATTGGCTTATTTCACTTACATAATAGTCACCAGATCCATACATTTACTGGTAAATGCCATATCATTCTTCTTTATGTCTGAGTGATATTCCATTGTGTATATATACCACCATTTCTTTATCCATTTATTTGTTGATGGGCACCTAAGTTGGTTCCAGAGCTTAGCTATTGTGAATTGAGCTTCTATAAACATTAATGTGACTGTGTTACTATAGTATGATGATTTTAATTCCTTTAGATATATAATATCAAGGAGTGGTACAAATGGATCAAGTGATGCTTCCATTTCAAGTTTTCTAAGTAATCTCCATAATGCTTAACAGAGTGGATGCACTAATTTGCAATCCTACCAACAATGTATGAGTATACCCTTTTCCCCACATCCTCACCAGTATTTATTATTACTTGTATTCTTGATAATTGCCATTCTGGTTGGAGTGAGATGAAATTTTAGGGTAGTTTTAATTTGCATTTTTCTAATTACTAGATATGTTGAATATTTTTTATCATATATTTGTGGACCATTCGTTTTTCTTCTTTTGAGAAGAAAAGTGTCAGTTAAGTTCTTTTGCCCATTTATTTATCTAGTAATTTATATTCCCAAGCTCTGTATTTCAATGTTTTCATTTTTAAAAAGTATACAGCCTGCCCTGATTATTAGCAATAAAATGAAATAACATTATCTAAGATACAATGGGTTGATTCTTTATGTGGAAAAACTTAATTCTGTGAAGTGTTATTCCTACATAAGACCTTCTTACTATATTATGTTGGTCCACTTAAAAAGAAATGTCCCTTGTAGAAAAAAAATCCCATTTTTATCTGGTTTTTGATTAAAAGTCAGGAGAGTGCATTTTGGAGGATTCAGTTTTGATTGAAAATCAGCTTCAGTAGGTATCCTTTTTTTTAAAGTTCTATCTTGCCTTTCTGTATATTAAAACTTTATCAAATCTAAGTAAAAGGAAAAAAAATTGGTCTAGGTGTGATCTATGGTACTGGAATTCCTATATGCTTCATAAAGGGATTAATAATCATGATTTAAAAATTGTCTTCATCAGCATCGGAAAGGCTAGGTCATACCTATCCCTTCCAGGAGACTGAAGAGCATTAGTAGAGAAAAGAATGAATCGAAAGAGAAATACTGGCTTCCACAAATTCAGTGGTAGAGCACAGTGAATACCTTCCTAAGCATCCTGTTACCATCTTTCTTAGTTCCTTTGTAAATACTGTTCACACTGTGGAATGGTTTCCTGCATCATTCAACCTACCAGTAAGTCTTGTCCTTATAAAGTGAATAAAACAAATTCAAGATCACTATCATTAACAAATATTCATTGGTAACTCATTATAGGCTGATTACTTTCTTATCACTGCAGAGAAAGTGACAGTGTAGTTGGTGAAATGAGATCAGTCATGCTACCAACATGCTCTGTGGTCTGGACAGTATTCACCAGAGGAGGTCATACGGAAGGAAGGAGAACAGCAAGAATTCACATACAGAAATGTGATACCAGCCCTGGATAAAAGAGGGTATCATGTTAAATTTGTCATTGCATGAAAAGGGTTAGGTCTTTCTAAACAGAGGCTGTTTTTGTTGTTTGGGTTTTTTTTTGTTGTTGTTATGAGCCTTTTGATAGGTTTAGATATGTAACACGAAGTCTGGAAGTGGATTTGGTAGAACAGCAAAAGACAACTGGACATCTGACCGTAGTCTCTAAGAAGAGCTGGGAGACGTTGGGGTGATTCAGCAGGAAATGGAAATAAGGGGAGAGAAAGGGCTCAGCCAGGTCCAGGGGCCCAGTACTGTAAAATTAAGCACAATTAAACATTCTAAAATGGCTTTGTTGCACAAAAGCTGTCTGATGTGTGTGAAGAACTCTATATTTGTATGTCTAAAGGACCCGGAATAATTGTATTTTGTTGGCAATAGACACATTCTTTATTGTTTGCAGGTTCCTCATCAAATCAGCAATCATGCACAGTTTCTGTCATCAATAAAACAACTTAAAGGAAAAAAAATCTCTGATGATGGCCAGCCAATGTGTTTTAGAGTACCTACAGGACCCAGATTGCTGTGAGTATGTATTTTGGGTCTGAATATGTGCAAATTGAATCATCTTAGTTTTCCTTCATGTCTTTCTTTTTTTATTGGTTGCTCAAGACAATACAATGATCTTGACATATCATACATTTGATTCAAATGGGGTATGAATTCTTATTTTTCCATGTGTACAGATTGCAGGATCACATTGGTTATACAGCCACGTTTATATATACAGCAATACTACTGTCCTTCATGTCTAAACTGATTGTTAGAAGAAAAATACTGAGTATTGGGGGAAAATTTAGAAGGACAAACACACACACAAGAGGGAGAGAAACAAACACATATTATCTACACATCTTAGTTCTGAAAGTATGTCTATAAAAATGGCAGAATCCATGGAGAACAGAGGCAGTGGGTAATTTGCTAAAAGTGTTGGATGAAAATAAATTCTATAAACCAAGAATTCTGTGTCCAGCAAAGCTGTCCTACAAAAAATGAAAAAGAAATTGAAAATACCCAAGGTAAATAGTAACAAGCGCTCATCCCTAACACATCGTCCCTACAGGGAATACTAAAAGGAGTCCTTTATATCGAAGTGTGATTTGGATCTATATGAAAAAATAAAGAATACCAGTAAAGATAACTACAAAGGTAAATAAAAAAGACATGAATGTATTTTCTGTTCATAAAACTCATTTTTTCTATGAGATTAAAAGACTGATGCAGACTGCAAAAATCTAAGTTGATGAGAACAATGAACAAAGATGCATCTGTGACAACAAGTAGGAAAGGGAGACCAGATCTAAATAAATTCAGTTTTTGTTTAGCATTGAAATTAAATTGATATTCCACCCAAACAAATTTGGTTCAAATTAAGACATTGAAATTAACCCCCAAAAGAATCGCCAAAAGCACAACTCAGAATTGTATAGTGGCAGGAATAAAAGGGAGCCAAATGCTTCACTAGAAAATATCTTCTTAACAACAAGTGTCAGGAATGAAGGATTGAGGGGAAAACATAAGGTATGTAAGCCACAAGTGGTTCATCCCATCTTATCAATAATTACACTAAACATAAATGGACTAAGTGTTCCAATTAAAACACAGATGGGCAGGATGGATAAGAGAGGAGTCCCAGCTATGTGGTATATGGAGAAGAGAAGCTTCAGATTCAAAGACAAGTAGGAGAAAAGATAACATGCAAACTACTGAGTGTGGTTTCCTTTGGGTGCTGAAAATGTTTTGAAATTAGGAAATGATGATGCTTGCATGACCTACTGAATACACTAAACACCACTTCTACTCTAAAATATTGACATGTATGGTATTAAAATTAAATCAATAAAAATAAAGACATATAATTGTTGCTTCATGTGATTCATTCCTTAATTCAGCACTCATCGAGGTCAACTGTGCATGATTTTTTGAGTTTTGAACATGCCCATTCATCCTTTTAATGTATTTATTTAAAAAATAGCCTGCAGAGATTCTCTTCTTTATGATACAATAATTTGTAATTAAATGGGGAACCATGGGACACAAGTTTAAGGCAGTTTGAGCTGCGAGGCTCAGTGTTAGCGTAAGCATTTCCGTCTCCAGTGGAAAGCAATGAAAATCTTTTGAGCAATTGTCTATTGTGCCAGCACAATCCTACGGGAAGATTAATCTGGCATCAGTGTGCGGCATGAATTAGAGTCATACCCTTCCTGCCCCTAAATTGCACTGGGAACTATTTGTCAAGTACATTACTTTTCACAACTGCCATATGGAATTTTTCATCTGGAATAATCTCTACAGATCTGCACACGAGTGACAGAATTGTCTACTTGTTTTGATAAAAGAAAATTCCTGTCTTTCTTCAAATGCTCTTTTTCACCCCCGATGGAAAATTCTGTCATAAAATCCCAGCATCAAAAGTTTTCGAGTAGAAAGGAAAGGCCTACCTTGGTTTTCTCGTTTTTAGTGAGGGAGGTGGGTTAAATTACTTTTTTGGGGTTATAATATGAGTTGATTCTTTAAAATTTCACTCAGAATAAAAGAACCGTATTAGAAACTTGATGTGCATATCCTAATTTCACATTTATTTCCTCCCTATTTTCACCTTTTGGTGACTCTGGATAATTTATTCTTAGGTATATTTAATACATTTATATTTTCATTTTGCATTGGGAATGTCTGTACCTTTTTCTCCTCATAGATTGTAATCTTTGAACTCAAATATGATAATTTTTACCCATTTACTATTTCATTTTTTACATTGTCTAAAATATCACGCACTCAGTGTCTGTTAAATGAATGCTGAGCTACTGAGTGAGTGAAAGAACAAATCCCTTTCAAAGTTTCTGGATGCAATTCAAGAAGACATAGTTCTCATGCCTCCGCTAATACCTTAATTTCCTGAAGGATCTCACATAGATTACAGAAGCAGCAGATAAAGCCACGCATCCTCCATGTTTGCAGCTGTTGCAAGGAGTTCTGAGGTTCAATATGTGTGCAGTAAGTGTCTAAACAAAGCCAGCCAGGCTTCCTTGCAGCAGCAGGCCTGGAACACCACCAGGAACCGGAAGTCTTGAAAGTCAGGTCCGACTGACACCTACTGCGGCTGGGCTTCAGGTGCCACGCTTTTGGAAGTGTGCATCGACCTTTGAACTTTTTGATCTTGGTTTCCTGATTCTTTCTCTGTTAAGCAGGAAGGTAGCAAATGTGTCTCTTTTCATCCTATCTGTTCCTCAGTTGACCCTACTCATTGCTCTGGAAAGAGTAGAACTAATGAAGATATTTTTTTTTCCTATTATCTGAACTGTTTTTCATGAATGGCATTGAGTGGAATTCCAGCCCTTTAAATCATTGATTTTTTTCTCTCTCTCTTTTTTTTTTTTTTTTACAAACTAATAAAAAGTATCCGGCTACTTTGTGATAAAAATATTTGTCTTTAAAGAAAGAAATCATCTAGAAAATCAGAAAAGTATACTGCATTTCCCATAAAGCTAAACCCCTATTAACTTCTCATTTTCAGATCATGTTTTAAAAAATAATGTGCCATGCTTGATGACAAGAATTCATGAGAGGGTTTTTGTCTGGTTGGTTGGTGGTTCATTGATTTTATCCATTCCTTTGTTTGTTGTTGCTCACTTAGTTAAAAAAAAAAAAAAAAAACTTGGAAATCTCAGATGATTCCTTTGAAAATTTCTTCAAGAAGTTATAATCTAGGGCAGCTGGAAATGTGGTGGTAGTCTTGGCTCAGTATATAATTTCAAACTTCATTTCCTTTTTGAGTCTTTAGCCTTGTAAAACTTTTCCTACTCCTATAATAAAAGACATGGTAGTAAATTATCAAGGGAAATGTTTTCAATTCAATTGATTGAATTTTTAACATGAATTCCTTGAAGCATATTCAATTGATATAGCTAAACAGTCAGGTTAAACAGAAGGTTCCAGACTTACCTCTGGTGTAGAAGTCATTTAGTTCATTTTTTTTTTTCATGTATTGGCAGTTCCCAAATGGCTTGCCACAATTGAGGAAGTTACGCAAAGAAAATATTTATTTCTGAGAATCCATTTAAGTAAATTTGGTTTTTGTTTAATTTAGAAATGGCTAAAATTTTAAGACTCAATGTGTTTCCCTAGTTTATTAATAATTTATTAATGAAAATGGTCAGTAAGAGTATTATTATCCTTAGCACATATCCACAGGTAATGAGAGGAATGGACAAGAACATTTGGGCCCTGGGTAAGATGACATCTGCAAGATGACTTATAAACCCGACTTCTCTGGTTGTTAATAGCAAGGGCAGCCAGCTCTAGATGCACGACCAAGTCATGAGAGATAGAAAGTCATCACATGAACAAATGCTTATCCCGAGGCTTGGATAACAACAATGCTTATACTTAGCAAAAAGCTGATAATTCATTTAAAAAAAACCTGAGAATTCAATGAAATTTAGATCATTCACAAATCTCTCTGTAAACTTTGCCTAATGACTGTATTTAACAAGATTTGGAGAAAACATGGGACAAAGGACTAAAGCCATCATCAAACTGGAGCAGGCCACGTGTGTTTTTAAGGTTCGGAGAGATGAGTAAAATTTTTGGCAACTTCTGATCAGTGAGGTTAGTTATAGACTTGAGAAAGATTCTGAGTTATTTGTGAGAATCTAGATGCAAGGTCATTAGAACAAATATTGGTTCATTAAGAACAAGTAGGGAAAGGAAAGGAAGTCTAAATTTTGTTTATGTCCAGATGACTCAATAGGTTATATAAGACAGTGTGACTGATGCCTGATTCAGCCAGACATTTGATGATGTCTCTCTGACGGTCATATGGTCACATGGAGAGCACTGAGGATCATGATGTGTAAGTCACACAATGTTCTGATAAACTTTGATGCCAACAATTAGGATATGTCTCAATGTCTCAGTGTCTATAATCACCTGCTTCCCGTGTTCTGGTCTGTGCTCCACAACGTGTCTTTTGGGACATGACCACACCTTCATTTCTTCTGAGCTCAGATTGCTAATTTTCTGATGTTTTAATATGTGAGATCTACCTTGTTAATTGTGTTCATTAAAATGTTCAGCTTGAGTTGAGGCTATTTAATAATCCATCTTCCTTTGCTGGAAGAGTCCCAGTTTAAGACGTCTTAGTCTTCACCCAACCTTACCACATCTTTTCAGATTCAGTCACAGTAAATTCTGTCAGAAAGAAGGATATTCTCCATCATGTTTATCATGATCTTTGTCATCCCACCTGCACTCCATCTTTGTAAGTCGTCAGCTCTGTGTTTGCCTGTGGCAGTGAGTGATGAGGCCCCTCTAAGAGGAACATTTTGACGTGGACAGAGTTGTACTGGGAAGAAATGAAAAATGGCTGATGGGTTCAAAATACCATTGCTCTCATGCTGCATTATCCTATGAGAAAACGTGTAAGTATTATGCTAAAGAATAAATTCTATTCCTTATGTTGCATTGTCTGCATCAAATCTGTGTTAGCCTATAAAGATTCAACTATGTTAGGATATTTTAACTATTGGATTAAGACCCTAAAAACACAAGTTTCTAGAAATTAGATTGACCTAGTAGTTGAGATGAGACTTTCTACACATACCCCTCCCCCACAAACACACACCCTCCCTCACAAAAATAAAAAAGTACCAGGTAAGTTTTTCGGACTTTCACTAGTGGTTTTGCACGTCATGTAACTTTTATGTACCTAGTAATCCTCACCAACAATAGACCCTAGTACGACAAAATTAGTATTTGTCAATATTTGCCAATAAATGCTACTGGGAAAATAAAGAAAATAGCAGAAATTTTAATGTATAAATGGAGGGAAGGATATTTTACCACATAAATGAACTTGTTTAGGTCCTGCTATCATTCGGAATACAAATGATTTTTTGAAATTCTTTATACCTACCCTTCATGTTTCTGCTTCAGTTCTATTATATTATCCTGTTGTATTCATAATACACTTATCATATTCTAAAATGCAGCAAAAGCATCAGAGTATGGCAAGACAAAACCTGAAGGCAGATGAGAATCAGCCCTTGGGAATCATCAACGATCCCCTGGATCATCTTGCTGTTGTCACTCAGGTGTTGGGGCACCTAACACTCCTAAGCTCCAACTCCATGTGAAAATCAAAGTGGGGAAAACTTTGTTTGGAGCTTAAATATGCCATTTTTTTTTTGCTTTCCTTTTCTTTATCTTAAAGTCCTGAACATTTCATGAAATAATGCAAGCATGCAGTTAAAAGGTCAAACAGTAATACAATGTTTATAATGAAAATTAGTAATTTTCTTTCGTACCACTCCCTGTTTCTAAATTCACTGCTCAAATGTCCACTTGAAGTTTTATTAGTTCTTTTTCCTGATAAGAACCTTCACATTTCCAAATAACATGCTTTTCTGCTACTTCTTGATTTATGTTTTAGACACTAGATTCTGCATGGATGGCTCCAGGGTAGTGATTTAACATTTCTGTACATCCATTCATCTTCTATCAGAGGGACGATAAGAATAGGACATAGTTGATGAAGTCAATAGCACATTATGTACTGCATAGAGCATGCTTGGCAGATAGTAAACCCTCAATGCATGCTATCACTATTCACAGTGCGCTGTTTTTTCTAGGCAATTCTCTTTATAGCAGATGAGGGCACCTTGTTCTCACACCACTGGCATGAAGTGTTGTCCATTAGGAATCATAGACAACTGCCTAAGAGGTATGGGATTTTCAAGGGCTTGTGCTAACATCTAGAAAAAAAATCTAGTATATGAAAAAATTTAAAAAAACAATGGTAATGGCCTAATTTATTGTAAAATACAATATTTGTTAACTAGTGAACTGTAGATATTCATAATCATCTCTAAGTTAAAAGTAATTTGGGTGCATTTTACTTCATTGTAATGTGGATCAGGGGCTTCACAAACCACATCCCATTCTCCAAGTATGGCCACATGTTTTTAATAATTGGAAAACAATCATGGTTTATAACATATTCACTCTGATAGTAATTGTGCATCATAAAATTTTAATCATGCATCCTCCTTCTTCCTATAGTGAATAACTACCTAGTATTTTCACTGGCATGACTTTTATCTGTGCATTTTATTTTCCAATCCATCCCATCAGGGAATTCTTTGTCAGAACTCACTCCTCCTGAAGAAATGTCTTCCTCTGAGCTTCTCTTCTGCCCCATGTGGGACTTTCAGCAGCACCGCGGCTGCCTTGGGACATCATCAGCTAGACTGACTGGACCTCAGCCTGTATTTCATGTTGTCCTCTCCCTTGTTTGGGCACATCTGAAAGTACATCTTTAAGCAACTTTCTAAGAAAGAATGTATGGAAGGTAGATGACAAAATGTGTGAACCTGAAAATATCATTTCCTCACAATTCAGAAAAGGTAAGCTATATAAATTTATAAGATAAGAATAATTTCCCTTTGACATTTGGGGAGATGGCTACATCTTGTTTACAACATCCAGGAAATCTAATTACAGGTCAACTGCCAATCTGATAATGATTTCTCACAGATGACTGTTTTTCCTTGCAAGAAGATTTTAGAACTCTATCTCCATCCACAGTACTCTGAAATTTTTAGAACTTTATTTGCCCTGATTCAGTTAGGAATATTTCTCTTGCATAGAGAAAAACAAACTCAAACCCAGCTGAGCTTGAACCATAAGGGAGCTAGTACATTCTGATGACAGAAAGCTTTGATCCAGTGGCGTGAAGTCCAACAAGGACCCTGTTTCTTTCCATGTACCCACTTAGCCTTCCAGCATAAGCCCATGCTACCAAACTGGCTGTCAGCAAACTCCCAGCTTCTTTGTTTGGACCCAGAATTTCTTATTAAATGGTAGCTTCTTTGCCCTGTATTCTGAGAGACTTCTGGGAGTCACAAAGTGAAGTTGCCTCAGTAGCATGTCTACTTTCGAATCAATCTTTGTAGCCAAGGGGCATGCACTCCAGAGTCTAGGCCTAATGACTGGGATAGAGTTTGCAGATGTTTGCATCATTCAATGGTGGACAGGTGCCACAGCCCCTCTATGGGACATTCTGGAAGGACAGCAGCGAAGGAAAAAAGTCCTCCAGTGGGTGGAACTTTGGGCAATGCATTTAGTTGGAAATTTTGATTTGAAAAAAGAAATGACCAGATGTGAGATTATGTACTGATTCATGTGGCCAATGGTTTGGCTAAATGGTCAAAAATGTGGGAGGAAAAAAATTAGAAAATTAATGAAATCTGGGAAATAGGTATGTGGCTAGACTTCTTGGAATGGTAAAAAATCATGGTTCTTATCAAGGAACTTAACTTCTCAGCCAAGGAAGCTCAGCAATGGGCTCAGGATCATGGGATTCACTAGTTTTACCACATACTTCATCACCGTGCTGAAGTAACTAATTTGACACAAAGGTAGAATGGTCTTTGAATATCAGTTACAGTGTAAGTTAGTTAAGTGACAAGACTTCATAGCACTGGTGCAGGCTTTTTCATAAGGCTGCACATGCTCTGAATCAGTTTCCAACTATGATATAGTTTGCCTCACTACCAGGATTCCTGCTCCAGGAATCGGGCAGAAATGGCAATGCTGCCAAGGACCATCACCACTACTGACTCACTAGAGAGATCTTCACTTCTTGTTTCCTGGCGCCATGCTCTGGTCACCTCCGGGATCTAGCTGCAGAGGGAGGAATGTTTCCATCAAGAGATGTAATAAGTCCTCCACTGAACTAGTCTTAGGATGACATTTGATCACTTTGGGTTCTGTACACCTCTGAATATAGGCTAAGAAAGAATTTATGGTGTTGGCTGGAATGATTCATCCAGATTATCAAAGGGAAACCAGGTATTTCTCCACAGTGGAAGTAAAGAGGAGAATGTCTGAAAGGCTGGAGACGTCCTAGAGAATCTCTTATATTGCCATGGCTTGCAATGAAACCCACTGGCATCTGCAAAGAAACCAATTCCAGATGATCTACAAATTTCCAATACCCTTTAGCCATGAAGGTTTTTGTTACTCTACTAGGGACAGATTCATGATCAGCTGAGGTGCTTGCTAAAGGAAAAAATACACAAACTGTGAAAGAATAGGAATTCCAGCTATAGCTGTATAGACAGAAGAAGGAGGAGGAAGAGGAGGAAAATATGACTGTGATTGTCATTCTTCCCATTTATTATGAATACATTTATGTGTGTACATATGCATTAAGCAAATAGTTTTGCTTCCTTTCATCTTTTATTATCTTATGTAACATAAAATATGTCCACTTTATATCAGAACTTAAGTATTTATTTTACATGACAGTGTTCAGGTGGATAATAGAAGAGTAAAAGTCACTCAGACCTTTGCCTTCTGTTCTGGAAGGGATTAGTAATTTTTTTTGCTGTTGTGGCAGAATAGTTGTATTATATTAGGTGGAATTATGACCTTATTATTCTTTATTTGGAGAGTAAGTTTGGTTTCAGGGAATGTGTATACATACCCCGAGTTATCAAGAGGCGGACTTGTGATGGTGAATTTCCTGTGTTAACCTGACTGGACTATGTGTTGTGCAGATAGATGGTAAAATGTGATTTCTGAGTGTGTTTGTGAGGGCGTTTTTAGGAGAGATTAGAGTCAACAGACTCTCTAAGTAAGATTGCCTACGGGGGTGACTTCATCCAATCCAGTGAGAACCAAAATGAAGCAAAAAGGTAGATGGAGAGTGGATTTTCTGTGTGAGTTGGGACATATTACTTCTCCTTCCAGGACCTGGGTCCTCCTTGCTTTGGGGCCTTTCACTCTGGACCAGGATTTAGAGCTTTGGCTCTCATGATCTTGAATTTGGACTAAATTACAACAGAGACAGTTTCCATCCTATATTATCCCATTGATTCTATTTAATTTTTGAGACTCTTAACTCTATACCATCCAAAGATTTTAGCTCATTCAGGAAATGAAATGCTCAGCACTCAGGGTCTTAGACTGGCTCTTACTCATTCCTGAGCAACTGGTTCACATCTTTCTGTCATTAATTAGCAGCATGAAGGCCTATATTGGGGTTATGATCTCATTTTGATTTCTACACATATTGAAATTATCTACTCTCTTCTCTTAATTCTGTCCACGTTGGGTTTGCAGGTGTGGAGATCCTTACGTCATCCATTTTGTCCAGTACAAGTGCTGGTTTCCAACTGGTTAAAAGACATCTGTTCTCTAAAGAGACAAAGACAAATGTGGTCAGAGCTGCAGATTTGAAAAAGACCTTGAGTGTGAATAAATGTGCTTTCCCCTTTAAGAGTATGAATATGAACTTCACCAACTGATGCATTTATAGTTTGAGGCATGTTCCAGAATATAAGCTTGTTAACGGAAGTCTATTTTTAAATTGTACATAAAATACACAGGTGTGAAAACAACAGGATAAACTTATCCTCTATGAAGATATCGATATTTTTTTTGAAATGTCTATTTTCTTTATCTTCCTCAACTGTGAACTGCACCAAAAAAAAAAGTCAATCTTAAATCAGTATTTGTTTTCAAAACATAAATTCTTGTTCAAATTTAGCCAACCACAGGTAGAGTTTAAATCTATGGATAGCGAGTTCTGAAAGGTCAACAAAATTTGAGAAAAAGAATCTCAGATGTCAAAACAACCCATTACTTTCTGAGAGATTTAGCTAATTCAATTCATGATATATTATCAGGAATCTCTAAAACCCTATAAAATGTTTCACTTACAAACCCTACTACTTCCAGGCCCTTCCTGTAAATGGGTCAGTTCTTCTCTGCTGTTGCTTGGCTCGCCAGCCTCTGCGGGAGGCACTGGTGTGGCCTTTCCGAGGTACAGACTGTTCACAGCCTGTGCAATGCGGCAGCTCCAGGACTGTCAGCAGGAAGCCAGTGCTGTGTGACAGGGTGAAGACTGATCAGCTCCCGATCAGTGTCCCTCACGGGGCTGATGTAAATTTTATGCCCATGAACTAGATGATATTTGAATTAGAAATTATATGCCTACTATAGGCAATCTATTTAAGATGGTCACAGAGGGCATTAGCGATAAATATTACAAAGTGGAAGTGATATTTAGGGGCTGAATTTAGTCATGGTGGAAAAATCATCTTCAGTACTGAGAAAAGTACCTTGCGGAGGCAGAGACACAGGAGTTCAGAGAGTGCTCATGGACAGCCGCTTATGCCTGTCGGCAACCGAGAGCCTGACTCTTGTTGGAAAGTCCAACAGCTTCAGCAGATGGTCACAGTACCTGACCTAATGTCCGTATCCTTCTTTTGTCTGACTCCATGCATAAAAGGCTCAGACCACTCCCACGCAGTTCTCCATGATATTTGTTGGTCTTTATGATCCACCACTTTCGCCACCAATGCACAGATCCCCTTGTTTTAAATAGTGATATTGAGATGCCACCGGCACCCCAGCTCTCCTTTTCTCTCTGACACCAAGTCACACAGCTTATTTCCACCCTTGAAATTCTCCCATCTTTAAATTTCAAGTGAGCCTACATAGAACTGCCTAGAGAAACTCTTTTTACTTGTTTCTGCTTCCAAACTAGCCTTTGAGGAAACCAATCTCCCTTTGAGAGTTAAGGCCCTAATTAGTGTTTTTGAATGCCTATTCAAAACCAGAATAATAAGGTTCTAAATTTCCAGCTTTGCCTCTGAACTAATTCCTTGAAACACTTTTGAGTGGCTTCTTAATTCCTTTGTCCTCCACTCCTCAACACCAATTCACTCGCTTTGTCTAAATCACTCTTAGCTCTAGGATGCTTCCAGAATTAGGAAAGTGCTTTATAGATATGACTATTTTTCAAGCAGAAAGAAGCTCAGCCGACCTTACTTTATACCTTGTTCATAGTGTCTTTTAAAGAAAGAAAAAAAGCCCACCTTTCATTAATGCTAAAAAAAAAAATGGCAGGGAAAACATTAAAATACATTCACTCCCCCCCCGCCCCCAGTAATCAGAACTGCTTTGTGAAACAGGTTACGACTCTGTGCATTTGCTTTCTCCAGCCCTCAAATGCAATTATATAGCTAGTATCTTGATAGCTATATGTCTCTAGAAGTAGTTTAAATGCTGATACATGAAGCAATAATTATCAGCTTTGAGTTTATTCAGACATACTCTTCTTGGGACAAGAACAATAGTTTATATAGGTCTAAGAGTAAATGACATTTCCCACGACATTCTTGTGTCATCCAGTCGTCTCTACTCTGGCACCAACCTACAGAATCAGGTGCTATTGAATTTTAAATCTATTTTCAAGACAGTACAGATGTCCCTCTGTATTGCAGGGAATTGGTACCAGAAACCCCATCAGATACCAAAATCCACAGACTCTCAAGTCTCTTATTAAAATGACGTAGTTTTTGCCTAGAACCTACACAACCCTCCTGTTTTCTGGAAGTTATATCTATTACCTCGTACAGTATATTAACTTTTAAGGAATAATGGCAAGGAAAAAAGGCAGTTTTTTCTTTATGTGTTTCTTCCATCGTTGGTTAAATCCCACAGATAAAGAAAACTGACTATTTATGTGTGTAGGTGAGTTTGTGGTTTCACTTTATTAAAACTCTGTTAAGAGGGTGGGAAAGTATCTCGATGGTAAAGCATGGGCTTAAACTATGTGAGACCTAATAATAATAATAATAATAATAATAGCTTTGTAAAAACTCAAAATTTCTAAGACAGTATGCTACTAATATAGATTAAAAACTACCCTCGAATCTCGCATGCTTGCTGTGAGCTGTTGTAGTTCATTTTAAATGTGACAATTCCCTAGAATTTTCTCCCCTGGCATCTCAGAGTGGGTGTTGCCAACAGTGGCCACTGGAAATCAGATATACGCTCCCTAAATTGTAGGCATTGAAAAAAGACAGAAATTTATTAAATGTACTGGCTTAGCTTAGTAGCATTTATTTTATTATTTGGGGAAACAGAACATTCACTAATAACTTATTAATTACAAAAGTTATTACTTATATAGAGAAAATGGTGAGATATGGAAGACACCTCCTTTAAATAAATTTTTATACTGAATTTACCAGGAATGAGACAGCGGACCTCATGTGATCCAGAGATAATCTATTAACACCAATGTAATTTTCTTGCAAAAAACATTTAATATGAATTTAACTTTTTTTAAAAATTGGGGATCATTCTAAAAAATAAGTGGTTTTCACCCCTCAAAATGTCAATGACATGGAAGAAAAAGAAGCAAGGTGATCAACTTCAATTGAAAGATACTAGATACAATTCAATAATTATGTCCTTGATTTAGAAAATTTAAAGCTATTAAGTTTATTGTTGGGAAGTTTGGGAAGCATGAATAATGACTGTGTATCTTTTACCAAAGTGCTACACTAGACTAGATATCCTGGTATTGAGGTCATAGAGGAGAATATCCTTCCTCTTACGAGATACATTCTGGATCTGGAATAGTTAATGATAAAGCACCATATCTGTGGCATTCCTTCAAGTGACTCGAATGTGCACAGCACACATACACACAAACACGAAAATATGACAAAAATTTAACATGTATTGAATGTGTAAAAAGTGTTTTTGAGTTTTCATTATATTCTTTTTAGAGATGAATTGTTTTATTATATATTTTTAATTGTCAATAATTATATGCAATGTGTTGTTATGAGAGATTTATGTACAATGTGAGTTATGATTTGTGAGTACAATTTGGGATGATTAAGTTGAATTAATTAACATATTCATCACCTCATATACTTCTAATTTTTATGATGAAAATTTGAAATTTACTTTCTAAAAAATTTGGGGGGCTGGGGCTGGGGCTCAGTGGTAGAGCGTTCACCTAGCATGTACGAGGCATTGGGTTTGATCCTCAGCACCCCATAAAAAATAAATAAAATAAAGGTATTGTGTCCAACTACAACTAAAATATATATATTTTTAAAAATGGAACTATACATTATGTTATTATAAACTAGAGTCACCATTCTGTGTAATAGATCTTAACTTTTTTTTTTTTTTTTTTGGTACTGGGGATTGAACTCAGGGGCACTTTCCCACAACCACATCCCCAGCCCTTTTTTTGTATTTTATTTAGACACAGGGTCTAACTGAGTTGCTTAGGGCCTCGCTTTTGCTGAGGCTGGGTTTGAAATTTCGATCCTCCTGCCTCAGCCTCCTGAGCCTCTGGGATGACAGGCATGTGCCACCGCACCCGGCTAGATCTTACACTTTTTTTTTTATATTATTCTTTCATCATTTTTTCAGATTTGAAAATTTTCGGAATATACAGTTGGAGGAAAATCTGTTCCTGTCACTAGTATTGAATTGAGAACAAAATACCTATATGTTACTCACCTTTCCAAGCATCTCATATTCTATCTGAACTTGTGGAAGACCACAAACAGCCGTGAAGTTGAAGACAAAAATGGAGTTCTCTTATTTGTACACAAAAATATATTGCCATGATTTTGTGATTTAAAACATGAAATATTTATGTACAAGGATTTTCAGCTTTTTATGGCTGCACGCAGGCCAGGCTAGTGTGCTTCCGCTTGAGCCACATCCCCAGCCCCATAATGTATTTCTTCATCAGCCATTCTCTGCTCAGATACTCATCAACTGGGGTGACTTATGCCAGTAATCACAACTTGGACACTTAACAACAACAGTGATTTATGAAGCACTTTTATACATAAAAATTAATTCAAAAATAAGTTGCCCATTTAATAACTGAGTGATAAAATTAACAAGAATAGCCACGTGTCTCCTAAAAATGAGGCTAAATTGTGAGCAATGCGTCATTAGAGATATCATTGTTGTTGAACATCATATTGTGTGTCTACACCAACTAAGACAGCTGCCATGTCGCCAGGTGATGTCGTCTTTTGGTACCACTTTCCTATATGTGTTTTATCAGTGACCCAAATGTCCTGCACTTCATCTCTCTACACCTCTCACTTAAAAGTCTAGGTAGAAGGGGGCACATTAAAATAGAACATGAAGGAGTGAATAATAAGTCCAAAATAATCCACCTTAGAGACTTGGGCACTCTTTGTTAGTGAACACTGTGCCACCTGTCCCAGTCCATGTTTCCTTCTCCTAGAGGACTGATCAGAGAGCAGCAGAATCCAGTGCCACAGACGGAGCTCTGTCCTTTTGGGTCTCTATTGTGAAGGCCTGACCTCCAACGGGAGGCTTGGGGAGGTGATCAAACTTAGGTGAGCTCATGCACGTAGGGTCCTCATGGTGGGATCAGTGTCCTGATAAGAAGAGACATTTAAGCTTTATCTCACTCTCCCTCCGTCACGTGAGGCCACAGCAACAAGGCAGCCATGTGCAGACCCAGAGGAGAGCCCTCGCCAGAAGCTGGCCGTGCATCCTGATCACAGACTGCCAGCCTCCAGGAAGCAGAGAAAACAAGTTCCTGGGGTATAAGTCACCACACGTGAGAGTTTTGTTGTGGCAGCCTGAGCTGAACGAAATATCAGATAAAGAAATGCTGGTTTGCTGCATGTGGTGGCACACACCTGTAATCCCAGGGACTCAGGAGGCTGGGGCAAGAGGATCGCATGATTGAGGACAGCCTCAGCAACTCAGTGAGACATCGTCTTAAAAAAATAAAAGAGATATGGGGATGTAGCTCAGTGGTGACACACCCCTGGGTTCATTCTCCAATACCAAAAGAAGAAAGAAAAGAAAAGAAATGTTGGTGATATGACAGATACAACATCCGGAGGAAGAACTGCACCAAGTGGTGAACCCTGTCCCCTGTCCTTTTATTTCATCCTCAGGGAACATGTTGGGGTGGGGGGAATATATATATATATATATTGGATTTTAAAAGCCTTTCATTTAAAAAGGACCTTTGTGGAACATGTCTAATAAAAACTTATTAAAGATGATACCAGTATGCAGCAGTCGTAGTAACACAAATACCACAGAGAGCATTCTAGACCAGCACAGCACAGACTGGGCAGGCCAACTCAGAAATGAAGCCTTCTCCTGTGCTCAGAACAGAACAGGCGCTGGCCCGTGTCAGCCCAGAGAGAGCAGGGACCTCGAGTGTCATCACGATCCTCTAATTGCTTATTGGCTCAGCAAATTCAATGGGGACAGGCGTTCTGCAGGCCCAGACATCCACTGACAAGCACCCTGTTCTTCCTTCTTCCTTGTGGCTGCACAGCTGTGCGGTAGCATGTACATCAGCCTCCACTGTGACCTCTAAGGGGAAAGCAGATGCTGGAATGTCGGCCTCACCCCACCCCTCCCGCTGTGGACTTCACCCGTGGGCACATTCTCTCTCCAAAAGGAAAACCTAAGCAGAACTGGATCAAGAACACAGAGGTTCAGGAGCTTAAGAATTTACTTTTAATCATAAATGAAAGTTTAGTGTATTTTAAAGTTTGGAACTCCCAAGAAGAGAAAACCCAACTAAAATCCTCCTGCAATCTCACTAAGAAAAGTATTATTCAAATATGGATTTAGAAACTTCTGGTCTTTTCCAGTTAGGCTAACATAGCTATTTTTCAAAGTTCAAATTTCACTAGACTCAGAAATGGATCTGCTTACTTACAGTCGAGTCATTCAGAATGATTCTTTTTGCATTGAATTGCTTTTCTATGCTCTAAAATATCTCTTTTAAAAATGAAGAGATTCAGGGGCATTTTTCTCCTAAACTACAGAATTAAGCTTCTAAGCTTTCTCAGAGCCTCTCCCTGGCCAAGGCTGTGAGTCCTTCTGGAAGTACTTGAGGTGTGTAAGCACCGGCGAGGGACCCTCAGCTCGGACTGCAATGTCAAACACCCGTGGGACAGACGCTGCATAATCCACTCTCTTTCCACTTTCTGAGACTGACTCTTTCTTTTCTGGAGCCAGAGCCCAGTGAATATATGAGACAAACAGAATGAACTTTAAACTCCATGTTCACTCCATCTAACACTTCTGACATATCCCCTTCATCCTTTCTTCTCTTCCCCCACAAATCCAGCTTTTGTTGAGCTGTCAACACCCCAGAAGATGGGAGCTGACAAGAAACCTGGAAAAATTCCTAAATAGTTCCCTGCACCTAATACTCTCACCTGTGAGTGCTCACCACTCATGTTGAGGGTAGCACCCTCATGGTATTCATCTATCCACTTCCCTCCACCACCTTCATCCAGACTGTACCATCTACACTGTTCTCCTAACTGGGTCTTTCACAACGTCTTACCCCACTGTTCCTTCCCATCTCTTTTCAACACCACCCTCAAAGCACTCTGCGCAAAATACACCTGTAACCATGCCACATGCCCACCCGTCCCACCTCTGGCTAATATCTCCAGTCACATGAATCCTCTTTTGGTTTCATGTCCCTTCAGAGACTTTATACACTGGAATAATCCCTAATGCTCTTCCCTCCCTAGTGCATCTCAACTCAAATAACAGACACAGTGGGACGAATCTGTCCTCCTAAGCGCCAGGACTAGGTCAGTTCTCCCTATGGAATAGATTTTCAAACAGGAAGTGCATCTCTTATCCAGGGGTTCACTTGGTTGCAGTTATTCATTCTCTTGTGTGATAGATTGATTAGCATCTAGGTCACTCTTCTATGTTTTACTTAAGACTAAAGATAGTTACCTATGTTTTTTTTCACACACCTCACACTTTCTTTCAATCATATCTTGGTTTTTGGCACATAATAATAGCTCAGTAATATTGTTTGAGCCATCAGATTAAAAGTTCTGTAAATAAGAAGTCCAGAAGTAATTACAATGAGATTTTTGTGGATCAATGAAATATGTGATTGAGTTGACTTAAATAACCGATGATTGGCAAACTAATGTTTCAGATGGACATTGTCATTCGTTGACATATTCATCTATTTATTTCAAAAATACTTATTTGCTAAAGATAACAATAAATCCTAGAAAATGGAAAAAATAAAGTTTCTAATGAACCTAGAATAGAATAAGGAGGGTAAGGAGTGTCCTGTACTTACAAATCTACCTAAGATTATAGACTGCTGACACTGGATTTCTAGGACTACATAGAAATCATGCTTCAGGAATTCAGAGAAAAAGATCTTAATTCTTTTGTGATCCAGGAAGTCCTCTCTGAGGAAACCACATCTAAGGTGGACTATGAAAAACCAGAGAAATTGAACAGATAGCACTGGAAGAACAGGGTATTGCCAGGCGTTCTCAGCAGGTCCAGGAATTCTGCGACTTTTTTTTCTTTATTAATTTTTCACAAGAAGTCATTTTTGAATGCAATGTAAATTCTTAAATAATGCATAGTTCTTTAATTTCATGGGAACGATGGAACAAAACATTTGTTATGAAAACTGTTTCAGGAATCTAGAAACTGTGGTCCATTTCTGTGGGGGGGACGGCATACTAAACTGACGGAGGATATAAGGAAACACTGGGAAATAGGGGAACACACTTTTACCAGATGTCTTTCCAGAAATGATTTGAGGAAAGTTCAGTTGGTGTGTAAGGATTCCCAACAGATGTGCTAATTATTATGGAAGCAAAGAGAATGAAAAGAAAATAATATATCCCCGGGAGGATGTATAGGAGCTCACAATTGATTGAATTTGAAGAGGGAGAAGTTCATGTCTTCTATCCAAGGTCTGGGAAGAAAGGCAATGATGAAAAGAAAAGTAGGAAACCTTGGGGTGTATTCTTTAGGGGAGGGGAATTAGATTTTCTTTTGTTTCTGTTCATGGCAAGTTATAGCCATGGACATCTCTGCAGCAGGTTGATGGACAGGAATAGAGGGAAACCTACGTGAATTCTATTCCCTAGGGAGCTACTGAAAGTCACAACTCTGAGTAAAATCCAGATGACCTGAGGTCACGTAGCTGGTGGTGATTGACGTTGTAGGGATCTTTTGGTCAAGGGGGGGACCCAGGATATGGATTCTTGCTGTGGCATCTGATGCACTTCTGCAGAATGGAAGCCAAGCCCCTCCACCTGCACTGCACATTAGTGAAGTTAGCCAATCCCCGAAAATCAAATAGCAAATGTTTTTTCTGATATAAGGAGGCTGACTCATAGTGAGGTAGGGAGGGGGAGCATGGGAGGAATAGATGAATTGTAGATAGGGAAGATGGGTGGGAGAGGAAGGGAGAGGAGAGAGGATTAGTAAGGATGGTGGAATGTGATGGACATCATTATCCAAAGTACATGTATGAATATTCGGATTGGGAGTCAACGTATTTTATATATAACCAGAGACATGGAAAATTGTGGTATATATGTAATAAGAATTGTAATGCAAAAAACCAGCAGATACATGTATAAAGAAAGGCATGAATTGGCATGAACATACTTTATATACAAAGATATAAAAAATTGTACTCTATATGTGTAATAAGAATTGTAATGCATTCTGCTGTCCTGTATAAAAAAATAAAATTAATAAAACTAAAACAAATAAAAAATAAAAATAAAATAAAAAATACTTATGCCTGGGTCCTATGCCAGGGATTCTGATTCAGTTGGTCTGGGAAGGACTTGGCAATGCCAAAAGACTTTCTACCCCCTGCCTCTCTCTCTCTCTCTCTCTCTCTCTCTCTCTCTCTCTCTCTCTTTCTTTCTTGTATTTATCTTATGAAAATCACTAGAATAGATGAGAAAAATATTTCATAGAACTATTAAACGTGCTGAAAGAAGATAAATTGACCACATCTCTAGAAAAGGACTGAGCAAACAGATGAAGACTTTAAATGGCAGGGAAAGAGCCAGCCACGCTCTGTCTCTGCATCCTGTCTAGGTTCCCATTGGGCTGTTACCTATACGAGAGCTGGGATCTAGATATCTCATTAATGATTAGGTACTTAGTAATCATTGACCACCCAGAACATAGTTGATACTCAACAAATGTTTGTTGATGAATGAATGAATGAACAAACGCTATTCATTACCTAGCTATAAAGTCATGAGATTGTTTTACACAATGACTTCAAAAACAGCACTGCCTGGGGAAGCAATAATGTCCCTCAAAACTTCAGTTACTAAAGTGAATAGCTGCTAATGGCCTTTATAAGAAGGTCATGTATTGATTTAAGCCAATCAGCCTCAAAATGTATTCAGGAGCAGAATATCTGGTTGTCATGTTGCTCTTTAACATAAAGCAACTTCTTCCTCTTTATGTCATAGCAAGAGATTTCTAGTAAAATAAAAAAATACATTGGGACTGGGGATGTGGCTCAAGCGGTAGCACGCTCGCCTGGCATGCACGGGGCGCTGGGTTCGATCCTCAACACCACACACAAAAAAATAAAATAAAATAAAGATGGTGTGTCCACCGAAAACTAAAAAAATAAATAAATAAATATAAAAAAAATTCTCTCTCTCTCTTTCTAAAAAAATACATAACTCCATGTAACATGAATTTCTTCATCTTCAAATTTATTAAAATTTAGCATTAGCATGAAATATTTTTTATTTAGAAATATTTTATTAAGAAATCACATTTAAAGAAAAGAGACATTTCTGCTAAATTTCTGCTTTTTATTGCTACTGCTAGGAAAAAATAAGAAGGTATCAAAAGTTTTTCAATAAGGCAAATGAAAATCAAGGATGAAGAATGGGGGTGGGGGTAAAGCGATGGCGGAGCACTCCTCAGCATGAGTGAAGCTCCAGCTCCAATCTCCCAGTATTCCCTGAAAAACTGAGGAAAGCGTATCTAAGTTTTCTTTAAAGTTTTTGAGGAAACAAGCCGGTCTTTAGCTGTCTCACACTTTGGTGCAGCTTGTTGAACGTGAGAGTTCCCCAGGTCTGTGGAGGGAGAGCCATTCTGGCTGCATGTGCTGTGGTTGAGGGCATTAAATGCAACCTGCAGAACTCTGAAGAAAGGGACTCCGCAGCAGAGAATGGGTCAGAAACAAGTTCATTTGGCCTTTTTGCTTTAGTCTGACACTAGTGAACAGGTCCAGCTAGATGATAAGGGAAAAAGAATTAAGGCTTGACTAGATAAACCTGGTTCCCTGGGTGAAACTGGAATTCCATTTTCTAATTTCAGGATTTTAGCCGGGCAACTCTTAATCCTTTCTGCCCTTAAGAGGCCCTGGCCTTAAATTTTTAACTAGTTTTATGTAAATGAAATTATTAATTATAGATGCTTCCAAAGTATACTTTCCATCAATTTTTATTTTGGTTGTCTCCATTAAAATAACCTGAGATGTTATAAATTCTACTCCCATTACTGACTTGGATTTTCATTCTGATCAAAATGAGTCACAATTTTCAAAGACACTTGGATGTTACTGAGTGTCTTTATTTTTGGAAAACCATTGAAAAGTGATTTCTGTGTGCAATAATAATGTTTCTCAAGTTAAGGGGGCTGAAATTATATTTTTACAAAACCCAGTTTATAAAACATGTAAAAATTAAATTACTAAAAATATTAAAGATAAATAAAGCTCCATTTTTATTGGATTCAACATATATAAAATTACTCTCGATCAGTCAAATGATTATAAAATTTCTAAGGCTTAATTTCATTGCTGATTCTGTCTCAAAATGGTTAACACTTTGTCACCTCCACTGGGTCAGTGGTCGCTGTGAATAGCCCTGTGTTAAAACACTTCTAGAACCAAATGAAATCCTCTTATGGAGATAGGCTCAAGTTTTTTCAAGGAAAAATGAATTTAATTCATGTCATTGTTTAGCTGTCATAGAGAAACCTGTTTCCATATTTTTTTTCCTTCTCTGGTGGCTTTTACATGTTATGCTCAGATTTAGCTCTATAAATTGCATAGGGATCATCAAGAATAAAGATTTGCAGTTTTATGTGAGCCAACAGAGAAGATGTGGCACTCATGGAAGAAAATGTTCTACATTTTCTCACATAACTTTTTAGAAATTCCCAGTTCATTTCTCTTCTACTATTAGACAGTTGAACAGAACATCGAATATTCTTAAAGGAAATAAAGAGGAAGAACATTCTGAACCAGATTTATTTTACCATACTTGCACAAAATAGTCCCAATCATCTTTTATTAAGTTTGTGGTTTGGGGATAGGGAGGTATCTCCTACCCAATTAAGAATGATTTAGCTTTTATAACTTTGTGGGTCCCTATAGCCAATACCAAGAGGACAATTATGAAATAGGCTGCTAACTTTCAGGCAGTCGACAACATCAAGCCAAATAGCTTAAACAAATTCCTTTTCAGACGGAATGATATTTAATAACTCTTGGGGTTGAAAAATACCTCAGATTTCAACTTCATCTTTTTAACTGTTTAAACCTGTCCCAGGCAAGAGCAGACCAGGGGCTTCATACCCAGAGCTGACACCGATTCCCAGTGAATATATCAAAAAGGGCTGTCTTGAGTACCACAGCGTCAGATGACAAAGTGACAGTGAACCTGTCTCTTTCTCCTGGCATTTCTACCAAATCCATGTGAGTGACAGATGCAGTTACATCTGATGCCCTTTATGGTCGTTACTAAATTTTCAGTGTCAGCACCAATCTCTACAGCGGTAAAACACAAAATCTGTTGTTGCGACTCAGAGTAGACTACAAGTACAGCAGAGAAAAGAAATGTGTGTGTACGCAAGTGCGCACAAACACACACATTTCTAAAGCATTACGAATAATAGCTGCCTGACATTAAGCTTCCCAGAATGTTTTGCTTTCTTTCGGCTCTCACTGAGGAGGCATCTGAGAGTTGAACGTCAGTTAGTTGAGGGTTTCAAGCTCAGCACCCTTACAGTGATGCACAAGACAGTAGCCTGGGCTGCAGCTTGCGTGTTCTCAGGTTGCATGGCGATGCTTGAATGCAATGGTCGACACCCCCCCGGAGAACGTGCCAAACATGAGTTGGAACACTTAGTTGAGTCATGCCCGTAACACCTCACTTTTCTTAGTACTATGAAGATTGAATTTCTAAAAGTCCCTTTTCTTAAAATTTCAGTTTTGGAAGCTCATTAGGCACTTGAGCTGTTAAACCAGAATGACATCTACTTCTCGTACGGACAATACTTCCGTGCAAACCCAGACTCTGGAAGTATGAATCACTCCTACTAACGTCATTCTAGGTTTTTTTTCTTTTTCTTTAATTTCCATTATTCACAGACTTTAGCACTCTGGCATCATTTGGATTTCTCTTTTCCCTGCTCCATTTCACATTTGGATTATCTGGTTAACAATAGAGATCGACTCTTTGCTTTTACTTTAGAAAATTCCTCTGGGTTTCACCCTGCAGAGCTCATTTTCCTCCGTGTTTATCAGGCTGATGAGTCTAGTTCATACAATCACCCTTTGCTACCCTCTTTTGCTCACGACTTCCCTCAGGCCCCTTTCGCAGAACACTGTAGTCTTCCTTAGGCAACACCCCACCCCACCCGCAGCTGTCCAGTAGTTATTCTGTCTGGCACCCAGCAGGTGGAGGCTACTACCTTATAAAGTGCTGAGCCCTGTAATTTCAGCTGGGTCTGTTTAGGCATAACCTCCACCATAATTAGATCCCTGAAATCTTTTTACCCCAAAAATCTGCAGGTGAATCGTGATCCCAAGACTGCAACACAGTAAAAAATAACCCACGTAGAACTATGTGTAGACAGTGTGCTGGTATATTATGTGGACATATAATTTATCATCCAGGCCAAGACACTTTGGGGACTAAAGGGGGCCATGAGTAATAATTACACTGTATGTAGACATAAACCAGAGCTGTTTTGCATGAACCTGGACCATATGGTCAGCCTGTGGATCTATAGCATAAAAGAAGCCACAATGCTGCACCCATAAAATTATTATGTACATTATTTACACACAGGGACCTTTCATAGCTTGTTCAATCACATTTTATAGTATTTAAGTAACAGGTTATTTCAGTTGCTTTGAATCAAGAAATAAAGACTATACTGCATACATCAACAGCCCTGGAAGATCTCCCTCCTCTGACTGCTGTTAGGCCTACTCTACGCAGCTTACACTAGGCGCACGTGTCATCTGCAGTTTTCTAAATGTGTTGTTAGTTTAGCATTTTGTCGTGGTTCTTTGTTACTCTGTGTCTTTTACCCTTATAATTACCAATTTAGTTATTAAACGTTTTAACATTCATTTCACCTGAATCATCCTGTTCTAGGAAAAATTCCAAAGAAAGAACCAAAGAAAGAGTGAGAGAGAAGGAAGAAAATGAAGGGAAAGAAAGAGGGAGGAGGAAAGGAAAAAGGAAGGGCGAAAGAGGAAATGATTTCCTGTGGTTTGCATGACTATCCACTGTGGATACTTCTTGGTGGAATGCTGGTCACTAGGATTAAGCGCTCCATCAGTGGGAAAATACGTGAAATTATAAAAATCAGAAAAAAGTTGCTCTTTTTCATCAAGAAGGGATGCTCTTTGAACAGCATTTGAGGGGGTGCCTTTTAAATTAATTTATTATTTCAATTAGATATACATGACAGCAGAATGTATTTTGATTCAACGGACACAATTGCTGCTGAGAGCCACAGCGGAGTCTGTATGGCCCCTGGCATTTTGCCAACACTATTGATTGACAGGCGAGGCATTACTATCCGCCTCTGCTGCTACTTTTGAGTTCTAGCACTGCTTTTGAGCTCTCGTGGGGATTTCCAGGGATTCCCCAAGAGTTCCCATTGGTTGAGGAAGTGCAGGAGGAGGGTTTTCCGGAGGAGATATTTCCTGCTGCTGGGTTCCTGGACGGGCCGCGTGGCATTCGGGAGATTTCCCCAGGAGCGTGTGTGAGGTTTTTTCTTGCAGTTAAAAAATAAAGTTTGTTCCTGCTTCAGTGGCTCGTGATTTGTGCCCAGCCAGACTGCGGCAAATTGCAGTAAAAGTTTTCATTCCTCTGGTTGTACATGATGCAGTGTTGCACCATATGTGCAGCTGCTGGGAGCCATCAGCCAAGTAGGTATGACAAATTCCTTGCCAGCTTACTCCCATGCTGTCTAGTGGAAGGACTTCTGAAAGGTGACCTTGCTCAAGGACCAGGGCAGGATCCATGTTTAGGGTGTTCCCCCTTTAGAATAGGGCAGTTTAGCATAATAGGAGAGTAGGGTGTTTCCCCTTTAGAATAGGGCAGTTTAGCATAATAGGAGAGTAGGGTGTTTCCCCTTTAGAATAGGGCAGTTTAGTATAATAGGAGATTAGGGTGTTCCTCTTTTGGAATAGGGCGTATCCTGCTGCTGAGTTCCTCTTGAGTGCTTAGGGTCAGACAGTATATTTTGGGAGACAGAAGCCCATGCGGAGTGGATTTGGGAGAGGTGGATTAGGGCAGAGTGGAGATTTGGGAAGAGACCGTGGATTCCCCCAGAGCGTGTTTGTAGACGGCCGGTGGGAGTTCGGGAATAAAGAATTGCTGTTTGAATCTACAAGCTGTGTGGAGACTCGTGATTTGTGCCCAGCCGAGAGACTGCGGCATCTGGTGGCCCGTACGCGGAACCTCTGAAACTTGGAGGTAAGTGAAATTGCTCGCCCCTGAGGGAAGGCGAGAGAATGGGTGACCATTTCAGAAAACAATGTGTTCTTCTTTTGATTTATTTTGTTTTTCTTTCAAGCTGCCTATCCCTAGAAATTTCTCAGGCAAACTGGAAAAAATGGTTGACTAAAGGTTTGAAGTTTGTCGGCCCTGAGGAAGAGAAAATTGATACAACGATTTTTTATTCTGTTTTTGCTTCATTCAGTTTCGGTTTTGTTTTGTGTTATCTTATTGGGTTGCGTTATCTTTATAGTAGATTAAAACAAACTGAAAAGATGTTAAGTAAATTGTTAGAGGTTCAGAACATGGTGAAAGACGTTTTAGATCAAGCAAAAGAGAAGGTCTCTCCAGCTAGTCAGACAGAGGAAGAAAATTTAAAGGAAAAGGGGTTGTTAGGAAAAAGGCCACAACAGGAGGCTGTTACTAACTCCGTTTTATCACAAGAGGGTTTAATTCAACCAACAGCCCCACCGATAGAGACAGCTGAGTGGCCCTCAAACCCCGTAGTTGATAAATGGGATCCTGAGACAGGACCTCAAAGATTAGCATGTCCTGTACTTGAACAGGCAGGAGGTCAGCGAATTCACCGTGCTTTAGATTTTAAAACAGTGAAGCAGTTAAAAGAGGCTGTAACAACCTATGGTCCCCAAGCTCCCTTCACGGTGAGCATGGTCGAGTCCATTACTAACTTGGACATGACGCCAGCAGATTGGGCTAGCATGTGTAAATCTGTGCTAAATGGAGGGCAATATTTGTTATGGAAGGTTGCCAATGAGGAATTTTGTGCAGAGACAGCTAGGAGAAATGCAGCAGCCGGTTACCCTCAAAGAAATTTAGAAATGTTGCTAGGAAAAGGACCTTATGAGGGTCAGCGGCAACAAATTGAATATGATCCTGCTATATATGCACAAATTGCTGCAGACGCAGTTAGGGCATGGAAGACTTTACAAGGACATGGAGATTTACAAGGTCAGCTATCTAAGGTAATACAGAGAGCTAATGAACCTTACGCTGACTTTGTAGATAGGCTAATTCAAACGGCTGCCAAAATTTTTGGGGATACGGAACAAGCAATGCCATTAATAAAACAACTGGCTTATGACCAAGCAAATCGTTGCTGCAGAGAGGTTATTAGACCATGGAGACATGAAGATTTAAACACATATATTAAATTATGTAGAGATATTAATGAACAAGGGCAAGTCTTGGCAGCTGCAGTACAACAGGCTTTAGATACCAGGCCAAAAACATGCTATGATTGTGAACAAACAGGACATTTTAAAAGGAGTTGCCCCATAGGAGGAGGATTTAACAAAACTAGGTATCAAAGAAATAGAATACCGGGTATTTGCCCACGATGCCGTAGAGGGAGACATTGGGCTAATGAATGCCGTTCTCAAACTACCATAGAGGGTACTCCCTTACCAAAAAACGGAAAAGGACCAGGTATTTACCCACGATACCGTGGAGAAAGGCATCAGGCTCCGTTGCCAAAAAACGGACAGCCGGGCCCAATGCTCCGGGGCCCACAACCACAAATATACGGGGCAGTGGAGGAACCCAGCAACACCATCAGAGTAGTGCCCAGGACACATTGTCCATTAAATCCCTCATCAGACAAACCCGAGGGAGCGCAGGGTTGGACATCTGCGCCTCTGCCAGAGCAGTACTAACTCCAGAGATGGGAATTCAAATCATTCCCACAGGAATAAAAGGACCTCTTCCCCAAGGGACAGTAGGCTTATTATTGGGACGTAGTTCATCTACATTAAAAGGACTTATGATAAGTCCCGGGGTAATTGATCCCGATTATGTAGGTGAAATAAAAATTATAGCTAGTTCTCCAAGAGGTATATCAGTAATTTCACCTGGAGACAGAATAGCACAGTTGTTAATAATACCCAGCCTACATAATAAATTTCCTAGTCATAGTGTAGAAAGAGGTTCCAGGGGATTAGGCTCCACAGGTGTAGATTGGGCTATGTTGTCTTTAAATTTAGATTCTCGCCCAATGTTAAAACTAAATATTCAAGGACACGACTTTAATGGGCTACTGGACACAGGTGCAGACCTTAGCATCATATCTAGTAAGGAATGGCCAAAACATTGGCCATTACAACAAGCCACTCAAACGCTTCGAGGCCTAGGAGTGGCTACTAATCCCCATAGAAGTGCAATGATATTAGATTGGAAGGATCCTGAAGGTTGTGAGGGAACTATACAGCCCTATGTATTGGATCATCTTCCTATAAATTTATGGGGACGAGATGTCCTAGATCAATTAGGTTTGACGTTAACAAATAACATCAATCCTAATGCCCCCACTACTAGGGCTAGACAAGGTTTTAGGAAAGAAAAAAGATTAGGAAAACAAGGACAAGGTATAGCAGCACCAATTCAAATAGATCAAGGAACAGACAGACATGGGTTGGATTTTCAGAAAGGGCCACTGAGACAATCAAAATTACTTGGAAATCAGAAAGACCAGTGTGGGTTCCTCAGTGGCCCCTGACTAAAGAAAAGATACAAGTAGCCCATGATCTGGTCAAACAACAATTAGCGGAAGGACATATACAACCTTCCATATCTCCCCATAATACTCCCATTTTTGTCATTAAAAAGAAATCTGGTAAATGGAGATTATTGCAAGATTTAAGAGCCATTAATAATGAAATGGTTATTATGGGACCTGCTCAATCAGGGATTCCTCAATTGTCTGCTTTGCCAAAAACCTGGCATGTTTTAGCCATAGATATTAAAGATTGTTTTTTTTTCAATTCCAATTCATCCCGAGGATAGTCCACGTTTTGCATTTACTATCCCTGCATTAAATCATGAAGGTCCTGATCAGAGATATGAATGGAAAGTACTCCCTCAAGGGATGGCTAACAGTCCAACTATGTGTCAAATATATGTTAATAAAGCAATCCAGCCACTTAGAAATCAAAATCCTGAACTACAAATATTTCACTATATGGATGATGTATTATTGGCACATAAAGATAAAAACATATTGCTGGAATGTTATGCCACACTTACAAACTTATTAAAAAATTATAATCTAGAGATAGCAATAGATAAAGTACAATTAAATTTTCCAATTAATTATTTAGGAGTTCTATTATCCTCAACCATGGTCCGTCCACCAAAAATTCAAATACGAGTAGATCAACTCAAGTCACTTAACGACTTTCAAAAGTTATTGGGAGACATAAATTGGATAAGGCCTTATCTAGGCATACCAACAGGAGAGTTGGGACCTTTATTTGATATTCTAAAAGGTCCATCAGATCCAAACTCACCTCGCATGTTAACTCCTGAAGCAAGAAAGGCATTGAAAATTATTGAAACATATATGGAAAATATACATTTGGATAGAATTGATATAAGTTTGCCTTTATTATTTATTGTACTACCAACAAAAAATATTCCTACAGGAGTATTTTGGCAAGAAGGTCCATTATTGTGGATACATTTATCTTATTCTCCTAACACTATTCTTACTAGGTATCCTGAGGCTGTAGGACAATTAATACTCAAAGGAATAAAAGCAGCGAAGGGAGTGTTTGGAATTTCTCCCAATAAAATTATTACTCCATATACTATGGATCAAATTGATGAGTTAGCTAATGAGTTAAATACTTGGGCAATAATCATGTGTAAATCTAATGTTTCATTTGATAATCACTTACCATCTAATCCTTTGTTGTCTTTTTGGTCTAAGCATCCTGTAGTTTTTCCAAAAATGACAAGAAAAACCCCTATCATGAATGCTCCAAATATATTCACTGATGGGTCAAATAATGGTACAGCAGCAGTAGTTACCCCTGATCAAACTTTTACATTTTTAGTACCCAAACAATCAGCTCAAAAGGTAGAGCTTAATGCAGTATTACAAGCCTTTTTAATGTTTAAAGATTCTGTATTTAATTTATTTTCTGATAGTCAGTATGTAGTTAATGCTATAGTATCTCTTGAAGATGCTGGTAGGATTTCCCCTTCTTCTACTGTTTTCTCTTTGTTTTCCACTATACAAAGTCTAATCTGGGACAGAAAAGATCCATTCTTTATAGGACATATTAGAGCACATACAGGATTGCCTGGAGCCCTTAGTTTGGGCAATGATTTAGCAGATAAAACTACACATGACATACATATTTTCTCTACACTAGAAGAAGCTACGAATTTTCATAAAAAATTCCATGTTAATGCTAATACTTTACAAAAGCGTTTTAAAATAACTAAGGAACAAGCCAGACATATAATAAAACAATGTCAAAATTGTGTGACCTTTTTACCACAAGTTAATCTTGGAGTCAATCCTAGAGGACTGATACCTAACCATATTTGGCAGATGGACGTCACACTTGCCAGAATTTGGAAAATTAAAATATTTACATGTTACAATTGATACTTCTTCCGGATTTTTGATGGGCTCCCTTCATGCCGGAGAAAAAACTAAAGATGTTATAGCTCATTGCTTACAAAATTTTGCCACTGTGGGCGTTCCTAAACAGTTAAAAACTGATAACGGTCCTGGCTATACCTCTACCTCTTTTAAACAATTTTGCTCATCATTTGGTATTACTCATATAACAGGAATTCCATACAATCCACAGGGACAAGGCATAGTTGAAAGAGCTCATCAAACTATTAAAACGTACTTACTAAAACAAAAAGAGGGAATTGGAAAGGGGTATATATCCCCCAAAGATAAACTTAAAATAACACTTTTTACTCTAAACTTTTTAAATTTGGATTCATCAGGACTTAGTGCTGCGGAAAGGCATATGTATCCAAAAAATGTGCATAAGCCTAAAGTTCTTTGGAAAGATATTCTAACAGGACAATGGAAAGGTCCAGACCCAGTGATTGTCTGGAGTCGGGGCTCTGTTTGTGTGTTTCCACAGGGAGAACAGCAGCCGATTTGGATTCCAGAAAGACTAACCAAAACGATTTCTACAGATCAAAAAGAAGATAATTTGACTCAAATCCATAACAGCTGATATTCAGAACTCCAGCTTGGCCATTCTTACATCTGCGACTGTGATTAACCAGGATGCTTTTTTCAATATCTATTTTATTATTGCATTTTCCACATCATAAGGTTCTATTTTTATTTTTTGAGCTCATACAAACCTAGGTTAATGTTTTTCTGATCAGTTTTATTTTTTGACTGTGGAGTTTTTAAACATTGCAATGGAGATTTCACCTAGGTAAAGCTACAAGGCCTTTATTATTATCTTATGTGTTGTACGTTTGTTTGCACATTTGTGTTTTGTGTTATATGTCTGTGTGTGCGTATGTCCATATTTCATATATGAGGAGCGCTCATGAGAAAATGGATCCAAATTATTATTATTTATTTTTTATTCACGTGATTTAAATGGCTTAATTTAAATTAGGTAAACAGCTGTTAAGGATTCTTTTTAAGGTGGTTAACAGATCTGCTTGTTTACTAATTTAAATCAGGTAAACAGCTGTTAAGGATTGTTTTTTAAGTAGGTTAACAGATCTGTTTGTTTACTTTCACCTTTCCTTTTCATTATATTTAATAATTCTTTTCAGGATAATGTCTTTTTAGCATCATTGCCAGAATTCCTATCTTCATCCCAATGAATATAACTCAACAAGTATGCTCAATCAAGGAGTCAACTTACTTTGGGAGGAAACGGACTTTGGGAGGAGACGGACAGATTGATAGATTCCTCCCCTTTGAACTGCTTACAGAACTTGCCTGGACTATGTAACTACGTTTAGTGCAGCAAATTGTGGTAATGCTGGCATATCTTTGCTGATGGTGTCACCAGTGATCTTTGCTGATGGTGTCACCAATGATGCAATTTTTCCAAAGGAACTGTCAATTGGCTTGGTGTCGTGGCATTTCTGTATCCTCCTCCCTTCTGCTAGTGATGGTCTAAATTTGGGGGCCAATGGCTATATGCTGGACTGGCAGTCAGTGACGGGTATGATCCAATTGCAATGGTATCAACCTAAGACAGGAGGCTGACGCCTAAAGGTCAGTTACCTAAAGGTCAGTTTTCCGATGACGGGTAAGAGCCATATGTTGAACTGGACAACCTACCAGGCACGGTCCTTAAGCCACATTACTTGTTGTTTAATTAATCAGAAGGGGGGAGATGCTGGGAGCCATCAGCCAAGTAGGTATGACAAATTCCTTGCCAGCTTACTCCCATGCTGTCTAGTGGAAGGACTTCTGAAAGGTGACCTTGCTCAAGGACCAGGGCAGGATCCGTGTTTAGGGTGTTCCCCCTTTAGAATAGGGCAGTTTAGCATAATAGGAGAGTAGGGTGTTTCCCCTTTAGAATAGGGCAGTTTAGCATAATAGGAGAGTAGGGTGTTTCCCCTTTAGAATAGGGCAGTTTAGTATAATAGGAGAGTAGGGTGTTCCTCTTTTGGAATAGGGCGTATCCTGCTGCTGAGTTCCTCTTGAGTGCTTAGGGTCAGACAGTATATTTTGGGAGACAGAAGCCCATGCGGAGTGGATTTGGGAGAGGTGGATTAGGGCAGAGTGGAGATTTGGGAAGAGACCGTGGATTCCCCCAGAGCGTGTTTGTAGACGGCCGGTGTGAGTTCGGAAATAAAGAATTGCTGTTTGAATCTACAAGCTGTGTGGAGACTCGTGATTTGTGCCCAGCCGAGAGACTGCGGCATGCAGCCATACATGTACCTAGGGTAATAATGTCCGTCACATTAGACCATTTTTCCCATGCCCCCTCCTCTGCTCTCCCTCCCGTTTGACCAATCAAAGTTCCTCCATTTTTGCCATGGCTTGGCCCAACCCCATCCCCTGACATTATGGATCAGCATCCACTTACCAGAGGGAATATTGTGCCTTTGGTTTTTTGGGATTGGCTTACTTTGCTTAGTATGATAGTCTCCAACTCCATCCACTGACCTACAAATGCCATCATTTTATTCTCTTCTAATGCTGAGTAATATTCCATTGTGTATATATACCACATTTTCTTTATCCATTCATCTATTCAAGGGCAACTCTGTTGCTTCCAGAATTTAATGATTGTGAATTGAGCTGCTATAAACATTAAGAATTAATAAATAGGATGGATACAAACTAGTAAGCTTCTTCTCAGCAAAAGAAACAATCAGTAATGTGAAGAGAGAGCCCACAGAGTGGGAGAAAATCTTTACCACATGCACATCAGATAGAGCATTAGTCTCCAGGATATCTATAGAACACAAAAAACTTAACATCAAAAGAAAATAACCCAATCAATAAATGGGCTAAGGAGTTGAACACACACTTCTCAGAAGAAGACATACAATCGATCAACAAATATATAAAAAAAAAAATGTTCATCATCTCTAGCCATTAGAGAAATGCAAATCAAAACTGCTCTAAGATTTCATCTCACTCCAGTCAGAATGGCAGCTGTTATGAAGACAAACAACAATAAGTGTGGCGAGGATGTGGGGAAAAGGCACACTCATACATTGCTATATAAATGCATATATATTTCTAATATTACAGGAGAAGTTGCACACACCACATCTACCACTCTTTCTTCATTATCACACACCACCTTTAAGCAACAACAACCCAAAGTAGAGGAAACTACAGTGTGACCAGCTTCCGTCTTTCAGATCTTCAAAGAACACCTCTAACTAGCAGACCACGCTTGTGGAACCCAGGAAATGCAGTTTTCTGTACAGAGAACACAGAGAAAGAGTTGGAATGGGTGGCGATTGCTGAGCCAGCTCCAGGGCTCTTTCTTAACAACAGGATATAAATATGTGTGTGGATGATCTGTATCCAGGCTAGGACAGAGCAAGCTTTTTTCACACTTCTCAAAATGGCACATGATTTAAAATATTTGAATTGTTCTTTTTTGGAATTTTCCATATAATATTTTGGGACCACACTTGACTTTGTGCCAATGAAACTGTTGAAAGTCGGACCACAGATAAGAGGGGCTGCTGTAGTGAAAGTGTGATCATAATGGGGTCTGCCCATCTCAGGGGAAAGAGTAACTGGAGCTCAAGTTAGCTGGGGCCCCTGACCACATCTTTAACTTCAAGTGTCCTTGTCACTGGCTCAGTTTCTCTATCATACAATAGAAATCATGGTGCTGCTGTCGTTTATGTCTGAGGTGAACCTGATTCTTTTACATTCGTAGTGGCTAATAAAGCTTCTTGTGAAAGCCTCCATCATATGCTATTTGCATTGGTCTTGAAACAGGCAAAACCATCGATGGCTGTTATTAACTTAAGACATAGTTAATACTCACCAAGATGCAAATGGAGAATTTGCATATATAGTTATATTATAGCATTAAACTCAATTTGAGAGAGTGCATAAAACACATCAAGTTGTCACCAAGATTTTGTGGAGAACAACTAGCACATGCTTAGTGAGCATCTGTAATTCACAGAACACACCTAAGAAGGGTTATGTTCAAGAGTTTTCTATTAACTGGATGCAGAAATATTGATTCTACCAAAAATTTCAAAAGAAATTATAGACTTTCGACTTTTCCCACTTATTGTCTCTTTCTACTCTTTTCCCCCTTAAGTTTATAGATTTTTTTTTAAAGACACACATTAGGGTAAGGCAAAATACTAGCCTATTCTTCAGCTTGACAGGATCTTTTCTTGCCTGTACGAAACTTCCCTGAAACTCTGAGGTATTTTTAATTATATTTAAGCTTCATAGAACAGTTAAAATTGCACATAGGTATGAGAAAAGCACTTAATTCTTTTTTATGCCAATCAGCTATATTCCCAGAAGTGCTACAGAGTTACATTACTACATTTTAGGATCACCTGAAGCAAAATTTTCTTCCCTTTTATTTGTTTTTAAGAACTAGCACTTAAAAAATGTGCATGGTCTCATTATTGCTGCTGAATTGACATCCAGAGTCCACTATTATTACCCAGGCACACAATCAAGGGCTTTAAGAACACCTTGTCCAAATGGTGCAAGGTTAGAGGCCCAGTACACACACCCACTTCCTGTGTGTACAGTGTTACTCATATCCACCTGTCCTCTATCATAGGAGAGATTTCCCTTTTTTTTTTTTTTTTTTTTTTTACAATGGAGCTACATTGTTTAAACCAAGGAAATAATTCTCCAAACCATGTGGATAAAAATCTTCTTAAATAAAATTATGGTGATAATTAAGAACCCAACTAATGAATTTCAATTATGTCAGTTGAATGCTCAAAAATTATATAATTTGAAATGAGATCAATTATAATAATGTAGTCCAGAATACTCATATGGAAATGTACTGTTTGGAAAAATCTCTGGATAACTGAATCAGACAAATATTTCTGGCTTGGTTCCACAAGCGTGTTCTGCTAGTTAGAGGTGTTCTTTGAAGATCTGAAAGACGGAAGCTGGTCCCACTGTAGTTTCCTCTACTTTGGGTTGTTGTTGCTTAAAGGTGGTGTGTGATAATGAAGAAAGAGTGGTAGATGTGGTGTGTGCAACTTCTCCTGAAATGTTAGAAACGTAAAGTAGCATCCAGTGCTGCTTGGAGCTGCAGCACCCCGTGTACCTTACCTCCCATCTTATATGTGAAAGGGTAGTAGTCACAAGGGCACTGGGATCCCAGCAAAGCAGGGCTGACGTGAGTCTTCACGTAGCCGTGGTTCTAAGTGGTGGCTCCTTACTGTCCACCTTCCTGCTCGGATGGTCAGTCTGTCCTCAGTCCCTGTTAAGGTTGAGTTCTCGCAGTCATTCCTGGGGGACCAGCAAGAGAACACTCCTGTCAGCACTTAAGTCTGTACATTTCTCTTTGCCCAGAGTACTTTTGGTTTCCTGCAAATGAACCCTGACCAATAAATGAAAATAATATGGTAACAAATAGAAATAATGCAATTTTTTTTACATCCACAATACTGGGATCCTCATTAGAATAAGATACAGTCCATGCTTGTATAATACATCACAATAGATTCTGGTATTCTGTAAAACTAAAATAATAATAATAATAATAATAATAATAATAATAATAATAATAATAATAAAATCACAGACCCATACACTATGAGAACAATGATAGAGAACAAAGGAAGAATTAAAGTAAAAAGCAAAAGCTAGAATCTTTTTTATTAAAGAGAGAGAGAGAGAGAGAGAGAGAGAGAGAGAGAGAGAGAGAGAGAGATTTAATATTTATTTATTTTTTAGTTTTCGGCAGACACAACATCTTTGTTTGTATGTGGTGCTGAGGATCGAACCCTGGCCGCACGCATGCCAGGTGAGCAGCCTCAGCTTGAGCCACATCCTCAGCCCAGAACCTTGATTTAATATTACATATTTATTCTATTAAAAGAAAGGAGAAACAAATATCTTTAAAATAAGTATTGAGTCAAGAAATATTGTACTACTAGTTATAAATATATGAACTCAAAGTAAAAAGAGAAAATTATAAAAACAATATCAAAATGATTACAAAATAAAATTAATTTTTTTAAAGAAGGTTAATTTCAAGAGAAAAAATTTACAATGACAAAATGTTATTTAATGATAAAGTCCATAGATCCACTTGATAAAAGAGTTACAAATCTTTTATTTTTATTGATATTTTGTCCTACTTTCTTTTTAAAAATTTATTCTAATTAGTTATACATGACAGCAGAATGCATTTCAACTCATTGTACATAAATGGAGCACAACTTTTTATTTTTTTCTGGTTGTATACAATGTAGAGTTACACTACTTGTACAATCATACATGTACCTAGGGTAATGATGTCCATCTCATTCCACCACCCCCATGGGCCCATCCCTGTGCCCAATCCAAAGTTCCTCCATTCTTTCTGAACCCCCCCCCCATTATGGTTCAGCATCCACATGTCAGAGAAAACATTTCAGCTTTGTTTATGGGGGAAATTGGATTATTTTGCTTAGAGTGATATTCTCCAACTCCACCCATTTACCTGCAAATGCCAAAATTTTATTCTCTTTTAATGCTGAGTAATATTCCATTGTGTATATATACCACCGTTTCTTTATGCATTCATCTATCAAAGCACATCTAAGTTGGTTCTATAGGTTAGCTATTGTTAATTGAGCTGCTATACACATTGATGTGGGTATGTCACTGTAGCATGCTGATTTTAATTCCTTTGGGTATACACAGAGGAGTGGGATAGCTGGGTCCAATGGTGGTGCCATTCCAAGTTTTTCTAAGGAATCTCTGTACTGTTTTCCAGAATGGTTTCACCAATTTGCAGTGTATGAGTGTACTTCTACCTCTACATCCTTGCCAACACATACTGTTGTTTGTATTCTTGATAACTGTCATTCTGACTGGAGTGAGATGAAATCTCACTATAGTTTTGATTTGCATTTCTCTAATTACTACAGATGTTGAACATCTTTTTCATGTATTTGTTGATTGGTTATATAGCTTCTTCTGTAAAGTGTCTGTTCAGATCCTTAGCCCATTTATTGATTAAGTTATCTCTTTTTGTGGTGTTAAGTTTTTGGATTCTTTATTCTGAAGATGAGTGCTCTATCTGATGTGCACGTGGTAAAGTTTTCTTCCACTCTGTCTTTGAATTATTGATTGCTTCTTTGCTGAGAAGAAGCTTTTTATTTTGAATCCATCCCATTTATTAATACTTGATTATATCTTTTGCACTTTAGGAATTTTGTTAAGGAAGTTAGGACCTAATCCAACATGATGAAGATTCGGGCCTACTTTTTCTTCTATTATGCACAGGGTCCCTGGTCTAATTCTGAGGTCCTTCATCCAGTTTGAGTTGAGTTTTGAGTATGGGGAGAAATAGGTATTTAATTTCATTTTGCTACATATGGATTTCCAGTTTTCCCAGCACCATTTGTTGAATTGGCTGTCTTTTCCCTGATTTATGTTTGTGGCACCTTTGTCTAGTATGAGATAACTGTATTTATGTGGGTTTGTTTCTGTGTCTTCTATTCTGTATCATTGGTCTACAGGTCTGTTTGGGGGCCAATAGCATGCCATTTTTGTTACTATAGCTTTATGATATAGTTTAAGTTCTGGTATTGTGATGATTCCTGCTTCACTTTTCTTGCTAAGGATTGCTTTGTTTATTCTGGGTCTCTTATTTTTCCAAATGAATTTTATGATTGCTTTTTTTTATTTCTATAAGGAATGTCATTGGTATTTTAATTAGAATTACATTAAATCTGTATAACACTTTTGGTAAGTATGGCCATTTTGATAATATTAATTTTTCCTATCCAAGAACATGGGAGATCTTTCTATCTTCTAAGGTCTTCTTCAATTTCTTTCTTTAGCATTCTGTAGTTTTCATTTAGAGGTGTTTCACCTTATTTTCTATAATTATTCCCAAGTGTTTCATTTTTTTGAAGCTGTTGTGAATGGGGTAGTTTTCCTAATTTCTCTTTACCACATGCATGTCAGATAGAGCACTCATCATTGGTATATAGAAATCATTTGACTTATGGGTATTGATTTTTATATCCTGCTACTTTGCTGAATTCATTATTAATTCTAGAGTTTTCTGGTGGAATTTTTTGGATCCTCTCTATGTAGAATCATGTAGTGGACAAATAGTGATAGTTAGAGTTCTTCTTTACCTATTAGTATCCCTTTAATTTCTTTTGTGTTTTTAATTGTTATGGCTAGAGTTTTAAGGACTGTGCTGAATAGAAGGAGTCAAAGAGGGCATTCCTGACTTGTTACAGTTTTTACAGGGAATCCTTCTAATTTTTCTCCAATTAGAATGATCTTTGCCTTAGTTTTAGCATAGATAGCTTTTACAATGTTGAGGTATGTTCCCAGTATGCTTAGTTTTTCTAGTGTTTTTAACATTAAAGGGTTTCATCAAATGCTTTTTCTGCTTCTATTGAGATATCAAATGCTTTTTCTGCATCTACTGAGATCATCATATGATTCTTATCTTTAGGTATATTCATGTGATGAATTACGTTCATTGATTTCCATATATTGAACCAACCTTGCATTCCTCAATGAACTCCACTTGATCATGGTGCTCTGTCTTTTTAATATGTTTTTGTATTCAATTTGCCAGAATTTTATTGAGAATTTTTGCATCTATGTTCATCAGGGATATGGGTCTAAAGTTTTTTTTCCTTTTTCTAAAGTTTTGTTACTTATACACGGACACAACATCTTTATTTTGTCTATTTGTTTTTATATATTGCTGAGGACTGAACCAAGTGCCTCATATGAGCAAGGCAACTGCTCAGCCACTGAGCCATATCCCCCACCCAAGTTTCCTTTGTTTAATGTGTCTTTGACCGATTTTGGTACCATGGTGATACTAGCATCATAGAATGAGTTTGGAAGTGTTCCCTCCTTTTCTCTTTCATGGAGTAATTTGAGGAGTATTGGTATTAATTCTTCTTTGAAGGTCTTGTAGAACTCTCCTGAGAATCCATCTGGTCCTGTGCTTTCCTTGGTTGGTAGACTTTTGATGGTGTCTTCTATTTCATTGCTTGAAATTGATCTGGTTAAATTGTGTATGTCCTCCTGATTCAGTTTGGGCAGAAGTTCGTGGATGTCTTTGAGATTTTCCATTTTATTGGAGTATAAATTTTCAAAATATTTTCTAATTAACTTCTGTATTTCAATGATTTCTATTATGATATTTCCTCTTTCATCATGAATTTTAGTAATTTGATTTTTCTCTCTCATACTTGCTAATATGGCTAAAGGTTTATCGACTTAATTTATTTTTTTCAAAGAACCAGCTTTTCATTGTGTCAACTTTTTAATTGTTTTTTTCTGCTTCAATTTCATTAATTTCAGGTCTGATTTTAATTATTTACTGTTTTCTACTACTTTTGATGTTGATTTGTTCTTTTTCTAGGGCCTTGAGATGTAATGTCACTTCGTTTATTTGTTGAGTTTTTATTCTTTCAATGTATAAGTTCAATGCAATGATTTTTCCTCTTAGCACTGCCTTCATACTGACCCAGAGACTTTGATATGTTGTATTGGTGTTCTCACTTACCTCCAAGATTTTCTTTTATCTCTTCCTTGATGTCTTCTGCTATTCATTCATCATTCAATATCATATAATTTAGTATTCTGATGTTGAAATAGCTTCTATTTTTTATTATATCATTGATTTCTAATTTCATTCCATTATGATCTGATAGAATTCAGGATAGTAAGTCTATTTTTTTTTTTTTTTTGAATTTTATAAGAGTTGCTTTATGACACAACATATGGCCCATTTTAGAGAAGGATTCATGTGCTGCTGAGAAGAAAGTGTATTTGCTCATTGATGGATGAAATATTCTGTATGTGTCTGTAGTGTCTAAGTTATTGATTATATTTTTGAATTTGACAGTTTCTTTATTTAGTTTTTCTTTGGAAGATCTATCTACTGGTGAGAGAGGTGTATTAAAGTCACCCAGTATTAATGTGTTGTGGTCTATTTGATTCTTGAAACTGAGACGTGTTTGTTTGATGTACATAGATGCTCCATTGTTTGGGACATAAATATTTACAATTGTTATGTCTTGTTGATGTATGATTCCCTTAAGCAGTATGAAATGTCTTTTATCCCTTCGAACTTTGGCTTGAAGTCACTTTATTTGATATGAGGATGGAAATTCCTGCTTGTTTATGCAGTGCTTACAAATATATTTTCATCAAAATTGTAGGTTGTGGATGCTATTTATCCAATTAAGGAATATTTATTCAATTCCTCATTTGCTAAAAAAGTTTTTGATAATTGAGTGTTGTATCTTGTCAAATACTTTTTGTAACTTCTGACACAATATCATGACCTTTGTCCTTAATTGTACAAGTGTAAATTTGGTTTAGTTTTGAATGTTCAACCAATTTTTCATTCCAGAAAAAAAACACATTTGATCATAATGCACAATTCATTTGATATAGGTGTGAATTTACATGCTAATTTTTATTGTGATATTTGTATTTGAGATATCTTAGTATTGAGAGGTTTTATTGAGATATTTGTAGCAGATTTGTAATAGTTTCAGGAAGTGAGTTGGTAAGCACGTTTCATCTCTCAATTTTTTTAAATTTTTTTATTTATATATGACAGCAGAATGTATTATAATTCTTATTACACATATAGAGCACAAGTTTTCATATCTCTGGTTGGATACATAGTATATTCACACCAATTTGTGTCTTCATACCTATACTTTGTATAATAATGATCATCACATTTCACCATCATTAATTACCCCCTGCCCTCTCCCTTCCCCGCCAACCCTCTGTCCTATCTAGAGTTTGTCTATTCCTCTCATGCTTCCGCTCCCGACTCCACTATGAATCAGCCTCCTTATATCAGAGAAAACATTCAGCATTGTGTTTTTTGGGGGGATTGGCTAACTTCACTTAGCATTATCTTCTCTAACTCCATCCATTTAGCTGCAAATGCCATGATTTTATTTTCTTTTATTGCTGAGTCATATTCCATTATGTATATATGACATGCTTTTTTTTAACCATTCATTTATTGAAAAGCATCTAGATTGGTTCCACAGTTTAGTTATTGTGAATTGTGATGCTATAACCATTGATGTGGCTATGTCCCTGTAGCATGCTAACCTTAAGTCATTTGGGTATAGACGGAGGAGAGGGATAGCTGGGTCAGAGGGTGGTTCTATTCCCAATTTTCCAAGAAATCTCCACACTGCTTTCCATAATGGCTGCACCAATTTGCAGTCCCACCAGTAATGTATGACTGTATATTTTTCCCCACATCCTTGCCAACATTTATTGTTGTTTGTCTTCATAATAGCTGCCATTCTGACTGGAGTGAGATGATATCTTAGAGTGGTTTTGATTTGCATTTCTCTAATTGCTAGAGATGGTGAGCATTTTCCATGTATTTATTGATTGATTGTACATCATCTTCTGGGAAGTTTCTGTTCAGGTCTTTGACCCAATTTTTTGATTGAGTTATTTTATCTATCTATCTATTTATTTATGGGTGTTCAGCTTTTTGAGTTTTTTATATACCCTAGAGATTAGTACTCTGTCTTATGTGTGAGGGGTAAAATTTTGCTCCAAAAATGTAGGCTCTCTAATCACCTCACAAACTTTTTTTTTTTTTTTTTTTTTTGCTGAGAAGAAACTTTTTAGTTTGAGCCTGTCCCATTTAATGATTCTTGGTTTCAATTCTTGTGCTATAGGAGTCTTATTAAGGAAGCTGAGGTCTAATCCCATATGATGAAGATGAGGACCTACTTTTTCTTCTACTAGATGAAGAGTCTCTGGTTTAATTCCTAGGTCCTTGATCCACATTGAGTTGAGTTTTGTGCATGGTGAGAGATAGAGGTTTAATTTCATTTTGTTGCATAAGGATTTCCAGTTTTCCCAGCACCATTTGTTAAAGAGGCTATCTTTTCTCCAATGCATGTTTTTGACACCTTTGTCAAATATAAGATAATTATAATTTTGTGAGTTATTTTCTGTGTTCTCTATTCTGTACCATTGGTCTACCAGTCTGTTTTGGTGCCAATATCATGCTGTTTTTGTTACTATTGCTCTGCAGTATAGTTTAAGGTCTGCTATAGTGATGCCACCTGCTTCACTCTTCCTGCTAAGGATTGCTTTTACTATTCTGAGTCTCTTATTTTTCCAGATGAATTTCATGACTGCTTTTTCTATTTCTATGAGGAATGTCATTGGAATTTTGATCAGCATTCCATTAAATCTCTCTAGTGCTTTTGTAAGTATGACCATTTTGATAATATTAATCCTGCCTATCCAAGAGCAAAGTAGATCTTTCCATCTTCTAAGCTCTTCTTTGATTTCCTTCTTTAGGGTTCTGCAATTTTCATTATATAGATCTTTTGTCTCTTTCATTAAGTTGATGCCCCAGTATTTTATTTATTTATTTATTTTTAGGCTACTGAAAATGGGGTAGTTTTCCTCATGTCTCTTTCTGAGAATTTGTCACTGATATACAAAAATGCCTTTGAATTATGAGTATTGATTTTATATCCTGCTATTTTTCTAAATTTACCTACTAGTTCTAGAAGTTTTCTGGTGGAACTTTTAGGGTCTTCTAGGTATATAATCATATCATCAGCAGATAATGCCAATTTGAGTTCTTCTTTTCCTAAGTGCATCCCTTTAATTTCTTTCATCTCTCTAATTGCTCTGGCCAGTGTTTCAAAAACTATTTTAAATAGAAGTGGTGAATGAGGGCATCCCTGTCTTGTTCCAGTTTTTAGAGGGAATGCCTTCAATTTTTCTCCATTTAAAATGATGCTAGCCTAAGGCTTAGCATAGATAGCCTTTATCCCTAGTTTTACTAGTGTTTTGAACATAAAGGGGTGCTGTATTTTGTCAAATTATTTTTCTGCATCTATTGAGATGATCATCTGATTCTTATCTATAAGTCTATTAATGTGATGAATGAATTACATTTATTGATTTCCATATTTGCCAGAATTTTATTGAGAATTTTTGCACCCATGTTCATTTAAGATATTGTTCTGATTTTTTTTTTATGTGTCTTTGCCTGGTTTTGGAATCAGATTGATATTAGCCTCATAGAAAGTTTGGAAGTCCTGCCTCTTTTTTTATTTCCTGAAATAAATTGAAGAGTATTGGTATTAGTTCTTCTTTAAAGGTCTTGTAGAACTTGGCTGTGTATCAGTCTGGTCCTGGGCTTTTCTTGGTTGGTAGGCTTTTGAAGGCATCTGCTATTTCATCACTTGAAATTGATTTGTTTAAATTGTGTATATCATCCTATTCAAGTTGGGAAATTATATGACTCTAGAAATTTGTCAATGCCTTTGATATTTTCTATCTTATTGGAGTACAAGTTTTCAAAATGATTTCTAATTATTTTCTGTATTACTGTAGTGTCTGTTGTGACATTTCCTTTTTCATCATGTATGAGAGTGACTTGAGTTTTCTCCCTCTTTCTCTTCATTAGCATGGCTAAGAGTCTGTCAATTTTATTTATTTATTCAAAGAGCCAACTGTTTGTCAATTTTTTAAATTATTTCTTTTGTTTCAATATCATTAATCTCAGCTCTGATTTTGATTATTTTCTGTCTTCTGGTGCACTTGGTGTTGAATGAACTCCATGCAATGAACTTTCCTCTTAGAACTGCCTCCATAGTGTCCCAGATTTCAATATGTTGTATCTGTGTTCTCATTCACCTCTAAAAATTTTTAAATCTCCTCCTTGGTATCTTCTGTAACCCATTGTTCATTCAGTAGCATATTATTTAATCTCCAGGTGTTGGAGTGGATTTTATTTCTTATTTTATCATTAGTTTCTAATTTCATTCCATTATGATCTGATAGAATGCAGGGTATTATCTCTATTTTTTTATATTTGCTAAGATTTGCTTTGTGGTATAGTATATTGTCTATTTTAGAGAAAGATCCATGTGCTGCTGAGAAAAAAAGTATATTCTCTCATTGAAGGATGGGATATTCTATATATGTCAGTTAAGTCTAAGTTATTGATTGTATTATTGAGTTCTGTAGTTTGTTTGTTCATATTTTGTTTGAAAGATCTATCTAGAGATGAAAGAGATGTGTTAATGTCACCCAAAATTATTGTGTTGTGGTCTATTTGACTCTTGTAATTGAGAAGAGTTTGCTTGATGAACATAGCTACTCCATTGTTTGGGGCATATGTATTTATAATTGTTAAGTCTGGTGGATGGTTCCCTTGAGCAGTATGTAGTGTCCTTCTTTATTCTTTTTGATTGATTTTAGTTTGAAGTCAACTTTATTGGATATGAGGATGGAAACCCCTGTTTGCTTCCGCAGTCCATGTGAGTGGTATGATTTTTTTCCCAACATTTCACCTTCAGTCTGTGTATGTCTTTTCCTATCAGATGAGTCTCCTATAGGTAGCATATTGTTGGGTCTTTTTTTTTTTTTAATCCAATCTGCTGGTCTAAGTCTTTTGATTGGTGAAGCCATTAATATTCAGGGTTATTATTGAGACATTATTTGTATTTCCAAAAATTTTGTTTATTTTTGGTATTTAACATGACTTGGTTCCTCCCCTGACTAAATTTTTCTTTAGTGTAATCCCTCCCTCTGTTGATTTTCATCATTGCTTTTCATTTCCTCTTCTTGGAATATTTTGCTGAGGATGTTCTATAGCACCCGCTGTCTAGTTATTGATTCTTTTAACTTTTGTTTATCAGAGAAGGTTTTTATTTCATCCTCAAATCTAAAGCTTAGTTTTGCTTGATATAAGTTTCTTGGTTGGCATCCATTTTCTTTCAGAGCTTGGTATATTTTTTTACATGATCTCCTGGCTTTGAGGGTCTGGGTTGAAAAATCTGCTGAGATACTAATTTGTCTCCCCTTATATGTGATCTGATTCCTTTCTCTTGTGGCTTTTAAGATTCTATCCTTGTTCTGTATGCTAGGCATTTTCATTATAATATGCCTTGGTGTAGATCTGTTGTGATTTTGTACATTTGGTGTCCTGTAAACTTCTTGTATTTTTTTTTTCAATTTGTTATTTATGTTTGGAAAATTTTCTGATATTATCTCATTGAAGAGATTGTGAATTCCTTTGGTTTGAAATTTTATACCTTCCTCTATCTTAATAAATCTTATATTAGGTCTTTTGATGTTGTCCCATAATTCTTGGATGTTCTGTTCATCGTTTCTAACTTTCTTCACTGTGTGATCAACTTTATTTTCTAGATTGTATATTTTGTCTTCATTATCTGACTTTCTTTCTTCCAAGTGAGCTAATCTGTTGGTTATGTTTTCTATTAATTTTTTAATTTAATTTGTTTATCCTTCATTTTAAGGATTTCTGACTGTTTCCTCCACCCCCCTCACCCCAGTCTCTATTTCACTCTTGAAGTCATCTTTTGCTACCTGTATTTTCTCTCTTATTTCATTGTTGGAGTGATCAATTTTTGCCTGTATTTGCTCATTTATGTCATTCTTTAACTCACAGATCATTTTAATTATGAACCTTTTGAACTCCTTCTCTGATATTTCATCAATTTTGCTGTCCATGGGTTCTGTTGTTATAGTGTCCTGGTTTGTTGGGGGGCACTTTCCTCCCTTGTTTTTTCATGTTGTCTATGTGTCTTCCTTTCTTGAAGTGTGGATCTGAGATATTACAATTTCTTCCCTAAATTCTTGTAGCACCTGTGCAGATTGTCTGTACCTCACCTTGATATTGGGCTTCCAGAACCTGCTGTTGTCCCTCAATGAATGCTACTGGATCCTGGGTCTGGGTCCTGCCAAAGTTGGAGTGGGTGGGTTTGGGTTGCTGGGCTTGACCTCCCCTGGTAGTCTGCTGGTCAGAAGGGACAGTCCTGTGTCAAAGGCTAGGTTCTGGCAGTGTCTGCCGCACCAGGGGAGGGGTGAGCCAGGCCGACCGAGGGCCTGGATTCTGATTGGGCTGGTGTGGGTGGTCTGTGCTGGATCTGACTCCTGCAGTAGTCCACTGGTCAGAAGGGGCAGTCCTGCACCGGAGGCTATGCTCTGGCAAGTGTCTGCCCTGCCCAGGAAAGGGGTGGACCAGGCCCGCTGTGCACCTAGGTCCAGCTAAGACTAATATTATGTTTTCCAAAATATTTGATAGAATTCATCATTGAAAATAATTTGTTTCTGGAATTTTCTTTTTAAGAAGTTATTTGAAAATTTTCTTTTATATTTACAATGATATTAATATGTTTTCTGATTTAAATTTTGCAATTTTTTAAAGTAATTTATTCATTTTTACTGGCTTAAATTTTTTTTTTTTCTTTCGTTGGTTAGTGAGGTGAGGTACTAGGGATTGAATTCAGAGGCACTTGACCACTGAGCCACACCTCCAGCCTTATTTTGTATTTTGTTTAGAGACAGGGTCTCACTGAGTTGTTTAGTGCCTCACTTTTGCTGAGGCTGACTTTGAACTTGCAATCCTCCTGCCACAGCCTCCGAAGCCACTGTGATTACAGGAGTATGCCATCACACCCAATATTACTGCTTTAAATTTTCTCAGTTTTAAAACTTTCTTGGCATAAACTTGGTTATCATATTCCTTTTTTATTCTCTTTTTTATCAGAATGTCACATTTTAATTTTGTCATATGTATAATTTCTATTGTTTATTTATTAAGTTGTGGTGATTGAACTTCTAGTGATTAATTTTATAAATTCCTTCAAAAAACAACCTTCTTTAATTGTGTTGCTTGCTATTTCATTGGTTTCTGCTCTTATTTGTCTTGTAGTTTCTATTCCACTTCACATTTAATTTGTTCTTTATCTTGTAGCTTTTTAGAGTAAAAAGAGAATCATTGATTTTAAATATTTTTTCTTTACTAATTTAGGCATTTAAAATATTTTCCAATACAAAATTTGAAACCATCCCCTGAATTTTGATATGGTGCAATTTCATCAGAATTTTTAGTTTCTTGGGTGATATGTTTGACTCAGAGGTTAATTAGAAATTCCTGGTTTAATTTCAAATGTGTGGGCGTTTGCTAGATGTGCTATTGCTTTGCTTTTTTTCCAGTTGGATTTCTTTGTGATCAAAGAACACATTCAGCAAAATTTCAGTAGCTGACAACTTTGAGATTCATTTGATTTAATCTCATGATGCATCTTCCATGTACTTTTGAAAAGGAAGTGGTTTCTGTCATTATGGTTGCAGTTTCCTGAAAAAGTTGACTATGTTCTTGCTCACGTTCAGATCTTCTATTTCCTTATGAACTGTTTTTGATTAATTGTTTTACATATTACAGAAAGACATCCAATTCACTGTGTGCTCTATTTTTCTTTTAAATGATTATTTCTTGCTTTTACTGTTTTGAGAACCTGTAGCTGGATTCATACAAAGTTATTATTGCTGTCTTCCTGCCGAATTGATCCTTTAGTCCTTATTAATTGAATTATTTATCAGAGATAATACTTCTTGTCATGAAGTCAGTATTGTTTGATACACTAGCTTGCTTCTTCTTACTATATGCCTGGTTTGTTATTTTCCATTCTTTTTCTTCCAACCTGTTTGTATCTTTATATTTGTTTACACCTCTTCTAGATAATGCATAGTTAAATATCCTTTTTTATTCAGATAAATACTACCTACCCTTTAATTGAAGTGTTTAATCTATTTATATTTCATGTTATGATTGATATCCTCTAAGTCTATCATCTTGCTTCTTGCTTTGTATGTGCTTTCTCTGGTTTCTGGGGTTTTTGTTTGTTTGTTTGTTTGTCTGTCTGTTTTTGTGTGTGTATCTCTGTTCTTCTTTTTCAATCTTTTTATAAAAAATTGGTTTTGATATTCCATTTTTTTTTCTTCTCTTGGCTTTTTAGCTATACATAACTACTAATATTTTAGAAGATCCTTATGGGTTTAAATATACATTCTTCAGTTATCCATCATCTATTTGGAATTAATACTGTATACATAAAAATCACAAAATGCAATTACATTGACTCATCCTAGATGATAATCTTTAAATACACTTCTTTTTTTAAAATTTTATTTTCTTTTTTTTTTATTGGTTGTTCAAAACATTACAAAGCTCTTGACATATCATATTTCATACATTAGCTTCAAGTGGGTTATGAACTTACTTTAATGCCGCAGTCTGGCTGGGCACAAAATCACGAGCCACTCAAGCAGGAACAAACTTTATTTCTGAACTCCACCAGCACACTCCACATATGCTCCTGGGGAAAAATGCCTAACCACGCCACGCGGCTCCTCCCGCGACACACTACTCCAACAGGAAATCCCTCCTCCAGAATTCCTTCCTACCGCACTTCCCCAACCAATGGGAACTCTCCTGGAGTCCAGAGCTCCAAAGTAGCAGGCCTAGGAAGACAGCAGGGGTCTAATCTCCAATTGAATGTGCATCTTAACATAATCATTATCATCTCAATGGCTTGCTGGGGTCACCTTCCAACCAAAAATGCCATGAGTCATTCCTACTTGGCTATGGCTCTCAGCACTCTAATAATATTTATATGTTAGTTTTCATTTGTCTAAGGAAGTTGATTTCATTTCTACATAAAGGTTGATCATGGCTAACAAAATTTGGCTTATGTTTTAACATTTCTAGGAATGGTGGTGGCGAATTTTGTCTAGAGTGAGTCATGGAAAGGGCCAGATTCTATATTGAAAGTGTCATGGTTTGGATATGAGGTGTCCCCCAAAAAGCTTCTGTTAATACAGGAGTATTCAGAGGTGAAATGTGATTGGATTGTAACCTAATCAGCCCTAGTTTGAACAGATTAACTGGGTAGCAACTATGGGCAAGTGGGGCTGGAGAAGATGGGTCCCTGGGGATGTTTCCTGGAAGGTAGCGTCTTCCCTGTCTCCCCTTCCTTTCCACCTCTATCTGCTTCCTGACCTTCCACCATGATATGCTGCTTCATCTTGGATCCAGGGCAATGGACTGGCCATGGATGGACTGAGACCTTTGAAATCATGAGACTCCAATAAACGCTCTAACTCTAAGTTGATCTTGTTGGGTGCTTTGGTTAAAACAATGTAAAAACTAAATACAACAGAAGGTAATCTTTATAAAGGGCTATTCTACCTAAAGTCAAAAAGATGGAACATCCCAAAGGGGAAGAGGATGAAACCCTTTTTTGCAGCTACTCTTTCTCTCATGATTTTGACTAATACAGAACCTACATTTGTTTTTTTCCTTTGTTTTATGTATACATCTTTAATATGTATAAAATTTAATTTCTTACTAAAACAACATTTTGAAAACTGCATAGGCAATATTACACCTTTTTTTGAGAAAATACAGATTATAAAGACATTGGTTGCTCCACAAATGGAGTTATCACTGATGAACAGTAGTGAAATTTTTTGAAATAGAAATAAATAATGAAAGGGAAACCCTTCATTTTGTTGTCTGAACTCTCTCTAGTTTCCCTAACAGTGACATAACCATCTTCATTTCTTGGAAAAACCATAGACCAAAAAAAAAGCCTTTAGATAAATCACTAATTCCCAGCCCAGAATGGGAGATCTTTATTTCTTCCTACAAACTCTTTATTTGGATAAGATTTTGTGACATTAAAATGTATACAAATTTCAACTCAGAAATACACTGAAATATAATTTCTTACCAATCCGGATTTAATAAAACCCAAAGTTTCCCACTGCAATTTAATTTCCCACCCATCAGACTAAACAAGATCTAAAAGTTGGTCATACTCTGAGGCAGATCTTTGAGGAGACAGCGTTCTTCTACATTGTGATAGAGATGCTAGTTGCTTTGGTTACCATGGAAAGAACATGACATTATCTAGCAAAATTAACTGGAAACATCTGAAGATTAAAAAAGTATTGACAGTATCTTAATCTGCAACCAATAATAAAATTCTAAATAACAAAATTATGTTGCTGCTTTAGAACTATGCAATAGGATTAAGCAATTGCATAATTATGGAAATGATATTAAGAGCCAATATTCTCAGCATAAATCAGTGATGAAATGTAAAATACACTATAATCTCAATTTTTAATTGGAATTATCTACATGAACTCATTATGTGATGTTTTTCTTAAAATGCACATTTTCTACTGCTTCTGATGATAAGGTGCAGAGCATTGACTAATTCAGCAACAACTAAAAGACCTATTATCTTTTATACTGTGATTGTGCCCCATTTACTCTCTTTTGCACAGAAGAGTCACGGCTCCTTGGCTAATGACTCTTCTAGAGTCTGGGTCAGCAACTGTTTAAACTGGGTCAGGAATGTCTTGTGATTGAAAGCAATGACTCAGAGAACTCTTGGGTTACAAGCACCCAGGGACCAACTTGAAGGGGCTCAAACTGGCCAAAGTTGGGACAATCAGGAGCATTAAAACAAACAGTGATCATGAGGAATTGTAACACATCAACTATGTTAAAAATCCATGTGATTCCTAACAAAAGGCAATAGACACAATCTTTAGTTAACTCTAAAGGTTATTAGGCCAACACTTTATTCTGAAATTGGCAAATAAAGGAAAAGAATCAAGGAGCTTTTCTGCCTTTCTTGTAAGATTGTCCAAGTGAGTAGAAGAACAGATGATGCTTATATATCCATATGATATACTCTCCTATAATGAATTCCAATTGATAAAGGCAAAAGGCCATCACGCAACAGTCATCAGTGGCTGGCTAATCACTGTCAGATGAAAGGTGGACTGGAACTTTATAGAAGATGGAGCAGGCTGTTAACATCTGGGACCTGTAGTGGACCTGTCCTTGACATTACCAAGGGAAAACTGGACATCCTGAGCTTCCTGGCGGCGTGCAATGGAAGAACCCAGCACGACCAATGAGATTCTCTTATTAAAAAGGTAGAGAAATAGAACTTTCGTCTACAAAGCCCCCAGAAGCTAATTAGCAGTTTCAAGGAAGTGAAGGGTTTAAAATGACATAGAACACAGGGTTGCAATTAGCAAAATACACTGGTGGAAAATTCCACAAAGTAAATGACATGGTTTCTTTAATGAACATATTATGAAAAGAGATGGAGAAGACAAAGGACTACCAAGACTTTCATCTCATTGCTGAGTGCCCTGTGCAGAGTGACCAATCCTCCTGTTTCTTTAGTACAGCCGGCAGATTATCTCTGCTTATTCTAAGTGATTATTTTAGTACCCTGATTACTCCCCCAAATTTTCTAATTTGAATGATAATTATATACGATCACCCTCCCCCTCAGCCAGTATCACCTGATTAGGACAGAGCCAAACTATCACACCTCCAACTATGTTTGATTTGCACCAAAATCATGGATCCTAATTCATAAGCCCTAGTTGACCACTGAGTCAGTCCGCTCAAGCTGCCTTAAGAAAGTACCACAGACGGGGACATCTCACTCTTCTGAAGAGGCTGGAAATCTGAGACGGAGCTGTGGGTTTGAACTGGTGTCTTCTGAAGGCTGTGGAGAGGATATGCTCCAGGCCTCTCTGCTAAAGCTGGGGGTGCCCTCTACCCTGATCCCCGGTGAAAGGGTCTCCAGACATCCCCTTTTAATGACCCAGTCATGTTGAACAGGAGCCCACCCTGAAGAACTCACCTGACTTGATTACTTTAAAGACCCTGTCTCTCACATTCAGGGGTCTTAGGGTTACGATTTCAACATATGCACGAGGAAAAGGAGACAAAGTTAGTCCATAGCAATCACCAAGGTTTTAAATGCTAGAGAAACATTTTTTATTATTATTATTAGTTGTTCAAAACATTACAGAGCTCTTGACATATCATATTTCATACATTTGATTCAAGTGCGTTATGAACTCCCATTATTCCTCCGTATACAGACTGCAGAATCACATCGGGTACACATCGACGTTCTTACATAGTGCCATACTAGTGTCTGTTGTATTCTGCTGCCCTTCCTATCCTCTACTATCCCCCCCCTTCCTTCCCCTCCCATCTTCTCTCTCTGCCCCCTCTACTGTAGTTCATTTCTCCCCCTTGTTTTTTTCCCCCTTTCCCCTCACTTCCTCTTGTATGTAATCTTGTATAACGATGAGGAGAACCGTGTTTGTTTGGTTTAGTTTCCTTTGCCAAACGATGGAAAAGATTTTGAGATTTTCCAAATGAATCAGGCTTGCTGGGATCAAGATTCTCAAATAAAAATCCACCTTCACAGCTTCTGTGGAAGATAAGAAGACTAGGATGAGTTCACGGAGACTGAGGCTCCTACTGAGACATGGACTGGTCATGGGTGGGAGTCAGGGAACTCCGGTATCCCAACCATGGGGTTTCTCTGCAGATGCTCATTCCTGCAGAGTTTTGTTCTCGTTTCCTGAGGAGCTGGTACGATCCAATGCTAAGAGGGAGACTTACAGTCTGGAAAGAAGTTTCAGGTCAAAAGACGGCTCTCCTGGGTCTCACCCAGGACAACCTCAGTGTCTGAAGACAGTGAAGCCCACAGGCAGCGGCAGACTCCAGGAGGCACTGACTCTGCAAGACAGGGCGCACAGCATCAGGGACGACTAGACCTGGCGGGAGAGGAGTGGGGGGCTGGCGGTGAGCGTGCAACAGCCTCCAGGAAGCACAGCCTGCTAGGCAAGGGCACTGGCTTGCAGGAGAGCAGACTGGTAACTGCTCTGGGCTGAGCTGGAGTTCAAATTGTTTTAGAATATGTAGGGTCATCCTGACTTACGTTTGCTTGTTTTTTTCCTGATGTAATTTGACTCATGGAATTAAGGATTTTTGCAGAGAAACACAGAAACTGTGTTGCAGAAGGAAATTCATCCTTTCATTTTCTCAATGAGGAAAATTTTACCTTTGGTATATTTATGGTGACTTTTTTTATTTTTTTAATCACTGCAAGACCAGGTTTTTTTTTTTATAATTACTTAATTGGATTGAAGTTCTTTCTGTGGATCCAAGATAAGAAAATATTAAAACTCACTGGCAGGTATTTTAGTAGTTAATGCTAGTCTACTATTATTTCTATTGTATATTAATACTGGAGACATAGACTGTGGACTTGATATAAAACAGAGATGCAATGACCTTATCACATTCTTGTGTATTGCGGGAAAGTCTCAAATACTCTAGTTCCAGTGATATTTCATCATTCCCAATTTTTATGATGATACAACTTACTTAAAACCCTGGATGAGCTCCTGAAATGCTTGTTTTTAATAATACTTTTCCCTTAACTATCAGATCTTCTGTGGCTGACGTAAAGCTTACCACATTTGACAAAGTATTGACATTAACACAATATTGCAATCGACAAACAACTAGAATGAGAGTTAGAACTAATTCATATATCTAGCAAGTTCACAAAAGTTTCCTGCATGACTTACCCTTTCACAGCTAATTCTTTTCCTAAAATGTTTCTGTCCTTCTCTTGGGGACCCCCAATATCCTATGCATTTCTAAGGACATCTTTCCTCTCACCTCAGCGAAAACAAATCAACCACCTTTCTTTACTCACCTGAAAAAGTACCTACTTTCAGATAGGGCACTGCATAAGCTCTTAAAGTGACATCAGTCTTTGTTTACTGAATTCTAAGCCCCTGAATCAGGTAGTGACTAAAAATTAAATTCATGAAGTGTTTTAAATTTGCTGTAGGGACAGGTGGATGCTGCAAACAAATTTAGTGTGAAGAGACTAGTCAGAACCAGAGAGTGGATCCAAATTTGGCAGTGGGTCCTTTGACCTAGAGCAAGCAGGAGGAAAGACACCTATTTTCTTTTGGGCAAGCATGGAGAACTGGGAGCCGTGCCATTCTTGTTCTCCGTCACAGATAGAACCTTCTGAAAGTAGGACGTGGCTCAAGTCAATGTGCCAGGAAAGGCCCCGGAAAAAACAATCAGAAAAGAAAACATAGAAACTGAAAACAAGAAAATGTTCACCAAAACTTTTAATGCAGTGCTATGTCTGTCTAGAGATACTTTAAGCATTTCTCCCTTTGCAGAAATATTGACAAATGATGGCCAAGTTTCACTCTGTCTATGGAATGGAGATTATATTAGCTGTCAGCTGCCTACCAAATAGGGACGTTGAGAGGATTAATGAGGATCCGGGTGCTACACTGGTCGTTGCTATAGAAATGCATAGCTAAGTAGGGTAGGATAAAAGAAGTGTCAGATGCAATATTTTTCAGCCCATGGCTGACAATAATGGGAAAACAGAAGTCTCTTTGCATTAGAGAACTCAATGGATTAGCATGTCCAGGGCCTCTAAAATGCTCTTCACGGGGGGGGGGGGGGGGGGATATGGGGCAGGGTGTAGGTCTTTTTGTAGAATCATCATCCTGAATCTAAGAGGACCCTGGTAGAATTGATCCAACTCAATCAGTTCCTGGATTTTGGTGACCTCAAGCCAACTCCTAGCTCAGCAAATGACATTTTTCCCTGTCTGCATGGTGTCATCACAAGCAGCATGGCTTTTTCTCAGCCTCTATTTTTTTGTTTATTTGTTCTTACAGGACTGTAGAAGGTTGTTGTTTTTTTTTCTCTTACACATTGTGTTGTCTTCATTTTTCACTACAAAACAAAACAAAAACCCCTAAACATCCTGTTTTTCCATCAGGTTTTATCCACATGTGTTAGCTTTTTGTCACTGTGACCAAAATGCCTGACATAAGCAACTCAGAAAGGTTTATTTTGGCCCACTATTTCAGAGATTCATGGTCAACCAGCTCCAAGACAGAAACATTATAGTAGAAGGGGTGCCAAAGGATAGCTGCTCAGCTCCTGGTGCTGGGAAGCAGAGAGAGAAGGAGCCAGAGACAGCATGGAACCCCCATTCCCCAGAGCACATTCCCAGTGACCTGCTTCCTCCAACCATGCCCCACCTGCCTACAGGTTCCACTTCCTTACAGAAGTTCATCCAAGTTACTAATGCACAAAGCAGATGGATCCACTGATGAGGAGATGTCACCAGATGGGGTCTGAAGTCCCCAGAAGGAAAAGGAGACCTCAGGTCAGCCTTGGCAGGTTCTTGTCATAAGCCACAGAAAGGATTTTCAGAACACATCAAAGTAGACACAAGCAGAGAGTCACGAAGGAAAGCAAGGGGATTTATTCAGGATGCAGTGCACTGAAGGGAGTGGGAGTGCTACTGCTCAAGAACAAGCCTTACTCTTGGAGTCTCAGGCTTCTTTTAAAGGAAGCATTGAAAATAGTGAGAATGAGAGGAAGGTGGAGTAGCATGCGCTTAATTATCTTGATTACTTTAATTGTTGAGCAGAGTGGATCATGAAGGTCTGGTTCTTTTCAGAATCTTTAGGTTGACATAATCTAGTCAATAAATGGCATTTGGATTATCCCCATATCCTGGGTCTCTAACAATCTCTAACTCCCTGAGCATCTTTTAATTAATCTAAAAATACATTCCATAAATTAACAAGGCACTAATTAACTGGACTTATAGGGCTCTAAAAGTTTTTGAACATTTTAAAACTTCAGGCCTGGAGAAAAAAAAAAAAAAAACAGAGCAGGGGAGTAAAAATGATGGTGTTCTTGGGTGTTTAGATTTAGATTTATAATTATATAGAATTATAGTCCCTCTTTCCTTCCCTTTTATCTCCTTTCTAACTATCCTTCTTTCTTCATTCCTACCTCAGTTACAGTCCTTATAGTCCAATCACGTTCCAAAAGCCCCACCCCTGGATGTTGCTGCACTGGGGACCAAGTCTTCAGTGTATGGGATTTTGGGGGACAATCCAAATCTAAACCATAACATCCTACACTAGATTCCAAAATCCTGTGCCCATCTAAAAGTGCAAAATCCTGCCCACCTTCAAGAGTCCTTGGTCTCAATAGTTCCAGCATCACTCAAACATCCAAGTCCAAATCCTCCTCTGAGACTCCAGACAAACTCTTAGCCATTAGCTCCTATAGATGTAAAAAGAAAGTTACATGTTTCCAATCTGCAATGGAACAGAGTCAACATTCCCATCCCATAAGGGAGGAGTAGGGACATAGAAAAAAAGGGAGAGCAAAATCAAGATCAAAACCCAGCAGGGCAGCCATGAAATTCTATACCTCCAACATCCGGCATTCAGGGAATGTGGTGGTGGGATAGGGGCTGTTATGCTCGAATTTGGGACCCCCAAAAGACCACCAGAAACCCAAGATCGATGTAAGCAGCAAAGAGGTGTTTATTGGGAGCTAGCTCAGTCCTCCGCGTGCACACACAGCAACTGGTGACACTGAGAGGCCCCGAGCCCAGGTTTTGCAGCAGTTTTATACATTCTTTGGAGAAGGCAGGGACCCCCCACATACATCATAGCATCTCTTAGCAAATCATCACACACCACGGGAAAAATCAAACAACAACTCTAAAACATGATTAGCACATTCACTGGTGGGAACAAGTTGGGTAGGAGGGATTGGTCACCACAAGAGGGGGATTCATTTAAACTGATTGGTTTAAACCGTGAGGATGTCGAAAGGGGAGTACGTGCCAAACTGCAGGGCTTCTAGTTTAGATATTGGTCACCACACCTAGGTGGAAGCCATCTGGAATTTCAGATATGTGGTTATCTTGGCCTATCTGCGGCTTTTCCGAGATCTGAACTGTTTCCACAGAGCTTTTCTGTAGGTTTTTTCTTGACTTTAGGATTACAATAAGTCAGAGGTTAAGTTTCAGAGCAAAATAAGATCCCAAGCAGAACGAAATTGCTTAGGTCTTTCATCCCCACCTAGCCTGACTGAATCAGGGACACCTGGCCCAGCAGATCTCTCCTGTAGATAAACAACTCAGCAGGGTGGGAATGTGCCTAGGAGCGCTCTGTGGGTTTTTCCAAGGACAAAGGTCATGTCCCTTCCTTGGACAGGCTTTGCTCTGAGGTAGAGGCTGATTTTTCAGGGCCCCAAAGGCTGGGTAGCCCTGCTCCTGTGACCCTTTCCAGTTGCAGCCTATATGATCTCTGCTGGACTGAGTCTGCTCGCTTCCTGTAACTTTCCTCCCTCAGCAGACATCCCTTGTTCTATCCTTGTACCTTCATTAGATCTGCATTTCAACTCCAGCATCACTTTCCCATCTTTAAATATTACCCTCTAAGGGGCTGCCTGCAAGGATACTGACCCTGATTCACATTTCCTGATCTTCCAGGCCTTCTTTACAAATCCTGATAGAAGTTTACATGACCCTATATCATCTGAATTGTTAATTCCTAAAAAAACAGCACCAAGTAATTGAGACCAATCTTTACCATCAGCAGGAGCAATAGCTGGGCCTACCTGGAGTAAGGGTGCAGTGGCCTGAGATCCTCTGTGGCTGAGCCTGGTGAAAGGAATCCTGGGGCAACAACCTAGGCAACCTCCTGGGAGCAGGATGCCCAACACTCTGTTCTCAAAGCAAAGTCTTTCGAATGAGTTTTTGCTCTTATACCCATAAACCTATTGTATTAGTCAGGTTCTCTACAGGAACAGAATCAACAGGAATTATGATTATAAAAAGGGGATTTATTAGGTTGGCTTACAGGATGAGAAGCTGGATAGTCCACACTGGCCATCAGCCTGCAGGTCATTCCTAAGCACACCCTCTCTGACACACCCAGAAGCCTCTTAGTCATCATCACCTCTTAGTCCAAACAAGTTGAAAATTCAAATTAAGCATTTCATCTGTGATGGGTATGGTCTTGCTGATTTCTGAGATGCCCTCATGGCATCTTGCCTATTGTCTTGGTGCAAAGTGCTTGGTTTCTCTTTAGTCTTGTTAATCTCTTCAGGAAACACTCTTTCTTGGCCATAACTTCATATGCTCTTTCCCGGCTAACCTGCGAGTTTTTCAAAGCTTTCTTCTCTGCTTCTTACCTCTGATTACCACAGTAAACCTGGATAAAACCCACAAGAATACCCATGCCACTGCCTGCACTGTAATATCTTGAAATTTTCTTTTCCAGATCAGTCTGTCATGTTTAAATCAAACCTTTTGCAAACATGCCGGACATGAACAAAATTTAGGCAAGATCTTGCTAAAACGTGTGGTCTTTAGTCCAGTCCCAAACAGAGTCTTCATTCCCATCTGAAACCTCATGAGCACCTTCTTTACTGTCCACACTCCTTTCAGCATCCTGTCTTTTGAGATCACACCAGAACCATCTATTAAGCTCAGCTTACAACATTTATTTACTTATTTATTTAACTAACTACCTACCTGGGACTAAACCCAGGAGTGCTCTCTGACTGAACTCATTGCTAGTGTTTTTGGGTTTTGTTTGATACAGGGCCTCACTAAGTTGCCCAGGCCGGTCTCAAACTTGTGATTCTCCAACCTCAGCCTTCCAAGTGAAAAACCAGCTTCTACCTCAGAGCAAAGCCTGTCCAAGGAAGGGACATGACCTTTGTCCTTGAAAAGACCCACAGAGTACTCCTAGGCACATTCCCACCCTGCTAAGTGGTTTATCTACAAATAACAGGAGAGATCTGCTGGGCCAGGTGTCCCTGACTCAGTCAGGCTAGGAGGGACCCATAGCAAACCCCTAGCAGCCACCAATCAGCATGAGACAGGGAAATACCTGGGATGCCAGATGACCCCCAGTAGTTTATGGTGGTTGAGAACATGTTGGGAAACCAGGTAGCTCAGCAGGAACACCCCTCTTGGCTTAAACCAATCAGTTCAAATCAATCCCCCTTTTGTACTGATCAATCACCCCTACCCAACTTGTTCCCACCAGTGAATGTGCTAATCATGTTTTAGAGTTATTATTTGATTTTCCCGTGGTGTGTGATGATTTGCTAAGAGATGCTATGATGTATGTGGGGGCCCCTGCCTTCTCCAAAGAATGTATAAAACTGCTGCAAACCCTGGGCTCGGGGCCTCTCAGCGTCACCAGTTGCTATGTGCACACAGAGGACCGAGCTAGCTCGCAATAAACACCTCTTTGCTGCTTACATCGATCTTGGTCTCTGGTGGTCTTTTGGGGGTCCCGAATTCGAGCATAACACAAGTAGCTGGGATTACAGGTGTGTGCCACTGTACTTGGCTCTGCTTACAACATCTTCATCCTTCTCTCCATGAATCTCCAAATCTTTTCATGTTCCTCCTTCAAACCTGTTCCAAAGGCTTCTGGACCCATGCTCAGATATGATCACAGCAACTACTTCACTTCTCAGTACTGATTTTCTGTATTAGTCAGCTTTTGGTCATTGTAATTAAAATGTCTGACATAAACAACAAAATTAGAAATTTATTTAGGATCATGGTTTCAGAGATTTTAGTCCATGGCTGAATGACTCCAAGGCAGAAACATCCCAATCAAAGCATATGTCAAAAGAAAGTGGCTTTTCTCATAGCAGCCAGAAAGCAGAGAGAGTGAGAAAGGGACCCGAGACAAGACATAGCCCTCAAGGTCATTTTCTCAGTGACCTACTTCCTCCAGCAATGCACCCCTTGCCTACAGTCTCCACCTCCTGCCAGTAGTTACTTCAGATTATCCCTCCATCAAATGAGTGCATACATTGAAGAGGTTATAGTCCCAGGATCTAATCACTTTCTAAAAGCCACACCCCTGGACATTACTGAGCTGGGAACCAAGTCGTTACCACATAAATTTTGGGGAGATATTCCAGATCCATACCATAATACCATATAAGTCCATTATACACATTCACACCAAATCTTATAAATATGCCTGTGAGTTTTAAAAGAGCATGGGTCAACCATGTAGAAGAACGTGCAGATAGTGGGAAGATGACAGCAACTCTGTCTCAGGGCTCTGTGTTTCAGCTTATCTTAAATGTGGATAAATGAGGTGACCCAGAGATTCCCAAAAGAGAGAGGAGAAAATGCAGCCGTATTTGTAATGATGGTGACTGCTGAACACTCTCCAAAGCAAGAGATAAAGCAAGTCCACTGTCAGAGGCTCATGTTGGAGTCACAGAGTGGGGCTGGCAGGGACCTGTATCGTCCACATGCAGCCTGCAGGATGAGTAGCAGAATTCCAATGTGGATGTGGGCACTTATGTTTGTTAAAGATGTCGGGAGGAAGGGGCTGGGCCTGACTGCTCACAGCAGAGGCAAAGTCCTACCTTGAGCCAGGAGAAAGATGTTGAGGTTGGAGCAACCAGTCTGAGTAGAGTTTCTGGAGGAAGTAATAAAGAGGTTTAGGCATTACTCCCCTCTAAAAGCCCCTACCCCCTAATATCATTGCTTTGAGGGTTAGGATTTCAACATGTGAATGTTGAGAGTATACACTTACTCAGACCATAGCAATAAGCAGGCCTGGCAGTGAGTTATGTCTGACAACTGTGAAGGGCTAACACTCTCAGGATTTGTATACTACATAACAAAACATTGCCCACTTAGAGGGGTAGTTGCTACTAACAGAGAGTAAGGAAGACAAGGTATAGTCCTCCAGGATAGGGTCAATGCATCAAGAAGAACTGGACATGTGTCCCCATTGATGAGAAGAAGAGAGGCCAGAGATGGGTGAATAAAGTGACATCTAGGAGGCCTGTCCCAGCCAAGATCTTCACGGGCCCAGTCAGCCCCTCAACAGAACATGTCAGGTTTATTCCTACCGACGTTTCCAAGTAGTGGTAAAGACTTGTCAATGAGAGACTGTAGCCACTGTCTTAGTGCTCTGTGGTTAGTAACATAATATCACAGACTGGGTAAAGGACAAGGAGAAAGGGCTTGTTCCAGCTCACAGGTCTGGTCGAGGGACCACAGTTGATGACAGTCTTCTTGCTGGCAGAGTCCTGAGGTGACCAATGGCCTTACAGGGTGAAAGGCACAGAGGAAGTAGTTCATGTGTCTCTCTTCTGGTCGCCCTCTGGTTTCAATAAAGCCATCCGTGATCCAATCATAAAGGCTCCGCCCTGATGACTTTATCTAGTCCCAATCACCTCCCCAAACACAAAAGTCAGATTAAGTCCCCCTCCAATGATGTCTCATGGGGGTTTTAAATCTCAACACGTGGAACCCGGGGGACAGTAAATCATATCCAGGCCAGAGCAGACATAGAGGATGCATGGACTCTCTTGAGGGCCATCTTAGGAAAACATTAAAATCTGAAAAATAATTAATTGAGCATTTAATTTAAAGATTTAGTAAAAGAATAGCCCTATAATCCCTAGGTAAATTGAGAGATAAAGGCATAAATAGGAATGTGACCTAGTCTGAAAAAGTGAGCTTATAAAGTCAACAATGTGTCTCAGGGAAAGACTCAGTTCTACTCACTCTCTCTCCACCATCTACGTACCATCTCAGAAGCACACGTATGCACCCACATTCTGAAAATCTCTGCCCCTTGCTTATGTGCGGAAATTTGAAATCACTGTTCTACTTTCTAAGGTTTCAATGTAGAGTCATGGAAATGTCTATAAATAGTCAATAGATGAAATTTTAGAAAGCGACTGTGTAAAACCTTATCGGTCTATTCCAGCAGACCAAGCCCCATGGCAGTTGAGCTACTGCACAAAGGAGAGGCGGAGGCAGGGGCCACGCTCAAGCAGGCCAGCGGCCCATATGCCTTGGCCACACTTTAAGCCTGGAGTGAAGCAGAGGCATTTTGCCATCTGGGCAGAGTGAGTGTAATGCTTCAACTCTGGGGCTTTTGTTTCTGGAAACAGAAATACAAACACCAGGTGGATTGAGTTTCCATTGTGCTATTGGTATGAGAAAGAGAGAGACGAGGTTACAGAAGACAACCACAACAATAAGGCGATTTCTATGGGTTCCTGCCATTCAACAACCTGTGAAAACACATTGACTTCAATGGTCCCCCTCCACAAAGCTCTTCTCATGTCTTTCTGAATGCTAATGATTCCCCAGTATCTGATCCAAACAGGAAAAAATAATCAAGGCCGTTAAATAGAAGAAAATCACTCCAACTAAATTGGCTTCATGTAGATATGGCTCAAGAGTCAAGAGAGGGAGCACATACTAACATAAGGATCATGGGGGAAATTGCTTTCATTTAATCACGGTCCAGATGGGCTGAAGTCAGAACAGAGTTTCTTGATTTGCATAATTTTTCTCTTCTGAAAGGGCTGCCCTCACATCCAAGGAAGGCCTCTGAATTCAGAGAAGTGATTTTTGTGACCTATAGCCAATCTCTCAGCCTGGCATAGATGCCTTTATAAAGTATAAGGAAGGAATAATCATATCACTCAAGCTCAGCTCTGCACTTGGGGGATTAACTAACATTTTAAAATTTCTTCTTGTAAGAGCCATGCCATGCAAAAGGAAAGTGATTTATACATATAATATAGCAATTCATGAAATAAGTCTTAGTCATATAGCAGAAAAAATAGTCATCTAGCAGGAGGGCAGCCTGGATCCAGTCCTGACTTGCCACTGTGTAGTAACATGGCCATGAATAAATCACACACACACACGCACAAACACACACATAACAACAACAACAACAACAACAAAAACATTCTGAGTCTCAATTTCTTCTTCTGAATAGCGAAATTATCTACATTTAAGAGCTTGCCTTTGATAACTTATTATTCTGGCATGACCAATGTTTTAGTCAGCTATTTATTCTTGTGACAAGAAAAATAACTCTAAGGAGGAAAGATTTATTTTGGCTTGTGGCTTCAGTTTATTGTTAGCAAGAGAGTGGGGGGAGAAGAGAGAGAGAGGGCAAGGACCAAAACTTTCAAACACATATCCACACCGTGACACCGTCTTCCAACACAGCCCCACCTGCTAAAGTTTCCACTACCTCCCCAAAGCACCCCCAGCTGAGGGCCACCCCTTCAACACATAAGCCTTTGGCAGATATTCCAGGCCTAAATTATAACAACTAGTGCACATTTTTATATGCACAAGCAATAGATGATATCCACAGATGATAGAAGTTATAGATACACATAGATAATAGAAAATATCTATCTATACAGATTTAGTTATCTCTGTACTTGATGAATACATAGATTTTAGATACATAAATATTTATATAGATAGATGATAGATTAGATTATAAACATGATTGATAGATACAGTTGGTTCCCCCAAAATTTTGTGAAATAAAGAATATTTCACAATAATTTCCTACAATATTAAAATACTAAATATTAAACATATTGAGGAATATACTGAACAAATGTAGCAAATGTTGTTGCCTAAGTTGAGGTCATTTTCAAATAATCAATAAGGACCTACTATGCATTAAAAATAGAATATTTGAAATACAGGGTTGAATAAATGAGGTGCTGGAAGTCATACCTGACATGTAAATATATGCTTGAAAAATAAATAAAATCACGTGATCAATTAGTCTTTAAAGTTAAAACATATTTACTCAATAATATATTTAACAAATATTTGTACAGTATCTACTACTGTGTGGCATATGCTGGGCTGGGGGTAATTAAGCAATTAAGCAGAGTAAGTCCACGCACTGATGTAGTATGAATTCTAGGAGGAGAAAGACAATAAGAACAAATTTTTAAACATATATCAAAAGGTGACACAAGGTATGAAGTTAGTAAAAGAAAGCCAAGTTAGGACACAGGCAGAGGTGGACGGAGAGCTGTCATAATGGTATGGCTGAAGGCATGTGGTTGCTGTCAGTCCTATATCCACAAGACACTCTGGTATGTATTCCTGAGGCCAGATGCCGATAATCTCTGCACTCTTAGTGTCCCTGTCCTTCAGGATCCACGTGAGGCTTTCCTCACAGGACAGGCTGAAGCCTAGATAGTTCATGAGCCCAGAAGTGGCCTCCAACCAGGCAGGCAGGTGGTGAGGAAGAGCCCTAGATTTCTCACCTACAGGCAGAATAACTCTGGGGTGTGTTCTGGGCTTCAGCTGCCCATTTGCTAGATCACATACCATTTCTTGTTTTCCTTCTCTTCCTGTCTTCCCTACCAGGGCTTCCTGTGATCTCCTCCCAGATAAAGCTACTTGTCCTCTAGTCTTCCTCCAAGAGACTGCTTCTGCAGAACCCAGAAAAGCAGGCTACTTTGATGAGAGTGTTGAATCAAGTCAGAGCGTGAGTAGGAGGCAGGGACTCTGAGTAGGTTGCAAGTCAAGATGCCAGGCACTGGGAGGGACCCAGTGGAAATAACAATGGGCAATGACATGGAGAAGAGGAAGCCAAACAAAAGGGAGACTATGTTAGCTCTCCGTCACTGACCACTTGGAGGAAGAAACGTTTACTTTGGGTTCATGGTTTCAGAGTCTCTCGCTCGGAGCCTGAGGTGAGGCAGAGTGTCAGGGTAGTGAGCAGGGTGCAGGGAAGCTGCTCAGTTCATGACAGCCAGGAAGATGAGGGGGAGGGGGAGAAATGAACCGAGGGAGGGTGGGAATGTGCCAGGAGCAAGGAGCAAGAAGTAGTCCCCAAGGCTGTGACCCTGGTAATCTACTTTATCTAGCCATACCCCACTTGCCTACAGGTGTCACCCAGAAATTCACCAAAATTATTCATCTTTCAAGTGAATTAATCCATTGATGAGGCTATAACTCTCATAATCTAGTCCTTTCTCCCTGAGCATACCAACATTGCCTCAGACATGAGCTTTTCAGGGGACATTAAAGATCCACACTATATACTTAGAATTACTTAGCTTTTCTATATAAAAAAAAAAAAAACCAAAGACTTTACTAAAAAAAAAAAAATAATAGAATTGATGAACAAATTCAGCAAAGTTGCAGAATACAGAATCACAAACAAAAATCAGTCGTATTTTATCCACCAAAATAAGAAACTTGCTCAGCCTATATGAAAAAAAATGCTCAATATCACTAATCAACCACAATGAGATAGCTTTACCCCAATCAGAACGACTATTATCAAAATATATTAAAATAACAAATGGTGTCATGGATCAAGAGAAAAGGAATCATTCTATGCTGTTGGTGGGAATGGAAGTGCACTGTTGTTTACTCTGCCCCTTCCTCCCTTTTATCTTTATTTTTTTCTTTTCTTATAATTACCAGAATGCCTCTTGTTCCCTAAAACACCACTGTTAATTACCTATGAAAGCCCATTCTTCACTCTTTGTTCACAAGAGCACTACCTACTTCAGCAACTAGGAGAAAGGTCTTAAATGCAACTGCAACCACATTTTGGGGACTAAAATCTACCTCTTGGAGATGCTCCTCCAGTAACTAGCTGCTTTTCTTCCTACAGTCTACTTTCTGCTAAATTTGAAGTCAGCATGCACATGCACACATCACTGCACATTCCAAAACACACATAAATCCAGAAGATTCATTAAACAAGTTAATATTTCTCTTTTTTATCTGTAAAATATAGATGATAATAGTACATTCTTAAACAGCCTGTTGTGAGGAGTTAATGATTAACATAGGTAGAGTTTCAAGTATGTAAGTGTTAACTGTACTATTATTCATTCATTTCAAGTGCATATCAATCATTTTGCCCCATTATTAGGGCTAGCATTGACCTGAAAAATCAAGATTATTGAATGATTTTATTTACTGAAAAATTGCCACCACAATCATAGGGGGGAACAGTACATCAATGAAAACATTCAAGTAGATTATCAAATCCACAGCATCTGGATTGATAGAACAATTATCTTGTCTCTAAATGAATATTTTCTACTGGTTACAAAACCATCCCACCCATGTCCAATTTTTTCCATTCAATAGTTTCCATTCTCATCAATCCTTTTTTGTGTTTCATGTGTCATCACATCGTATGTCTTTGTCAGTTAAAAGAGACAATTGAATAACACCCACATTTCATTGTCATTAGTCAAGAAATTCAATTGAAAACATCTTTTCTGGAAGATTGCTCACTTTTAATATTTTCAACACTTTAACATTTATGCCTCCTGTAATTAGCAATATTTAAAAACCCACTGATGGTTCAAAGTTTAAAAATGAACACAAGGCTTGATCTAAAAGCCAAAGCCTATAATTGGAGAAATAGCCCTGAAGAAATTTTCACATCTTTTGGAGAAAATCTTGATATGTCTGTCCATTTTTTAAAAAAATGCTGGTGATTGAACCTAGGACTTCATGAACGCTAGCCAAGTGCTCTTTCATAGAGCTACATCCTCATCCCTTGATATTTCTTTTAAATCCATGGAGAGGGAAGTATTTTTATCCATACAAAGAGAAAGCATATTATCAAGAACCAATGATAAAATATTGATATGGGGCTGGGGGTGTGGCTCAAGCGGTAGCACGCTCTCCTGGTATGCACGGGACACTGGGTTCGATCCTCAGCACCACATAAAAATAAAATAAAGATGTTGTGTCCACTGAAAACTAAAAAAAAAAATATTAAAAAATTCTCTCTCTCTCATGTCTCTCTCTCTCTCTCTCTCTTCAAAAAAAAATTGATATGTAGCAAATGCTGTTTTATTGATGTAAATGTTTAACCCAAGACAATTTCTCAACCCTACCAGGAATTCAGTCAGTTCTTCCTGAATTTATGCTGGGTTTATCTCAATGAATATATTCTCAAGAATAAATTCTCAACACAACATCTACATCCAGGAAAGCTAATCTGCTATAAAGATAATAAATAAAAGAAAAACAAATTCTGCTAGACAAATTATGTGGATATTATGTGTTCTATTATCCATTTCATCAGTGTCAATGTTCAAAGCAGAAATCAGACTAATGAAGTGAAACATCATCAGAGTATGCAGGTGTCTGTAAGGGATAACTTTTTAATAAGAAGTATCACAGAACAGACCTCATAAGCATTTCTTTTCTTTTTCAATTGTGTGTATGGGTGCCTCTGTAAAAATCAAATGGAATATATACCCATTTTTAATTAAAAATCAGATAAATGGTAAGAAGCAAAAAGAAGCCCTCTAGGATAGAAATGGCTGAAATGACTTCAGTCCTTCCTGTGTGTTCCTCCTCCCTCCTCTTCTCAGAACGAGAAGTCCACTGCAAGTTACTAGGGCACACTGAATCCCACCCAGCTCAGAGACAACCTTCCTGGGACCTCTTGTAGCAGAAGAGAGAATCCCCTCACAAGTGGTGCATACCCATTCCAGATCACGATTTTGTAAGAGAGCCACTTAGACTCCCTCCTCCTACCCCTAGGCAACCTCACAGACTGGTAACAGTAGACAGAGGACCAGCTTCGAATAAGTGAACAGGGAGGGACTGATACAGAAGCAAGGGTCCCTGAGTGAGCATTGAGAGCGCAACCCCCACCAGCTCTGAAACACCTTCCTGCCTCCAGACTACTGTGCAAGAAATGGGCTCCCTTCTTTCTGTCTGAGCTTCTGAGCTGATGGCTTCTTTGTTATAGCACTTTCACCTATTTATAGTTGATACATTACCCTACATTCTATTCTCTCCCCAAATGACCACACTAATGTGTTTGGCCTTAGTACCCAATTGGTTCTTTTAAGTACTTAGAAATAAGCACAGCTGAGAGTGTTCTCTCTCTCTCTCTCTCTCTCTCTCTCTCTCTCTCTCTCTCTCTCTCATTTATCATGTTTCTTTTGTTAATTTTACTTAATGCATTTTCCATGTCATTAACAAATCATCTTCTTCATCAATCATGTGGGTTATTAATGCAATCACATTATTCATTATCATTATAAGGGAAATATCCATTGTCATTTTAAGCATACTTTTAATGCTATACTGTAATACTAATGAAACAAATTTGAGACTTTTTTTTACAAATATATTCCAATAATTAGAAAAGAGACATCAGTTCTTTTGTATCACAATTGACACATTCTTAATATATTGTTTTCCTGGCTCACCTGTCAATCAGTTTTTCAAAAGGGATCTTGAGTAACCTGAGTCTATGTGGCATTGAAGACTTGGCGATGGTTTCCCAGATATCATCACTCTGGCTTGGTACAGGTTCTTTCAACACCACTTCAGTATCCTCAAATTCTGTAGTGTTTTTTTTTTTTTTTTAATTTTCTGATTTCATTTAACATAGCAAAGTAATTATCTGAGATCATGCAGATTCTTGAGAATATATTCAAATTGGACTTAGTTTACCCATGTGATTTAAAGCCCAAGAAAGCTTCTGATTTTATATACTTGACTATGACTTCTCTCTTCTCTCATTATCTTAGATTAGAGGGCGTTCGCTGTCCTCCATGTCTATCGACTTCTCCCTCAATGTTTCTCTCTCTCTCTCTCTATTTATGTCTCCATCCCTCTCTTTCTTTCTCCCTGGTTTCTTTAAGTCAGGCATGGAGGAGTTTAACTGGGTATTTCTGCCTCAGGAGGGTGGCCAGGGACACAGTCAGCTGCATATCCAGCTGGACCTTGTTGACCCACTTTGAAAATGACCATTGGAAGAAAGCCTTCGTTTCTCGGCTGACGGACCCTTCACAGGGCTGCTCAAGTGTTCTTGTGATGCTGTATGCGGCTTTCCTCCGAGCAAGTGACCCGAGAGAGGCAGCTTGCAGGACAGGGACGCCTTTCATGACCTAGGCCTAGAAGTCTATATATCACTAAGTCTAGCTTACACTCGAGGGAAAGGAACTTTAACTCCACTTCTTCAAAGAAGAAGTGTTAGAGGATTCATAGATACTGAAAAACTGCTACAGTTACCAAACTTCTTTTTTTCTACCAACCTAATAGGTTAAAAAATTATATCTATTGTGATTTTAATGTGCATTTCCTTCTTATAGATGAGTCTGAGTATCTTTTTGAAAAGAGTATTTTATGTTTTCATTATAAACTTTCTGTCCATGAGCTTTATTGAATTTTCTACTGGGGTTTTATTCTTTATGAATATGCATTGCAAATTTTTAAAGTAGATTTTACTTTTAGAACATTTTAGATTAACAGGAAAATTGAACAAAATTACAGTGAGTTCTAATATATTCCTTCACCCAATTTCCCTTATTATACATTAGTATGGTACATTTGTTGTAATAAATTGTCAATGTTGATACATTACTATTTACTAAAGCATTCTATATTCATATTTCCTTTGATTTTACTTACTATCATTTTCTGTTTCAGGATTTCATCCTGGATATGTTACCTTTACTTGTCATTTCTCCTTAGGCTCCTCTTGGTTGTGAAAATTCCTCTTAACTTTTCTATTTTCTGAGCACGTTAATAGTTTTAAGAAACATTGGTCAGGTATTTTGAATGGATCCCCTCTGTTGAAAGCTTATCTGAAATATTTCTCATGATTAGTGTGGAATCATAGCTTTTGGAGAGGAAGAGTACAGTCAATCAGCATAACATCACTCTTAATATTAATGGTGTTTCCCAAGTTCCTCCACCGGGAATTTACTTGATAAAGTTACGCTATAAAGATATCCTTTCCCATACAGTACAATGCACAGTCTGCATACAAGAAGTGGGAATCTATTTTTCCTTGAGAGTGAAGTATCATCACAAATAATTTGCTGTTCTTCTTCAAGGGAGATTTGTCTCTTCTCCTCCATGTATTTATTTATTTGCATGTGTATTTTCATCAGTATGAATTTACAGGTATCATTTTATACTTTGGATTATAATTCAATACTACTTCTTTATCACTCACATTGTTCACCATAGACCATTGAGCACACTTTAATTTGCCTCCTGTGTCCCTTTCACACAGCCTCGTCAGTTCAGCATCGTTCAGGAGGAGAGGAGGACTCATTCACTTAATCTAATAGTATAAGATACCTCAAGTTCATCTTGCATATTTCTTTCCTGGTCCCAGAATTAGCCATTTCCTCAATAAGCTCTTGGACAATGGAATAAAAAAAAAAATAACACCAAGGTCAGAACCCTTAGATGTGTTTATTGCTACTGGGATTGGATTTATTTTAGACCCATCAACCAACAGAGTAAATAGATATATGAAGGTACACTAACCCATAAGCCTGCACATATCACCAATCTTCCTATGTGTGGCTACTGTATGTATGTTAAGGAAGCAGGAGTTCATACTATCATCTCTAACTCTAATCCATTAGCACATCATTTGTTCAAGCTTCTTCCACTGGCAAAGGGAAGTAAAGGGAGAGGAGAAGCATGGGGATGGGAAGGACAGTGGAATGAGATGGACATTATTCCCCTATATGCATGTATATGATTACACTCTGGGCAAGACTGCACCATGGAACAGCCTAGAAAAGGAGCAGTTGTGCTCCACTTGTGTACAATGTGCCCAAATGCATTCTGCTGTCATGTATAACTAATTGGAAAAAAATATTTAAAAGGAAGCAGCTCTAAAGTTTAACTGTGAAGCTTTTTGTATCTTATAAATTTTGAAACATTCAGTAGTCTGAAATTTTGTGATTAGAATAACAACACCTTTGAGATCAATGTGAAGGAGAGATGACAGAAATGCAGGATTGAAGGTGACCTCTTTCCCAGCTTATTTTCTCCAATGCAGGATAGAGACCACTTCAAGGGGGGTGCCCTGACAGTCTCAGACAGTTCACCCCACCACACACCTGCTCTTACCAGTCATACGATGCTTTTGTGTGGCAGAGACGGTTTTGTTGCTATTTTTTCCTTCCTGTGTCACCAAGTGGAATTTAATTTAATTCATAAGAGTAAGCATCACTTCCTCATAATCTCTGTGATGGCCAGCACTGAACATAGAGACACACACAAGAGAATCTCTAAAATTATTTTTACAATGATGAATATTTTGTGATTTAACTATGAACCAGAACCACTCATTTTATAAAATGCTCCAAAAACACTAGTCTTAATATTTATAGTCAACCTGGATCTGTATAGCTCTTTGAAGCTCTGTAAAATGAAAACACACCTTAATGGTTTTAAAACATAGGTTATAAAAAGAATGGAAATGTTAGCAGATATGATTTTAAAATAGCAAACACTGAAGCAGAGCACGAATCTGAATAAATAGTCCATTCTAGCTGTAAAACGGTTGTTACAGGAGGAAGGCAAAAACCTAGCCGATACAATTTAAAGTTTTCCCCATATACCACAAACTTCAAACATCAACCAAAACTCTATTTGAAAGCTTAATACCAGTACTTTAAGTCATTTTCAGAAATGGCTTTCCATTAAAATATTAACTGCATATCTCCATTTCCCCTCTCTTTCTCAGCAAGGAAAATTCTCAGTTGAAATACAATTTTATTTCCCCCAATTTGAATAAAGAATTCAGGGTCATCTGTCTATACATTTCACAAAAATTAAAAAAAAATCATGGGAACAAAAAGAATGAACTTTTTTATAATACAAACTGGAAAAATTATACATTCTTATTTTCCAAGTGACTTTAAAACCAGGAGACATATCCACTAATTTTTTTTTAAAGAGAGAGAGAGAGAGGAGGGGAGAGAGAGAGAGAGAGAGAGAGAGAGAGTATTTTTTTTTCAATATTTATTTTTTAGTTCTTGGCGGACACAACATCTTCATTTTTGCTTTTATATGGTGCTAAGGATTGAACCCAGCCCCCCGCGCATGCCAGGCGAGCGCCCTACCGCTTGAGCCACATCCCCAGCCCGATATCCACTTATTTTGATGCAGAGGTTTTTCCCACATTTTTAGAAATGCAAACCTCATTGGTTAAAAGTAGAGACCACAATTTAAATTTTCAGTTCTGAAAACAGGGTAAACTTTCTTAGGCAATAGTGGGTAAATAATGAGAACCCCTCATTATTAGATAAGCCTAATGACACTGGGTGGCTGTCAGTGTTTACTAACGTTTGTAATCAATGATTCTTAAAAGTCATTTATTGGGAAGGTTGGTCAAAGCACCAATTCCTGGGCCTCCCCCTACAGAGGACAACAGGATCAGTGAGAAACGGGGCTCTGTGTTTAGGTTTCCATGACCCCACAGAGACGGCAGAGCATCACTAATCATCCAGTGAGGCATTTCACAGGATGTAAATAAAGATTTAGCTAGACTTTTCACGAAAGCGGTAACTATGTTTATCTGATTTTCAACTTATAAGAACATCCAGGAGAGTTCTCACACTCGTGGGAGAGAGCGCGTGCAGGCAACATCCAAGAACTTCTTGTCTTCCCCAGCTTTGTACCAGGGACCCAAGGGTGGACCGTGAACAGAACGGGAGCTCAATCAAGGTGGGAGTCATTACCATCTGAGAAACTTTACAAAGCACAGTTGGTTGGGAGTCTGTGGAAACAGAAGAGAAAATTTAGACTTTAGAGAACTTTAATGCAGTATTGAGAAACCAGCTAATGAACAGGGAGTTTGCTTCCAGCTTTGTCTTTCTGCCCAGCTCAGGAGCCGGGCTGGGGTTCTTTTCCAGTATCTGTGTGAATGTCACAATTCTAATTTAGTATCAGTGCAGGAATCCTATGTTTCTTGACTCTGATGATTTCAACTGATATATTTTCTCTAGTGGTGAATGTCTTTAAACAACTTTATTCAGACTAAAGTTGGAGAAATCATCCAACTTTCTTAGCAAATTCCAAGAAGGTTGAGAGAGGTATGGGAAATGCAGGGAGGGCCTGTGGAAGAGGCTATTTGAAAGAATGATCTTCTCTATTAAGTCTTGGAATAGAATGTCCTGGGAAGATTAGTTGAACCAATAAAAATGGCCTTTTACCTAAAGTAGGGTTAGCATTACAAAATATCCATATGGGCCCCCATGTTAACAGGGAGCTTTAACTGAAGGACAACAATGTGTGACCGCCACCAGGTGTGAGTCACTGCATAGTGTAAGCAGTGGATCACTGTGGAATGTACAGGGTTGACCACAGTGCCATATAGGGAGCAGATCTCTGCACCATACGATACACAACAGGGTAATGTGGATCACTGTTCAGAATATGCCACCGTGCACCCTGGAGAGTATATCACTGTGACTAGTAGAGTGTAGATCACCATACTGTGTAGGGAGCAGATCTCTGTGTCACAGGATGGATGTCACTGTGCAGTGTATGGTATGAATCACTGTCGGGTGCAAGGAGAAGATCACAATGTGGTGTAGCTCACCAAGTAGTTTAGGGAGTAGATCACTATATAGTATAAGGGTCACGTAGATCACTTGGCAGTATAGGAAGTGGATCACTGGGGGTCTGAGTTTACAAGTCACCATCTTGTGCGTGATGGTCAGGTGCTTTCTTTGTAAAGGAGCATATATTTTTCTTTGTAGAGGAGCTATGTCCTTTTAAGTTCTCACTTTTGTTGTGCTATCACATGTCTTTGTGAATAGCCATCTCAGAAGAGAGGTTTGCTGATTCCCCACAATGGACAGGTATGAAGCAGAGCAAAGACCAGAGAGGATGTTCTATAATCTGCTGGGAAGTAAAACTCCAGAGAGCTCCTGAAATAACGTATGAGAGAGTGTGATAAAGGGCAAGGCACCACTTTCTGCAGAGGGTCAGACTGATAATGTCTGCTGGAGGAGAAGAGCAGGATTTCCAGGAGAAGTGGACTTGGGGCTGTGTATTTCATGAAGGGAGGGCATCCAGGTTATGGCCCATAATGCTGAGCAAGGCTTGGTCAAGCCAGAGATGAAGATAGAAGTGCATTTCTCTTAATGGGCAGCCAAGGAACCACCTGCATCCACATAACTTGGGAGGCTTCACTTAAGAAGCAGATTTTTGCTGTTTCCCCCATAGCACCCAACCTAGAGAACACAGTCTCCAGGAATACGCATTGAGCCCAGGAGAGATTTAGCACAAGTGAAGTCTGAGAAGTGATGATGAAATAATGGCTATATGAGTGGGGGTCTGCAGAGGCCAGACTGAGACCAAGAGAGCCACATGGAGGGTAGGTAATGCTAACTAGTGCACTTGAGGCTGCCCTTGACTCCATGCTGGGGAGGGACATAGGAATAAATGCTACTGAAAGTGGCGCGCAGATGTTAAAAAGCAGCAAGGCCTGGCTAGGAGCTCTGATGCTGACTGCCAGTCAAATGAAGTCATCCAGACTTCCAGGTTCATCTTCTTGTCCTCCCAGGGGAACTGGGGACTGATTACAAGGTCTGCGAAGGACAGTCTTCTCTGAGCTTCCGCTCACAATGAGTCTTCAAGCCCCACCTTCAAACTCAGGCCCTTCATTGAGCCTTCCTATGCATCCTGATCCCTATTCTCTCCACATTCTGCTAACCCTTTATGAGATGCTATCACCATCAGCCTCAAGTCCAGATGGTAGGCACACAAATCTATTCCTCTACGTGAGGAGCTACCAGGCAATGATTTCCACTCCTTCATCACCACCAAATCCTTCTTGGAAGTTCATAGGACAATTTGCACATAGACGGTGCTTAATTAATATAGTCCCAGCTAAACTGGATTCAGTAAATCTTTAAAGGTTCAATATAATTTAATATAAACACAATAATAAAAAAAATTGGCTACTAAGGTCAGAACTGTTTGCTTAGTGGAAGCATGAATAAGGGGTCAAAAACTTTATTAAAATATGAGGAACTCTCACTGTTTGCTCACCTTCATCACCAGCCAGCAGCATTTGTATTCCCTGGGATTCTCTCATGATTGGAAAGGCAGACTCGGGCTCCTCCCAACCACCCTGATCTGGCGCTTTCTTCCATCAGACGCTGACAGCACCAATCTGAGTACTCAGGAAGGCAGAAGCCCCGGCCAGCTAGTCTCTTTGGACAATGGGCTATTCATGGAAACTGCATATGCAACGCACCAATAAGTGTCAGTGGAGAGAGGGAACAAAATGATTGATTGCCCATTTCTCCCTAAGAGCACTATTTGTAACAAAAAGGCCTGATTATCAAACCATTGACACAAAAATGGAATGAGCTGATGGCGTCTTCTGATTAAGAGCTGAAGGTTTTCCGCTAACTTTTTCTGAGAAATTTCTTCCTGGGCCTCCAGGCACTGTGTGATGTGCTTGACTGACAAGCCTGAGAATCAGAGGTTGTTAATTGATAAATTAGCCACATGGCACCTTATGGACAGGTTGTTGGGCTCCCCTAGGCATAGGCTTTGGGGATGGTAAGGATTCTGGCCCACTGGGCTTGAAGACAAAGTACTCTATCAGTCCAGCATGTCTGGGGCAGCCTATGCAGGATTTGGAGTCATTGAAATGCCTTTGATGGGCCCATCTTTTGATTGAATTCAGAAATCATCTGTTGCCTCCAGCTGACCATTTCTAACACTTTTGAACATTGCAGTTTATTGAAGCCACGAGCTAGAATTGGTGTGCTCAGAACAAAGACAAGAAATATAAATCTTCATTCCTTTCATGAAGAACGGTAGAGCATTTTCTCGGCAGGCAGGCAAATATATGAAGTATTGCAACATGGATACTCTAGTGAGATCAAAGTATAGTTTTACTTATTCTTTAAAAATGTTTTAATACCCTTGTGGCTGCAAACATACAGAAAGATAAAAATAATTTGTGCAAACCACAAAAGGTCAATAGTTCTGAATATGATTGTTGCCCTTTTTATTGATGGAAACATAGAGAAACGGAGAGTTTTATCTGACCCCGGGCCAGAAACACTCAGCTTTCTTCTAAGAAATTGGTCCAAGGCTAAAGTTAGAGAGAAGGCAAAGAAAATAGCTAGAGGCAGAAAGTGTGGATGAGAGAATGCTCTTGCTTCAGGCCAGGAGAGGACCCACCGATGGCACATCATCTGTTAGGTCCTTACCATGTCACCACCCTTCCGCAGCTAACCCAGCAGAGACCATCCTCCAACTCCTCGCCGGCGCCTGTGTCATATGCGTGGCCACTCCTTTACTGTTGCTCGACCCTGCACAATCTGAGAGTTTGTCATGGACCCAGTAACTAGATTTGACTCATTTTCCACATTTCTTCAACATCAGAGACAGGGAAACTTTTAGGTACAGTTAGGATGCAGAAAGATGGGAATCTCTGGTTGGAAGATTAATCAGGACAATTTTTTTTTAGGAAAGAGCTTTAGAGACAGTCCTGACACACAGTAAGTCTCCTTCTGAGGAAGCAGCCTAAGAAACAAATCCAACATGAGACCAGTCATTCACTGAAGCATCTGAGAAACGGGTATCCTCTGGGTAACGTGGAACTTTGCAGAAGTGGAGCACCAGGATTAGTGCAGGAGGCAATCAGTCATCTCCCATACCCATAGGTCAGGGTGTTAGAATTATTCTTTACGTAGAAGTGAGAGTCACACGGTGTGTGTGTGTGTGTGTGTGTGTGTGTGTTACTGTAAGAGACTCCTTTCAGGGTACACTTGTAAATATAGTCCATCTATCAATGAAACTCATCTTCATAATGAGCCAGGAATGCCCCTCCGCCCACCAGCCCAGGGTGGTGCAGCCCTTGGTTGTTGAGGGTAGAGCATGCTCCTTTACTGGGAGAAAATTCCAAGATACATCAAGTTTCCATTGGTCCTCAATTTCCCACTCCAATAGATATAGAATAGAATTTTCATCTACTTCAATCAACGTGACACCAGATTTAACTCATTTTTTTAGGTGAATGAGAATCAGGTGGCATCTTTGCATCATCATTTTGACTGTGAATTCATTCATGAGACCTGCCCTGAGCCAGGCACTGTGCTGTTGCTTAGGACAGTGGGAAGGGAACACATTCCCCAGCCTTTAAGGAGCTCAGAGTCCAGATCAGGAAAAAGATCAGCAGATGATTCCATCGTCTATTGATCTTGGAATTGGTTGGAGGATACAAATATTAGTCATCCATATTATATCTTATTTCTCCCTTTTTCAATGCCTTGCTTTCAATATATTTTTTTCTCAAAAGATCTCACTTTCCTCAAAACTATTCTATTAACATAAAAACACATTTTAAGTCCTCACTAAGAGAGGATTTTGGTTAGTTGATCTTGACATAACTCTTGTACATATTTGTGGTTTGCTAATAATTTAATCAATTGCTTCGGCATTAAGTATTTATCAGGAAAGCCTTGAAGTAAGAGAAGGAAGATAAAAACCACATTGTTTTTTTCCCCACAGATAATGTACAAAATGAAATATAGGGCTGAAAATGTTTTTTTAAAGACACATTAGTTGAATAGATCCAAATATTTGAACCATCATTTATATTGCTTATAATCATAAGGTGGTATACTTCAGACTTCCTGGTTTCTTATGGGGATATATAATGTCAAAATATTTTTTTGATAAGGAAAAATCGATGTGGTTTTAGTTGAACACCAAATTCACAAGGCGTTACTTTGGTCCACCTGTAAGCATGATAAAAATTCTCATAGTAGAAATTTTAAAATTAAGTCCCCATTAAAACACAGGTTATCTACGTGTGCCTCTTCTTAAAGTTCAACTGGTCTGTCAAAGATGACAGCATCTTGAAAAAGACTCTGTGCCTTAGGACCCCCTTAGCACCCTCAGTGCTACTTGGGCTTATCCACTCTCTGGAGAAAGCAGCGATCTGTAGCACATTCCCAGTCAGCTCTGGTCCCAAAGCACTAGGTTAAGCACTAGGTTAAGCACTAGGTTAAGGAATAGGTTAAGCACTAGGTTAAGGACTAGGTTAAGCACCAGGTTAAGGACTAGGTTAAGGATGTCGGCAAGAGGAAGGGTAGCGGAAACCTGCCCAGTTGCCTCCACCTCCCTTATACACACAATTCTCCGTGGGCTGCAATCACAGCGGTAACACAGAGAGCCTCCTAGAAAAGTGTCCAGAATAAGTAACAGGAACCCACCATAAGTGCCACACCCTTTCCCACGCTGCCACTTCTGACTTTGTGACTCTCCTGTTCCTACCCCAGGCCTCGTGTCCCCATTTACAGAGACAATGATCACATTTCCATCATGATGCCGTGAGGAGCAGAGAATGGCAGCCATGCTTGCAAAACACCTTGGTTTACGTTGGTCACCCCCAAGCACACTATGGCCTCCCCTTCCCAGCTTTCTTGATGGGAATCCCAAGGCATTACTGGGTGAAGGGAAGTGAGATGAGAATTCCTTGCTGTGTCCTGATGGGGATCAGATGTATCAGCTGTGAAGTTAAGGAATAATGATACACACACATTCCCGTATAGACCCTGCTCCTTTCAAAGCAGTGCTATTATATCTTCTGTTTCTTGCAATAACACTGCTAAATGATCCTATGAAATGCCAGAGATGGCAAAGTGGAATTAAAGATACAAGGAGAAAAGATGTGTGGACGCCAGGCAGGGAGATGATGAAGGACTCAACTGCAGACGGTGGGGGAAGCCTTTTAAATGTTTTATTTCCAGGAAGGGACTGCGCTCTGCCAGGCTGCGTGTCATTGCGTGCATTCTTGAGAAGCATGCACAATGAATGAACACATGAGAAAGGAGGGCAAGAGTTAGCTGAATTAGAAGCTCAAAGATTTCTCTTGAAGGAGAAGAGAAAAATTGTGCAGTATCCCTTCTACCTCAGTATGAATTACCTGTGGTAAGACATTCATCACAGATGCATGACTTCTCCCCACCCTCCTCACAGAGCCTTCAAATGCAAAAGAGTCTGGTGGGAAGGCTTTTGCGTGGGCATCAGATGCTCTAACCAGTAAGAGCAATCTTGGGAAGCTGAAAGGAAGGGAACAGAAGGTGGCCAAAGGCACATCAAGGCAGCTCTTGTCTGATGGAAAAGTAAAAGAATTGTAATAGGTTCATGTCGGCAGCTGCGGAAATGCAGACCCTTTCTGTGTGGGAAAGGAGAATCCTTGTCTTATTTGTGCAGTTTAGGAAACCAGGCAGGGGTGGGGGATGGGCGCCACGCCCCCTCACTCCCTCTCTGTGGTGTCTAATGCTCCACCTGTGCAGGGAACACATTGGCATCTGCCCAAAAATCTATTTATGAAAACAAGGACAGAATTTGCTTACCAGTTCAGAAGAATATGACAAACTATAATGTATTTTTAATATGTAAAGCAAAAAAAAAAAAAATACCCAAATTCTAAGGAAATTTATTTTTGTTGTTCCACTGAAACAAATTGTTTGGAAACTTGCTCATTTTCAATTGAGTAAAATGCCAGCAATGATGACGAGCTTTTGACACACGTGGGGTCTTCCCTACCCTCTTGGGGCAACTGCCTAACATAGCCCATGGGTTCACAGGAGCTCTGCACTCACGGGCAGAAAGATGGAGTCCACATGTTCTTAATTGGATCCCTCAAGCCCAGAACCTCGTCAGAAATTCTTTTAAGCACAGATCTTTATACTTCCTCAGTAGTTGGAGGTTGTTTCTGTTGCTCTGAGACAGTTTGCAGAAAAGCTGTAAAAGGCAGGTATGCATCTGGAAAAGGTCATGCTTCATCAGGAGACTGGCAGGAAGTAAGAAGAGAAATGATCATGTTGCTGGGGGAGTAGCTGTGGAGAGGAGGGCAGCGAACACGGGCATCTCTCATCAGGGGAGAAGGAACTAAAAGGGTAACATTAGTGACAACATGGGGAGGAGGGTTCAGAGCTGGGTGTACTGCTGCCTTGATTCAGTGTTGTCTCTCCCTTTTAAACATGGATTTACAATGGTGTGCTGCACGGATGACATCTTGAATGACAATGGACAGCAAGTTCAACATTGATTCCCCAAAATATAATGCAGCTGAAAAATTTCTATCAGCTACTGAGGATGTAGCCATTGAAATATCATAGTGCAATGTGGCTTTTCCTGGGTACTGAAGATTTAACCCAGAGGTGCTTTGCTGCTGAATTACATCCTTAGCCTTTTGTATTTTATATTTTAAGATACAGTCTCGCTAAGTTTCTTAGGGCCTCACTAAGATGCTGAAGCTGACTTTGAACGTGGAATCCTCCTGCCTCAGTCTGCCAAGTTACTGGGATTATAGGTGTGTAACATGGAGCCAAACAATGCAATATATTTCTGACATGTTGGTGGTGATATTGGTAAAAACATACCTACAGTACTGCCAACTGTATACAAGTATAATACATGCAATTAGGTATGTATATTAGGTAGTGAGTCAGCACATCATAATACATGATAATAATGATGGAGGTTTAATTAATTAATTGACATGACATAATGATCCATGTATTTACTGTATTATACTTTTATCATTATTTTAGAATGGATCCCTACTATTTATAAAAAATAAAGTCTTTGTAAACAACTGTTTTCCACAAACCTTGATAGCAACTGATTGCCCTATATGGTACACGTTTGTATAAATACATTTTATCATGGTCACACAATGATGAAGTTACCTTTTATCATGGTCACACAATGATGAAGTTACCTAACAATGCATTTTCCAGAATATATTTTTGTCATTAAGCAACAAATACTGTGTTTATTTCTTACTAGTTGCAAATGAAATGTATACTCCTTATAGGAAAATAAATCTTAAGGTACAACATATAAAAATGAAATGTAACATTAACCTGTAGCTATGACACCCAAAGTTCATGGAAGCAAACATTTTGCTAGATTTTCTACAAATACTTTATTATTAATTATAAATATTAGTCTCAGGGTAGAGTTTTTATCACTATTTCATAATTCCACACTTCAAAATGAGTAATTTTCTACATGTCCATATTTTCTCCCACAGCATCAATGTTAAAGGCTATTAAACATTCAATTCACTCAATGAAGCATTCACTTCATCAAATGAGTACATCTGCTTGACTTTGATCAATACGCTATTTTGAGGCAATTAAGTAATTTCCTTTTTTGTTCATTATTATAAGGGATTTTCAATAAACATTTGTATACATGTGTACTTGCCTCATTTAAAATTATTTCCCTAAAGAATGTTTCTAGAATTGGAATAGTTGGATCCAACACAGGGGAATTTTCCATTTTCTGGTGTGGTGGTTTCTGGCAGACACAGCTCAATTTGTCTTCTCTTGTGCCGGAGAAGAGGTAAGTATAGGCAAAGTCAGTATAACTGTCCTTAATGATTAATTGAGAACTTCCAAGAAACTCTGACCAAAATTCTGCCCGGAGCCTTTCTGTCTTCAATTTGTTCATACTAGAAATTCTTTTAACAACCTGGTATTTTATTACAAAAGAGGTATGTGTTCTCTCATAAATAGCTATTAAAAAAGAAAGATTTCAGCTGAGTTCTTGCAGTGCATGGAGGTCATAGTTTAGATCTGATGTGTCCCCCAAGGCCCGTCTGGTGAAGGCTTGGTCCCCAGTGTGATGCTATCGGAAGGTGCTAGAACCTCTAAGAGATGGAGCCTACTGGGAAGTCTCCCAGCCAGTGAGTGGGGTGTGCCCCTGAAGGGCACTGTGGAACCCCAGCCCCTTCTTCTTCTTCTCTTGCGTGCCCTGTTCGTGAGGTGAGCCACTTTGTTCCACCAGGCACTCCCCGCCATGATGTCCTGCCTTACCAGAAGCCCAAAAGCCATGAGGCCAACCGTGAGGCGGAATAAGCCTTTTCTCTTGATCCGTTGTCTCAGGCAGGTACTGTCACAAGTACCTGAATTTATCAACTTAAGGACAGAAAGGTTTGTTTTTGGTTAATGGTTTGGAGGTTTCAGCCATTGTCCTTTGACCCTGTTTCTTTGGGCTTATTAGGGAGTCAGCAGAGCGTGGAGGGAAGGCGTGACGAAGGAGGTTGTTTACTTTGAGGCAACCTGGAAACAAAGAGGGAGAGAGGAGAGGGCTGGAGTCCTAGTATTGCCTTCAAGGACACGTCCCCAGTGCCCTGGCTCACTTCACACGAGGCCCTACCTACTGAAGGTGCCACCACCTCTCAGTTACGTTATGGGCTGGGGACTAAGCCTGCAACAGAAGGGCCTCCCGGGGACTTTCAAGGTCCCATCTATAGCATTAGTGAACTCAGACATCTTGTTACAGTGACAGAAAGATGACTAACGCAATATGATTAAATAATGGGTCCTTTTCCATTCCCCATATACCAATAGAATTTCATAAACAGAAAAGGCAGGGCATTAGTAAATGGAAAGAGTAGAAAGCTATAGGAAAAAACCAGGCACACAGAAGGCAGAATTCAAACCTGTCGCAATGTTCCCATGCCAATTTTGATAGGAGAGAAGACATACCTAGCTCTTTCTCCTCACAACAAGTACACACTTATATAGTGTTATGGGCCTGGCTATATGGGCAATGACAAGACGTTCTCCATCTTACACTGAGACTCCATCTCATGTAAGAAACGCTTCTCCCGTGGGAAAGCCCCACCTCTGTACCCATTACTAATTGCCTAGCACAGCACACCTGGCAACACAAAATGGCAATTTTTACACAATGTAGAATGGTTCTCTTGGGTTCCCATTTTTCTTGGGCAATGTACCCTGACAGAGATTGATTGTCTAGACCGTTAGTAACCATTCTCTAACTTGTACTCAACTAGAATCATTTGACCCACTTCCCTTCTGCTTGCTTGCTGCTATGCCAACCTGGAAAGTCCTGTGGGAAATACCAATGTACCCACTGCATTGTCTCATTAACTGCCCAATTCAGCTTCTGTACCCCTGCTTGCTTGCAGCTACGTCAACCCAGATGTGGTGTTTTATGGTTTTTGCCTTTAAATGCCCTAAAATATGGAGGCTCAAGGCTGTTCCTTGCAGACAGTTATGGGTCCTGCAGGGGGAAGTCACCATCCAACTGGCTAAATAAAGACTCTTCAGTGTGGACAAAACTGGGAGTAGGTGTGTTTTCTGAGCCACCTCCCCCACAACATATAATAAGTTCTTTTTTTAGCACTGAGGATTGATAACCAGGGCATTCTACCTCTGAACCACATCGCTTTAATTTATTTATTTTTTTAACTTTCAGACAAGATCTCAAAATTCAAAATCTAAGCTCTGAGACTATCTTCAAATTTGAGATCCTCCTGTCTCAACTTCTCAAGTCATTTGAATTAAGTTGTGCACCCCGGGCCCAACTTGAATAATAAATTCTTAAGAACCAGAATCCATTGCCTATCTAGTTAAGAACCTACACATCCGCATTGAAGGACTTCTGGTTCCCCAAAATCTGGATTAATGGGAACTAATTTACCCTCATTTCTGAACACAACAACAAAAATGAAAGAACACATAAGTAAGCATGATTTTTGGAGCATTGGATATGAGGTATGACTCCAGATAGATGAAAGAATGTCACTTCTGAGAAATGGAAAGCAAATGCGTTAAATCTTAGAATTGGACAAATTTAGTAATAAAAGAGTTGCTGCATTGCAGTAAAGAGAGGTAAAACCCAGGTGGACTCATGGATTGACAAGACAAAGCTGTGAGTCAGAGAAGAACAAGGCCAGTCAGGATCAAAGGACATATTATCTGAGAATATACAATGCAAAGAAAAAGAAGGCCAGATATCTGTAAGGATTTCCCTGAAGTATTCAGCAGAATGCTGATACTTTGAAGAATTTACTTAATAATGGAAAAATCACTAAATGAAAAGATTAAGATACAGTGCCCCAGAGCTCACATGGAATAGGACTAGAACCTGTTTCCATCATCCAGGATGGGGAATCCCGTAAGTTTGGCGATATTGGGTAGCATAATAAAAAGGGATTTGCTTAAATAGAAGGAAATAATTACCACCACATAAAAGGCTACTCTGATACTGGGCAAGAGTAGGGGAGAGTGGGTTGACTGCTAATGAGAATAGAGTTTCTTTGGGGGTGATGAAATGGTTCACAATTAGATTGTGGTGATGATTGTAGAATTCAATAAAAATATTGAAACACTGAATTACTTGCATATATGTTCAATAAAGATATACTTTCCTAGAAATGGCAAAATAAATATTTTTTTTGCAAACATGCAAAAGAAGAAGCATTCATTAGCATCACACTGTACTGCAAGAAATGGTAAAGAAAGTTTATTTTTTCTTCTTAAAAACACATTAATTATGCACATTAGTGCGATTCAAAGTGATATTTCAATACATGCACACAGCATGCACTATCCCACCCAGGCACCTTCCCACGCTTGCTCCACCTCTCCCCATCCACCCTAGCACCATCCCTGGTAGTCTCTCTTCTATTTTCAGATTGAATACTTGATTTTTTAAAAATTTACACATATGAAACAGACTATGGATTCATACAAAGAACAACTATTACCAGAAATATGGATATAAACAAAGGAATGGAGAAAAATGGAAAAGGCAACCGCGTTGGTAATATATAGAATTATTCTTATTATATCTCTTTCAGATATGACTTGATGTTTTAAACAACAACATTGTATTTTGAGTTTGGGAATATATGTCTAAATAAAATTATGAAAAAATTTCATAAAAACATGGAAGGGAGAAATGGAAGAGTGCTATTTTAAGATTATTGTACCATATGTAGATTCCTGTCATAGTACATAATGGTAAAATGCAATAAGGTGAAAATATAAAGTATGACTATTAACTCTATCTTTAAGACAATAAAACAAAGATTAATAGCTAACAAGCCAATCAAGGAGTAAAGGGAATCATAAATAATAACACAACCCCCAAAAAAGAAGAAAAGAAAGAACAGGTGGCAGAAATAGAATAGAAAATAGTGATATTATAGTCTTTAATGGAACCATTACTATAACTATGTTAGTTTTAAAGGATAAAAGATACCAAGTTAAATTTTAAAATCAAGGTCTAACTTTATGTTGACTATGTGAAACATACTTTAAATATAAAGATAGAAATAGATTGAAAGTCAAGGGTAGAAAATGTTACATGATGCTAACAGTAATATAAAGAAGCTGAAGTGTTTATGGTAATATCTGAAAGACACATTTTAAAACGAAGAATGTAAACTTGGAAACTGATGGTCATTTTACAATCATAAGAAATCATATCACCTAAATGAAATAAAACCCAAGCGTGGCTGCCTAATACCAGCAGTTTAAAAATAGATAAAGCAAACCAGATAGAATTGGTTGGAGAAAGAGACAAATTCCATCACAGTTAGAGATTCCAACCATATGCTTTTAATAATTGATAAAAACAAGCACACAGAAATTCAGCACAGATACAGAAGATAAGAGTAAACATTTATTCATGTGTACAGAAACATATCCCAAGAAAAACAATATTGCAAAGCAAGAAAAAAATCTCAGTAAATTTAAGATTTCAAGTCAAATGAACTATATTCTCTGATCACAATGGAAATAAGTTAGAAATCAATAACAGAAATCAATCTGGAAAATAACCCAAAACGTGAAAACAAAAATACATTCTAAATAGTCTTTGAATCAAAACTAAATCGAAAAGAAAATTGCAACTATCTTATTTTTATTTTAAATGTATTCATTCTAATTTGTTATACATGATAGCAGAATGCATTTCAATTCATACTGCATACATAGAGCACAATTTTTATTTCCCTGTTGTACACAAAGTGGAGTCACACCATCCGTGTCTTCATACATATACTTAGGGTGATGATGTCCATCTCATTCCACCATCTTTCCTTCCCCGTGTCCACTCCCTTCCCCTCCCTCCCCTTTGCCCTATATAAATTTCCTCAATTCCTCCCTGCTTCCCCCTCACCCCCATTATGGATCAGCATCCACATATCAGAGAAAACATTTGGCCTTTGGTTTTTTGGGATTGGCTAACTTCACTTAGCATGATATTCTCCAACTCCATCCATTTGCCTCAAATACCATGATTTTATTTGCTTTTAATGCTGAGTGATATTCCACTGTGTATATATATCACAGTTTCTTTATCCATTCATCTACTGAAGAGCATATCTAGGTTGGTTCCACACTTAAGCTATTGTGCTGCTATAAACATTGATACAGCTGTGTCACTGTAATAAGCTGTTTTTAAGTCCTTTGGGTATAAACCAAGGAATGGGATAGCTGGGTCAAATGACGGTTCCATTATAAGTTTTCCAAGGAATCTCCATTCTGCTTTCCAGATTGGTTTCACCAATTTGCAGTTCCACCAGCAATGTATGAGTGTGCCTTTTTCCCCACATCCTAGCCGACACTTACTGTTGTTTGTATTCTTAATAGCTGTCATTCTGACTGGCATGAGATAAAAGAGTAGTTTTAATTTCTAATTCTCTAATTGCTAGAGATGCTGAACATTTTTTTATATATTTGTTGATTGATTGTATATTATCTTCTGAGAAGTGTCTGTTCATTTCCGTAGCTCATTTATTGATTGGGTTATTTGTGGGGTTTTTTGTGGTGTTAAAATTTTGAGGTTCCTTATATATCATTAAGATTAGTGCTCATTCTAATGGGTATGTGGTAAATTTTTTCTCCAATTCTATAGGCTCTCTCTTCACCTCACTGATTGTTTCTTTTGCTGAGAAGAAGCTTTTCAGTTTCAATCCATCCCATGTATTGGTTCTTGATTTTATTTCATGCACTACAGGAGTCTTGTTGAGGAAGATAGGACCTAATTTGACATGATGAAGATTTGGCCCACTTTTTTTTTCTATTAGGTGTAGTATCTCTAGTATAATTCTTAGGTTCTTTATCTACTTTGAGTTGAGTTTTGTTCATGATGAGAGATAGGGGCTTGATTTAATTTTGCTGTATATGAATTTCCAGTTTTCCCAGCAAAATTTGTTGAAGAGGCTATCTTTCCTCCAATATATGCTTTTGGCACTTTTGTCTAATACAATATAACTGTAATTATGTGGATTTGTCTCTGTGTCCTCTATTCTTTACCATTTGTCTGCAAGTCCATTTTGGTGCCAATGCCATGCTGTTTTTATTACTATTGCTCTGTAGTATAGTTTAAGGTCTGGTGTTGTGATGCCAACTGCTTCACTTTTTTGCTATTATTGCTTTTGCTATTCTGGGTCTCTTATTTTTCCAGATGAATTTAATGATTACTTTTTTTATTTCTATTAGAAATGTCATTGGGATATTGATTGGAATTGCATTAAATCTATAGTGCTTTTCATAATGTCTCATTTTGCCAATATTAATTCTGCCTATCCAAGACCAAAGGAGATTTTTCCATCTTCTAATGTCTACTTTAATTCTTTCTTTAGCATTTTGTAGTTTTCATTATAGAGTTCTTTCACTTCTTTTGTTAATTTGATTCCCAAGTATTGAATTTTTTGAGGCTAATGTAAATGGAATAGTTTTTCTAGTTTCTCTTTCTGAGAATTTGTCATTGATATACAGAAATGCCTTTGATTTATGGGTTTTGATTTTATATCCTGCTACTTTGCTGAATTCATTTATTAGTTTTAAAAGTTTTCTTGTGGAATTTTTTTGATCCTCTAGGTAACTGGGTAAATAGTGATAATCCTCTGGGTATCTAGGTAAATAGTGATAATTTGAATTCTTCTTTTCCTATTTGTATCCAGCTAATCTCTTTCTTCCTTCTAATTGCTATGTCTAGAGTTTCAAGAACTACGTTAAATAGAAGTGATGAAACAGGGCATCCCTGTCTTGTATTAGTTTTTAGAGGGAATGCTTTCAAATATTCTCCATTTAAAATGATGTTGGCTTTGTACTTAGCATAGATAGCTTTTAAAATGTTAAGATTCATTTTCCTGTTATCCCTAGTTTTTGTAGTGTTTTGAACATGAAGGGGTTTTGTATTTTGTCAAATGCCTTTTCTGTATCTATTGAGAGGATCATATGATTCTTATCTTTAAGTCGATGGATGTGATGATTTATATTTACTGATTTTCTTATGTTGAATCAACTTTGCATCCCTGTTATAAACCCTAATTGATTGTGATGCACTAATTTTTTGATATGTTTTTGTATTTGATTTTCCAGAATTTTATTGAGAATTTTTTGCTTCCATGTACATCAGAGATATTGGTCTGAAGTTTTCCTTCTTTGATGTGTCTTTGTCTGGTTTTGGAATCAGGGTGATATTGGCTTCATAGAATGAGTTTGGAATTTCTCCCTATTTTTCTATTTCATGAAATAATTTAAGGAGTGTTGTCATTAGTAGAACTCAGTGGTAGATCCATCTGGTCCTGGGATTTTCTTGGTTGGTTGGCTTCTGGTGGTGTCATCGATTTCATTGCTTGAAATTGATCTGTTTAACTTGTGTATATCATCCTGATTCAGTATGGGGAAATCGCATGCCTCTAGAAATTTGTCAATGCCTTTGATATTTTCTACTTATTAGAGTACAAATTTTCAAAATAATTTCAAATTATTTTCTGTATTTCTGTAGTGTCCATCATGATATTTTCTTTTTCATCATGGATATTAGTAATTTGACATTTCTCTTTCTTTCTTTTCATTACCATGGCTATGGGTTTATATAATTTTTTATTTTTTCAAAGAACCAACTCTTTGTTTTGTCAATTTTTTCAATTGTTTCTTTTGTTTGTATTTTATTGATTTTAGCTCTGATTTTAATTATTTCTTATCTTCTACTGCTTTTGGTGGTGATTTGTTCTTTTTCTAGGGACTTGAGATATAATGTTTGGTCATTTGTTTGATGACTTTTTCTTCTTTTAAGGAATAAACTCCATGCAATGAAATTTTCTCTTAGTACTGCCTTCATAGTGTCTCAGAGATTTTGATATGTTGTATCAGTGTTCTCATTTACCTCCAAGAATTTTTTAATCTCCTTTTTGATGTCTTTTGCAATATTGTTCATTGAATATCATATTAATTAGTCTCCAGGTGTTGAAGTAACTTCTATTTTTTATTTTATCATTGATTTCTAATTTCATTCCATTATGATCTGGTAGAATGCAGGGTTCTATATCTTTACATTTTTTGTATTTTCTAAGAGTTGTCTTGTGGCATAATATATAGCCTAATTTAGAGAAGGATCCATGTGCTGCTGAGAAGAGTGTATTCACTCATTGATGGGTGAAATATTCTATATATGTCTGCTAAGTCTACATTATTGATTGTATTACTAAATTCTATAGTTTGTTTAGGTTTTGTTTGGAAGATCTATCCAGTGGTGAAAAAGGTGTGTTACAGTCACCCAGAATTATTGTATTGTGCTCTATTTCACTGTAGAAATTGAGAAGTGTTTGTTTGATGAGCATAGATGCTCCATTGTTGGGGCACATATATTCATAACTGTTATGTCTCGGTGTGTGGTTCCCTTGAGCAGTATGAAATGTCCTTTTTTATCCCTTTTGGTTAACTTTAGCTTAATGTCTACTTTATTTGATATGAGAATGGAAAAACTTGCATGCTTCCACAGTCCAGATCAGAGGTGTGATTTTTCCCAACCTTTCACCTTCAGTCTATGTATGTCTTTTCCTATGAGATGAGACTTTGGAGACAGCATATTGCTGGGTTTTTTGATCGAATCAGCTAGCCTGTGTTTTGATTGGTGAGTTTAGGCCATTAACATTCAGGATTATTATTGAGACATGATTTGTATTCCCAGTCATTTTTGTTATTTAACTTGACTTGGTTTCTCCTATGATTAGCTTTTCCTTTAGGATAATTCTTCCCTCTGCTGATTTTCATTGTTGTTCTTTATTTCCTCTTCATAGAATATTTTGCCACGAATGTTCTGTCGTGCAGGTTTTCTAGCTGTAAATTCTTTTAACTTTTGTTTATTATGAAAGGTTTTTATTTTCAAATCTAAAGATTAATTTTTATGGATACAAGATTCTGGGTTGACATCCATTTTCTTTCAAAGCTTGATACATGTTGTTCCAGGATCTTCTAACTTTCAGGGTCTGGGTTGAGAAATCTTCAGAGATCCTAATTGGTTTCCCCCTATATGTAATCTGATTTCTTTCTCTTGTGCCTTTTTAAATTCTCTCCTTATTCTGTAAGCTAGGCATTTTCATTATAATGTATCTTGTTGTAGAACTGTTGTGATTCTGTACATTTGATGTCCTCTTGTATTCGATTTTCCAATTCATTCTTCACGTTTGGAAAGTTTTCTGATATTATTTCATTGGATAGATTGTTCATTCCTTTGTTTTGGAACTCTATGCCTTCTTCTATCCTGATAATTCTTAAATTTGACCTTTTTATGTTATCCCATATTTCTTGAATATTCTACTCATGGTTTCTGACCATCTTCACTCTGTGGTCAACTTTTTTTCATGATTATATATTTTGTCTTCATTGTCTGAGGTTCTGTCTTCCAAGTGATCTAATCTGTTGTTGGTGCTTTCTATTGAGTTTTTAATGTGGTTTATTGTTTCCTTCATTTCAAGGATTGTTTGTTTGTTTGTTTTCCCAGAAACCCTGTTTTTTATTGAAGCCATCTTTTGCTGCCTGTATTTGCTCTCTTATGTTATCCTTTAATTCACAGAATATTTTAGTTATGTACATACTGAACTCCTTCTCTGTCATTTCTTCTGCTGTGCTGGCCATGGATTTTAATAATGTAGTATGTTGGTTTGTTTGGGGCCCTTTATTCCCTTGTTGTTTTTGTTGTTGTTGTTTGTTTTTTTTTAATATATATTATTCATGTGTCTTCCCTTCTAGCACTGCAGATTCAACAGTTTTTACCCTATAGGCTTATAGTGTCCCTGCAGGGTTCTAATACCTCTCCTTTAAGGGGGAGAACAATATTAACAGATCCCAATACAAACAATATACAGCCTTAAACAAAATAGCTCTTATTAAGACGTTTACAGTTTTGTCACAATATACAGAAATGGTGAGTTCACTTATTATCTGCAATATAAACAGTAGGTTTGCAAAAGGTTCTCTAGTTTCTGATGGTGGACAAGGAGAGAACCAGATGTGGGGTTTAAGATGAGATGTTAAAGAGGTTTGAGTGAAGGATATAGTTATTAGATCTAGGAAGTGTAAAAGAGGAATCTAAAGAAGTTGGCTAGTAGCAGGAGAAGAGAGAGAAAGTGATTGGGGGAGACAAGTAAGTGGGAAGACAATAGAGATATTTCAAAAAACCAAATAAACATAAAAATTAAGAAAAAAATGTAAAAATAGGAGATAAAAGAATGTACAAAACAACTGTAATATACGATTCAGACATCCCAGTCCTCAGTAACCTAATTCATAAAAGCTACTTGGTTCACAAATGTTGGGGATGTGAAAGTAGGAGAAGAAAGTGTGAGAGAAGAGAGTGTGAGAAAAGGAAAATCAAAAGACAAACAAGAAAAAAATATATCTTGAAGGTGATACAAGGATTGATTTTGTTGGAGTTGAGTACCTTTCCTGCTTCCTTTATCATCCAGTAGGTGGGGTTGTTTGTCGTTTGTTGGTAACTCCAAACTCATGATAGTGAAGATTATTAGGGCGGGAGGTTGGTTTCTTGGGGGAAGAGCTTTTGGAGGTAAGGTATAGCCTTTGCTGGTCCCAATGGGAGACTCTACCCCAAGCATCTCCTTTGGGACCTGCCTGTGTGATGTGGCCACCTGGTCTTTAGACCTCAATCCCTGGTC